>NC_141694.1:1087722004-1088384318 GCF_964263255.1 Lissotriton vulgaris | reverse complement strand
GTCATGCGTGCAGTTCGCGTAGTGTGAAGTAGCGCAAACTTCACAAACTACGCGAGCGTAGCGTAGTGCTTTGCCCAGGGTTAATATTAACTGGAGTCCCAGAGATGAACAAGGGGTACAAGGAACCTTATTCTGATCTAAAAAATAAATGCATCTTTTGGTTAGCAAAGCACAGGCAATTTTCCTATAAAGATGCAGATGAAATCCTTATGACACGAAGGGTGGGTTGGGTGGGTTGGGGCCAAAAGATGTCCCTGGGGATTGTGTTGTGATAAACTTTAGAATCCCAATGGTCGTGGAAACCCTCCTAAATTGCAATCACCAAAGGGAGATGGGGGTCATTGGGTCCTTCCCACTGGGCTATTTTTCTCCCAGGGTTTACATCACACAATAGAAGAAGAGATGGTTATGAGAGGGGGTATGGAATCAGAACAAGCAATATACTATGCTGGGACAGGACAAACCTAGCCCACTATTCTACAATCTACCATTATCAAATAGATGCAACCCCTTAGAGTGAGTAGATTGACTTTTGAGCACCGGACCCCGATATGAGAGATCTGATTGCGAAAAGGAGATGCTAAGGGGCCCATTTCAACAGGGGGAGTCTGCACAGTGGAGAGGGATACTGAAGCAGAAGGGAGCACAGGTGATGGCAAAGATGGGTGGAGAGAGAGGTGTAAAATATGGAGAACAGAAGAAGGCCCCCAATCATCCACCATTGCCTGATCCAGCCCGACAGGGTTCACAAGCATCCAAACACCAACAGTTGGTAGCTGAAAATTCACCTCCCGTCTTAGCAGGCCAACATGACCTCAGTAACGGCTTAAGGCCGAAGGGGCTGGAGATGACTAATTAACATCCCCAGGACCACACAGTAGTTTGTGACATTCAGTCTCTTGATCCAGATACCCGTGTGGGCCTCCCTAGGTTGCAGCTTCTTTCTTGGAACAAAGCTTGACTCCTCTCAAAATTAGATATCCTGGAGTGAGGGCTCTTTATAGAACAACATGATATGTGCATGTTCCAGGAAACATGGTCTAGGGTGTCAATTCAATTCAAATAAGCTTTATTCGGTCTTTAAGTTTAAAACCATAAAAGCAACAGAAAGAAATACATACATATATATAAGACACAGCAATTCATTACAAGGTTAAAAGAAAACCGACTATTTAAAGCAAACTAAAATCAATTTAGTGAATCAACTGAGCAAAGTAAAATTAAATGGTACACAGAGTCCCCTTTCACCAAGTGTTATGATTCAATGCACAGGGGCCAGGATAAAAGTCAAACAAGTCCCAAATACAAATTGGGCCATCTCCAGTCTTGGGCTCGGAAAATCGCAGATAGGGGACAATGTTCCTGTGTTTAAATTTAATTAATATCAAGTCTCCCGGAATGTCTTTGGGCAACGTACCTAGCCACCACACCCTCCTGACGCTCAGGATTCCGCCATCTAGAGCGGGTGGCAGTGGTCTATTGTTATTGAGCCAGAAGATGGCTTTGTTCAGCAGGTCCTGGCGTGTTTCGAGTTTGCCCTGACTAAGTGAAGGGACCCCAGAGAGAACGGTCACGTAAGGGGCGGCTTCAGGGGGTAAATTAATTTGATGCCTTCTTTCTTTGAGAATCCTAGGAGCTATGAGAGGGACATGAGTGGGTTTAGAAGTAACATTGCAACCACTTGGAATGGGTGTGTTAAGAGGGGAATCCAATGTTCGTACTTTCCTGTGTGCAATGGATTTAGGCTTTTCATGATTAGTAGGGAGAGTAGGACATATGGGAATAGCAGTATTTTCAGTTAATGGATAAATCCTTTTTACTACTTTTTCAATACTGGTCAACCTGTCCCCCAGATCGTTAATTTTTGTTACCAGGGGTGATAGTGTGGAGTTTATCAATCGCTCGATGTGGGTCAGTAGGGTCAATTGGAAGGGCGATACGGAGTCATTTGTTCTAGTCCCCGCCTTATCCCGCGTAGATACAGTTGGGTTGGGGGGGATAATGAAGGGCTACAGCACATTTGAGCGACATTAGATAGTTTCTCATCTGTGTTCCTTTTGCTGGTTGAGCCCCGGGACAGTGTCAGTCAGTCAGTCAGAATATCTTTATTCGACTTTTTACAAGTCATACAAAGAACAAACAAATAAAACAATTACATTTACATACAATACATACAATACTTCTATCTACATTAACCTAGAGAAAGACCAACTAGGCATTTAAAGTTAAAAAAAGTTATATACATAGTTAAAAAAAAGTTTTACATTTCAGGTGAAAAATACATAATAAAAAAACCATTGATTTTAAGGCGAGATTTGATCTACAGATTTCGCCCTTGCGGCAGCTACCAAAAAGTTTGCCATGCAAAAAGTAATGCGTGGGTTAGGTAAAAGTTGTAAAAAGAGCAAAGCTGGTCGCACCTGTACGAAGCCTGCTTCTTTCAAGATGGGGAGCAAATATTTCTTTCTCTGCTCGTGATACAGACTGCAAAACATGACAAAGTGCAAAGTGTCCTGCAACGAAAAATTGTCACAGCTACACGGTGGGGCCAACTCAGGCTTCTGCCAGCTCTTAAAAGAACCCAAGTAAAAATGTAGCAAATTAAATCTAAGCTTTATTAGTAAAAACCTGTGATAAGGGAATGTAACAAAGCTTAGGTAGGGGGCGAGTGAGGTTGAGCTAACCAAAAGGCTATGGGCCCTAACCGCTGGTTTCAACAATTCATGTTCCTCCCGCCGTGCTTCCTGCCTTTCCTTGAATAACTTTTTAATAATGGCTATGTCCTGTCCCCTAATTTTATCCTGGGATGAAAAAAGTTCCGGGCGACCCAGGTCTGCAAATGTTTTCGCTAAATAGGCCAACCATGGGATGCTATTATATTTGTCCAGAGATAGGACGTCAAGCAGAATTTTATGGTTCAAGGGGAGATCTTCGTTCATCCACATTTTCAACCACAGGATCAGTGGTGCTAGACTCAGGGTATCAGACAGATAGGGCAAGCCCACCTCTTTGTGGATAGAGTACGTTGGGGTTTTATTTATTTATTTGCGTGTTTGTATAGCGCTATGAATAAACTCCCGAAGGAGTATCTCCGCGCTTGTGACACCTGGAATAAAAAACTTTAGAGAAAGCCAGAAAGAATATGATTTATATCAGGAAGACTAATATGAGCCAACGGAAAGATGTTAGGATGATCTAAACAAGAAAGTTTTCAGACATTTTCTGAATTTAAGGTGATTCCTACATTGTTTTAAAGAAAGCGGGAGGGAGTTCCAGAAACTGGGACCTACCACAGACAAAGCCCTGCCTCCTTGCCTAGATTTGGTTATTTTAGGAATGTTTAGCAGAAGCTGCTCGCCAGATCTAAGGGTACGGGTAGGAGCATATGGAACAAATTTAGTAGCCAGATACTCTGGTCCCAATTCATTAAGGCCTTTATGAATAATACAGCAGGTCTTAAACTTTACTCGTTGCCGTATAGGCAACCAGTGTAGTTTGTGCAGTAGAGGTCTAGAGGGGGACCTAGGAGGTGCATTAAGCACCAACCTCGTTGCTGTATTTTGTACCACCTGTAGGCGGTTAAGAACCTCTTCATTAGCTCCTGCCAGGAGACCGTTACAATAATCAAGACGGCTGATAACCAGAGCCTGAACTAAGGTTTTCCTATAAGAGTCAGGGAGGAAAGGAAAGATCCTACGGAGGAGACCTATTACGTGGGTTGACTGTGGAACAGAGAGCAGGGATCTGATAAATCTGTTCTCTGCTCTCTGAATTGGGTCAAGATTTACATACCCCCACAGAGGGGAACCGTATGACGCTATGGCTACCGGTTTGCTCGTATAGATTTTTAGAAGGGCTTCCATGGGCCTAGCCCCTAACTTACCAGCGAAACCCAATACTGCTGAGGACGATCTTATTACTGCCAACCTTTTTGCTCTTATCTGTGGGCCCCAGGATCCTTTCTGGTCAAACGTTACCCCTAAATAGGGAAATGTGGTTACATTGGTGACGGAGATCCCCCTGCAAAAAAATGTTTTGTGTCTTTTTTTGTTACACTCACGCCCCATTACCATCGTGTGTGATTTAGAGGCGTTAACCTTGAGGTCCAGACTCTCCATAAAGGAACCAAAGGCGTCCAGGAGATGCTGTAGGCCTACACCGGTGCGAGCTATCAACACTGCGTCGTCCGCATACAGGAGTGCCGGTATTTTGACGCCTCCTGCATACGGAACGTCGGCTGCCTGACCCCGCAGGTGACCACCCAAACCATTGATATAAATAGTGAATAGTAAGGGGGCTAAGATGCAGCCTTGCCGCACCCCCTTTAAGGATTTAAACAAAGGGGTGCGTCTACCATCATTTGTAACTCGGACAGCTGCAAAAAGCTCCTGATGCAGGGTGGCCATAAACACAACCAACGACTCGTCGATACCCATCTCCAGCAATATCGACCACAGTTTCGTCCTATTAACCAGATCAAAGGCCGAAGAGACGTCCATGAATGCAAGAAACACGGAACCCTCCTTTGCCACGGTATATTTAGAGATCAGTAGGTGCAAGTTTATGCATTGCTCGATGGTCCCTTTTCTTTCTCTGAATCCATATTGTAATTCAGACAGCCCACCACAGCTCTCAACATTCTCCCTTAGTCTGGCCAAAAGTACTCTACCTAAGATTTTTATGGTTGAGTCCAGAAGGGATATAGGCCTATAGGAAGCGGGGTCATCCCGCTGGCCTTTATTTTTAAAAATAGGGACGATGGTTGATGTGGCCCAAGAACTGGGGGCTTGATTATCGTTGACTGCATTAAACACATTTGACAGAACCTCCGCCCACATTTTAGGTGAGTACATAAAGAAATCAGCAGGGACACCGTCAGGGCCAGGTGCCTTATGTCTTGTTGTAGCCAATAATGCTTTTTCCACTTCTTCAGGGTTAAAAATAATAGGGTGTGCAGCTACTATAGGCAATAGGGCATCTTTAGTACCTTCCTCCTCTCCCTCATAGACGTTTTTAAAATGATGCAACCATTTTTCGTCGGTGATCACGCAATCCATAGAAACATTTTTATCATCGGAAAATAAAGGCTGTTTAATGATCTCCCAGAATCTCCTACTGTCCTTCAACACTGCCGCTGAGAGGAGATTTTCCCAAGATTCGCATTTGATGGTATCCTTGCGGTTCTTGATGGCTGCCTTATAATTTTTCCTTAATCTGGCAATGTCATCTCCGACCCTAGGAGAGGTTTTTAAGGCTGCCAGCAGTACTCTGTGGGCTTTTGAGCATGCAGAGTCAAACCAGCGCTTATTTCCAGGGGTTCCTTTTTTTGGTTTGGCTAGAAGATCCTTAGCCACCTGGCCACATATTGCCTCATAGGCCGCTATTACTTCTTTGCCTTGGGCGCCGGGTTTTTTGCAGATGTCCACCTTATCTTTTATTTTAGGGAAGTTTTTTCCATAAAAGTTTTCCGGAATCACTTTAGCCCATTTCAATCGTCTATCTTGTTCGGAGGGCCTCAAGGGGTGTACAGGTTTTAACGCTATTGGCGGTGCACCCATCTGGCCTCCCCAGGCCACTTCAAGTAGTACAGGGTTGTGATCGCTATAAGGTGTTATGACTGTTCGATAGTCCATAGTCCGGTTTAAGATGCCTTGTGAGACAAAGATGTAGTCTATCACTGATCCGTGATGGGTGCCAGTAAAGGTTGGCGCCCTCGGACCCCTGTCAGGTTCGTACAGATCGTAATTAGCAAGAAGTTCTTCTAGCTCGTGCCCCTCTGTGGAATGTTCAAAGTGGGGTCCCAGGGGGGCCTCCTCACCCTCCTCGTTGACATTGTCACTACTTCCCTTACAGGCTAAGTTACATAAATGAATTTTAAAATCACCTAATAATATAAACTCAAAAGCAAACTTGATATTCTGAGATACTGTATTTAAAATGCTATCTAGGTTAGCAACATTACAACCTCTGTATTCGCTATTCCAAGAATTATAAAAGTTCACATAAATGGTCCTGCTATTATTATTTATCACCCTTTCAACCATTAAGATGTTGACGGAGTCAGTATTGATCTGCCTATAACTGCCCTTCAAGTCTAAGGAAAACATAATTGCCAGGCCACCTTTGGCTCTACCCATGCGACTGGGGACAGCAGGTTTAGTGAAACTAGTGAATCCATCCCACCAAAAATTGGCGGATGTATCCCACGTTTCTTGCAGAGCGATTATGTGGTGATTTGAGACAAAGCTCGAACAAGCATTATCCTGGCGTTTTGCATTTGAGCCTGCAATATTCCAACTTATGATTTTACAGGGATCAGTTGGTATCCTAGGCTCTTTTACCCCCACCAAACACCCTTCAGCTATTCGTGAAGATATTACCCCCTCATTTATTTCCACTTTAGAGGGGCTCTGTATTAAGTCGGTGTTCAAGTTCGGCTTTTCACTGGCCTCCGACTGATGTAATAACAGGGGGTGGTCGCGCTCTCGCGTCTCATTTCTCTCTGATTCTTCATTGAAAGTAGGCTCGCTGGGGTCTTCACCGATATAAAATTGGCCATTGTGTGATAGTGGCATGTTTCTAGCCTCGTTTTCTAAGTCAATTCCAAGCTTAAGTCAATCACAGTTATTTAGGTCGGATAAAGGACCATACCTATTCCCCCTTCCGCATCCCCAATCAAAGGGAGTAGCTACCTGACCTTGACCAACTACTGAGGTATTCCACATAGGTTGTGGCGTATTTGGGCGTAACAAAAACTGGTCATTTCTCATCTGTGGTATAAACCTATTACTCCAGCCCATAAAGTCGTGGCCCGGGAAGCCAGGGCCCCATCCATTTATAGCTGGGTCAAAAGGCATAACAGGCCTGAAGTTTGGCTCTTGCGGGTGATTGAATCTTCCAGACTCAAAGTTGGACATGGGCCAAAAACGGTCATTAGGCTGTCGAGGTCTAGTACCCCCTTCCCAGCCGGTGGCATTGTTCGCTCTCTTGAGTCTAGGAGTGTTAAAGAAAGTAGCAAGCTGGGCCTCACTGAAGAAAAATTTTAGGGTGAGGGGGATTATGGAACCGCTACGCTGTTGAGGTGGGAAGATATTGGTCAAAATGTTTGGGAGGACGTCTGCGTTCGCAAAATTTATAATTACGCAGTCCCCCTTAAATTTTTTGGGCTTGTTCCCAATCCAGGGTACCCTCCTGGTCATGATGATATCCCCTGCTAAACTATCCAACCCTTGATATGCCATATGCATGTTAGTGGTGAGCCAATGTAGCGCTTTATCTTTCAGACCCTGTTTGGATTCTGTTTTATCTTGTGATAAGACGGGAACATTTGCTAGTACAAGCACTACTGGGGAGGCTTCCAAAATGAATTGGGCTGAGACATCCTCTTGTTTTGAACCTGCTATAGCGGCGGATGTAGTGGTAGGAAAGAGTCCTGCTGCTGCTTCCTGTCTGGGTGCTGATAATGATGGTGATGGTGGTGGCTGCTCTACTAGGGTGGTCTGTGATGCGTTATCAGTTGGTATGACCTCCGCGTCTCCACCCACCAGTTTTGTTACAAGGGAGGATAAATTCTCCACCTCTTCGGCCAACTTACTATGTACTACGCCCACCTTTTTGACCTCCGATGTTAATGTGTCCAGTTTCCCTATCAGAGGCTTAATGATTGTCCTGATTTTAATATCAATCATTTCTTGTATCCGATTAAATAGATCATCGTCAATAATGCGTCTTGACTCCGCTTCAACGTCAAACTCCACAAATTGCGCCTCACGTCTTGGGGGTGGTGTGGCCAACTTTTTCCTACCTTGTTGTTCCCCCCCCCGCTTTGACTGGGATTTTCTACAAGCTCTCACAGCCCGTGGTGCGGGCTGCTCCGGTGATAATGCTTTTTCCACTGATAATGCTTCTTCCACTGTAAATATCTGATGGTTGGAGTCAATGCCAATGTTAACAGACAAATTTACCAGAACGTCGGAATCTTCTTCCTCGCTGCCATGTTCTTGTGGGATAAGGTGTGATCTATTTATTAAGGGAAACTCTAACGGTGTAGCAGACGTCACTGTGGTTGATACACTTGAGGACGGGCTTTCTGGGGGCAGAACTGGGGATTGGCTCAAGCCTAGGGATTGCCTCCTCTCATTATTAATCTTACTGACCTTTTGAATGACATAGGAGTCCATAGTATTAAGTGGCTCGGTAGCAGCGGGTGCCATTTTCTTCCTCACCATGTTGACTAGAGACTGTAGTGAGTAGTCAAGATAGATGGGCCGTATAGCAGGGTAGGGTGCAATGGGCAAATGGCTACTAAACAATGAGTTATAGTCAACTTTAAACCATACCTTATTGGTGCAAAGCAATGAACGTCAGGGAGCTGGCCTCGCCTCGCCTACTCGGGCCTCTGAGGGCCACAGAGGGCCCGCCCTTAGCCCGGGCTTCGCCCCGGGCGTCCCGCTCGCGTCCCGCGAAGCGGAGGGCTCGCTTCCTATGAAGCCCCTCCTGTCGCGTTGATCGCGTCAGGGAACGCGCCGCCGCAAAGGCTCACGGGAACTGTAGTCCCGGAGCGGCGGCGCGACTGGCGGCAGTGAGGTGCTGTCGGCGCTGAACCAAGGGCGCTCCTCCTTCTCCAAAGATCTCGTGGCTCTTGTAAAGGTACGCCTCAATATGCTCCGCTGTACTGTCTGTCAGGACCCCCCGCTCCGCCGAGGGCTCGCTTCCTATGAAGCCCCTCCTGACGCGTTGATCGCGTCAGGGAACGCGCCGCCACAAAGGCTCACGGGAACTGTAGTCCCGGAGCGGCGGCGCGACTGGCGGCAGTGAGGTGCTGTCGGCGCTGAACCAAGGGCGCTCCTCCTTCTCCAAAGATCTCGTGGCTCTTGTAAAGGTACGCCTCAATATGCTCCGCTGTACTGTCTGTCAGGACCCCCCGCTCCGCCGAGGGCTCGCTTCCTATGAAGCCCCGGGACAGTGTGTTAGCTTGAGAAAGGATTATTTCGCGGGATAAAAGTACATCCTGGGGGGGTGCAGTTTATGTGGTCAGTGTCTCCGCCCACTGTAGGAGGTGTTGATATGTCAGGGGCATAGTTTGTGCCACACAGGGCATTCAGCTCCTCCCATATGGACATGATTTTTGGGCTACAGAAAAACCGAAAACGACACTAAGCAGTTCGGAAACGATAAAGATCAAGGATCAAGGGGTTAAGTGTCTCTGTACCTCCTCCTTCGATGGGGCCAAGTGGGGTGGCCCGTCCCGTCCTCCTCGGGTCCTCTGAGGGCCACCGAGGGCCCGCCCTTGTCCCGGGCTTCTCCCGGCGCTACCCGCGCGCTACCCGCGACGCGGAGGGCAGTCCTTTTTTTAAAGCGCCTTCGGGCGCTCCCTGGTTGCTGGAGGCGGCGTCCTGCCGCTAAGGATGTTGGGGGATGTAGTCCCCTATCCCGGCTGCCGCGCTGCGGTGTCCTGGCAGCTGCGGCGATGGCGGGGATTAAGGAGCGCGAAAACCTGGGGCGCGAGTCAGCAGGTAAATGTCAGCAGCTTTGGCCCCACAGGAAATGCACATGAGCCCCCCGCTCCCCCGAGGGCAGTCCTTCTTTTAAAGCGCCTTCGGGCGCTCCCTGGTTGCTGGAGGCGGCGTCCTGCCGCTAAGGATGTTGGGGGATGTAGTCCCCTATCCCGGCTGCCGCGCTGCGGTGTCCTGGCAGCTGCGGTGATGGCGGGATTAAGGAGCGCGAATACCTGGGGCACGAGTCAGCAGGTAAATGTCAGCAGCTTTGGCCCCACAGGAAATGCACACGATCCCCCCGCTCCCCCGAGGGCAGTCCTTCTTTTAAAGCGCCTTCGGGCGCTCCCTGGTTGCTGGAGGCGGCGTCCTGCCGCTAAGGATGATGGGGGATGTAGTCCCCTATCCCGGCTGCCGCGCTGCGGTGTCCTGGCAGCTGCGGCGATGGCGGGGATTAGGGAGCGCAAATACCTGGGGCACGAGTCAGCAGGTAAATGTCAGCAGCTTTGGCCCCACAGGAAATGCACACGAGCCCCTAGTCTAGGGTGTACCCACACAGACTGGGTTATGTGTCATTTAATATTGAAATAACTCATGGGGGCAGGGATTTGCCATCGGGGGATTGTGCACCTGGGTTGGGGTGCATCTGGGCTGCACGGCAAAACAGTTAGAGACTGCATCACGTGATATCTTCTGTATCATTCTGACCTTTCCTACAAAGGTCAGAATTGCCCTAATCAAATTTTAATCACAGCCGGTCTGCTATGGCCAATATTGAACGACCATTTTCCAACTAACCACCCTTCTAACAATCCCTGATACCTTTTGGATAATCATAGGTGGGAATTTCAATTGACAGTTCGAGCCATTGTATGGCCTGGTTACAGGCACCCCCAATGAGGAGGACTTATATTGGGCCATCCCAAAGCCCAACATTCCGCCACCAAGGGAATGGACTCCATTGGTGTTTCAGATGAACACCCTAACACTGAATTTCTCACTAAGAGCGGAGTCCGATGGGGAGAATTCTCTCAATCGCAAGAAAAGCTGACCTCCCTATACCAATCAAATATTCAATTTCTCACAGTTGCGAACCAACTCACTGGGAATTTAGGCATCTCTATTTCCCACTCAAAAATGAAAAACAACCATTTTTAACCCCAATAAAATGTCTAGGGTGACCAGAAAGCCTTGCCACCTTTGGTACAATGAAAGCTGTGGAGTAGCCAAGTCAGTCCTCAATACCGATATTAAAGCAAATAACAGGCCATTGATTAGGAAAAAAGGGTAGTTTACAATGTGCCATTGCAGAGGCAAAAAGTAGCTGGGAACACCAAAAATGGGATACCCTTATTATTGCACTAAATAATCATGACATGAGGTCTTTTTCGAATATGCTCAATTTGGGAGACCAAAAAGGTAAATTGGCCATAGAACCTGATATTGGGAAGCACATATGGAGGGTGCATTTTAAATCCTTATACCTAAGGGTAGAGAAAGATGATGGACCAGTGACCAATACACACATGGCCCTGAGTCAACTTCTGTAGCGACACCTCTGATCTCCCTTAAGGAGATTACTGATGTATTGAGTAAGATAACATCAGCTTAGACTCTAGAGCTGGACAAGATACCCGGGGATCTCTTTTGTTTGAAACCTACTGTCTGGATCCCTTATTTGTGGTCTTTGTTCAATGCCACCTTGCAGAGCAAAATGATTCCTACCACCTGGGTGGGGGCCAACATTATTCCAATTCTTAAAAAGGGTTCTCCGCATATACCTGCCAATTATCGCCCTATTAGCCTTATAGATGTAAGCCAGAAAATATTTGCCCATGTACTTTTGGGGCGACTTCAGACCTAGATGGAGGAGCAGAATATTCTCACTCCCCTCCAAGATAAGTTTAGAGCAAATATTTCCACAACTGATCAAATCTTTAGGCTACAACTATTATATTGAAAATCTGTGTCCGTAGAGGGTGGCAGACTCTATTTAATATTTGTGGACCTTAAATCTGCATTTGATCTGGTACCAAGGGAAAAACTATGGTCAATTTTATTGGCTATGGGAGTCCCTGAGTATCTTTGACATTAGTTGAAATGCTTGCATGAGGGCAATTTTGCCAAAATTAGGTATGGTAAAAATGGTGAACAGTTAGCCCACTTGCCTGTAGAGAGAAGTGTTTGCCAAGGCTATGTCCTGGCCTGACCCTCTTTTGCCTTTTCGTCAATGGCTTAGTTCAGTCATTGATAGCAAGGAAGGACATTGACGCCCCTCAGGCTAGCCAATCGTAAAAAACCTGCCATGATATTTGCAGATAACACCCTCTTGCTCTCGAAATCACCTATGGGAATCCAAGGGGCCCTTCACATCTTTAGTGTTTTCTATAGATACCGGTGTCTGAAGATCAATCTTCAAAAAAACAGGTATATGGTATTCAATGTGAGAAATAGTACCCGCCCAAACCCTCGTCTGGAAGGAAGACCACGAGAGAGGGTGTCTATCCTTGAGTATCTTGGGATCAGGATTACTGAGAAAATGGACTGGGCTGTGCAAATAAAGGAAGCAAGTTTAAAGTTGGCCCATACAACGGAGGGTATCTCAAAGGTATATAGGAGCTGCGGTCATAAATTTGTTGGCCCGCCGGTGGAAATCTGCAAAGTCCAAGCCAGGAGTGCTGCCCTGTATGGAGCTGAAATTTGGGGTCACTGTCCACCTGGTTCCTTATCGAGCATTGAGAACTCCTAAGCCAGGCAACTAGTGGGTCTTGCTTCCAGTTCCCCATTATCACCTCTCTGAATGGATCTTGGAATCAGACCTATTGCAGACGAAGCTGCTCTCAGAGGGAAACAGCATTTACAACGCTGTCAACACAACATGCTTCCATTAAAACGTAGTTGTCAAAATGACCTCGTTTTTCTACACGATCCATTACATTGCAAGTTATCTCAACGACTTGCTGTAGGGGGCGTGCAACACCAGGGAATGTGTTGGATTTTAAATCCAACACCTTCCCTGCTGTTGCGCAAACTGGAGTAGGAATAGTAGTTAATACTATTCCTAAGTCCAGCATACCCCCTACATCAAGTCATTGAAACCACTTACGATGTAATGGATCGCATAGAAACAATGCAGTGTTGTAATGACCGCGTTGTAATGGAATGCTTAGTGAAAGCATTCGTTGTAAAGGTTCACATTCCTCTCAGACCCCTTTTATTTTGGTGACATCTATGGAGCACCCCTGAATTTGCTGTATACAGGGACTAGCTATATTATATATTGAAATAAATCATGGGGGCAGGGATTGGCCATCGGGGGATTGTGCCCCTGGGTTGGGGTGCATCTGGGCTGCACGGCAAAACAGTTAGAGACTGCATCACGTGATATCTTCTGTATCATTCTGACCTTTCCATAAAGGTCAGAATTGCCCTGATCAATTTTTACTCACGGCCTGTCTGCTATGGCCAATATTGAACGACCATTGTCCAACTGACCACCCTTCTAACAATCCCTGATACCGTTTGGATAATCATAGGTGGGAATTTCAATTGCCAGTTCGAGCCATTGTATGGCCTGGTTACAGGCACCCCCAATGAGGAGGACTTATATTGGGCCATCCCAAAGCCCAACATTCCGCCAACAAGGGAATGGACTCCATTGGTGTTTCAGATGAACACCCTTAAACTGAATTTCTCACTAAGAGCGGAGTCCGATGGGGAGAATTCTCTCAATTGCAAGAAAAGCTGGACTCCGTATACCAATCAAATATTCCATTTCTCACAGTTGCAAACCAACTCACTGGGAATTATGGCATCTCTATTTCCCACTCAAAAATTAAAAACAACAATTTTTAACCCCAATAAAATGTCTAGGGTGACCAGAAAGCCTTGCCACCTTTGGTACAATGAAAGCTGTGGAGTAGCCAAGTCAGTCCTCAATACCGCTATTAAAGCAAATAACAGGCCATTGATTAGGAAAAAAGGGTAGTTTACAATGTGCCATTGCAGAGGCAAAAAGTAGCTGGGAACACCAAAAATGGGATACCCTTATAATTGCACTAAATAATCATGACATCAGGTCTTTTTGGAATATGGTCAATTTGGGAGACCAAAAAGGTAAATTGGCCATAGAACCTAATAGTGGGAAGCACATATGGAGGGTGCATTTTAAATCCTTATACCTAAGGGTAGAGAAAGATGATGGACCAGTGACCAATACACACAAGGCCCTGAGTCAACTTCTGTAGCCACACCTCTGATCTCCCTTAAGGAGATTACTGATGGATTGAGTAAGTTAACATCAGCTTAGACTCTAGAGCTGGACAAGATACCCGGGGATCTCTTTTGTTCGAAACCTACTGTCTGGATCCCTTATTTGTGGTCTTTGTTCAATGCCACCTTGCAGAGCAAAATGATTCCTACCACCTGGGTGGGGGCCAACATTATTCCAATTCTTAAAAAGGGTTCTCCGCTTATCCCTGCCAATTATCGCCCTATTAGCCTTATAGATGTAAGCCAGAAAATATTTACCCATGTACTTTTGGGGCGACTTCAGACCTAGATGGAGGAGCAGAATATTCTCACTCCCCTCCAAGATAAGTTTAGAGCAAATATTTCCACAACTGAACAAATCTTTAGGCTACAACTATTATATTGAAAATCTGTGTCCGTAGAGAGGGCAGACTCTATTTAATATTTGTGGACCATAAATCTGCATTTGATCTGGTACCAAGGGACAAACTATTGTCAATTTTATTGGCTATGGGAGTCCCTGAGTATCTTTGACATTAGTTGAAATGCTTGCATGACGGCAATTTTGCCAAAATTAGGTATGGTAAAAATGGTGAACGCTTAGCCCACTTGCCTGTAGAGAGAAGTGATTGCCAAGGCTATGTCCTGGCCTGACCCTCTTTTGCCTTTTCGTCAATGGCTTAGTTCAGTCATTGATAGCAAGGAAGGACATTGACGCCCCTCAGGCTAGCCAATCGTAAAATACCTGCCATGATATTTGCAGATAACACCCTCTTGCTCTAGAAATCACCTATGGGAATCCAGGGGCCCTTCACATCTTTAGTGTTTTCTATAGATACCGGTGTCTGAAGATCAATCTTAAAAAAAACAGGTATATGGTATTCAATGTGAGCAATAGTACCCGCCCAAACCCTCGTCTGGAAGGAAGACCACGAGAGAGGGTGTCTATCCTTGAGTACCTTGGGATCACGCTTACTGAGAAAATGGACTGGGCTGTGCAAATAAAGGAAGCAAGTTTAAAGTTGGCCCATACAACGGGGGGTATCTCAAAGGTATAAAGGAGCTGCGGTCATAAATTTGTTGGCCCGCCGGTGGAAATCTACAAAGTCCAAGCCAGGAGTGCTGCCCTGTATGGAGCTGAAATTTGGGGTCACTGTCCACCTGGTTCCCTATCGAGCATTGAGAACTCCTAAGCCAGGCAACTAGTGGGTCTTGATTCCAGTTCCCCATTATCACCTCTCTGAATGGATCTTGGAATCAGACCTATTGCAGACGAAGCTGCTCTCAGAGGGAAACAGCATTTACAACGCTGTCAACACAACGGGCTTCCATGAAAACGTAGTTGTCAAAATGACCTCGTTTTTCTACACGATCCATTACATTGCAAGTTATCTCAACGACTTGCTGTAGGGGGCGTGCAACACCAGGGAATGTGTTGGATTTTAAATCCAACACCTTCCCTGCTGTTGCGCAAACTGGAGTAGGAATAGTAGTTAATACTATTCCTAAGTCCAGCATACCCCCTACAGCAAGTCATTGAAACCACTTACGATGTAATGGATCGCATAGAAACAATGCAGTGTTGTAATGACCGTGTTGTAATGGAATGCTTAGTGAAAGCATTCGTTGTAAAGGTTCATATTCCTCTCAGACCCCTTTTATGTTGGTGACATCTATGGAGCACCCCTGAATTTGCTGTATACAGGGACTAGCTATATTATATATTGAAATAACTCATGGGGGCAGGGATTGGCCATCGGGGGATTGTGCCCCTGGGTTGTGGTGCATCTGGGCTGCACGGCAAAACAGTTAGAGACTGCATCACGTGATATCTTCTGTATCATTCTGACCTTTCCATAAAGGTCAGAATTGCCCTGATCAATTGTTATTCACGGCCGGTCTGCTATGGCCAATATTGAATGACCATTGTCCAACTGACCACCCTTCTAACAAACCCTGATACCTTTTGGATAATCATAGGTGGGAATTTCAATTGCCAGTTCGAGCCATTGTATGGCCTGGTTACAGGCACCCCCAATGAGGAGGACTTATATTGGGCCATCCCAAAGCCCATTATTCCACCAACAAGGGAATGGACTCCATTGGTGTTTCAGGTGAACACCCTTAAACTGAATTTCTCACTAAGAGCGGAGTCCGATGGGGAGAATTCTCTCAATCGCAAGAAAAGCTGGCCTCCCTATACCAATCAAATATTCCATTTCTCACAGTTGCGAACCAACTCACTGGGAATTATGGCATCTCTATTTCCCACTCAAAAATTAAAAACAACCATTTTTAACCCCAATAAAATGTCTAAGGTGACCAGAAAGCCTTGCCACCTTTGGTACAATGAAAGCTGTGGAGTATCCATGTCAGTCCTCAATACCGCTATTAAAGCAAATAACAGGCCATTGATTAGGAAAAAAGGGTAGTTTACAATGTGCCATTGCAGAGGCAAAAAGTAGCTGGGAACACCAAAAATGGGATACCTTATAATTGCACTAAATAATCATGACATGAGGTCTTTTTCGAATATGGTCAATTTGGGAGACCAAAAAGTTAAATTGGCCATAGAACCTGATATTGGGAAGCACATATGGACGGTGCATTTTAAATCCTTATACCTAAGGGTAGAGAAAGATGATGGACCAGTGACCAATACACACATGGCCCTGAGTCAACTTCTGTAGCGACACCTCTGATCTCCCTTAAGGAGATTACTGATGTATTGAGTAAGATAACATCAGCTTAGACTCTAGAGCTGGACAAGATACCCGGGGATCTCTTTTGTTTGAAACCTACTGTCTGGATCCCTTATTTGTGGTCTTTGTTCAATGCCACCTTGCAGAGCAAAATGATTCCTACCACCTGGGTGGGGGCCAACATTATTCCAATTCTTAAAAAGGGTTCTCCGCTTATACCTGCCAATTATCGCCCTATTAGCCTTATAGATGTAAGCCAGAAAATATTTGCCCATGTACTTTTGGGGCGACTTCAGACCTAGATGGAGGAGCAGAATATTCTCACTCCCCTCCAAGATAAGTTTAGAGCAAATATTTCCACAACTGATCAAATCTTTAGGCTACAACTATTATATTGAAAATCTGTGTCCGTAGAGGGTGGCAGACTCTATTTAATATTTGTGGACCTTAAATCTGCATTTGATCTGGTACCAAGGGACAAACTATGGTCAATTTTATTGGCTATGGGAGACCCTGAGTATCTTTGACATTGGTTGAAATGCTTGCATGAGGACAATTTTGCCAAAATTAGGTATGGTAAAAATGGTGAACGCTTAGCCCACTTGCCTGTAGAGAGAAGTGTTTGCCAAGGCTATGTCCTGGCCTGACCCTCTTTTGCCTTTTCGTCAATGGCTTAGTTCAGTCATTGATAGCAAGGAAGGACATTGACGCCCCTCAGGCTAGCCAATCGTAAAATACCTGCCATGATATTTGCAGATAACACCCTCTTGCTCTCGAAATCACCTATGGGAATCCAAGGGGCCCTTCACATCTTTAGTGTTTTCTATAGATACCGGTGTCTGAAGATCAATCTTCAAAAAAACAGGTATATGGTATTCAATGTGAGCAATAGTACCCGCCCAAACCCTCGTCTGGAAGGGAGACCACGAGAGAGGGTGTCTATCCTTGAGTATCTTGGGATCAGGCTTACTGAGAAAATGGACTGGGCTGTGCAAATAAAGGAAGCAAGTTTAAAGTTGAAACATACAACGGGGGGTTTCTCAAAGGTATATAGGAGCTGCGGTCATAAATTTGTTTGCCCGCCGGTGGAAATCTGCAAAGTCCAAGCCAGGAGTGCTGCCCTGTATGGAGCTGAAATTTGGGGTCACTGTCCACCTGGTTCCTTATCGAGCATTGAGAACTCCTAAGCCAGGCAACTAGTGGGTCTTGCTTCCAGTTCCCCATTATCACCTCTCTGAATGGATCTTGGAATCAGACCTATTGCAGACGAAGCTGCTCTCAGAGGGAAACAGCATTTACAACGCTGTCAACACAACGTGCTTCCATTAAAACGTAGTTGTCAAAATGACCTCGTTTTTCTACACAATCCATTACATTGCAAGTTATCTCAACGACTTGCTGTAGGGGGCGTGCAACACCAGGGAATGTGTTGGATTTTAAATCCAACACCTTCCCTGCTGTTGCGCAAACTGGAGTAGGAATAGTAGTTAATACTATTCCTAAGTCCAGCATACCCCCTACATCAAGTCATTGAAACCACTTACGATGTAATGGATCGCATAGAAACAATGCAGTGTTGTAATGACCGCGTTGTAATGGAATTCTTAGTGAAAGCATTCGTTGTAAAGGTTCATATTCCTCTCAGACCCCTTTTATTTTGGTGACATCTATGGAGCACCCCTGAATTTGCTGTATACAGGGACTAGCTATATTATATATTGAAATAAATCATGGGGGCAGGGATTGGCCATCGGGGGATTGTGCCCCTGGGTTGGGGTGCATCTGGGCTGCACGGCAAAACAGTTAGAGACTGCATCACGTGATATCTTCTGTATCATTCTGACCTTTCCATAAAGGTCAGAATTGCCCTGATCAATTTTTACTCACGGCCGGTCTGCTATGGCCAATATTGAACGACCATTGTCCAACTGACCACCCTTCTAACAATCCCTGATACCGTTTGGATAATCATAGGTGGGAATTTCAATTGCCAGTTCGAGCCATTGTATGGTTTGGTTACAGGCACCCCCAATGAGGAGGACTTATATTGAGCCATCCCAAAGCCCAACATTCCGCCAACAAGGGAATGGACTCCATTGGTGTTTCAGGTGAACACCCTTAAACTGAATTTCTCACTAAGAGCGGAGTCCGATGGGGAGAATTCTCTCAATCGCAAGAAAAGCTGGCCTCCCTATACCAATCAAATATTCCATTTCTCACAGTTGCGAACCAACTCACTGGGAATTATGGCATCTCTATTTCCCACTCAAAAATTAGAAACAACCATTTTTAACCCCAATAAAATGTCTAGGGTGACCAGAAAGCCTTGCCACCTTTGGTACAATGAAAGCTGTGGAGTAGCCAAGTCAGTCCTCAATACCGCTATTAAAGCAAATAACAGGCCATTGATTAGGAAAAAAGGGTAGTTTACAATGTGCCATTGCAGAGGCAAAAAGTAGCTGGGAACACCAAAAAGTAGAATACCCTTATAATTGCACTAAATAATCATGACATGAGGTCTTTTTGGAATATGGTCAATTTGGGAGACCAAAAAGTTAAATTGCCCATAGAACCTGAAATTGGGAAGCACATATGGAGGGTGCATTTTAAATCCTTATACCTAAGGGTAGAGAAAGATGATGGACCAGTGACCAATACACACATGGCCCTGAGTCAACTTCTGTAGCCACACCTCTGATCTCCCTTAAGGAGATTACTGATGTATTGAGTAAGATAACATCAGCTTAGACTCTAGAGCTGGACAAGATACCCGGGGATCTCTTTTGTTCGAAACCTACTGTCTGGATCCCTTATTTGTGGTCTTTGTTCAATGCCACCTTGCAGTGCAAGACGATTCCTACCACCTGGGTGGGGGCCAACATTATTCCAATTCATAAAAAGGGTTCTCTGCTTATCCCTGCCAATTATCGCCCTATTAGCCTTATAGATGTAAGCCAGAAAATATTTGCCCGTGTACTTTTGGGGCGACTTCAGACATGGATGGAGGAGCAGAATATTCTCACTCCCCTCCAAGATAAGTTTAGAGCAAAGATTTCCACAACTGATCAAATCTTTAGGCTACAACTATTATATTGAAAATCTGTGTCTGTAGAGGGTGGCAGACTCTATTTAATATTTGTGAACCTTAAAGCTGCATTTGATCTGGTACCAACGGACAAACTATGGTCAATATTTTTGGCTATGGGAGTCCCTGAGTATCTTTGACAGTAGTTGAAATGCTTGCATGAGGGCAATTTTGCCCAAATTAGGTATGGTAAAAATGGTGAACGCTTTGCCCCCTTGTCTGTAGAGAGAAGTGTTTGCCAAGGCTATGACCTGGCCTGACCCTCTTTTGCCTTTTCGTCAATGGCTTAGTTCAGTCATTGATAGCAAGGAAGGACATTGACGCCCCTCAGGCTAGCCAATCGTAAAATACCTGCCATGATATTTGCAGATAACACCCTCTTGCTCTCGAAATCACCTATGGGAATCCAGGGGCCCTTCACATCTTTAGTGTTTTCTATAGATACTGGTGTCTGAAGATCAATCTTCAAAAAAACAGGTATATGGTATTCAATGTGAGCAATAGTACCCGCCCAAACCCTCGTCTGGAAGGAAGACCACGAGAGAGGGTGTCTATCCTTGAGTACCTTGGGATCACGCTTACTGAGAAAATGGACAGGGCTGTGCAAATAAAGGACGCAAGTTTAAAGTTGGCCCATACAACGGGGGGTATCTCAAAGGTATATAGGAGCTGCGGTCATAAATTTGTTGGCCCGCCGGTGGAAATCTACAAAGTCCAAGCCAGGAGTGCTGCCCTGTATGGAGCTGAAATTTGGGGTCACTGTCCACCTGGTTCCCTATCGAGCATTGAGAACTCCTAAGCCAGGCAACTAGTGGGTCTTGCTTCCAGTTCCCCATTATCACCTCTCTGAATGGATCTTGGAATCAGACCTATTGCAGACGAAGCTGCTCTCAGAGGGAAACAGCGTTTACAACGCTGTCAACACAACGTGCTTCCATTAAAACGTAGTTGTCAAAATGACCTCGTTTTTCTACACGATCCATTACATTGCAAGTTATCTCAACGACTTGCTGTAGGGGGCGTGCAACACCAGGGAATGTGTTGGATTTTAAATCCAACACCTTCCCTGCTGTTACGCAAACTAGAGTAGGAATAGTAGTTAATACCATTCCTAAGTCCAGCATACCCCCTACAGCAAGTCATTGAAATCACTTGCGATGTAATGGATTGCATAGAAAAAATGCAGTGTTGTAATGACCGCGTTGTAATGGAATGCTTAGGGAAAGCATTCATTGTAAAGGTTCATATTCCTCTCAGACCCCTTTTGTTTTGGGGACATCTATGGAGCACCCCTGAATTGGCTGTATACAGGGACTAGCTGAGTGAAGTTATGGGACTACAAGGTGTGGGCAAACTATCTTGGTTAGTGTATATTAGGAATACCTGTGTGGCCATGGGTAGGGGTAACCTGTGAAATAACGCTGAGAAACCTGCCTCGTGACTTCTAGGAAGGTTCTGATGAAGAGTTATAGAGAACATAAACTCGCACAGTTCCAGAGGGGGTCCACACCTGGCCAATTGACCCTTGGGTTTATGGAAGTGAAAGAACAATATAGGCCAGAACCTGTTTTGGATGACATCCAGCCTCTCCTTGGCAAGAAACTATATCTTCAATTCAGACATGGGGTGCTACCATTGCGTACCTTTACAAACAAGTGGGCTCATCCAACCTAGGTTGCCCAGCCTGTAATAATTCAGATGAGACGTGTTATTTTTTTCACAAGGTTTGAGACAGCAAGGACTTAATGGCTCTTCCAGTTATGCAGAAACCTGGGATCCAGATATTGTTGTGAGGTTTTTAGGGTACTGAAATATGATACTCATGTGCCTATAGTGTTCTCCATCTCACTCTTTTTAGTTTCTATGTGGTGCTGCCGCAGAGCCATCCTAAAGGAGATCATTTAGGCCTACTGGGTTCATATTAATTTATCATGCAAATTGGGCCTTGTTCTTCCCCGCCTAAAAATCAACAAAATCATTTGATGGCTCTTTATGAATCCCTTTTTAACTATCATGTGT
This sequence comes from Lissotriton vulgaris, assembly GCF_964263255.1. Taxonomy (NCBI): domain Eukaryota; kingdom Metazoa; phylum Chordata; class Amphibia; order Caudata; family Salamandridae; genus Lissotriton; species Lissotriton vulgaris. The sequence continues at coordinate 1,088,362,767 of NC_141694.1, read as the reverse complement.
TGTAAAAGCTGTTGTTTTACAATTTTTGTTTTATCTATTGTTGAATGCTGCTTGGCATGGTTAGCCTGGACAGTTTTAAAAAAGTCTGCCTTGTGTAATTGTAAAGGCCTTTGTAACGCTTAAGCTATGCACATGAACTTTAGACTGCGCAGTTTAAACAAAGCAAAAACAATCATTCTTCTGAAGTGTTGCACCAGCACTTTATTCTCACAAATTTCTATAAGCTACATTATGGCACCTTAAGCCAGGTTAGTGGGCCAGATGAACAATACAGGATTATTGTAATAGCATATTTTCTGCTTTGACATTGCTTATGCATTTTAATTGTCACTGCCTATCAAACAATGCTAATGCTACTATGTTGCCCAAAGTCTTGCACAAGCACTTTAAGGAATTTTATTTTGATAGTTGAGAGAAGATGGCTCTTTGCAGAAGCCACCTTACTTGTCGTGCACATGCACTTTACAGAACTCTACCGCCTGACTAATGTAAAAGCCTGATGTTGCCCACATACTGTACAAGTATCATGTGGCTTACACATTCATGGGTTAGCCTTTCACATTTGGAGCCTGGCGAGTGGGAGCGAGGATCCCTCAATTCAAATATGATCGGAATCTAAAATAATATTGTGTGATCAGGTGCTCTATGCAGAGCAATGGCTATTATTTATGAGCTGGTTGTTGTAATGTACTGTATTTTTATCTGTGCTTTTATGACCATATAGGCCGAAATACACTTTTTTATGATGTTGATGATGATGAAATACATACCGAATGATTCCTATACTTAACACTACCAGATTGCGAAGCAGTATCTTTTAACAAATTGATTAAAACTAACCCTGGGCATAGGACTGCTGAGCGGGTGTAGTTTGTGGTACTACGCGAATCGCACGTAGCACAGTGCAAAAAAGAGTAGCACAGCGTAGTGGGCATTTTTTGCTTGCCTGCGGTCCTCAACGTCAAGTTGGCAACCGCGAGCGAGCAAAATCAATATCCCGGCGAGACTTTTTTCACGCTCGTGATCAGCAACATCAAGTTGCCGATCGTGAGTGTGGAAAATAAACCTCCCGGCGAGATTCTCAATGCGGGGAGGTCAGGTTTCTCATTGCGAGTGGTCGCATATGCTTGCAACCGCTTGCGATGAGAAACTACCAGTCCAAGTTAAGAAAGCTGCGACTTGAGTACAGATCTACTCGAGCGAGCAGCAGAATACGACCGCTTGTCCTGTGCAAGATGCCATTTGCAATGATTGCACAATGTGGACAAGCATCCGGCACTGTGCAATCAGTGCGAACAGCATTTCCCTACCACACTACGTAGTTAGCTTAGCATGCGTAGTGCGAAGTCCACTTCGCATTGCTATGCTAAGCGCTGCTACGCACACTGCGCCCAGGGTTAAATAAAACACCAAATCAAAATATGATGTGCTCAAATTGTAGGTCAGACTTGTTGTGTATATTGCACATTACAAGATTTGGAAAATATCTAATTTTAGTGCTACAGTGTTGTAGATCAGATAGAACAAAATTACAAACAGAAATTACAAACTTCCAAGCAGGTCAAATATCTATTTGAGGAAGAACCTATACAACAATGGCTATTATTTTTCATGAAGGAGCTATAACAACATCTGGACGCTATACTGTTTTTAAAAAAATGTAACAGTGGAATGAAACATTGCCATGATAGCAACCTGGAATTCAAAGCTAAATTACCTTCTCAAGTAGCAACTTCTTACATGTTATTTCTGCAGCCAAAGTACTAAGAACATCATTTGGACTATTGGGGGTGTTTTGTTAAAAAACACAATGGATTGGATTCCATGAATATTCATATTCAATATTATCCATTTAATTTTGCCTAATGGACAAAACATTTTTAAGAATAACTTTCATAAGCAAATAGAAAATATATATGTTGTCAGTACTGTACCAGGTACAACAGTAATAGTTAAAGTTGTATATTCTATTTATGTTATGTAGTAGAGTTAATATGCATGAAAGAAATGATTATGAAATTGTAGTGACTGTAAGGCATAATTACATATGTTTATAATGATGTACTATGCTTTTTTTTTTAACAATTCCGTCAATTGTTTTTTCACCCACTGTTCAATGATGATGCTACGTTCAAATCACCAATCTTGGAACTGTAAAAAAAAGGAAACTCATACTGCTATTTAATTATAATACAATGTGATTTTTTTTAAATGCCATATTGATATTTTTGTAATAAAATATAAATGTCTATTTGTTTTTCTTCTAAGTAACAGTTATACTGTAAGAATGAAAACAACTTTAATATTGTTTAGGCCAATACTACTCCAAAAATGCCTTTACTACTTCATCTATCTAATTTCCTTGAAAGGTAACAATATAAGATGTAATATTGGTGATGAACTATATATTTATTAGAAATATGTTCCTTATCCAGTGGGCAAACATTCAACGTATATAGACATTTTATTGGTGTGAAATAAAAAAAGACTATTAGTTAAAATCTACTTCATATTAAGGGTGGGCGGAGCTTGCAGAGTTCTACCTTACGGAATTACTCAGAGTTAGCTAAAAACTCTGTGTAATTCCGCTGAGTTACCGATGGGGTGGAATGAGGGTGCCCAATCCTAAGTCTGTAGCTTAGGATGGTTGCAACCCTTTAAGAAAGTCACTAGAGCACATAGCATTAGAGAAAACTGAAATAAATGTGCATTCTGCAGACCATGCTGTTTAAATTAAAGGTCTACAGTACAAACCAGCGAGACATCCGTGGAGCCTGAATGACAATAGTGCAGTCTTGGGCACCGTTTTACACCAAAGCAATTCTAGCACAGTTTCTTTTATGACATGCATATACCAGATAAACAGCTGCAGGAGTTGGGGGAGAAAAAAAGAGTCCAAAAGTCATAGGCAGCCGGTCATGATGCATGTGGTGTGTTCTGCACGGAACACCAGCTACTCGTTGCTAGTGAAAACATGCACACTGTCAAGACATAAGGGTGAGCAAAATATATTTAACATTGAAGTATTGGACCAACAAGCGGAAACCCTACATTCTCTTACATCATAGTAAGACTCAACACTATCCATTCCCCCTCATTTATGGTGAAAGTCATACATTTGAAAGCAGCCAGCGCTCTGGGTAATGAATGTGCACACCTGTTTCCGGACACAATTTTTAATCTATTGTCTGCCACTGAACTCGAAAAATTACATACGTTAAATACACAAACCAGTGCATCAAATTTAAAAAGGACATTAGAAAAATATGACTACATATACCGTATACGTGCCTCATTCCCGAGTCGGCACTGACTTTCATGCAGACCACGGGGTACATGAGGCAGTGCTGCATGATGTCAGCCGTGGCCCGTGGCCCCAGCCAGCCAGTACCCTCGGGCAGCGCTCAGTACTCCAGCCCGTCCTCTTGGTCATCCTGCTCAGCCTGCGGCCCGGCTCCCCAGGCTCACTGTTACAGCACAGCCTCAAACTCCATGTCACTGCCCAGGAGCCACTTCCCTGGGCATTGATTTCCTTGTCTCGGACATGTAACCGCCATGCCGCCTCCCATTCCCTGTGGTCTGGCTAGTATTTCTCGCCGAGGCGTTGACATGCCCATCATGCGTCCATTCACAGCCAAGGCCCAGCCCACTTGAGCCAAAAAATTGCTGATTGATTGTACCTGCTGCTGCTCAGAGGATTGGTCACAGCAAACTCAAATCTATAACCTGCATCCCTCTTGGCTAAAGGAACTGTCAATTAGCAGAATGCCAAGCCTTAGGAGTTGGCACCGGTAAACTCTGCTGCGTTGCGGGTGCAGTGGAATTATTCATTGAACCACGCACTCCAAGCGGAGCATGGAGTGGTAAAAACTCTGCAAACTCCTCCAGCACCCACGCTTATATTTCTCATCTCACCCCTAAAAATGATCTGACACATTCACTGATGTATCTAGAAATATGCTGACAATAGCAAGAATGGTCGGTCGGTCTTTTATTATGGGTTAGACTTGGCATGGCAAGTTCTATCCCTCTAATGAAACTGGTATACAAAAGTGAACTTTAAATTATGTTGCTAGATGCATTAACGTCTATCCTAGTCCAAATACCTCTCTGCAATGGTACGCTGACTGCTACCAAGTCTCACATATATCTTAACCTCTACGTGTAGTCTGAGAAGTGTGGTACTGCTGACGACCCTAACTTAAAAACGATACAATCTATCCTACCCCTAAAAAAGTTTGTCACAGCTACATCAGTATTGGGTCCCAAAAGCACTATTCTGTTAGTTAGACACATATCACGGAAGCACATGAACATACAGATTCATGCCTGGCTACCCTGTATAATGAGGACAGAGTGATCCATACAGGTTTTACTACACACATTTGGAGAGCATGCAATGTGATACATAAGCAGGATAGGATCTATAGGCTTGTGACATGTGCCCTTATGCCCCCAAAAAAGGCACTGACAAACTCATGGAGGTCTCTAGAAAGAAGCTGACACTCACAAAAGTGGTACGACAGGAGTCAACCTTACATTTTAGGTTAGATCTGGCATTGCTCACTTTGCCTCACTAATGAAACTGGTAAGGAAAAGTGAGGTTTAAAACATATTGGTAGATGTATTAATGAGGTATCCTGATCCATATAAGTCTCTGCAACAGTATACTACAAGTACTTTGTACATATTCAGGTGTGTGCTCTTAATTGAAAGCGAAATGTGAGAAATTCCAATGTCTGACTCCTACCATCTCTTAAGTAAGTCTACACTTCTACGTATAGTCTTGTAGATGTGGTGCAGCTGATGGCCCTAACTTAAAAACTATATAGTTCATCATACCCCTGCTCAAATCTTGTCATAGTTACTTCACCCTTCAACCACAGATCTCTTAACTAGGCAGGAGTCACAGTAGAACTTGAACACGCAGCTTTATATGCGGCTGCCCTATATAATCAATAGCAAGTGATGCATTCAGCTTCTACACAAAAACAGACCTCTCACCGGTGTCTATAAATATTCGATAACTTCAATATATTACAAATCATCATTGTCCCAAAATCAGAAATTATTTAGAAAAATTTATTTTTTTCATTTATTATATCTTTTTCATGTCATTAGTCAAACAATACATAGACAAATATATATTCAATACATTAACTTATACAAGCCCCAAAGAAAAACATTTTCACACACACCAAAAATACATACATACCTCTCATCAAGTATACACTCACCAATCCTTCCACTCTAATACCAAAGAGAAAACACTCCACTCTCATACTCAATACAGTTCAACAGATAGCAGTCTAAAAAGCAGATATACAATTATATACAATATATACATAAAGAAAGACAGAAACAAAAACATAAAGCGCGACGCGAGTTTCGGAAAAGGACCAAATGTCCGCAGATCCTTCGTCAGGGCGCAGACAAATTTAATTATAATATAGCAAAAATTTCTTCATATGTCGAAGATATTTCTTATTTATCCTCTTCAAAATAGATATCCACAGGTACCAGAACTTGTACAGTGGGGCTTAAGACAAGTGGTAGCATCCGAATTCAAAAATGTTATCTGTATGGGACAATGGGACAACACAATACAATTCAATAATGCATTTACAAACTGTTTTTATTCAACTAATAGCTGGTTGGATACTCCATCACCAAAAAAACGAAATTTAGTGAAGTGAATAGAAAAGAAATCCCTGTGATAGTAGATTCGAAGTGTGTGTGTCAAATGGAACCTTAGATAGATTGAAGATAGGAATAAGGTCCATATGATTGGAACTATTCATCGTCTCCAATAATGGTTTCTTCTCGCCCGAGGTGGATGGTAGTGGTTCTCTGGATATTGATAATATTTGTCTGTCTGTAGGTATTGTCCCCTCCCCTGTGGTCTGAACCTGACTCTGAGTGTGTACTGTCTGTTCCCTAAAAAACGGTTCCCCCTATAGTTAGGTTCAAAGGCAGGTCATCTAAAGTACCCACCTCTATTGAAGCTAGGTCCTGGTTCCCTCTCAGAGTCCGATGATTCCGAAAACGTAAGGATCTTTTTGTTAGTCCAATGTTGGTACTCACCCTGGTGACTTTGATCTCTAGTGGTATTATAGTACTGAGCTCCCAGATAGGGATATCCTCTCTCTTCGGAGAAGCACCGAATATCCTTATTTAGTTTTTCTGTTTTCTTTTTATCAGATAGTCACTGAAAAAATTAAGTTCTGAGTTCACCTCATCTAGTTTCTGTTTGGCCACCTGAACGGAATTGTCCTTACTTAATGTCTCCTCTATTTCTGCTATTTCTTTAAGTAACTTATCCACTACTTCCTTGGCTGTTTCAATAATAAGGTTCATGAGGTCCCTAGAGCAGCGGTTAGCAATGAGGGACCATTTCTCTAAGAATTTTCTGATTTCCACGAATAGCCCTGGGATATTGCTTATTCTAAGTCCATTAGGAATAACCCCAGCCTTTAAACATGCCAACATAAATTCAGCATGTGACTCAGTTCTTTTTGCCTTTTTCTTAAGGTTCAGCAACCTGTGTACCTCTGATATTTCTAGGGGCACCCAGGAGATACATCTATTTCTGTGCTGTACTTCTCAAAATTTCTGTCTCTTGGGAAAGGAAACTTTCTATATATATATCCTTTAGTTGGTGTACCTTTTCATGAGAGTATTTATCTGAAAAAATACCTCTTCTTTTATATATTTCGCCCTATTCCCTTTCCTTTTTCTTTTCTATTCACTTTACTAAATTTCGTTTTTTTGGTGATGGAGTATCCAACCAGCTATTAGTTTAATAAAAACAGTTTGTAAATGCATTATTGAATTGTACTTTGTTTTCCCATTGTAAATTGATACTTGTATAGCGCACTACTCACCCGCAAGGGTCTCAAGGCGCTTGTACGAATACCGCTGTGGAACCCATCCTGGCTTTCCCTGTGAGGCACCCACTCCTGGGCACCCCCAAGGTGGAGGTCAGGTATCCTTAGTGTTGTGGGGGCCGTTGTGGAGATTAAGCAAGCTATTGCCCAGAGTGGGACTCCATGATTGGAATAGGCACCGAGGCGAGATTTATCAGGTCAGTGGAATTTTGAGACCAAGACCCGCCGAGGCTGGGAATTGAACCCTGGTCCAGGGCTAGACCTCTGCATCAGGGTCTGCCGCTCTAATCATTGAGCCACACTTCTCCACTGTCCCATACAGATGACATTTTTGAATTCGGATGCTACCACTTGTCTTAAGCCCCATTGTACAAGTTCTCGTACCTGTGGATATCTATTTTGAAGAGGATAAATAAGAAATATCTTCGACATATGAAGAAATTTTTGCTATATTATAATTAAATTCGTCTGCGCCCTGAAGAAGGATCTGCAGACTTTTGGTCCTTTTCCGAAACGCGCGTCGGCACTTTATTTTTTTGTTTCTGTCTTTCTATATGTATATATTGTATATAATTGTATATCTGTTTTTTAGACTGCTATCTGTTGAAATGTATTGAGTATGAGAGTGGAGTGTTTTCTCTTTGGTATTAGAGTGGAAGGATTGGTGTGTGTACACTTGATGAGAGGTATGTATGTATTTTTGGTGAGTTTGAAAATGTTTTTCTTTGGGGCTTGTATAAGTTAATGTTTGAATATATATTTGTCTATGTATTGTTTGACTAATGACATGAAAAAGATATAATAAATGAAAAAAATAAGTTTTTCTAAATAATTTCTGATTTTGGGACAATGATGATTTGTAGAATATATTGAAGTTATTGAATATTTATAGACACCGGTGAGAGGTCTGTTTTTGTGTTTTTGGACTTCCCCTGTTCTCCTCTCCCGGTTCATCTCTTCTCCTCCAGGGACCCTCTTTGTTGTTGAGTTGAGCATTCAGCTTCTACTACACACATTTAGAGAGCATGCAATGTCAAACAGAGGCAATCTACTACCTACATGCTTCTTTATATGTGTGATCTTTCCCTTAAAAAGTAAATGACACACTCATTGAGATCTCCACAAAGACAGTGACACATTTGAAAGTGGCATGACAAGAGTTTGTCTTTGGTTTTGGGCTGGGCCTGGCATTTTGAATTTTGCCACTCTAATGAAACAGGTAGAGAATTAAACTATATTCTACTTGATATAGGTCTCGGCAAAAGTACACTGCAGGTAGGCCATAGATAGTGAGGTGTATCCTTACAACTGAAGGCATATTGATTGTCTGACTGCTACCATGCCTCAGATATGTCTGCACTTCTATGTCTGACACATGTGTTGCAGTTGATTACTATAATTCTAGAAACATGCTAATACTCAGTAGCATAATAGAAGTCAGACTTTCATTTTGGCTAAGGCCTGGCATTGATAGCTCTGACTCTATAACAAAACTGGTAAAGAAATGTCAGGTTTAAAAGATGTTGCCACATGCATTAACCTGTATCCTAGTCATTATACGTCTCTCCATAGGTACACTGCATGTACGCTATAGGTGGTGAGGTGTGAGCTTTAAACTGTGAGCATACTCTGTCAAAGTTGAATGTCTGACTCCTACCATTACTCAACTATGTCTACACGTCTACATGTAGTCTGATAGATGTGGTGCAACTGATGTCCATACCATGAAACTATACAGTCTATCATACCCCTGAACAAATCTTGTCAGAGCTACTGCAGCACTCAGTTACAGCAGCAGAAATCTCTGAGGTAGGCAGGCATCATGAAAGCACTTGAACACACAGCTTCATACTCAGCTGTCCTGTATAATGAGTAGAAAGTGATCCATGCAGATTCTTCTGCACATATTTAGAGAGCATAGGGGAAGTAACAGAGCTAATCTAATACCTAAAGGCTACTTTATATTTCCATGGACTCCTTAACATGTGCTGTCTTGCTCCTAAAAAGGATCTGACTCAGTCATTCAGGTCTGTAGAAATATGCTGACACTGACAACAGTGGCATGACTTAAGTTGGCTTTTCATTTTGGCTTAGGACTGGCATTGCGAGGTCTGACGCGCTAAGGAAACTGGCACAGAGAGGTGAACTTTAAGACATGTTGCCAGATGTACTGAATGGCAGAAGCCCAAAGCAGCAACTTAACATATGTTTTTTTTCTTTCAGAGCTGTTCCTCTGATCGCAGGCCTTTTGGACTCCAAAGGGATTCAAACCTCCTTAGGCTCTGAGAGGTCTTTGTTTGTAGTAATTAGAACATTCTGCCTACTATGAGGAGACCGCTCTACTAGCCTTGGAGTCCTCTGAAGAGGGCTCTATCAGTGATTTAAAGCCACTCCCTTGTTAAACACCTTCACCTTTGGTTCAGGCCTTTAATGGCTGATAGAGCCTCCTATATTGGGCTCTAAGACTATGTTAATTTTATTCTGGACGGGACATCTTCTTGTACACAGTCAATCAATTCAGACAATTTCCTCTTTCTATATATATAGTGCACAATACAGCACACATTGAAAAAGGAAATACTAAAAAGAAATAAAAACTAATCTTCTTTTTGTGCCTTTCCTACATTACCATTGAGGGGGTGTTAGATTCTGACAGAGGGTAAGCAATCTAAAGCAGCTTTACATAGCGTTGTAAATATGCTTGTGCACTTTTAAACCTCCAAGGATGAAATAATAATATTTTGGTGATGCAAACGTACCACCAGAGTCCTTATAAATGAGTCCTCAGTGACAGACACAAATATACAGGCATACATTTAACAAATAGTTCATCTTTATTTCAACTAACATATGTGGTTCTGAAGAGAACTGTTTTAAACAGTTTTTCTGAAACTTTTCTAACTATGTTTATATTTTATTTATAAAAAATCGAAGAAGAGACTTTAACAAAGCACAAGAAACCCATCTGTGCTTTACAAATAATGCAAACTAAAGCACTTTTGTGCATTGATTGTTTGAAACAGGGATGTTTACCCACTCCCAGAGAGGTATTGTATTTTGGACAGGGTATGTTGATTTTCTAAAGTTCCGCGATGCTGGCAGGAATGTTGGTCACTACAGTTCCTGTAGATGTTCCAGGAGCACTTCCTCCAACAGCAGCCCCTTTCTTGCTAAGTCTCTCCATCTCAGCCCGTGCAAGGCAATTTTGGCGGATGTCCTCAGGATACAAGGGGACCTCATCACCCCACCAGCAGTGTGCCAAGAGGCTCGTTTGCAGAGTGGTGTAAAAAGGGGCATGCCTATGACCATCTCTCAGAAATCCCACTATGGTGGGCTTACTGGAGGTAACAGGTGGGCTAGTTGGCCCTTAAGGACCCTCAGCAGGGAAGGGGACTTCATACCCCAACAAAGAGCATGGCAGGAGATGAGTTTTCAGAGTTATGGAGAAAGGGGGTGGGGCCTCCGGCGAGTTGTCAGCTTCCAATGTTTTTTTTTATTTTAGGAAGGGGGCTGAGTGACCACCCTTCCCTTGACCCATTTTTTATTTTTGAATAAAATAGAACTGGAGGGGGCCGCACACCCCCACTCGTGCGGCCTATATTGCCCCGGGGACCCCATCTCCCAGGGCATGGCCACATCGTTTCTTTAAATAAAAGGGTAGGTTGGCCTGCGCGACCCCCTTACCCTGGCCATCTATCCCCTGGGCCAGGCCATTTTTTCTTTAAATAAAAGAGGAAGAGGACCCCATCCACTTCCAGGGCAATTTTAAGCCCTGGGGACCCCATCCACGGAGCATAGCCAGGTTGTTCGGGATCACTGGGGAGCCTCAAGGCCCCCACTGTCCCTGCTGATTCCCATCCTCCTGCAGAAGCTGGAACTGTTTTTGGGCAGAGGGACCTTCCATGAAGGTCCCTCATGGAATCTTCCATGGAGCGAAGCAGAGTTTGATATGGCTTGGTGGGAGCACTGCTTCGCTAAGCCATAGCAAACTTGAATGTCCCGGGGCTGGCCACCCCGGCACATTGCTGGAGCTGGCCTGAGGGGGTGGTGATCCCGAGGGTCATGGAGGGCTCCTGGCAGGGGGCTGTGCGGCCCCCCCTATAAGAATTCTATGATGATGATTGCCCAGGAACATTGCCCACTTGGGGGCCTAATTAAACAAAGCGCTTCATTAAAAAAAAAACTGGATCTGTGTTTCAACTCTATCTCTCTTTCTTGATTTGTTACTCTTTTTTACTTTTTTCTTGTGACTCAGTTTAACCTGAGTCACAATATGGCTGCCAACACATCCTGGTTAAAAGGGTTGTCAGCCAATCAGATTGCAGGCTCAAGTTTAGGAGGGTTCGCAGATCCTCCGTAGCCGTGTATATGTGAGAAATATTTAAATCTCTCAGGAACTTCTGACCAGTTTTACACCATTTAACAAAAAGAGTGCACTAGGGACCGAGAGCTCCAGTTCTGCCAAACTTGGTGTAATTCCGTTCAGCAGTTCGGGTTGTAGCGACGTAAACAGTTTCCAATGGAAGTTAACAAAGAGAAGAAGAATTTTGCCCCCCCCTTTTTCTTGGCCCCCACTTGACCGATCACCCCGAAATTTTCCAAACAGCAGCTAAGTGAGTGGGCCATGAGTTTCAGAAATTTCGCGAAGATTCGTCAAACAACGCCAAAGATATTGGCTAAAGAAAAAATGCTTTTTGAATAGAAACAAGATCCTAACTATAACTACCTACTGGTGACCACCAGAAGGTAATATGTATATCAACTTACATTAAAAAGTAGAAAAGTATATATTATCCATCAAAACTAATACCTACATTTGAGTTTACAATAGACGGACAAGAAAAAACAAAAATTAAAACTAAAACTAAACCAACCAAAAATAATAATTACAAAAAACTTTCCCCAATACAAGCCAACAATTAAATGAACAATATAAAAGGCTCACTAATTTAAACAAAAAAACATCTCCAAAACTGACAATGCTGCAAGATGTGCAACTTCTGCTGAAGTTTCTCATCAAACCATTACAGAAAAAATATATTCATATCCAACAACCACCTAACCAAGTAAGTAAAACTTATATTTACACTAAAACGTAATTGTCATTAAACCTAAAAATGCAAAATTAAAGAATAAAACACTTTCTTCTTTCTTTATCATCTTTATTTCGACATGAATGTCATAAAAGAGGTCACAATGCATTGACAATAAAATTTCCACTGGAAACATTATATTTTAACAATAAAAAGACCAAAAATACATTGTGCCAATATAACTATTTCATCATACTCAAATAGAAAAGCATTGTTAAAAACATTAGGAGAAAAATCAAGTCAAATTCTCTGCCCTCGCTAATAACCTTCCGGCATCCTGAAGCTATACAACGATACACAGGATCTCATTTTACAATACATTTCCTTTTAATATTCCACATATCAGCTAAAAATGAGGTCACAGCAAAAACAATTACTGGAGATAAATCAGTTTTTAATATTCGGTCGGAGTGAAAACACTGCCTAATCCCCATGTTTTTGCAAATTGGAACAATCCAGTTCTTCCTGGGTGTCCGATATGCCGGGCAGAAGAACAATACATGCAGATCATTTTCTAGCTCCGCAGTGCAGGCGGGACAGTTTTTAGAAGTAGGTGGGGACCAACGACTAGTAAGGGCTCTAATTGGCAGAGTCATGTCTCCATTGGAGATACAGCTTCCTAAGACCAGTAGGACCGATATCATCAAGAACGGTCTCCATTTTGTAATAACCTTTCCTTGCTAAGAATGTGCTCGACAGTGTCCCCGTTTGGGCATTCAATAAGCAGATAGACAGATTATGATCATAGTACAGGTTAACCAGCTCTTAAGGGATATGCTTCTACACGCTTGTTCCGGGTTAATCCACAATAGGGTGCAACCTAGCCTCTCAAATTCCTGCCTTATATATTTTAGCCAGGGAAGTTTCCATGCGTTTGGAGATTTAAGAGCTCCACCAGTTCTTGCCTATAAGTGGCCAGTTCTGGGGTTACCCAGAGTCGCCTCCAAAAAGTTAAAGGCTTAAGGCCCAATTCCTCTTTAATGGCCTCAGTCCCAAGTCAAGCCTTAGGGGGAGCAGAGGTGTACTTATGGGCAAAGATACCAGCTGCCTAAGGAACTTGTTTTCCGTGACGGTGATTGCAGGGGCACGCTGGTGACCCCACAACTCGCCACCATAGATTACCGCCCCATGGGCCTGCATTTTATAAATTTCAAAAGGTGGGCCGATAGGTTTTAGTGTGGATTTATTCAACAATTTAAGAATACCCCCAGCCTTTTGAGAGAGCTTTAGTTGAGATTTAATCTGATGTTGAACCCAGGTCATCTTTTCTTTGAGAGTCAGACCCAGATACTCAAACGTTTGCACTCTTTCAAGCCGAACACCTCCTATAGCAGGGTTTGGGCGTGATGTTTTCGGAGGATTAAAAATCATGAATTTTGTTTAAGATGTATTTATTTCCAGCCCCCGGTCAGGGCAAAAGGTGACAAAGCCATCCAAGACTCGCTGGATACCCATCGGAGTCTTAGAGAGTAGCAGGGTATCATCTGTGAACATAATCGCAGAGATCCCCGACCCAGCGAGCCCTGGGGCATCTCTATTGGGGACCGCATCCAGATGGGGGATTACTCCGTTGATGTAGAGGCAAAACAGGGTAGGCGCAAGAACGCATCCCTGCCTTACCCCCCTGCCAACGGAGAAGCTAGATGACAAATTGCCTTCTCTCCCGCACCTGATCCTCGCGAAATTCTGAGTATGAAGTCGTATTATGATGTTTAGAAGGGGGGCCGGGATGCCTAAGTCCCCTAAAATGCTCCAAAGTTTCCGACGTGGGACCAGATCAAAGGCCGCACGAAGGTCTACGAAAACAGTATATAATGAACCGCCCTCTACCTTGACCGTTTTCCAGGAGAGCATAGTTAGTCTGAAAATCTGGTCTGTGGTGGATACGTTCTTCCTAAAGCCCGCCTGATACGGGCTTAAAATTTCAAAGTCCTCGATCCAGTCCAAAAGGCGGTCCAAGATCATATCCCTTTGCAGAAAGGAAACCAGTTACTAAATCACATGCGCTACAACTATTGCCAAGAAACTGAATACCGGAAATATTAGCTTTAAGCTAGAGGGGTAAGTATGGATATTCAATGCTCAAAAACACAATACACAATTATTAAAGCTTAAATACAAATGTGTGGGTTGTTTGAAAGAGTAAGCCTGCATCCCTTAAACCCAAGGGTTATAACAATTAAAACAAGATACTATGGCCCTGCTACAAATCCTGAATGTTTTCGGTCTACCCAGCTAGTACAAATGCCCCCCACATAGCTGGCCACAACTAGATGCTATTTTTTGAAACAAGAAATCTATGCCTGGTCTACGTTTCCTACTGCTCTCTTGGTCTTACCACTCCGCTATTGTCACACTTTAGGTACATTAGCCTCTGGACTACATCTCCCAGAATGCTTGTTATGTTGTCTGTCCTCTGTTTCTACTCTCCACACGCTTCTGCTTCCTATATCTGCCCCTCCCAGGAAGCCCTCGGTGCTTGTCACCTGGTGTGTTCGCCTTTCCTTGTGTTTAGAAGTGTGGCTCACTGGTTAGAGGAGCAGACCTTGAAGCAGAGGTCCGCCCGGGACCAGGGTTCAATTCCCGGCTCGGCGGGGTCTTGAGTCCTAAAATGTCCATGGACTCGACAATTCTTGCTCCGGTGTCTACTCGATTCATGGGTTCACACTATGCGACTCTGGGCAATAGCTTGCTTAATCTCCACAACGGTCCCTCGCGGCGAGATGCCTGGCTTTCACCTTGCGGATACCCTGCCACGGTTATCTCACAGGGGAATACCAGGACGGGTTCCCTAAGCAAGCGCTTAGAAACCGGTGGTGATTTGCGCTATATAAATTCCTGTACATTTACATTTACATTTACCTAATATCTAAACCGGAGTGGTTTTGTGCTTTGTCTCTGGGTTATCGGACATTCACCTTGGAGCCGCGCTGTGGGAGCCGCGCTGGAGAGCCCCGTGAGACGCTCTCTGCTTCCGCGGTTACGATTGAACCTTGGGGCCGCGCTGTGGGAGCCGCGTTGGAGAGCCAAGTGAGACGCTCTCTGCTTCCGCGGTTACGAGTGAACTTTGAACCTTGGAGCCGCGCTGTGGGAGCCGCGTTGGAGAGCCGAGTGAGACGCCCTCTGCTTCCGCGGTGTTTATTTTTGGCTCTGCAATTTGCGGGATATTTTTGGAAACCATAGAGCAGTTGAGAGGCTCGGATTGAGTACAATGGAGATTGCTTAGGAGGCAAGGAACATTGTTTTCAAGCAACTCTCTGGGACTTGTGGAATCACATAGCAAGACAGGAAGAGACATCATTCGTGAGCTAAGTATCTTCCTTCTTATATGACTTTGCCATTGATGACTAAGACTTTAGCTCTTCAGAACTGTTGTTCAATGGTAGCTCTTGTTTCTTTTACTTTTACTTTATTTTTTCCTTTTTGATGCCCTTTTCTACTTGGATGTTTGTTGCAGCAAATATCAGTGAGTGAATCCATACACATATATATATATATATATAGTATATGCTGGTAGAGAAAGGGGGGTGTATTTATGAGTGTTGCTTGTGTCTTTATGCAGGAAACAGAATGCAGACCTAATGCGTGGTACCTAACCTGTCATCACGTGCTGTAGATGATTTCTGGCTGCCAGTCCTTTATACTTTGTTTATCCATTTTTCCCCTTCCCTTGGTGAGGTCCTCTCTGGGGAGTGTTTATATATATATTACTCACTTGAGGTACTGCTCCTGGGGAAGTGCGAATCTAGCATCTACATCGCTCCTGCTGTACCTGATTCCTAAGGTTAGTCAATCTGTTTTGAATTGTGACAGAGAGACAAGCCCAAGTACTCTTACGGCCTGAGCGATGGACACCAATACAATCATGACTACTGTGTTGGAGACCCTTACCGCATTAAGAATAGAAGTAGACGCATTCAGAGGGGAGAATAAAGAGATGAGGAATGAAATGGGTACTCTTAGAAGTGAGGTTGCTGGAATAGTCCGATCTAGTCTCACCAGTTCTAGAGGAGCCATTACATCAGGGCCGCAACATTGCCACCTCCTGTAGAGACTCCTTCCCCCATAGCTCAGGGAGTGCAAGGTCCTTCCACTATACAGGCTATTCAGCCAGTGCAATTACCATTGGCACCACCAGAAAGGTTCTTAGGGGATCCTAAGAAATTTGGCACATTTCTGGGACAGTGTAAGTTGCACTTCATGTGTAAACCCACTGCCTTTCCCGACGATCATTCTAAGACAGCATTTATGTTGTCGTATTTAGGAGGCAACGGGGCAACTTGGTTGTTTCCGCTGATCGATAGAAATGATCCAGTATGAGCTAATTATGATGAGTTTTGTGAGGAACGCAAGGCTAATATGCTTTCCCTAGATAGGGAACTTATCACGGTCAAACTGGGATCGCAAGACCTTTTGTCCTATATCACTAATTTTAACCGTCTTGTTGTTGAAACTGATTTGCCATCCGAAAAGAGAGTCTCCTTGTTCTACCAAGGATTGAGAGGGGAGTTAGAGGACGTTCTGGCCCAGGTGGTGAATATGCCTACTTCGTGTGAGGAGCTCGTAGACCTTACGATACAGTTGGATCACAGACTACAGGAACGAAAAGGTGACAAACATCGTTATGAGGTGCGGTTTCCGACATCTAAACCTAGAACTGTATTGGAGGGTGCATCATCGACCTATACTACCGAACCGATGCAAATAGGAGGAGTACGGGATCCCTTGAGTCCGGAGGAACGAACCCGAAGACGCAATCAGAAACTCTGTATGTATTGCGGGAAGTCGGGCATTTTATTAAAGACTGCAAATCAAAAACCAAAAGTGCAAGAAACATACCTGCAGTGGATTATCCCTCTAGCGCTTTGGGAAACGAGAATGCTCAAACAAGCTAGAGACCCCTTGTTTGAGTCAAGACGAAGAGAAAGAGGTCTATCACGCTATAGCGATCACAATGCAACCGTCAGTGCCCCACATGAACTTGTGTGTCACCATAAAATGCCCAGGAGAAACGCCCGTGATGGTACACGCAATGCTAAATTCAGGAGCTACGGGCAACTTTATCGATCTACAATATGCTAGGAGATTAGGAGTCCTGTGCATTCAGAAGGAAACGCCTGAAGCCGTGAAAGCTGTAGATGGTTCAGATCTGACATCGGGGCCGGTATGTTACCATACTCGCCAATTTGTCATGCAAGTAGGACAAGATCATTATGAGCATATTTCCTTTGATTTAATCGATGCTCCTCAGTTCAAACTGATCTTGGGGATGCCGTGGTTGACGCAACACAACCCTGTAGTTAAAGGGGCAGCTCGTACTATCACCCTCTGCTCGGATTACTATGCAGAACATTGTACCCTGACTCACATGCATGAGGAAATCAGGATGGAAACTCCAGCGAGTATACTAGCAAGCGGAAGGAGAATATTGAGGTTCAACGCCGTCACGACTCTTCCGGAGTCTACCGGAGGTACCAGGATGTCTTCAGCAAGAAAGAAGCCAGTAAGTTACCCCCTCACAGGGAATACGATTGTGTAATAGAGCTGGAACCAGGAGCTAGCATTCCCTGTAGCAGGATGTTCGCCCTTATAGAGGTAGAGAATACCTATCTACAATTATATCTGAAGAAGCTATTGGAGTCTGGATTTATTCGTCCCTCTACGTCCCCTGCATCGTCGCCTCTATTTTTCATCCCTAGGAAGGAAGGGGGATTGCGAACATGCATAGACTATAGAACAATCAATAGATTAACCAGAAAGAACAGGTACCCTCTCCCTCTGATTCCAGTCCTGTTGGACCAGTTGAAGGACGCAAGAATATTCACCAAGTTGTACCTGCGGGGTGCGTATCACCTTGTGAGAGTCCGCAGTGGAGATGAATGTAAGACTGCTTTCTGCACCAAATATGGGCTCTACGAGTATCAGGTCATACCCTTTGGCCTGTGCAACGCCCCTGCGGCATTTAAATTCTTTATGGATGAGGTGTTGAGGGGCTTGCTGGATGTCTCATGCATCGTCTATATCGACGACATCCTAATTTATTCCACTACACGGGAAGACCATGTCAAGCATGTAATGGAAGTTTTGGAACAATTGCAGCGTCATGAGCTGTATGCCAAATTGGAGAAGTGCTTATTTCATACCACAGAAGTGGAGTTTCTAGGTTACGTCATCGGCCCGAATGGGTTACGGATGGACCACAAGAAGATACAACCCATCATTCAGTGGGAATCTCCCTCCTGTGTGAAGGCCTTGCAGAGTTTCCTGGGCTTTGCAAACTTTTACAGGAGATTCATCAAAGACTTCTCTAGGATCATACAGCCATTAACCCATCTGTTGAAGAAAGGAGCGGTCTTTAAGTGGACTGACCCTGCTGAACATGCCTTCCAAGCCTTAAAGACACGCTTCGTCACAGCCCCCATTCTAAGGCATCCAGGTGCCAGTCAGCCCTTCGTGATGGAGACAGATGCCTCTCATTATGCTATAGGAGGCATACTATCGCAAAGAAACCCCGAAACAGGCCAACTTCATCCGGTGGCATACTTTTCCAGGAAATTGTCCTCCTGTGAAATAAACTACAGTATCACAGATAAAGAATTGCTGGCCATTAAGAGGGCGTGCGAAGAATGGCGACACCATCTTCTAGGGGCCAGACACACAGTGGAGATGTACACTGATCACCGGAATCTCCTCTTTCTTAAAAGTGCGAAAGCTTTAACGCCACAACAGTTACGGTGGTCTCTGTTTTTCTCGGATTTCGATTTTATGATTAAATACCGTCCAGGCCCACAAAACGGTAAAGCCGATGCCCTTTCAAGACCGGAATCAGTGCTGAAGGATCAATCATCAGATAACAGAGACCCTCCCTTCATTCTACAAAAGGCCTCCTTCACACCATCTGCTTCAGCAATCACATGCTCCTCTGATTTTCAGAAGCAAGTCGAAGAGAATAATGAAGCCGTGGACGTGCAATCCTGGATAGCCAAAGAACCTTTACAGAGAACATTGAGAGACAAATTACTCTTTAGGGATAAGCAATTGTACCTACCTGAGAAAGAGTTACGGAATTAAGTCTTACAATGGACTCATGATTCCTCCTTAAGTGGACACATGGGAGTTCAAAAAACGTTACAGGCCACTTCCAGATACTTTTGGTGGGAGACGATACGGAAGGACATCGAAGAGTATGTTGCCAGATGCCCCATATGTACTCAAGCTAAGGCACAACATCATCGAAGCAGCGGATTACTACGTCCCATACCGATACCCCCAGCACCATGGCACACGGTATCCATGGATTTCATCGTGGAAATGCCTCTCAGTTTCGGCAACAACCCCATCCTAGTGATTATAGACCACCTAACCAAAATGGGTCACTTTATAGCATTGACTAAGTTGCCCACGTCAGGAGAATTAGCCACAGTCTTCTTGCAAAATGTAGTACGATTACATGGTGTTCCCTCTGTTCTTATTACGGATAGAGGAACACAGTTCACTTCTAAATTTTGGAAGGCTCTGTGTGACATTATGAAAATCGATGCTCGTTTGTCAACAAGCTATCATCCACAGAGAGATGGCAAAACTGAGTAGCTTAATCAAACACTGGAGCAGTCTTTAAGTTGGTTTACCCTCCAGCAGGATGAGGAATGGAGAACGCTGTTGTGGATGGCGGAGTTCGCCTACAATAACGCTACTCATTCTTCTTTGGGATGTTCGCCCTTCTTTTGCCTTAATGGGTATCATCCCAATTTTCTACCCTTTGAACAACTGAGTCTATCCACCCATCCTACCATTCAAGAACACCATGCTCACCTCACTTCTATTGTACAGGATGCCAAAGAGCATCTGGAGGCAGCCAGAAATCGCGACAAAATACAAGCAGACAGAAAAAGAACCCCTGAGCCAGCATACTCCCTAGGAGATAAAGTGTGGCTGAGTACCAAATACTTGAAAGTTAAGGGGAATACTCGTTTGCAACCTAAATTTGTTGGTCCGTATCCCATTGTTGCAGTGGTCAATCCAGTAGCCATGAAGTTAAAACTTCCCTCCTCTTGGCACATACACCCTGTGTTCCACGTGTCTCTACTGAAACAATATGTGCAGGGTACCAGAGCTTCAGTGAGACCTCAGCCTATAGAAATTGAAGGGGATGAGAGAATGAGGTGCGAGCTGTGCTTGATTCTAGAAGGGTGAGGGGTGTCCTGCAATATCTGATCGATTGGAAAGGGTATGGTCCTGAGGAACGCTCCTGGGAACCACGCACCAATCTACATTGTCCGGGGCTTCTGAGGCGTTTCCACACCTTGTACCCTACTAAGCCTGGTGGACCGCCGAGACGTCGGTCGTTGAGAGGGGGTTCTGTCATGTTTTAGGTACATTAGCCTCTGGACTACATCTCCCCGAATGCCTGTTATGCTGTCTGTCCTCTGTTTCTACTCTCCACACGCTTCTGCTTCCTATATCTGCCCCTCCCAGGAAGATCTTGGTGCTTGTCACCTGGTGTGTTTGCCTTTCCTTGTGTTTAACAGACCTAATCTCTAAACCGGAGTGGTTTTGTGCTTTGTCTCTGGGTTATCAGACATTCACCTTGGAGCTGCGCTGTGGGAGCCGCTGTAGAGCCGCGTGAGACGCTCTCTGCTTCCGCGGTTACGATTGAACCTTGGAGCTGCGCTGTGGGAGCCGCGTTGGAGAGCCGAGTGAGACTCTCTCTGCTTCTGCGGTTACGAGTGAACTTTGAACCTTGGAGCCGTGCTGTGGGAGCCGCGTTGGAGAGCCGAGTGAGACGCCCTCTGCTTCCGCAGTGTTTATTTTTGGCTCTGCAATTTGCGGGATATTTTTGGAAACCATAGAGCTGTTGAGAGGCTCGGATTGTGTACAATGGAGATTGCTTAGGAGGCAAGAAGCATTGTTTCCAAGCAACTCTCTGGGACTTGTGGAATCACATAGCAAGATAGGAAGAGACATCATTCGTGAGCTAAGAGGCTTCCTTCTTATATGACTTTGCCATTGATGACTAAGACTTTAGCTCTTCAGAACTGTTGTTCAATGGTAGCTCTTGTTTCTTTCACTTTTACTTTATTTTTTCCTTTTTGATGCCCTTTTCTACTTGGATGTTTGTGGCAGCAAATATCAGTGAGTGAATCCATACACATATATATATATATAGTATATGCTGGTAGAGAAAGGGGGTGTATTTATGAGTGTTCCATGTGTCTTTATACAGGAAACAGAATGCAGACCTAATGTGTGGTACCTAACCTGTCATCACGTGCTGTAGATGATTTCTGGCTGCCAGTCCTTTATATTTTGTTTATCCATTTTTTCCCTTCCCTTTGTGAGGTCCTCTCTGGGGAGTGTTTATATATATTACTCATTTGAGGTACTGCTCCTGGGGAAGTGCGAATCTAGCATCTACATCGCTCCCGCTGTACCTGATTCCTAAGGTTAGTCAATCTGTTTTGAATTGTGACAGCTATCTTCTTTGAACTAAGAGGCACAAGGCCAATCTCAGATCTAAATGATCTAAATAGGAAGTTAGGTATGATTTCCTATAGAGCAGAGGTCTTCAAACGTTTTATGCTCTGAGCCTCCCAAAGCAAAATGTTTTGAAGTCAGGCCCCCGCAAAACTTTATTGCAAAGATCTGGAAGTAGGAGAGGCAGGGCTGAGTGCAGAGGCTGAGCTTTTTAGATCATACCATAGATACTTCTTTTTATAGCTCATAATCCGCAATAAATTTGAGAAATGTAATGGAACAAAATCAACAAACAATAACAGTAATTGACAAAAAACTGTTCTCTCCATAATTTGGTTATCTTGAGTCCCCCACAATCCTGGGCCCCATTGCAACTGCACCTACTCCAATGATGATAGCTGAGGCCCTAAGTAGCAGTCTTTCTCCTCAGCCTCTTTCACAACTTACCGATGACCATGCCAGGGCATCACTGCAGTCTTAAAAAAGGTTATCCATTACTTTTTTGGGGGGGTTATATAGGGCATGCTTGGCCCAAAGGTATTGGAACACTTTACATAAGCACTAAAAACATTACACAAGCATAAGACAATATTCATTTATTATCAAACAAATGTTTGGGGCACTGGGCAATTAAGTGATTACAGAATTACATAAAGTTGAACTGACATGAGGACTTGAACTAGGTTCCAAGGTAGGCGGCTCTCATCGTTAGACCACATCTCCTCCCTTTTATATAGTCTTACCCAATACAAAAATAATAACAAAGTAAATGTATCACAAAATGTGCTGTATAATGCCACCTAATTTTCTTTTTCTTGCCACATAATTTAGTCAACCCTGCCACATGATTTGTTCCTCCCCTGAGGCATAATTCCAGTGAACCTGGCTTTAGTTGGCCACACATAATGCTGGACCCTGTGCGACTTGTTAAGCAACAATTGTAAAAGCTGTTGAGTTATGCTTTAACTGATGGGGTCAGAGTGCTTTTTACCACAGGCTTAGAACTTTTAGCTCTATAAATGCTCAAGTTAATATTCCCCACTGTGAAAACCAGGATTCAATTTGGTGACTCTCTGGTCATACACAGAAATCTGCAGTGTTTGCTTTAGCTAACCGAGGGTTATTATGTAAGAGAGTGTATGTTCCTAAAAATAGTTTTATTTGCTTCGTTTTTTCCATTTTTTGTGTACGTGTTTTTTTATATGCAATTATCTGAAGGTGAAAAATAGGATAGTTACTCAGTATATTGTTTTTAGCCCTGAACTCCGTCACCAAACTCGCTGTCTGTGCCCTGGTACACTCAGGATTACAGTTGCACATATTTAAGGCAGTATAACTTCTGCATATAAAATAAGACATCCTGAGAACGCGCCAGATAAACGTTGCCTCTTCCAGGCCATTTTCATTTAGAAGTCCTTCCTTGCAGATATATTTGCAGTTTGAGGACCTGTGCTATAGAGCATGGAACAACATAGATTGTAATCAAGTCAAGTCAAATGTAACGTAAATTAATACCTAATCCACTATCATTAATCATTTCTGCACAATAAAACCACAATGAATAGTTATTTCATTTTCTAAACGGATTCCTGTTACACTAAAATGAAAATCCTAAAATCCCAGTTTTGTATACACTAAAAACTTTTTTGACTTCAAGCATAAATCTCCCCAGTGCACATGCTATGTCCAAATAGGTAATTGCCGTTGACAATCCTGCTGCCTGTGCATGGTTCTTTATACCATAATTTACAAATATTGGTCCTAAGAACAATTTCCGTTTGTCAAGGACCTTACCACAATCTAATAATGTGTGCAAAATATTGCATTTCGTACCTAAATTGCAGGTGCAATTACCTTTGTGATACATCATGGCTTCTTTTATCCCATCATTCATATAGCAAGAGTTAATTCCTATTTGTAATCTTAAAACTTCATTTCTAAAGTTGAGGTTAGGTAGTATATCTATATGTGGGAACTGATGATGATCAGCTTTCCATGATTTAATCATAAACCCACCAATTTTTTTCACCTCCAGGTACTGGCAATCCTGATCTCGAGACGTTTCTTTCCCTAATGCCTTTAGTTCACGTCTTGTAACATCTATTTGCAAGTCCTGAGGGTTCAATTTAACTCCTAGTTCCCTGCATACTGTCTCTATCATTTACCTAACCCCTGATGCCCATTTCAAGTCACTTTGCAAAATTTCCTTTTTGCACCATTCTCCTATTTTTTGCTCTTCCTCATTTCCCAGGCATTGCCAAAATCTTATTGAAGCCATACGTGCCATTAACTTCCAAGATACCATGCCCGGTTCTATTCTTACCATCTGTACCATAGATGATCTTGGTAGAGATAATATTTTTTTAATACATCTCCCCTCTTGAATGTCCCACCTTGTTTGACAGTAATATACAACATTTTGGCTCCATATTGGAACTGCGGGTGTATCATGGCCAAATGAGCTTTGAAGACAGGTCTATCTGATATTTCTCCATAATTCCTATTAGATTTTTTCAATCCACTGAATGAGGCCTGCGCTCGTATTTTTAATGCATTCAGATGAGTTTCCTATTTTAGTGAACTTTCAAACCATATCCCTAAGTATTTATACTCATTCATTTCTTCCACTGTAGTGGAGTCTAGAAACCATCTGAATTTCTTCCTTTTCGAACAAAGCTCAAGACCTTGGTTTTTGTCGGGGGCGTGGCTTGCGCGCCGCTGCAGCATGGCATGTACGCTTGAGCTCCGAGGTGAGAGTGTCCCGTCGGATTATTTCCTCCGCTTCCTGACTGCCCCTTCACGAAAAAATGGCATTCTTCTGCGGCGGAACATTCAGGTAACTGTTTGAAGGCCTTTTCGGCGACTTCTGCCAACAGCTGAATGTCTTTTCTGTCAGGCTCCTGTGACGCTCGATTCCTTCACGGGTGGCCGCCATTTTCCAGATTCTGACGGAGCTGGCGTTTCTCTTCAGAAGTGCCGCCTTGGATACATTATTGCCGGCTGTGATGGATGTCCAGGTCATTTTTTTCTACGGTGCCTGAAGATGGTAACATTTCTTTCTTTTTTTCTGCTATTTTTTGCTGCTTGGCTGGATATTATGTTGCCTACGCTCTGATTTTCTCAGTGCAGCTGTCTATTGCTGGTGTTGTTCTTTTTCTTACGATGTCTTTGCTGTGACCTCCTGCTATATATGAGCCTTTATCATTCAATTTGGTGTCTGCCCTGCGTATAAGCCCGACGCTATTATTTAATTCACTTTGTTTGGTTTGCTCTAAATCATTAGCAACAGATCAATATTAATTTTGATTTGTTAGGTATATTTATTTTTACCTTCTCTTTAGGTTCTCTTTTTTGAAAAAATCATTGGTTTCAATGTCAGAAAAAACAACACAACATATATAACAAATATATACATCAACTTATACACAACATTTACCAAAAAACATTATTACATACATATATACATTCACTATACACTATACTTTCATTATATACAACATAGCTTATGCAAATCTATTTTAGACTGTTCCAAAGGCAAATATCAGCTCCTTGCCTTGTTAACCATCAGTGATTTACAATTAAAGGAACAGTAGTGAACAAAGTCATGATCAACTGGAGATAACACTCAATATCAATTCTGTGAGTCAATAGTTGTAAATATTTTTAAATTTTATCTCCGTTCTGCCGACGCTTTTCGAACACCACACAACAGTTATGGGTTCTCCTCAGGGCCTTGTCACTTCTATCTGCATGTGTATAGGAAAAAAGAAAAACACCAAACAACGTTTCAGTGTAAGTTTCTCTAGCCTCATATTTTTGCAGTGCTTACATTATACTGCATGTAGGGTCCATGTTACCTTTCATGTAGCTGTAGTTGTCCTATGTCAGATTCTAAATCTTTAGAGCTGCAATCTAAAGGATATTAATGAATCCTATTAGAGCCAGGCTTGGATTTAACCTTTAGGTTACTTTAACAAAAACACTGCAAGACATACCTTTTTTGGTCTTTTTGGGTCCGTGTATGGGCGTCTCCCTATGGCTCGGAAACACTTGTCACCTGCGGGCAATGCAGGGTTGGTTTACTAATTGTGGGCTTGTATTAACTCTCAAACGTGTACAGCAACTTTTAGCTATCTTCCTACCTTATTGAGTGCACCGATAACTTTGGTAGCGTCTCACTCCATGTTCGCCTTATTTTGTGTGCGCGGGCAATCTATCAAAAAAATGACATTGAACAGATTCTAAATTTACTTGTTTCTATTTGAAGGGAGGCTATATCAGATTCATCGCCCGTCCGTACTGACCTTGTTTACAACGGTCCTCCGGACTCTGGTTGTGCGCGCCGCGTTGTTCCTTTCAAATTACTTCTCAGTGGATACACTGTTGCGGAAACAAAGCGGAGCGTGCGTTAAGTCCCCTTTGTTTGCTCAATTCCCTTCGCGTGTAATCCATTTCTCATTCAGGCTCTCCTTACCTCTTTGCACCTTGCTGTAGCTCTTCCTCACTTCGCTATGGAAGGCGGCGGCCGTGTAACCTGGTTACTTATGGCGGTCATGTGACCTCTGGAGTTCTGGGATTTGTAGTTTTGCGTTTTTGGTCGCTATGGCGACACATGTGCAATGTTACTTGAGTTTAAGTTGCATAGATTGGAAAATAATTAAATTTGTTGTGTTGCCCGGGGGTTTGTATTTACGCATTGCCTCAGTATTAGTTTGCCATTCCTACATTTAGGATCACCAGTCTCTCGTGGAGCCCTATGAAAATTCTCACATTTTACATTACAATCTTGATACCTCAGAGAGAGTGTTCAATAAGTTTTGCGTGCTGTTAAATTTGAGAATCAGGTACGCCTCTTTTCTAAGCAATGTGTCTTCAATATCAATTGGACCTTTACTTCCTGATTGCACTATGGAACACAGTACAGTCCATTTGAAATCCATTTCGCTGTGATTTGAATCCAAGAAGTGTTGGACCATTGGTGCACTCAGCACCTTCTTTTTAATTCTTGACCTGTATTGGGTGATCCTGCTGTTAACCTGCTGTGTGGTTTTGCCTATGTAAATTTTTTGGCAGGCACAGACTACTGCATAGACTACATCACGTGTCCTGCAGTTCGAGAATCCGTTGTTCTTTCACTTTACGCCCCTATGTTCAAACTCAGTCCCCTCTATTGTTGAATCGCACGAAATGCAATTACCACATTTGTGGTGACCCTCGATTGGTTTAAGACCCCATCTTGAGAGTAGGTCACTTTTTGGTTTGGGGGTTAGTACATCCGCTCTGATTACACATTGGCCAATGCTCCTATTTTTCTTATAAGCGAATATAGGTCGTGGGAACGCACATTCAAGTTCCTCCAACAAATGCCAGTTCTTAAGGACCATTTGTCGTACTCTGTGTGTGTCAGGTCCAAACGTGGTTACACATACCAACCTATCCAGGTCGCGTTTTACCTTTCGTTCAAGTAAACACTCCCATGGGGTGTGGTGTGCCCTCTTTTTAGAATTACTTAACAGTTTTTTAGGGTACCCTCGATTCTTCATCTCCTCGCAGAACCTTGTTGCATGTTTTTCATATTCAGTCACCTCAGAGCAGTTCCTGCGGATCCGAAGTAGCTGCCCGTACGGTAAATTATCCTTTAAACTTCTGGGATGTGCACTTTGATGGTGGAGGATCGTATTTTTTTCCGTCTTCTTTTTGAAGAGAGATGACTTGAGATACCCATCCGTGCAATTTATTCCAATATCAAGAAAAGTCATCTTTTCATTTCTGGACTCCAGGGAGAACTTAATGTCTCGGTGTCTCCTGTTGATCCACATGTGAAAGTCCATCAACTCCGCGCGGCTCCCCTGCCACAGGAGCCACACGTCGTCGATGTACCTCAACCATTGTTTAATGTGTTTACTGAAGGGATTGTTGGAATAGATAAATCTGTTTTCATACTCAGCCATATACAATATGGCCATTTCCGGCGCATAGGGACAGCCCATGGGCGAACCTTTGATCTGCATAAAAAATCGGTCATTAAACCTGAAATAGTTTTTTTTCTTCAATGTTACTTCTGCTAATTGCAGAATAAACAAGGTTGGGACTTGATGCGGTCTTTCCCTCTTCTCGAGGTATAGTTCTAATACCTCTAACGCCTCGTCTTGGGGAATTTGGGTGTACAAGGACGTCACGTCCATTTGAATTTATTTGAATTTAATTTGAATTTAAAATTACTTATAAAGCGCACGTTCGCCAGCGGCTTCATGGCGCTACAACAAACAGAAACAGGGTGGGCTAGCCCATGCAGAATGAATAATTCAGATTATGGGGGGAATAGTTTAATTAAAAGCTTTAGAAAACAAAAGGGTCTTAAGTTGCTTTCTGAACTGGGGGTAAAGAGTCAGGGTCCTAAGCTCAGGGGGAAGGGAATTCCAGAGGAGAGGGGCAAGGGTCGCAAATTTCGAACCGCCCCATTTCTTCCTCCGAAAACGCGGGACCGTAAGAAGGGCCTGGGTGGATGAACGGAGGTCTCTGGTAGGGACGTAGGGAGTGATCTCAGAAGAGATGAAAGCTGGAGCCGTGCCCAGTCTCGCTTGAAAAGTGATGGAAGCCAGCTTGAACTGGACACGCTCGCGGACGGGGAGCCAGTGTAAAGATTTAAGGAGGGGGGTGACATGGTGAAATTTAGGTAATTTGAACACCAGGCGGGCCGCCTGGTTTTGGATCTGTTGCAACCGCCTAAGACTATATGCAGGTATACTGGCATATAGGGCGTTGCCGTAATCCAGGCGGGAGATGACCATCGCCAAGGTGATCAATTTAAGGGCTTGAAAAGAAAAGAAACGGGACACCTTGCGTATAGTACGCAGTGAGAGAAAGGAAGAGGACACCACAGAACTGACCTGGGAGTGAAGAGTGAGTTGTGAATTGAGCTTAATACCTAAAGTTTTTACTGAGGAAGAGGGGACAGGTGGGGAACCGAGAGAAGGGGGCCAGAACAAAGGAGACCAGGGGCTGGATGAACCACCTGTTAACACCAGTTCGGTCTTATCTGGGTTAAGTTTTAGATGGTTGTGGTTCATCCAGTCGCGAATGTGGGTCATAGTAGATTGGAAATTAGAGATAGAAGACAGAGAGGAAGAAAGATCAAAAACAAGTTGGAGGTCGTCAGCATAGTTATATACTGCGACCTCCATCTGCTGAAGAGAAAAGATGAGCGGGGCAATGTAAAGATTGAATAAGAGGGGAGAAAGAGAAGAGCCCTGGGGGACCCCGCACTGAACTTTCCGGAAATCCGCGGTAAAATCACCCAGGCGAACAGCCTGGGTGCGGTCCCTCAGGAAGGAGGATAACCAGACCAGTGCAGTACCTCCGATCCCCGCCGCCCTGACACGGGAGAGTAAGATGGTATGATCAACCGTGTCAAAGGCGGGTCACCATCAATTCCGTCGACGGGTCAAACTGCATTCCATCAATTTTTAACAAGAAGTCCGTGGTATCCTTCAAGTATGATTTTACACTACCAACAAAGGGCTTGAGAAAGAAGTCAATATATTTCGAGAGTGACTCTAGGCAAGACTCACACCCTGAGACGATTGGTCGTCCTGGGGGCTCATCCGGGTTCTTGTGAATCTTGGGTAGGAAATATAAAATGGGCGTCCTTGGAAATTTCTTTATCAAGAATTCACTTTCTTTCTGCCCCACAAATCCATTCTCCAGTCCGTTTTGTATGATTCCACAAATTTGTCCCTGAATAGCTCTGACTGGGTCCTCAGGGAGTTCTCTGTACCTCTCCGCGTTATTCACCTGTGTTGCTCCTTCTTTAAGATATTTATCTTTTGACCAGATGACCACCGCTCCGCCCTTGTCCGCGGGCTTAATAACCACCGACAGATCATCTTTCAGATTTTTAAGGGCTGTACGTTGGCCTTTTGTGATATTTTGTTTAACGTATTTTTTAGTTTTCTCCAGTTTGTTTATGGATGATAGCATGATCTGTTCAAACGCAACGACCTTTGTTTCCGCAACAGTGTATCCACTGGGAAGTAATTTGAAAGGAACAACGCGGCGCGCACAACCAGAGTCCGGAGGACCGTTGTAAACAAGGTCAGTACGGACGGGCGATGAATCTGATATAGCCTCCCTTCAAATAGAAACAAGTAAATTTAGAATCTGTTCAATGTCATTTTTTTGATAGATTGCCCGCGCACACAAAATAAGGCGAACATGGAGTGAGACGCTCCCAAAGTTATCGGTGCACTCAATAAGGTAGGAAGATAGCTAAAAGTTGCTGTACACGTTTGAGAGTTAATACAAGCCCACAATTAGTAAACCAGCCCTGCATTGCCCGCAGGTGACAAGTGTTTCCGAGCCATAGGGAGACGCCCATACACGGACCCAAAAAGACAAAAAAAGGTATGTCTTGCAGTGTTTTTGTTAAAGTAACCTAAAGGTTAAATCCAAGCCTGGCTCTAATAGGATTCATTAATATCCTTTAGATTGCAGCTCTAAAGATTTAGAATCTGACATAGGACAACTACAGCTACATGAAAGGTAACATGGACCCTACATGCAGTATAATGTAAGCACTGCAAAAATATGAGGCTAGAGATACTTACACTGAAACGTTGTTTGGTGTTTTTCTTTTTTCCTATACACATGCAGATAGAAGTGACAAGGCCCTGAGGAGAACCCATAACTGTTGTGTGGTGTTCGAAACGCGTCGGCAGAACGGAGATAAAATGTAAAAATATTTACAACTATTGACTCACAGAATTGATATTGAGTGTTATCTCCGGTTGATCGTGACTTTGTTCACTACTGTTGCTTTAATTGTAAATCACTGATGGTTAACAAGGCAAGGAGCTGATATTTGCCTTTGGAACAGTCTAAAATAGATTTGCATAAGCTATGTTGTATATAATGAAAGTATAGTGTATAGTGAATGTATATATGTATGTAATAATGTTTTTTGGTAAATGCTGTGTATAAGTTGATGTATATATTTGTTATATATGTTGTGTTGTTTTTTCTGACATAGAAACCAATGATTTTTTCAAAAAAGAGAACCTAAAGAGAAGGTAAAAATAAATATACCTAACAAATCAAAATTAATATTGATCTGTTGCTCATGATTTAGAGCAAACCAAACAAAGTGGGTTGGCATATTTTTTCCATAAACGTATATATAAGGTTCAGCCATTCCCACACTTCAAGGACCTAACTCCTTTACTTTAAAAAGCTATTATTTAATTGGCGCCCATTACGCTCAGTGTGCTGTATTTCACTTTTTGGGTGCAGTCTACGCAGTTTTTGCTCTCCTCTTTTCCTCAAGTGGCTGTGTATTTTTTCTTGAAGACTGTTCCTTCATGGCTGCAAATATGGGCCGTTCCTCGAATAACAAAGACTCAAAGGATGTTGGCAGTTTGCTTAAGAGACTTAAGTCATTGTCCCCTACGCCTGAGTCCGCTCAGTCAGACACTAACTCCACTCTGGACACAATATTAACGCGCCTTAATGAAGTGCATGATATTGCGCAGTCAACAAAAACTAATACAGATTTACTGCAAGTGGAGGTGTCTGCTATTAGAAATGACTTCAAAGCCCTCTCTCTTCGTGTATCGGCCACTGAGTCACGTATCAGTTGTGCAGAGGATGGTATGCAGAAACAATCCAGGTCCCTCAGCCACTTGGAGCGCTCAATGGCGGCATTGCGGAGAGATCTCACTGAGCAGGAGGACCGTAATCGTAGATCTAACCTTCGCATTTTTGGTCTGCCGGAGGATGCAGAGAAATCATCTTCATCTATGATTGAGTTCTTATATCATTGGCTTCCTGACACCTTACAAATCTCATTCCAGAGAGAATTTGAGATAGAAAGAGCACATTGTGTTCCAACGTTTCGTTCTAAATCGGCAACCCAGCCAAGAGCAATAATTTTTAAGCCACTGCGACATCAACATACAGAACAGATTCTTTCTCATATGCGGAAGGCTAAACATGTCGTCTGGGAAGGACATCGAATTTCAATCTTTCAGGACTTTGCCAGAGATACGGTCATAAGGAGAAAGGGCTTACTTAATCTTCGGAAACGTCTTTCTGAGATGAACATTCCCTTTTCGTTTTCTGGTCCGTCGAAGTTCCGCATTACTTACAAAGGACGTTCCAGAATTTTCGATGAGCCGGCTGACTTAGCTACATTCCTGGACAACCAGTTGGAGATAGAGATGGAGATTCAAAGAGCGACATCGCAGGATTCTGGTGCCTCGGGCACTTGAACTGTCTCCTTGTGTCTTCTTGATGGTGGTTTTCTGTATGCCTATGTTTTCTCATCTCTCTACTGTTGATCCTATATTTCGATATTAATCTCTAACTCCGGCGCTGGATTTTTTTCCGTTCTCCTTATGTCCGCACTCTCTTCTCTTTGTATCCCTTTTCCTTGGATTTCTCCTTTTTAGGTTTCTTATCTGTTTCTCTTTCCACTATTGTTGCTATTTATTTTTCTATAGGTTTCTCGGTCTTCCATTTCACTCCTCTCCTTAATATGTCTCCTTTCTATATTCTCTTTTTCTTTCAGAGTCATGATGTTTACCCTACCTATCTATTTCATCTTCTCCTCTTTGTATTCTTTCTAACCTATTTCTTTTGCTGGCTTTTTAGTCGGTCATTCTTTCAGCTTCATTATCTTGTCTTCAGCCCTAGTACTCTATATTCCATGCCAATACTCATTTCAGGTCGGTTTTTCCTTCCTTGATTCTTGTCTATTACTAATAGTTACCTTTCTTTTTTTGATATGTGTCATTTTTTTTCTTTCTTCTTCGTTTCTATTCTCCTATGTTCTTCCTTTCTTTTCTTATATGTTTATATGTTCCTGCAGTTTCAATTTCAATTACATATTGTTAACTTTATGCAGTTAAGGATTGCTCATTGATTGAATATTTATTTTTAGGATATACATAATTATCTTCATGTATTTATCTATTTTTTCATGCTTTACCACATTGTTTTGTTTCATTATCCGATTGTCTGATATGAATACATAGTATAGGTATGACTCTTGCTATTGGATTATTAAGTTAGTGTGATTGTACAGATTTACTGGTTACCTTGTGTTCATTTATAATATTAGGCTGATATTCGTTGCTAGTTTGATTGTTCCCAGTTCCTACTTTAATGCCATCAGCTGGATATATTTTTGGGGCTATTGATATCAATTAATATTCCTCCTTGTACGGGTCCCTTGCTCGCCTTTCCACGTTCTCCCTAGTATGAATTTGGTCTTTTTTAGGCCTCCCCTACTGGTTCTTCTCTCTCTTCTCTTTTTTCTCTTTTCTTCTTTTCTGTCTTTTTTTCTATTTCGGATTCCCCACGTGGATACTCCCTTTTCGTTCCTTATGTTTGCTGGTTGGTTCCTTGTCTCTGTGAGGTTGGTTGTTTCTCTGTCATCCATGGCGTCTTTTTTCTTTTTTTATGTATTTCCATGCCGGGTTTGAATGTATTATTCCTTAATGTTAAGGGTTTAAATCATCCGGTGAAGAGGTCAAAAATCTTAGATTATTGTAAATCTCTTTCTTCGGATCTGGTCCTTTTTCAGGAGACCAAAGTCTCTACCAGAGAGGCGTTGTTTTTAAAGAAGGAATGGGTTTCGGATGTTTGCTGCTCTGATGCCTCTGGCAAACGAAATGGAGTCGTTACATTAATTTAGAAGAATTCGGGTTTATCTATAATTTCTTCTGATCATGATTCTGAGGGTCGTTGGTTGTTAACTAAATTGTCGGATGGAAATAATGATCTTTATGTGATGAATATCTATGCTCCTAACATTGACGATCCGACCTTTTGGAAATCGATTACCAAGAAATTAAATGATACCCCGCATTCTGGAAATATTATTGTTGGTGGTGATTTTAATTTACCGATGGACCCTATTTTGGATAGGAATTCAGCGTTTCAGTTTCGCCCTCCAAAATCCCACAAACAAATGCTTAACATGTGTTCCTTCACTCACCTTCAAGATATATGGCGTCTTCACAATCCCACTGGTAGTGACTTTTCTTTCTTTTCTTCACCTCATTCTTCCTTTTCTCGTATTGACTATCTCCTTGTTCATTCTTCTCTTGTTTCGTCCTCCTCTTCTCCGCTTATACATCCTATTTTGATCTCTGATCACGCTGCGGTTACTTTTACGCTGTCATCCTTTGCACCTAAATCACGTGCTCGTTCCTGGAGATTGAATACAGACGTTTTGCATGATGCTACTCAGGTTACTGAACTCTCTAACGCTATAGAAACTTTTGTCCATGAGAATGAAGGTTCTGTCTCTTCCCCAATCGTCCTCTGGGATTCGTTTAAATGCACCTTCCGTGGTCAGGTTATTAAATGTATATCCAAACAGAATTCCGATATTAAAAAAGAGCTTACAGATTTATCAACTGAAATTAAAACTCTGGAAGCCACCTTTAGGCAATCTAAGGATGCATCCTGTTTACAGTTAATAAAACAACTAAAATACAAATATAATACTATTGTTACTAAAAGAGCCCATATTGGAGTACAAGCGCAGAAATCCAAAAAATTACTGTTAAAAAATCAAGCTGGGAAGATTCTTGTAGCTACATTAAAATTTCAGGATTTCTCCTTTAAGTCCTCGCAAATTTCTTCTATTACTGACCACTCGGGATCTAAAAAATTCCAAACTGGGGAAATTCTTGAAGTTTTTCATGATTTTTATAATAAATTATATACTCCTTCTAATCAATCCTCTTTTGACCAGTGTCAGGATTTCTTAAAATCGGTTCCGGTGCAGTCGGTTTCTGAAGATGATCGTACTTTTTTAAATAGGCCGATTTCCCCTGAGGAAATTGTTACCGCAAATAAAGCTACTTGTTCTGGCAAGGCCCCGGGCCCTGATGGTTATCCTATTTTATTTTATAAAACTTTTCTCCCTGCGCTTGTTCCCAAATTGCAATCTGTCTTTGATTCTTTTGTTAAATATGGGTCTGTTTCTGGTACTGCGGCTGAAGCTACTATAGTAGTGATCCCAAAAGAAGGGAATGACCATTCGGATCCCAAAAACTTCCGTCCTATTTCTCTTCTCAACATGGAAGCTAAGATTTTTGCCAAAATCCTGTCCAAAAGATTGGAATCCTTTATCCCTCATCTTGTTCATCCCTCTCAAACCGGTTTTGTGAAAGGACGTCTTGCGCGAGACAATATACGCACTTTTTGTCATATTCTTGGTGCAGCTAAACGGTCTCAACTTCCTGCCGCAGCCTTGGCCCTTGACGCTGAAAAAGCCTTCGACAAGGTTTCTTGGCCGTTTCTTCGTGCTGTTTTATGTGCACACAACCTTGGCGACTCTTTCATTAATATGGTTATGTCCTTATATTCTCAACCTAGAGCTAACATTAGAGTCAATGGTGCTACGTCGTCATTTTTTAATCTTCGTCAGGGCACTAGACAAGGTTGTCCTTTATCTCCGCTTTTATTTTTACTATCTATTGATCCTCTTCTTAGACTAATTGAGTTACACCCAGACATTAAAGGTTTTTCTTTTGGGCCTCACTGTATCAAAACTGCTGCCTACGCAGATGATGTTCTTTTTTTTTCAGACGATATCGCCTTGGCAATACCTGCTATTTCAAATACCATTTCCCTCTTCTCAACGGTTTCAGGTTATACCCTAAATAAAGATAAGATGGAAATGTTCCCTTTGAATGCCTACTGTTTCCCTTCTCATATGGGTTCTGCGGGCTTTAAATGGCAGTCTACACATCTGAAATACTTAGGTATTTATTTCTGTTCTACCCTTTATGCCACTACTGCCTATAACGAATCCCAGACTCTTCTTAAAGTGCGTCGTCTTTTGGATACATGGTCCCCGAAACATATTTCCTGGTGGGGTCGCCTCCAGACTCTTAAAATGATGATCACACCCATTATTAATTTCGTTTCATCCATGCTTCCGGTTAAGCTATCAGATTCCTTTTTTCATTAAATTGATGTTCTGACATCTAAATTTCTGTGGAATGACAAACGTGCTAGACTTGCATACAAATTCTTGCGACTACCTTGTGATATGGGAGGTTGCAATTTTCCTGATTGGGAAAAGTACCAAACTGCCTTTTTGGCCTCTCAAGGTGCTTTATGGTTCTCTCCTCCACCTCTTCATGCTCCTTCTTGGCTACTAATAGAACAAGAATTAGCATCTCCTTTGCCTACTGCCTCTTTGTGCACCTCATCTACTTTGCATATCCTGTTTTCTCGTTCTATAATTCTTGATACAATTGCTGCGGTCAGGAGAATAGATAAGAAAGTGGCAATCCCATTACATAAAACTAGGTGGTCGTCTATTTGGCGGAATTCTAAAATTAAACTCAACATTACTCCCACCCTCATGTCCTATTGGGCGGCTAAAGGGATTTCTCTTGTTAAACATCTTTATAGTGCTTCTGACAAGCCATTACCCTTTTCCACCTTGGCTCAAAAGCATTCTTTAACAAACCTTGATTTTTATACTTTTCTTAAAATTAAAGTGGCCCTTGCTAAGGTACGTCTTCATCCTACCTCTTCTACCATTTCTCTTTTTCATATTTGGACTAAATCTGGTCACGTAGCCTCCAAGATTTATAAGTTTTTATCATCTGCCTCACTACCCGCACATACGGTTGCTCAACAAAAATGGTTACACCATTTTGATCATGACGTTACGGATCATATTTCCTCAGATACTTGGCAATTGATTGGTAAATTCTCTCTTCGCAATAAAATCGCCCCATCTTTAATGCAGTCTAAATTCTTTTCTGTCAACCTCCTTCATTGGACGCCTGTTTGTCTGCATTCGCTCAATCTTAAAGATGACAATTTATGTTGGGGTTGTGGATTGTTGGCGGGCGATTTTCAGCATATGTTTTTTGAATGTTCCCTGCTTCAGCCTTTTTGGAACCTCATTCATAAACATCTCTCTCTCATCTTTGGTATTGAGTTCCAACTCTCTTTTCCTTTAATTTTATTGGGTCCATTGGCTGCCCCTTCTCCTCTCCCCTTAGATCCAATGGAATTACAGTTGATGGATCTCCTTCTGACTGTTGCGGTGAAAGTCATACTTATGGAATGGAAATCCTTTTCCTCGGTTTCTTATCATACATGGTGGGCTTGGGTCTCCTTTTTGCGCAGCGCTCACACTTCGGTTGATCAAGATCATCTCTCTCCATCTATCTCTAGTGGGGTTTGGAAAGCGTTGGATGATTATATGGATTTGTCGTCAAAAGGGTTGGTTGCTCAGTTTCCTTTTAATTTGTCTGTCTAATTGGAGTCTTATGTTTTTATGTGTTGGGTTAGTCCGGTGGGAATCCTTCTTCTTTTTTTTCTTCTTCTTTTTTCTCTTTCCTGTCCTCTGTCCCTTTCCATTCTTTCTATCGCTCTCTCTTTCTCTCTCCTTTCTTTTATTCTATTTCCTCCCCTGTCCCCGATTATAAAATTTGATAGTGACACTTTTGTTTATTGCTTTGATAGTAGCCTTTATCTAATTAGTTCCTTTATTTATAACAGGCTATCTTTACTTTTGAATGCATTTACTTTGCTTACACCTCAATTTTAGCCTCTGATTGTGTAGTTATATTCACTCAATTGTGCCACTTTTATTATATTATGTACCTTCTATTCTTGGTCACTTCTTTACTAATAAAATACTTTGAAATAAAAAAAAAAAGACCTTGGTTTTTGTCTAAATTTAGAACGAGTTTTTTCTGACTGTAGTATTCATTGAACAAAATCAGCTTCCTCTGCAGACCTATCTCTGTTTGATCTATGGCCATTCAGCATGTTCGGTAGTTACTTGCCATTCTCCTATAATATATATTTTCACCCAAATATTGTTTCCAATCATCTACTGTCACTAATCAACTCAGAATTGCCTGAGTTTATTCAGATCCCTCTTGAACCAGTTTCCAAAACTTTTTTATATTCTTAGTTTCTCTTGTCTCTAAAAGGTTCTGCCAGCATTTCTATTTGTATGTTCTTATATGATCTCTTATAAACTTTTTATACATTTTCTTTACTTTCTGTTGGCTAATTACCATGTATGTATCATATTTCAGTTTCAGTCTTGTATCCCCTTTTCTTATAATTGATTTTAGTTTCCTACATTCATCACTAAACCAGTTTTTCTCTTTATGTCCTTTCTTATTCCTATCTCGCCTACAGCTTTTACCTTTAACTTAACTTAGACATTCTACCACTTGGATAATTGGATAATTACATTTTCGAACCAACCTATATTACCAACCCTTGGGATGTCATCTAATATTTGATACTGCTGAAATGACCTCAATTTCTCGAGGCCCTCCTCCGTCATACAAGTAGTAAACCTTCTGCCTTCTGCCATATTCCATTTGTATTGGGACAATTGTATCTCTTGATTTTTTATTTCCTTTGACTATCTTAGCACTAAGTGGGAAGTAATCACTTCCTTCAACCCTCATCACCTCAAAATTCCTTATCAGTTAAAAATTCCATCCATGGATAAAGATGTAATCTATTGGGCAGAACTGGTTGCCTATCTTGAATGTGCAGCTAGCAGGCCGATCAGACTCCATACTTCCGTTACCACAGACTAGGCACATTGAGCCCATTAAATTACATAAGGCCGTATCTGACGCCGTAGTGCCCCCACCAGGGAAACTGGTGGCATTTATGTTATAGGCCAACAATATCCCTTTACATCCTAAATCAACCTTACAAGGATCTAATTTGTGATTAAAGTCACCTACTACCAAAACCAAGTTCTTCTGATAGGCATCTATGAACTCTTCAGTATCCTCTTTAAACTTGCTCTGGTTTACTTTATATTTCTTATACCCGCCTCCCTGCCTATAAACACTTATGATGATTATACCATCATAGTTGGGACTTGGGTCCAGAAGGTGTACTCTAAAAGCCACCAACCATAAGCATTTAAATTTAACATTCAGACGGACCAATTGTTTAGCTATTTTGGTCGATCTCATAGTTATTTGTGCATCCGCCGGATGGCCAAACTGGCTTCTCCTAGCTCGTTTACACAATTTCAAAACATTTAATGGTTTTGCTTTTTATTAAATCAAATATTTTAGCTATCCTATTGTGACAGTTAATGTTCCAAGTGAGTTTGTCCAGGATGTGTGTCAACCATACCTCCTAACCAGCTTTTTTCATCATTCTCTAATGATGTGAAAGGCCTATATCTATTTCTTAATTGTAATCCTTCTCTGTACTCATCCCTTTCATCAGTTTGCAGTGTCATTTTTAAATCCTCCTTGTTCCCATATGCCTGCTCAATTAATCGAAGCTGACTCGTTCCCAGTCCTGCATAATTTTTTAGGAAAGGTTGCTTACCTAAGCCCCTATGTCTTATTTCATTTTCTAGTACTAATCTAACTCCTTCTTCAAATCCATTTCTGCACCAATTAATGCTACCTTTACGAATCGTAAGTAAAGCAAAACCTTTGTTACTACTTGTCCCTGTCTATTTTCTGTAAATCCTACTTGTCTAAGGTCTTCTGTCCCTATATCTCTTAGACCTCCACATTTAGAGACGGTATGGAGTAATTGAGTTTGAATTAAGGGAATTCGTTTTCTTCCTCTCTCTCCACCATTCCTACAATTTGTTAATTCTACATATAAAAATAGAGCATTCTCCATTTCCTTTCCTTTTTTCATAGGTTCTTCTTCCGAATTCATCTCACCCTTTCCTCACTGGTCCTTCTATACCCTCCCCCTTTCCCTTCCCACTTTTCGTTTAAATGCACCTTCCGTGGTCAGGTTATTAAATGTATATCCAAACGGAATTCCGATGTTAAAAAAGAGCTTACAGATTTATCAACTGAAATTAAAACTCTGGAAGCCACCTTTAGGCAATCTAAGGATGCATCCTGTTTACAGTTAATAAAACAACTAAAATACAAATATAATACTATTGTTACTAAAAGAGCCCATATTGGAGTACAAGCGCAGAAATCCAAAAAATTACTGTTAAAAAATCGAGCTGGGAAGATTCTTGCAGCTACATTAAAATTTCAGGATTTCTCCTTTAAGTCCTCGCAAATTTCTTCTATTACTGACCACTCGGGATCTAAAAAATTCCAAACTGGGGAAATTCTTGAAGTTTTTCATGATTTTTATAATAAATTATATACTCCTTCTAATCAATCCTCTTTTGACCAGTACAGGATTTCTTAAAATCGGTTCCGGTGCAGTCGGTTTCTGAAGATGATCGTACTTTTTTAAATAGGCCGATTTCCCCTGAGGAAATTGTTACCGCAATTAAAGCTACTCGTTCTGGCAAGGCCCCGGGCCCTGATGGTTATCCTATTTTATTTTATAAAACTTTTCTCCCTGCGCTTGTTCCCAAATTGCAATCTGTCTTTGATTCTTTTGTTAAATATGGGTCTGTTTCTGGTACTGCGGCTGAAGCTACTATAGTAGTGATCCCAAAAGAAGGGAATGATCATTCGGATCCCAAAAACTTCCGTCCAATTTCTCTTGTCAACATGGAAGCTATGATTTTTGCCAAAATCCTGGCCAAAAGATTGGAATCCTTTATCCCTCATCTTGTTCATCCCTCTCAAACCGGTTTTGTGAAAGGACGTCTTGCGCGAGACAATATACGCACTTTTTGTCATATTCTTGGTGCAGCTAAAAGGTCTCAACTTCCGGCCGCGGCCTTGGCCCTTGACGCTGAAAAAGCCTTCGACAAGGTTTCTTGGCCGTTTCTTCGTGCTGTTTTATGTGCATACAACCTTGGCGACTCTTTCATTAATATGGTTATGTCCTTATATTCTCAACATAGAGCTAACATTAGAGTCAATGGTGCTACGTCGTCATTTTTTAATCTTCGTCAGGGCACTAGACAAGGTTGTCCTTTATCTCCGCTTTTATTTTTACTATCTATTGATCCTCTTCTTAGACTAATTGAGTTACACCCAGACATTAAAGGTTTTTCTTTTGGGCCTCACTGTATCAAAACTGCTGCCTACGCAGATGATGTTCTTATTTTTTCAGACGATATCGCCTTGGCAATACCTGCTATTTCAAATACCATTTCCCTCTTCTCAACGGTTTCAGGTTATACCCTAAATAAAGATAAGATGGAAATGTTCCCTTTGAATGCCTACTGTTTCCCTTCTCATATGGGTTCTGCGGGCTTTAAATGGCAGTCTACACATCTGAAATACTTAGGTATTTATTTCTGTTCTACCCTTTATGCCACTACTGCCTATACCGAATCCCAGACTCTTCTTAAAGTGCGTCGTCTTTTGGATACATGGTCCCCGAAACATATTTCCTGGTGGGGTCGCCTCCAGACTCTTAAAATGATGATCACACCCATTATTAATTTAGTTTCATCCATGCTTCCGGTTAAGCTATCAGATTCCTTTTTTCATGAAATTGATGTTCTGACATCTAAATTTCTGTGGAATGACAAACGTGCTAGACTTGCATACAAATTCTTGCGACAACCTTGTGATATGGGAGGTTGCAATTTTCCTGATTGGGAAAAGTACCAAACTGCCTTTTTGGCCTCTCAAGGTGCTTTATGGTTCTCTCCTCCACCTCTTCATGTTCCTTCTTGGCTACTAATAGAACAAGAATTAGCATCTCCTTTGCCTACTGCCTCTTTTTGCACCTCATCTACTTTGCATATCCTGTTTTCTCGTTCTATAATTCTTGATACAATTGCTGCGGTCAGGAGAATAGATAAGAAAGTGGCAATCCCATTACATAAAACTAGGTGGTCGTCTATTTGGCGGAATTCTAAAATTAAACTCAACATTACTCCCACCCTCATGTCCTATTGGGCGGCTAAAGGGATTTCTCTTGTTAAACATCTTTATAGTGCTTCTGACGAGCCAATACCCTTTTCCACCTTGGCTCAAAAGCATTCTTTAACAAACCTTGATTTTTATACTTTTCTTAAAATTAAAGTGGCCCTTGCTAAGGTACGT
Organism: Lissotriton vulgaris; assembly: GCF_964263255.1. Classification (NCBI taxonomy): domain Eukaryota; kingdom Metazoa; phylum Chordata; class Amphibia; order Caudata; family Salamandridae; genus Lissotriton; species Lissotriton vulgaris. The sequence goes on along the minus strand of NC_141694.1, from coordinate 1,088,321,343 downwards.
CTTCATCCTACCTCTTCTACTATTTCTCTTTTTCATATTTGGACTAAATCTGGTCACGTAGCCTCCAAGATCTATAAGTTTTTATCATCTGCCTCACTACCCGCACATACGGTTGCTCAACAAAAATGGTTACACCATTTTGATCATGACGTTACGGATCATATTTCCTCAGATACTTGGCAATTGATTGGTAAATTCTCTCTTCGCAATAAAATCGCCCCATCTTTAATGCAGTCTAAATTATTTTCTGTCAACCTCCTTCATTGGACGCCTGTTTGTCTGCATTCGCTCAATCTTAAAGATGACAATTTATGTTGGGGTTGTGGATTGTTGGCGGGCGATTTTCAGCATATGTTTTTTGAATGTTCCCTGCTTCAGCCTTTTTGGAACCTCATTCATAAACATCTCTCTCTCATCTTTGGTATTGAGTTCCAACTCTCTTTTCCTTTAATTTTATTGGGTCCATTGGCTGCCCCTTCTCCTCTCCCCTTAGATCCAATGGAATTACAGTTGATGATCTCCTTCTGACTGTTGCTGTGAAAGTCATACTTATGGAATGGAAATCCTTTTCCTCGGTTTCTTATCATACATGGTGGGCTTGGGTCTCCTTTTTGCGCAGCGCTCACACTTCGGTTGATCAAGCTCATCTCTCTCCATCTATCTCTAGTGGGGTTTGGAAAGCGTTGGATGATTATATGGATTTGTCGTCAAAAGGGTTGGTTGCTCAGTTTCCTTTTAATTTGTCTGTCTAATTGGAGTCTTATGTTTTTATGTGTTGGGTTAGTCCGGTGGGAATCCTTCTTCTTTTTTTTCTTCTTCTTTTTTCTCTTTCCTGTCCTCTGTCCCTTTTCATTTTTTCTATCGCTCTCTCTTTCTCTCTTCTTTCTTTTATTCTATTTCCTCCCCTGTCCCCGATTATAAAATTTGATAGTGACACTTTTGTTTATTGCTTTGATAGTAGCCTTTATCTAATTAGTTCCTTTATTTATAACAGGCTATCTTTACTTTTGAATGCATTTACTTTGCTTACACCTCAATTTTAGCCTCTGATTGTGTGGTTATATTCACTCAATTGTGCCACTTTTATTATATTATGTACCTTCTATTCTTGGTCACTTCTTTACTAATAAAATACTTTGAAATCAAAAAAAAAAAGACCTTGGTTTTTGTCTAAATTTAGAACGAGTTTTTTCTGACTGTAGTATTCATTGAACAAAATCAGCTTCCTCTGCAGACCTATCTCTGTTTGATCTATGGCCATTCAGCATAATCAGTAGTTACTTGCCATTCTCCTATAATATATATTTTCACCCAAATATTGTTTCCAATCATCTACTGTCACTAATCAACTCATAATTGCCTGAGTTTTTTCAGATCCCTCTTGAACCAGTTTCCAAAACTTTTTTATATTCTTAGTTTCTCTTGTCTCTAAAAGGTTCTGCCAGCATTTCTATTTGTATGTTCTTATATGATCTCCTATAAACTTTTTATACATTTTCTTTACTTTCTGTTGGCTAATTACCATGTCTGTATCATATTTCAGTTTCAGTCTTGTATCCCCTTTTCTTATAATTGATTTTAGTTTCCTACATTCATCACTAAACCAGTTTTTCTCTTTATGTCCTTTCTTATTCCTATCTCGCCTACAGCTTTTACCTTTAACTTATCTTAGACATTCTACCACTTGGATAATTGGATAATTACATTTTCGAACCAACCTATGTTACCAACCCTTGGGATGTCATCTAATATTTGATACTGCTGAAATGACCTCAATTTCTCGAGGCCCTCCTCCGTCATACAAGTAGTAAACCTTCTGCCTTCTGCCATATTCCATTTGTATTGGGACAATTGTATCTCTTGATTTTTTATTTCCTTTGACTATCTTAGCACTAAGTGGGAAGTAATCACTTCCTTCAACCCTCATCACCTCAAAATTCCTTATCAGTTAAAAATTCCATCCATGGATAAAGATGTAATCTATTGGGCAGAACTGGTTGCCTATCTTGAATGTGCAGCTAGCAGGCCGATCAGACTCCATACTTCCGTTACCACAGACTAGGCACATTGAGCCCATTAAATTACATAAGGCCGTATCTGACGCCGTAGTGCCCCCACCAGGGAAACTGGTGGCATTTATGTTATAGGCCAACAATATCCCTTTACATCCTAAATCAACCTTACAAGGATCTAATTTGTGATTAAAGTCACCTACTACCAAAACCAAGTCCTTCTGATAGGCATCTATGAACTCTTCAGTATCCTCTTTAAACTTGCTCTGGTTTACTTTATATTTCTTATACCCGCCTCCCTGCCTATAAACATTTATGATGATTATACCATCATAGTTGGGACTTGGGTCCAGAAGGTGTACTCTAAAAGCCACCAACCATAAGCATTTAAATTTAACATTCAGACGGACCAATTGTTTAGCTATTTTGGTCGATCTCATAGTTATTTGTGCATACGCCGGATGGCCAAACTGGCTTCTCCTAGCTCGTTTACACAATTTCAAAACATTTAATGGTTTTGCTTTTTATTAAATCAAATATTTTAGCTATCCTATTGTGACAGTTAATGTTCCAAGTGAGTTTGTCCAGGATGTGCGTCAACCATACCTCCTAACCAGCTTTTTTCATCATTTTTTAATGATGTGAAAGGCCTATATCTATTTCTTAATTGTAATCCTTCTCTGTACTCATCCCTTTCATCAGTTTGCAGTGTCATTTTTAAATCCTCCTTGTTCCCATATGCCTGCTCAATTAATCGAAGCTGACTCGTTCCCAGTCCTGCATAATTTTTTAGGAAAGGTTGCTTACCTAAGTCCCTATCTCTTATTTCATGTTGTAGTACTAATCTAACTCCTTCTTCAAATCCATTTCTGCACCAATTAATGCTACCTTTACGAATCGTAAGTAAAGCAAAACCTTCGTTACTACTTGTCCCTGTCTATTTTCTGTAAATCCTACTTGTCTAAGGTCTTCTGTCCCTATATCTCTTAGACCTCCACATTTAGAGACGGTATGGAGTAATTGAGTTTGATTTAAGGGAATTCGTTTTCTTCCTCTCTCTCCACCATTCCTACAATTTGTTAATTCTACATATAAAAATAGAGCATTCTCCATTTCCTTTCCTTTTTTCATAGGTTCTTCTTCCGAATTCATCTCACCCTTTCCTCACTGGTCCTTCTATACCCTCCCCCTTTCCCTTCCCACTTTTTTCTTCAAGTTCTCTTTCCTCCCCATACCTTCTAACTCTCTCGTTCTTATTCCTGGGTTGTGTTATAGGGTTCAGAGTCATTCTCTTTGATTTTTTACATAGATTGTAATCAACTACAACAACAACTGTTGGAAACCCTGCCTCCCCCCTTGTATGATCCTTCGTTAGCCACGCAGGGTTACTTAAACTGGCTAGACACTGCTCTTTGTAAAATATTCCCCACTAAAAAGGTTAAACAAGGCAGAAAATAGCCCACAGCACCTTGGAATTCAGAGACCCTTCTGCTAAGAAAACAAATCTGCAGGCAGCAAGAGAGTAAATGGAGACTTAATTATGAATCCCATAAAAAGGAAGCATTTAGTCTTTCTTTATCAGAATACAAAGCCCTTCTGATTAAAGAAACAACAACATCTTTAACCTCCCAGATTGAATCCTCTACACTCAGCCAGAGAACTTTTCTAGCTGATAAAAAAATCCAAATAAACAATCAAAAGTCAAAGGGGCTTATAACAGTAAAAGCTTTTGCAAAACAATTGCCCAACATTTCGGGAATTAAGTCAATCAGATTTACAACTTATTCAACTATTCTTAAAACCTAATTTCACAAGTGGTTGACTGCATTGGTAACAACAGAATATATCTTTCCATTATGGTATTTTACCGTAACAACTATATGACAAACAACAACCCCCTGGCCTCTCCAACTAATATCACCCCAGTCAAGGCAGCACAGGTCTAGAGCCTCAACGAGACCACTAAATCAGGGTCTTTCGATCATCCTTGCCCGCTTTCAGTGTTAAAATGAATACCAGAACCTATAGAATGGGTTTTGGCCGGTATTGTCAACTCTATGTTTAATACATGATGGATGGATCCCCAGGAAAAGGGCACCCATTCTTCCTCTTTCAAAAAAATCCAGCCTTAACCCAGAAGTTCAGTCCAACTACCGACCTATTTCAAGACTCTACTTCCCAATTAAAATGATAGAAAAAATCATGAACAGTAACTAACTCAAGTCATTAAAGATAACTAAGTATTGGACCCTATGCAATTTGGATTCAGATCAGAACATAGCACCGAGACAGCTCTGAAAGTCCCAGATGAACTTGAGATCATCTCAGAAAGAGAAGGAACTGCGGCTCTGATCCTGTTGGATCTGTCCACAACGTTTGACACTGTGGCCACCCAACACTGATTCCTCCCCTGGATGCCTTAGGCATTAAAAGTATAGCCTTGGAGCTAGCTAAATCCTTTCTACAAAACAGGTAAAACATGGTGAAGCTGGACAATTCCAGCTCAAACACCTTCTTTCTGCCTTGTGGAATGCTGCAAGGATCTTCACTTATATGTAACATACCGCACCCTCCTGATTCAATCCTTTGGCTGCTCTCTCACCTCTTACACAGATGATACTTAGATTGCACTATCTGCCTCAAATTATGCTAAGTACACCAACTTGCAGATTCACAATTGTATGCGGAAAATGGACTCATAGATGGGCAAACATTGCCTTAAATTTAATTCTGGTAAAACAGAGGCGATCTTCCTGGGAAACTCTCCCTAATACTGGACTCCTGCTAGCTGTCAATATGAAATAGGCCCACTCCCTTTGCTCACCTCCAAAGCCAAGAGTCTCAGGGTGATACTCGATGATGAATTAGATTTCAGTGAGCAAGTCTGTGCGGTCAACACTCTCAGAATCATAAAAAGAATCCTTCATATTCTCCCCATCAACTTTAAAAAAACTGTTATTTTCTTTCTTTAATCCTTACCAGAATTAATTACTGAAATGGCCTACATATTAATTTTCAGGCACAGTAAATTAAGAAACTGCGGGGCATATTATCAAGAAGATATTACCGAGTTAACAGCACTTTATTGCAGCCAAAGTTGCAATACATTTTGTCGCTCCATTCACAAGCTGGTGCAAACAGCCTATATCACCAGTATACCTGTGATAGCAGCCGCAAAAAAAGATCGTCACAGATGATCCCTCTAACTATCGCTAATGAGATGCAGAGTAGTTTTCCTGTGCAAAAATCCGCAACAACACTACTCCGCAACATTCACAACGACCAGCCAGATCGGCGATTAGATCCCAAAACATGCAATAAGGTGCATTAGCAGCAGGAAATTAACACCTGATCTGACCTGGTTTAAAGTCAGATGATAGCCCGCACCAGAAAAGGGAGCATGAGCTCAGAGCCACACCTGAAGGGTAACAGATGCCATGGAGCCACTGATCATTCAGGCCGGACACCCAAGAGGGCCACAAAACCCACCGCCACCAACCCCAGGACCCCAGCCCCACCCCTCGAACCCCCACCGCCCCCCCGGACCAACATTGAGGCAGCACAGAAAAAGACAATGACCTTCAGAAAACGCACCAACATCACAGACCTAACATCAGAGAATGACATTGCCCACTACAGGCTCAAAGGGACAACCATCCTCCACATCCTGACCACCATTGCCCACAGGCTGACGGTACCAACACAGCGACCACCAACATCCCACCTCAGACAAAGCTGCTGGCAGTGCTGCACGTGTTAGTCTCTGGTACCCTCCAACCAACAGCCACCTGAGTCGGAGGAGTCTCATAGCCAGCCCAATCCAAGTTCCTCACAACGGTCGTGGATGACATCATTAGCTTGGTACCCCACTACCTATATTTCCCCCACACTACGCAGGAATAGTTGGAGACCAAGCAAGGTGTCTATGCCATAGCTGGCACCTCTCATCCCGCCACGAGGTTGATGTCGTTGATGTGATCGGTGTTGCCTGTGAACCTGTGAGCCTGCTGCACCACAGGCCGCTGGTCCCAGAACCAGTTTTGACCGCCCCTGTGCACCCAGGCCTCAATCCTCACCGGCGGGTGTCAAAGAGGGCCCACCAAGTGCTGGTGCAAGCTCCAAGCCCTCGGCCCACAACCCTGGCAGCCTCCTCAGACCATCACGGCCTCCGCAAAACAGGCCTGCAGTGCTCTTTTCTCGTTGACGTACTCCACCGGCATACACAGCAGACTAGTAGGTCACACATTTGGAACTGAGTCTTGATTGCACTATGGCAGAGAACAATATTTATGGCAGATTTTATATCACTATACTCCCTTCGATGTGGTGCCACCAAGTCTGTGTATAGCATTTCAACCACACATATCTGTGGGCCCACGCGGACTACTGCCCTCAGGCGACACTGCGCTCGAGTAGGTCACACATTTGGAACTAAGTCTTGATTTTTCAATGGCAGAGTACATATCATTGCACGCAAGGAGAGGTATAAGAAGATTATGCATTTCTGTCCGGAGGAGAAAAGGATCATTGTTACGGAGGTAATCGAACACTTCTGACAACTGCCCTGATGTCACTAACTCTGTGCATCGTGAGCCAACGACACATGGCTGTGGGCCACTGCTGACCGCTGCCTCCAGCCTACACTGCAGTCGAGTGAGTCACACATTTGGGACTGAGTCTTGATTTAGCAATGGCCGAGTTCATATCATTGTACTGGCATCATCGCAGACTGCATCCCCTCTCAGCCCCGGTGCCACTAAGTCTGTTCTCTGACATTCATGGACACTCTCTGGTTGAACTTTGGTGGCGTCTGAGTCTATGGACTGGGGGTTGTCTTCATCCCCATGTAGTTGAACCTGAGGTGCTGGTAATAACGAGGCTGTAGCATTCCACTCCTCAAGTTGCCGATTCCGGATGGCTTCTGACCTCTGCATCATGCCCTGCAGGACACCTTCCACTGCCCCCGCAACCCTCTGACAGATTCACCTCGGACATCGGTGAGGACCCGCTCATTCTGCATGGCCCTACCTCAGTGTACCGCAAGTCACCGTCCCGTGGCGGTGTGCCTGTGCCGGCCGCAGTGCATCATGGGCCACTAACTCTGTACAGCTCAAGTCAGGGACCCTGTCTTCTAAGATATTGGATGGCCTCTGAGATGATGGCCTTTGGGTCATCAATGTTATGTGTCTGTGGCCAAGCGCTGTCCTCTGCCTCCGGCCTCAACTGCAGTCCACCAGGGCTCACACATCAAATCGAGTCCTGACAGGCCCGGGCGTCGCATCACCGCAGGAGGCACACGCCACCACTGCCAGGACCACCTCTAAACACCAACTGCCAGAGTCAAAACAGTTGTACTGGCAGACTAACTGAGTTGTTAACACCTTTCGTGGATGCCATCATCTTCCTGATACCCTGCTCAGCACTACAGGTGCCACTAACTCAGTGAACCGCAAAACATGGACAGTTACTGATTGAGTTTTGTGCTATGGAGAGGTTACACAGCAGTGTCAACTCAGGCAGTGTGGGAGACCTGTGACGATGATGAGGAAGATGATGCAGGTGTAACACACCCTACTGCAGCTGCATCAGGTATGTCCCAAAGGAACACAATCCTAGGCAATTTTTTCACTTGTGCACGCTCAGCTCTAATGCCCCAAACTTAGTGCACTGCAACTCACTGACACTTCTGTTTGCATATTGGGTGACCTCTGTACTTGCTTCGGCTACCTCCATGATGCTCTGCAGTTGTCTCTGTTATGCTGGTGTTTTCATTTTCTATTTTAATGGTGTTCACTATTCAAGTTGTTGCCAGCACTAACCACTCCGTGAGGTATGGCTTACACTCACCCCACACACATCCAGCACAGGCGTCCCTGTACATGTGGCTTTGCCAATAAAGGGGTCGGGCGGATGTGCCCGTAGCCAGTTCTACAAACTATCTTTGTGTGTCTGTGTGGTCATAATGTATACATGAGGGCCCGGGCCCTACAACACTACATTGTGCTGTGTACAGAGGACACAAACAGGCCCCTCAGGCAGCGGGTTGGGCCTTGGACATGTAGCTTTGTCATCACCCTCTCAATACGTAAGAGAAGTGGACTGGGCCATCATACACTGATCCAGCGTGGGTGTGTGAATGATAATCGTGTGCCTCTGGGCGTGGTTCAGTACTGGAAATGTGCAAATGCATGTGTCTCTGTTACAATTTGGGTCTCCTTTGTGGGGTGTAGGTGGTCCCTGGAGGGAATTAGACACCCACTTATGTGATCCAGTTCTTCTTCCATGTGTTCGGACCCCACCTGCACCTGTTCAGTCACCTCCTTTTGGCATTCTGACACCTGGCATTGAAATGCCATGTGTGGCTCGGTGAAGTATTGGGAGCCTGCCGTGCTGGCCGTTGCTTCCTACTGTGTGATCAATGCAGTGGCTGGGTTCTCCTACATGTAGCTTGGCTACCCTGGTCCTGGTGGTGGGTTGCCTGGGATGTCCATAAGCTGTTTTAGGGCATAAGTGTCGACAGTGTGGTGGTCCTCTCCAGCATCACTGATGAGTTGTCCGGTCTGGTCTGCTCTGCTGGAGGTGTTGTTTGTCCCTCTGCAATGTGAAGGGGAGATGCATGTTGACATTTTGTTGACATGTATGTTGGCGTATTGTTCTTGTTTACATGCAGTCTGTATGATAAAGTACATTGTGACTGTTTGGGAGGAGCTGGATTTTGATGTGGGACAGTGGATATTTGGACTACATGACGGATGTGAGGTTGTATGCGTACATTTCCATCTCAGTTTCCTGCTCTGTTAGATGTAATTGGCCTGTGACTGTGCATGAGTGGAGCCAGTTGTATCCTCTGTTCTGCAGTGTCAGGGTTGCACATTGTCCACATTGTCATCAATGTGGATGTGCTGTTATTGTTATGTGTGTGTGCTGCAGTATGCCATGGGGACCAGGCACATGATCCACGGTCATTGTGTGGGTGCACTGTGCTACACATCGTTGTGCATGTGTGATATTGTGCTTACCTCCCCCCGGCCCCCCAGTACCTGGTTGTTACTCATTCTGTTAATGTTTTGTCAGGTACTCTTGAGCTAGCTGTGTCTAGACTCCCAACTCCTTGCACCGTCTCCACACTGATGACTGTGGCCTCCGTTTTCCTCCAGCTCCTCCTGTGGTGCTGGACTCCCACCTCCAGTCACCGTTGCTGCCTTCCTGTTGGTTTGTGCTTGGTTTTGCTCTTCAGATCATGCCAGCGCCTCTTGGCCTTCTCCATTGACCTCCTCAACACTCCAACTGCATTCATTTCATTTCATAAACTTTATTCCATTTTTCAACGGGAAAACCATAAAAGTTATAAGATATACACATCTCAAAAAGAAATACATTAAAAATGTACAGTTCATAGCCATAAAAACAAGAAATATATATAGTTTACAAGTGGCAGAAACACATGGGCCATAAGTTTGTAGCAAAAGAAAAAAAGAAATAACATCTCCCACTGAGATAGCGGAGGTTCAAAACGAGCCCATGTTCCCACCAAAGGTTACGAGTAAAATTAACAGATACAATAAATATATTTCTGTACTTAAAAAAGAGAACACGCATGAGTCATACCTTAAAACTGTGAATACCTCGTCCCCCTAAAATAGCTAATATTCCAGGCAAGCCCTGGTTCTCACCACAGGTTTCAGGTAGCCCACGATAAAAAATATAGTCTGGTTTCAACAGCTGCAAATACAAAAGTGCTGGGCGAACCTGGTTAAAATCAAGCCTCTTTAAAAGGGGGAGTAAAAAATGTCTCCGAAGTACTTCATAGAATTTGCAGAGGAACATGAAGTGTAGCAGATCCAGAGGAGACACGGTGTCGCAGCCACAGGGTGCTAACACCTGTCCTTTGCAAAACCCTTTTGGTACGGCAATTAACAAATGGAAAAAATCAAGGCGAAACCTAGACAATAAAAACCGCTCACAGGTGGTCACTGTTCCCAAAAGGTATGGCTCAGTTGATGGATGAGTTTTTAGGGTCAGAAATTAATGGACGCTTGGTTTGCATAATTCTTGTTTGTCTCTTTCTAGCTTCCTGGTACAAATAAAAGATTTTTTAACCAATTCCACATCTTTTATTATTAAAGTAGTAGGTTTTAAAAAGAGTTCCAGATGACCCAACTCTGTAAAGCAAACTCTAACATACTTCAACCATGGAACTCTAGATATATGTTCCAGGTTCATACAGTCCGTTATTCTCTGCTGGGTAAGCTTTAGCTCCTTGTTTGGCCAACACTTAAGCCACAACATTAGAGGTCGCATAGCAAGAGTATCAAATAAAAATGGGGCCCCCAATTCTTTATGAGCTACCAGGTTCGATAAACTGGTTGGCATTCCCAGCAGGCGAATAAAATAATTATTCTCTGCCACCTGCAGCACGTCTGCTATGGTATACCCCCAGACTTCACTACCGTAGCATGCAGTTGATACACCTTTGGCCTGATAATATTTTCACAAAAACAATGACAGGAATAGTCACCAAGACATAAAACACTAATAGTCTCAAAGCAGAGAAGAAATGAATGAGAAACAAAGAAAAAAGAAGTTTTTTTCTTTTTTATGAAACCCCTCACTCACCGACCTGGTCGGTGACATGCTTCATCATCGGGGCCCACCTAAGTAGCCGAGTGCCACTTAGGTGTGCTACGACGCCTGCAATTGCAGCGGAGCTGGTTATTTTGTGTGTAGTGAGCGGTGAAATAAAGGATTGGTGAGGTGATTAAAAAGTATACATCAGATACTCCTTCAGAAATTTCATTCTGGAGTCCGTGTAACCAAATTAAAAACTAGTGAGATACTACTCATGGTGCTATTGGCCATATAGTATCTGGAAGTGTTTTAAAAGGTGGTCGACATGTTTCAACCTCTTGTAATTATAGGTTTTCTTCAGGACCAGGAAGGGAGGGACGAGAGGTCTGCACACGCTAAGGTGCACCCTTCTCAGACCCTACAGTGCAAATACCGCGTACTCACGGTTGTCCTTCTATGTACAGCATTCTGTGTAAGAACTTAGATAAGGTACTAAATGAACCTCATGGACATCGCGGGTGGGTAACCTCCGAGCATTTTGTTGGTCGGCATCAGCCCGCCAGAAACCTATCTTTCCTGCGCCGTGTCTCCTTCCACTTTTGTTAAATCTGTGCGTATCTCAGTCCCTCCTTGCACTCCAGTCTCACTTAATCTCAGTGCCAGTTTCTCTTTCTCTCCCTCGCTTCCATTCTTTTTTATCTCTGTTTATTATCTTTATTCCTCCTGTTTCTCCCTTTCTGTGCCAATGTTCTTTTTTTTCTTTGCCAGTCTTTTTGCTGTGTCTCTCCTACTCTCTCTGAAAGTTTCAGTTCATCATTCGATCTTACTGTGCCATTTCGATTTTCCTCTCTATTTTCTTTTCATCCCAGTTATCCCCTTTCTTCAAATTCATTCCATCTCATTTTAATTTTGCTCCTTTCTCTAGCATCCTTTCTGTTTCCATAATATTTCCTCTTTCATTAATTTGATAGGTAAAATACATTGTTATTTACAAAGCTACCTCAAACTCTAAAAAATGTGAGACCAATTTGCATTGCAAATGCTTGTTTTATGCTGGTGTGGCTTGCTGAAAACTCTCAGAGCAATTTTATACCTAGCTGCATTAAGGAGTCATGAAGATATGCTCTGGCTGGTGATCTTTCTCAAGATGACAGTTCTGCCCAGAGATGCCAGTTCAGTGTGTTCTGCTCATCTGCTCTGATCTGGTGCCAGCGTTTTATGACCCCTTCCTTCTAACCAGGGCCTGTCTCTGTAAACCAAATTCTAATCTAATTTGTGCAGGGGAAGTATAATTTTGGAGATCGGAGATCATTACTATATGCCCTGATGATGATGCTATCCAGGATGGTTGCATCTGTCCCTCGCATTGGTTCACTCCTGTAAGTTATTTTTGAAAGGAGTTTTATTTTAAGTACCTGGAGTAAAGGGGTTAAAGAAGGGCCAGCCACTATCTTCTTCAAGGATCTCAGTGCTAGTGCTGCAGTAGTGCCTATTCATCTCAGGGCTTTTTCTGAAGTCTGAAGGAGCTTTTAATATCTTAGATGACACCTAGATAGTTGTATTCTACTACTGACTGCAAACGGTGTACATCCGAAGGCCATTGCAATTTTCTCTGTTTGGTATAGTTTATTACCATGGTTTTTGTTTTTCCCAAGTTGATTTGCAAGGCATTCTCCTGTGAATATTCATGTGTAGTATCCAGTAAGTGCTGCAGTCCTATAGGGGTGCAGCTTATTAGCACTAGGTAATCTGCATAGAGAAGGTTTGAAAGATTCACGTTTCCTAATTTCAGAGCATGCAGCATATAGTTGTCCAGTCTCATGGGCAGATCATCCATGAAAAGATTCAATAGGTTGGGCACATCCTTGTATTAGCCCTTTAGTGGTGCAGATTTGCCTGACGAGGTGCATCCCAGCTTGACTTTTATCGAGGAGTTTGTGTGTTGTAGGACTAACTGTTTATAGAGTGCTTGAGGAATGTCCCAATTGTTTAGCTTCTGCCATAATCTTGCTCGATCAACCTGATCAAAAGCTGAGCAGTAATCGATAAAGCAAAGAAATAACGATTGCTTGGCTTCCTTTGCGGCATCTATTAGTAGAGAAAGGGCCATGATATTGGTGGTTGGTTCCATAAGGTTACACTGAAGCCAGTCTTATTTATGGGTATGATGGACTTGGTTGCAACCCAAGATGTTAGTTCCTCCAGTATCACTTCTGTGTAGTATTTGGCATCGTTGTCAATCAGGGCAACAAGGTGATAGCTTTTTACATTGCCCTTGTCACCTGCTTGTAAATTGAGGGGATTATTGATCCCTTCCAAGATTCTGGGACTGTTTCTTTCAACAGTGTCTGTTCAAAGACAGGTACCAGGTTTTTGAACTAATATAATTGTACAGTATGGGTGGAATCCTGTTGGGACCCGGGTATCCTTCCAGCCTCCCTTTGGCTATTTGCCTCTGAATTTGCTGTTCCATGATACTGAAGGCATTCTCCCCTGTGATTTGAGGAAAGTAATAATCCAGTTTTTCTTTCCCTACATTGTTATTAGCAGTACTATGTATAGGGCAGGGAAGTGCTACTTTTCCTGATTTAATGCAGACCTCTTCATTTGACTCCTGGTGCTGGCGGGCAGTTGAAATGCTCATACAAGACCTTACCCCAGGCATTCTCTGATAGATAGGAGTTTATTCTTAAGTGACTCAGATGTTGTAATCAATTGATTGTTTGCCAGAACCGGGCATTGTCGTTGCATTTGTGTCTTGCACATAGTGAATCGTTTTCCTGCCTCTTTGTGGTACATTTTAGCTCTTTTAAGATGACTTTGAGATCTCTCAGGTAGCGCTGCAGAGTAAGCTCTTATGGTCTCATGTGAAGTTTCCTTAGGGTATGATTTATAGAGTGCTTTATACTTATAGTTTGAGAAATGTTGGGGTGTGCATGGTGTCTCCTGGAGTGGGGTGCATTTCTGGCACCAACGTCAGTAGCAAGTTTATCACTGAAGTCCTTGGTGAAAGTTTCTCATGCAACTAAGGGGTTCCTCAATAGGTTATGCTTCTGGTGTAGGGAAGTTTTGGCTGATTCTAGTAAATTGTCCACAGAGAAGGGAGTTCACTTAACTAACCCTGGCAAAGTTTGTGTAGCCGTGCTACGCGAGGCCATGCGAAGTAGCACAACAACTCTGCAACGCTACACGTAGATACGCAAGCACGTGGAGTTGCTTGTTACCGCATGCTCACGTGTGCTCGCGTATGCTTGCGAGATGTTTTTGACGTTCAGCAATGCAAATTACATGTTCTGGGGAAATATTGTGCGAACTTCACTACGCTGTCGCCAATGGGTACGGCCATCTTGTTTTCCTATTCTTTGCATGGTTCTGGTGCCTGTTTTTCAATATATACCTACAACAAAAGACCCTGTACAACGGACGTCAAAACATATCAGTGACTAGAAGAATAGAGCTGTCTGTATGTACTGTTACCTATTCCTGTCCTCTACAATTTATGAGGGGACACTTGACTGTACTCCGCCCAAATTTCAGTTAAAAAAGGCCTATCCTCCTTGACAGAGACACAGAACAACAAGTACTCTGACCCTTCTAGGTCAATATCAAAGATCCACACCACCAATGTTGGACCGAATTCTGTTTAGAAAAAATGTGCGAGAAACAAGTGATACCTCACGGAAACACCACCAACGGGGTAACTGGTATGTAATTTCCAGACAAGCCCCTGTCTCATCATGTGGTAGTCACTTGATTCTCAAAGAAAGTAGAAAGAAAGAAAGTGTCCAAAACAAACAACCAAATACATGTGACAAACAGTGGAAAGCAGAAGCATCTGCTAGTGACAAACACACAACATAAATAAGTGCATAAAACACAGCATATAGTTCCCTTAACCAACTTTATTTATAGGGAAATGATTATATGCTGCATATATAAAAAGGCTGGTAGCTATTCATGCATACCATTACCTATTGCCAGTGCCAACATGTTTCACTGCCATATCAATTTAAGCAGTTTCATCAGGGCTGCACTATATGCTGCCACTCCACTCTTGGACACTCGTTCTGTGTTAACTGCCAAGGAAAACAGGCGCAAAGACCCAATTAAAAACATGTAAACAAATCAATTGGTAGCTGTATGTATAGTGTAATGTATAACCCTTGTTTACCAAGAGTCAGCCTAGTTGCTCATACCAGCCGCCCTGGGTTGAGAAGAATGCAGGAGTACTCCAAACGTGAGTTCTCGCCTTCACTTAGCTTTGAGCTTTCTGATGGTATAAACAAACAACGTATTTACAACTGTGTAGAGAAATTAAAAGCCAGTCTCGTTGATGTGAGACTAAAGGAACAATCTTTCAAGTCCTCGAGTTGGACCCATTCGTACAGACAGTATTATTACTTTTGCTAGTAATTCAGAAAAGCATAACACACGAGCACACACTAATCCTGCGCACTCGTACTACTTCAAATGTAACCTCAGCAGCTATGAGCTTTCAGATGGTATAAACAAACAACGTATATAACTGTGTAGAGAAATTAAAAGCCAGTCTCGTTGGTGTGAGACTAGAGGAACACTCTTTCAAGGAACACTCTTTTAAGTCCTTAAGTTGGAACTATTCGTGCTGAACTTCTGCTAGGAATTCAGAAAAGCGTAGCACACGAGCACACACTCATCCTGCGCACTCGTACTGCTTCAAATGAGACCTCGGCAGGGCTCTGGTAATAGCCTCTAGCCGTCGCCAAACTGGGCATGATAGGAAGCTTAAAACTGCCTTACTTTTAAGGTGAACCACCAACCATTGTAGCGCAATGCCCCGCATATTTGTGGAGGGCAGGGCAGAACTCGGCAAGGCTCTGGTAATAGCCTCTAGCCGTCGCCAAACCGGGCGTGATAGGAAGCTTAAAACTGCCTTACTTTTAAGGTAAAATTGCCCCCAACCATCGTAGCGCAATGCCCCACATATTTGTGGAGGGCAGGACCTCAGTACGCGGATACAGGCTCGAATACGAGCTATTATGATACCCCTCACCGTGATGTTGCCTCCTTGGCGCTTCGTATCCTCCACACAGTTTCTGCCTGGGTCACGCTGTAATAACAGCCTACAGCAACCCACGCCCCCTGACGCTTGTCACGTGACGCGGCTACAGAAGGTGGCAGCCATGTTGGAACAGTACCGGCTATTTGGGGACCATAACTAATACAAGTTAATGCCGGTAAACCTGAAATAGAGAACACACTATCTCGTCAGTGCCCAAACTCCTATACGCTAGGTCAGTGGAGGGAAGGTTACTTTAAAAAAATAAAAATGTAATTAAATTGCAGTACAGCGCATACATTACTCGACTGCAAAATGCAATGGTCTCCATGGCGGCCATCTTAAACAGGGTAAACTACCATGGGTACAACTATGAATGTAGTGCTATACGTTCAAGAGTGATGAAAAACTGTTTATGCCAGATCCAAGCAGCTGTGAAAACGTTTCCATATATGCCCCATATCAATAAGGGCTGTCTGCTCTGCGAATGTACTCTCACATGTGTGATTCTTAGCAAACCTGTGCTCATGAGATCTGAATGGACTAATATAGTCTTTAGTACTCATCTAGGAAGCCACATTATATAAAGGTCATAAATAAGTCCTCCACTACTAAGTGAATGCAGATGTGTGATTATTAGCAAAGCTGTGCTTAGAAGGGCAGAAATAATGAGATCTGAATGGACCAATATAGTGCTCATCTAGGGAGCCCCGTTATATCAGGGTCATAAGTAAGGCCTCGACTACACAGAGCAGGTCACATACTGGTTCCAGGCAAAGCAGAGAGGAAAACTGTTACAGCCCCACTGTCAGGTCCTAATGCCTAACTTGCAACGCCGACCGCAGTGGGAAGGGAACAAGAACATGGCTAACCCCGGACTCACAGTTCAATCCTATTCCATTCGATAATTTCATTGAGCCCCCATTGGTCAGTTTTTTCGCTGTAGATCCAACGTGCTTCCTTTGAGAGTAAGATGCTTTCTATGTTGTGGGGGGTCCCTTTTACCTTTTCTAACACTGTCCAGGTAAAGGTGTTTTTCTCAGTAAAACAGTGTTGTACCAGTTTTGTTGTTAATTTGCCTGCCCTTATGGTATTCAGATGTTCTTACACTCTCACTTTGATTTTCCTGGATGTTAGTCCTATGTAGGGTAAACCACATTGGCACGTCAATCTATATACCACCTGGGTAGAATTGCAATTGCTGAAATGGTTAAGGAACCATTCTTTTCCAGATGTAACTTCACTCTCGTGCTCTTCTTAGTGAGTGGACAGACGGAGCACGTCCCACAGGGATAATGGCCTTTTGGAACCGTCGAGATCGAATTAGTTCTTTCAATGGGGGCACGAGAGTGTACAAGTTTGTCTTTCAGATTACATGCTCTTTTGAAAGCGAATCTAGGTGGCGGCATTTGGAATTCATTATTCGATAGCAGCGACCAATGCTTCCGGATGGATTGTCTTATTTTAGTCGCCATCGGATCATATGTCATAACCACAGGTACACATTCTTCTCTTGGTTTAACCACTTTTTCCAAGAGAGCACTTCGCGGTGTGCCTATAGCTCTCTTTTTAGCTTGTCTAACAACTTTTTGGGGGTAATTCCTATTGGTAAGTTTGGATGCCAGTTCTTCCGATTGTTCTAGAAAGGTGTTAGTGGAGGAGCAGTTGCGTCTGTATCTTAAAAACTGCCCCACGGGCAGGTTGTCTCTCAAAGCCCTGGGGTTAAAAGAATTATAGGAAAGGAGAGAGTTCCTGTCCGTAGGCTTCTGGTGTACACAGGTGTTTATCCTATTGTCTCTATACTCAATGTCTAGATCGAGATATACAGCCTTGTGCCTCGACCGGAAGTGCTGCTGGGTCCGCCTTGTGGGACTACCTGAGCCCGGAGTGCCGAAAAGAGGCCCTGGATTGCTTGGTGCGGCGTGGGGCCCTGGCTGGCCTGGCCGCTGCTACAGCGCGACCCTGCGGGATATGGTGTGCAGCCTGGGGTGTGCGAGGCGGCGTGCCTGACCGGGTCCGGAGGCGTGGCAAGGCCGAGTCGCGGCGGCAAGAGGGACGCGAGAGATGCTGAACGAGGCCGCAGGCCTGAACGGACCAGAGCCGAGTGCGGAGACGACCCCCCCGCGGAGACTGGTGAGGCACGGTGGTGTGCCCGGCGGGGGGATTTCACTCGAGACTGGCTGCGTCCCTGGCTGCTGATGGCGCGGCCGACCCCTACAGGACCCTGTCTTTCCCCACGGAGGGCCGGAGGGGTGCTGACCGGAGGTTGCCGGCGACTGTGCCCGGAGAGGTGACACGGGAGGCCCAAGGCGGGAGCCATCCAGGCGGGAGTCTGCGCCTCGCGGAGGTCGCTATCGTGGGGGTCGGCTGCCTGGTGTGCACCTTATTGGCTGCAGAGATCGGAGGACCGTGGGCCTCTTTGCGGTGGTGAGACGTCGGAGCAGAGAGGTGTGATCCCATCCCCCCAGCCGGGTGGCCTGCCGGCGGAAGACTCTTCATGCATCGAGCCGACCGCAGTGGGTGAGCCCGGTGCTCCTGAGGGCAGCAAGGACTGGCAGCAAAGGTGAGGTCAGCTCTGTGTGACCCCCCTTAGTGTTCCTGGGAGGGACGAGGAGCTGGTAGGCCTGAATTACCGGAGGATTGCGCCAGGCCTGCTGAGCGGTCAGCAGTGGGCCCAAACTGACCCGGGGTCACATCTGGTTGCCGACGGTGAGGCCGTAATCCCGGCAGGCTCATACAGGGGTGTGTGACTTTGGAGTGGCCCTGGTGGCGATCGGATTACACGAGGACAGCTCTGCGCACTGAAGGAGGGGTGCCCTACTCCGGGAGGCCCGGCTAACTTTCGTTGCTTGAGGTCGAGCCAGGATTGGTGCGCTCGGCTGGGCTCCTGGGGTACATATAGACCAGGAAGGTGCGGACGGCGCCTGGCGGTGTCGGTGCACGGAAGACTTCGAATACCGGAACGGTTCAGCTGGCTAGCGGCTCAGCTACGCACTGGACGCGGATATCACTGGTGGTGACTGGGGAGCACTGTCCATTGGCCAAAATGGCCGGTAACAAAGGGAATAAGAAGGGTGAGCAGGGGCACCGCACGGTAAGACCGCGGACAGCACTCCCAGAGACAGTCAGGCAGCTCCCAGGGAGCGAGCGGGGGGAGCCGCCGGTCACCAGGTCCTTCCTCGAATCGCTCTTCAGCTCTCTCCGGGAGGACTTCCAGGCGCTCAAGCAGGAGGTGGCAGGGGAGGTGCGAGAGGTGCGAGAGGTGCGGCGAGAGGTTGATGTTTTGGGAGAGAGGGTGACCTCCATGGAAGAGGCTGGTCATGCCCGAGACGAGGAACTCGCGCAGCTTCAGCAGGAGGTGATCAGGCTCCGAGACCAACAAATCGATCTCCAATCGCACGTGGAGGATCTAGAGAACCGTTCCCGGAGGAACAACATCCGGGTCCGGGGTGTTCCTCTCGGAGAAGAAGGGGAGGATGCGGCGGGCTACCTGCAGGATCTGTTCAGGGATATCCTAGATGAACCAACTGACTTTTCTATAAGGATCGACAGGGCGCATAAAGTGGGCCCGCGTCGCAGATCCCCGGCGCCCCCTCCCAATCTCCTGGCCTACCTGCCGGATTACACCCTGAAAGAAAGAATTCTCCGGGTGGCTCGCACCAAACCCTCGTTGAAGTTCAGGAGGTGTAGGGTAGCCCTCTTTCAAGATCTCTCAGTGGTCACCCTACAGAAACGCAAGTCCTTTAAAATTGCGACTGACTTCTTGCGGGAACACGACACTCAATACTCTTGGGGTCACCCTTTCCGCCTCATCTTCCGCTGGAACGGAACATTGCATCAGCTGTGCTCTCTCCAAGACACCTGTGCAGTACTGGGCATTACAGCGACCGACGAAGACGCACCCACTCCACGCCGCCGCCGAGTCACCAGGGATGGCTGGCAATCGATCCCCGGCCGCAGGCATTCGACTTCTTCGGCGAGACCTGACTCGCCTACAATCCGGGCAGAAATGGATAGTGCTGTGAGAGGAGTCGCTAGAGAAACGGCGACTGGCGAGGTTGCTTTGACCGCCTAAGAAGTTCTCCGGGGGGAGATCAACATCGCTTTCTCCAGACTGCAGGTTTGGGGGCCTGGGGGGAGTGGGGGTGGGGAGCGGGGGTTGCGCAGTGGCTGGACGTCCACTTTTGTGACTTTCCATAGACTTGCCTGTTTGGGCCGGGCTTGGACAATGGTTCCTTTGACTCCATTTTTGGGGGGACGGGGACGGAGTTCTGGGGAGAGGGGGGGTTGTGTTGGGGTGTTGGGGAACCGGGAGGGGATGTGGGAGTTGGATGTAGGGGAAGGGGTTGTCCAGTGCGCTACGCTAGAATCTGTTGTTTTACCAGTTTTTCTCCACCTTGTTCTGATCAACGCGGGAGGGGAAGCGGGTATGGGGATGGAGAGGGGAGCTGGCTGGTGTATGGGGGGAGACACGGTCACGTTGGGGTTCATGGCGGGTGACGGGTTGCTCAGCGTAGGGGGGAGTGGCTTTACTTATTGTTTTTGGCCAATTGTTTTGTTGCTTGAGCTGGGAGGGGTACACACGCCCGCTACAACCTCCTCGCAGGACGCCAACGCCTTTACGTACACCTCCCATTATGCCTCCTTACACTTTTAAAGTCATGACCTTGAATGTTCGGGGTCTTAACAATCCCGTTAAGCGGCAGGCAGTGCTCTACCTGTTAGAAAATGCCCGAGCGGACATATGCCTCCTTCAAGAAACACACTTACTACCGCAGGACACACACAGGTTACGCTCTCATAAATTTCCGACACAGTTCTTTTCCTCTGGCACCACCAAGACAGCTGGGGTGACGATTTTGGTGGCCCGACACTTTAGAGGGGAACACATTCACAAATTCACCGAAGTAAAAGGGAGGTTGCTGGCACACAGGTTCAAGGTGGGGGGAATTACGTTCACGATAGGTTCCCTTTATAGTCCCAACGACAAGCAGGAGCGGTTCTTACAATCTGCGGTGGAGGAGATCACTGCCTCGCCAGACAGGCATATTATCCTCGGGGGATATCTTAATATGGTCTTTGATTCGGTTGTAGACAGATCAGCGCAGCACTCCCCGCAAGTTGGGGAATTCTCAGCTGGTTGTAGGGCTAGGCTTGCGGAGGTGGACCTCCTGGACCTCTGGCGTCATATGCATCCCGCAGATAGGGACTACTCGTACTACTCCCACGCGCATAAGACCTACGCGAGGCTTGATCATCTTCTGGTCACATCGCCAGTGCGGGCTCTGGCATCTGCCGTGGATATGGGGGTAATATTCTTGTCGGATCACGCCCCGGTTGTGCCCCCCTCTGCCTCTCCGGTGAGGACTCGGCACCTCCGGGATACTCTGTTACATAGGAAAATGGTGATGGACCGTATTGAGCAGGTGCTCCGTGAATATTTGGCTCACAATGACAACACAGATACCACCCGGGCCACGCAATGGGCAGCTTTGATGGCTGTCCTCAGGGGGGAGTTCTTGTTGATTTCCACGGCCGAAAACAAGGAGCGCAGGGTAAAGAAGGATGAGCTTACTGACAGAGTTCAGGAGCTGGAGTTGATCCACCGTAGGACAGGGGCACCAAGGATTTGGCGGCAGCTTAAAGAAGCAAGGAAACTCCTAGCCGCCTTGGATGTGGACCGGGCAGAATATGCGGCCCTTCGGCTGCGTCACGCCTTTTATACCGGGGGGGATCGTTGTGGCAAACTTTTGGCCAATAGACTCCGGGTCACTAGGCAGAGTCAGTTGGTGAAAGAAATCTCTGACCCCACGGGCAGTGCAGTGACGGACGATGCCCGTATCTCGGCCGTGTTCGGAGGGTTCTATGAAAACCTTTACGCCGGCGAACGGTCGGATGTGCCGGCTATGACCTCCTATTTGGATTCGGTCACCCTGCCCTCCTTGGAGCCTCTACAGACGGACCACCTGAACAGGGATATTAGCATAGATGAGGGAGTGTCGGCCATTGCCAGACTCAAACACGGCAAGGCGCCGGGCCCGGACGGCTACTCTGCCTTCTTTTATAAGACATTCTGCAAGTCGTTGGCCCCAGTCCTCACCCGCCTTTTCAACTCTTTCGCGGAACCTGGTGCCATCCCGCCTGATCTCCTGAGGGCTTCTTTCATCCCCAAACCAGGAAAGGATCCTAAATATTGTGGGTCCTACAGACCGATATCATTCTTGAATGTGGATTTGAAACTCTATACTGGGATATACTGGGATCCTGGCCAGTCGTTTGGCACCCCACTTGCCCGGCCTCATCGACCCGGATCAGGCGGGCTTTGTCCCGGAGCGGCAGACAGTGGATAATACAAAGCGGGTGGACCATCTGCTGGAAAAGGCTTCCCGGAATCCGGGTGAAAGGATGATGCTAATGGTTGACGCAGAGAAGGCATTTGACCAAGTACATTGGCCCTTTTTGGAGCAGGTACTGGTGAAGGCGGGCATTGGGGAGAAGTTTCGCTCCATGGTCCTCAACTGCTATAAGGAACCATCGGCTGTGGTCCGGGTGAACGGCCACGCCTCCGCGGCCTTCACCATTGAGAGAGGCACCAGGCAAGGCTGTCCACTCTCACCCATGCTCTTTGCTCTATACATGGAGCCGTTCGCCCAAAGGGTGCGGACCCAACCAGCAGTGGAAGGGATACGGATGGGTGGATTTACCCATACGATTAGTCTCTACGCTGACGATGTCATCTTCACGTTGGCTACACCCCGGATAGCACTGCCGGCCTGTATGGAGGAACTGGCAGCGTTCGATTCGGTCTCGGGCTTTAAGGTGAATATGGGGAAGTCAGTGGCTTTGGATATCTCCCTGGCGCCTGCCACCAGGGCGTATCTGCAGAACAGATTCTCGTTACTTTGGTCCTCAGAAGCGATACCGTATTTGGGGATTCAGATAGCACCTACACTGCCGGCCATGGTCTCGGCTAATCACTTGGCCCTGGGAGTTAAGATCAGGAACGAACTGGGCCGCTGGAATCGCGGCATCCTCTCCTGATTGGGTAGAATTGCTGCCGTTAAGATGACGATCTTGCCGCAGGTGCTCTACTTATTTAGGGCCCTGCCGCTTTAACCACCAACGGGATGGATACAGCAGCTGCAGTCGGATGTGGCCCGCTTTATTTGGCAAGGGAAAAAGCCTAGATTACGCAGGACCCTCTCCCTATTGTCTCCTGACGCTGGATGTCTAGGCATTCCCGACTTCCGTAAATACTTTCAAGCAACGCAATTGAGGTATTTAGTCGAATGGTGCAGATGGGAGTCGGATAAGCACTGGCTTTTTCAGGACCAGGCGGTGGCGGGGCGGCCTCTGCAGGAGATACCGTTTCTACACCGGACCCATCGGCCTAAGAATCTCTACGCCTCCTTTATCACTAGAGTGCCTTTGCGGGTTTGGGACACAACTTACCTCCGGTATGACCTCACATCATTCCCTTCGCCGCTCTCGCCGCTGGTGGACAACCCTGCCTTCACTCCCGGAATGGAGAAAGGAGCCTTTACACATTGGCGGCAGGCAGGGTGCAGAGATTTATGTCACCTGTATGGCCCCGAGGGGGTCATCCCGTTCACACAGTTCCGTAAGGAATTCTCACTCCCCGAAACTGAGAGACACCGTTATATGCAGGTCCAGCATTGGGCTCTTCAGCCGCAGGTGAGAGACGTGGCGGATAGGATGCTCTCGCCGTGTGAGAGATGGCTGTTGTCCCGTACGTCAGACTCGAAACTAATCTCGGATCTGTATAAGTTCTTACAACTGCCCTCAACACACTTTCATAACCCCGGGAGGGCTAGATGGGAGCGGGAACTTGGGAGGACATTCAGCCCCAAGGAATGGGACCACATCTCTTATAGGGCGCGCTACTCCGCATATTACATGGGCCTCACTGATACTTTCACCAAGGTGTCCACTTACTGGTATTACACGCCTGAGCGGATCCATGAGTTCGAGCATAGTAAGGCAGACACGTGCTGGCGGGGGTGCGGACATCGGGGTACGCTCACGCACATCCTGTGGGATTGTCCTCTTTTAGCTGGTTACTGGAAGGAAGTGCTAGAAGAAATTGACTCTCACTTTGGCATTGAGCTCCCGCGCTTCCCGGCATATACCCTGTTAGGACTCCCAAATGATTTAATGTATCCCCTCAGGTCCAGAAGAGGCAGGCAGATCGCCATCGCCCTTGGCTCTGCAGTTCAGAACATCTTGATACACTGGCGCACGGACACAACGCTCAAGGTCACGGGCTGGCTCCACAGACTGTGGCATGTGCTTGGTATGGAAAAAATGTCTCTGGTGGTGGCTGGGGACATAGCGCAATTTAATGAACTGTGGCAACCGTTTCACTCTTTGCTGCTCACAGAGTTCAGGGAACTCACCTGTCCGAGATACCTCCACCTCTTGCGGCTTACGAGCCAGCTGGCGCCAGATCAGTGAGCGGGGTGAAGCCCTCTTTCTCAATCACCTACAGTCTTGGAGTATGGGTTGCATGTCAGTAGCACACTGGACAGTAGGTGGGGTGCGTGGGGGGGGGGGAGTTGGGCCGGGGCAGTTGAACGTTGGGGTGGGGGGTGGCGTTTGTATTAAAATGTTGTGTCATGCCAGATTCAAGCACTACTGCCGACCCTATGCTGCTGTGTATTTGTCTTGGTGTGTCACGCTGAATAAAATACTTTAAACATAAAAGTAAGGCAGTTTTAAGATTCCTATCATGCCCAGTTTGGCGACGGCTAGAGGCTATTACCAGAGCCCTGCCAAGGTCTCATTTGAAGCAGTATGAGTGCGCAGGATGAGTGTGTGCTCGTGTGCTACGCTTTTACGAATTCCTAGCAGAAGTTCTGCACGAACGGTTCCAACTTGAGGACTTAAAAGAGTGTTCCTCTAGTCTCACACCAAGGAGACTGCCTTTTAATTTCTCTACACAGTTATATACGTTGTTTGTTTATACCATCTGAAAGCTCATAGCTGCTGAGGTTACATTTGAAGTAGTACGAGTGCGCAGGATGAGTGTGTGCTCGTGTGTTATGCTTTTCTGAATTCCTAGCAGAAGTAATAATACTGTCTGTACGAATGGGTCCAACTCGAGGACTTAAAAGATTGTTCCTTTAGTCTCACATCAACAAGACTGGCTTTTAATTTCTCTACACAGTTGTAAATACGTTGTTTGTTTATACCATCAGAAAGCTCAAAGCTAAGTGAAGGCGAGAACTCACGTTTGGAGTACTCCTGCATTCTTCTCAACCCCGAGGCGGCTGGTATGAGCAACTAGGCTGACTCTGGGTAAACAAGGGTTATACATCACACTATACATACGGCTACCAATTAGTTTGTTTACCTGTTTTTAATTGGGTCTTTGCGCCTGTTTTCCTTGGCAGTTAACACAGAACGAGTGTCCAAGAGTGGAGTGGCAGCATATAGTGCAGCCCTGATGAAACAGCTTAAATTGATATGGCAGTGAAACATGTCGGCACTGGCAATAGGTAATGGTATGTATGAATAGCTACCAGCCCTTTTATATATGCAGCATATAATCATTTCCCTATAAATAAAGTTGGTTAAGGGAACTATATGCTGTGTTTTATGCACTTATCTATGTTGTGTGTTTGTCACTAGCAGATGCTTCTGCTTTCCACTTTTTGTCACATGTATTTGGTTGTTTGTTTTGGACACTTTCTTTCTTTCTACTTTCTTTGAGAATCAAGTGACTACTACATGATGAGACAGGGGCTTGTCTGGAAATTAATACCAGTTACCCCATTGTTGGTGTTTCCGTTAGGTATCACTTGTTTCTCGCACATTTTTTCTAAACAGAATTCGGTCCAACATTGGTGGTGTGGATCTTTGATATTGACCTAGAAGGGTCAGAGTACTTGTTGTTCTGTGTCTCTGTCAAGGAGGATAGGCCTTTTTTAACTGAAATTTGGGCGGAGTACAGTGAAGTGTCCCCTCATAAATTGTAGAGGACAGGAATAGGTAACAGTACATATAGACTGCTCTATTCTTCTAGTCACTGATATGTTTTGACGTCCGTTGTACAGGGTCTTTTGTTGTAGGTATATGTTTGAGTGGAGGGCGACCCTGTCCTTTTTCCCTCTGAGCTCCCATTGAGAATTTGCCTGTTTTTCAATCCCTCTCTAATCTTTTCATTCCTTTGTTTTTACACAGTTTTTCTGAACTTTTTTATTTATTATCTACCCCTCTCTGTCTCTAAGTGCATATTTTGCATTTTATATTACTTAATTTTTTACTCTCTTACTTCTTCTCCTGACTTTATATTTTTCCCCTACATTTTCTTTTTTGCCCCCGCACTTCCCAGAACCATGGCTAAGGGTACTATCTCCAAGGGGAAGGCGTCTAGGCTCAAGAAGAGCCGCCTTCCTTGTGGCAGACTGTGCCCAGAAGGGGTGCAGGCCAGGTCCCTTTTTAGCGAGATGGAGGGTTTTTTTTGTGCAGCGCCACCTCGGCTTGACCTTGGCAGCAGGAGGCAGGCCTGGCTCAGGGTACACTACCCAGGAGCATCACCGCCGGTGGGCATTGGTGAGCCGGGCAGTGTTTCACTGCTCTGGGGTACAGCCACCCATAACCAGCTGATCCACCGGTGGTCAGACATCTTGGACCGGGAGCAGGACCTTGAGGTCGTGGGGCTTGGTGAGTAGCTAATAGTATAATACTAGTAGTATTGTGTGTTCTCTAGACTGTGGTACTATTATTGCGAACATCATTTTTTTCTGAACAGCAAGAATGCTGCTGCTTATATTGCAGCTAAATTATGTTTACAAATCTTCTGTGATTGTTATTCTTCTAGACACAGGTGCTCGGCTCTACTAATCTTACTTGTTTTCAACTTTGCGCTTGCTTGGGCTGATTAAGTAAGAGTTCACTTTAGAGAACTTAAGTTAGGTAATTCTAGGGAGACTCTAGTCCTTCCTTTGTCCTCCTGTCACTAAGATAGTAGTGGATTGATAGGTAGTTTAGTTACTTAGTATTAGTTGGTCATTTCGTAGCAGTCTGCGTGATGCATCCTCTGTCATGTCACATGCCACTGAGTGCTGCTTACTCCAGTCCTTAGTAGAACCTTTTATAGTTTGTTAGTGAGTGAGTAATAGGCTTAGCAGAACGTCAGCAGGAACCTACCTACAATTTGGTGCATGCAAAAATGTATGCATGCGTCCTCCATCTATGCATTATTGAGGACTAAAATAAATGGAAATGCAGACTAAGTGAACAATTTGCCCATATGGAATAGATGGGCTAGGTCAAGTGGTACTTAGGCTTAGGATTCTGGAATCAGAATGGAACACTTGATTAGTTTTCATCAATAATAATTAGACGGTCCGCGAATCCCGCGATACAACTAGTCGATCAGATTAGATAGGTGAATTTTATTGCAATTGTTATTTCCAAGAATGTTTTTTTTGCTTGTTTTTTAAAATATTTTATTTGTTTCACACCAATCATAAATGTTAGTCTCTTTCTTTATTATATGTAACATGATCAGCACCCAGGGGCAAGAAGACGCGGCCAGAGTCGGCGGGAGCAGCTGCACAACAACAAGATGCCTCACAATCCCAGGCCCAGGACCGCTCATCTAACGACGGCTCTGCTGCTGGACTTAGTAAGTCTTCCTGTTGTTAATATTAATATTTATATTTCACTAACTTTTACTGCTCCCTATTTTTTCCAAACTATTATTTCTGTTTCCTAATTTTATTTTTACCAAATCTTCTTCGATCTAGACTATCTGTTTTTAAATTCTTGTTATCCCTGCCTCTAACTGCCTCTGCTCTGACTCTCTGTACTACTACTATATACTGTAGCTAAGCTTGCTCAGTTGGCCACTCTTTATTTTTATTTAAAAGTTTTTAAAACTCAGATTCACCAATAGCTCTAGCTACTGAGTCCAGGTTGTCCTCTTCTAGTCTTCTTAATCTTGAGAGGCTTTTCGACAATTCCCACCAACAAAATGCCCAATTAGATATTTTACTATTTTTGATAGGATAGGACATACTCCTACTAGTGTCTACTGTACTCTAGTATCCGATTTGTGCTAGTGATATATGTGCTATATATATATATATGTGTATTTTAACTTTTTTTAAAATTTTGTTAGTGAAAAAGAATTAATAGGGGAAGGTGCATATGGCATCTAAAATATGTGTAATGTTTTTTCTAGGTTGATGAAGGGTTAAAATCACGCTCTACCATCTGATCACCAAAAAGAGCACCTCTTATCTGTCTTGATAGTGAAAATGCCACATATGGCCCTCCCAGAGAAAACCTGAAAATATGCTTAAAACCCTCTATTTTTGCTATGCATAATCAGCAAAGTAAATCCCTCCAATCCCCTGAATCCTCCGGTTATAGACCCAAGGCAAAGGCCAAAAAGACATGTCTTAGGGTAACAAAATGCACTAGGCCCACACTGATGGTAAGCATGCATTTCTGGTGCATTGAAAAACAACGTGGTAAATTGGCCTGACGTGAAGTACAGTAATTTTCCACAACATTAAGACCAACGCCCTCTCACACGTACACAAGACCCAGCTAGTGCAGATTGACACATCTTGGGAGGTTGACACATCGGGACTTTACACTAAAACATTATTTTGAAACATTGCTTGCACAAAGTAAAAGCCGCAACCTCTTGCAATAGCAGTACCTATCGCAAGTTCCTCTCTCACATATAATTTTAGAAATATGTACAGGACAAGAAGTCGTTGTTTATGTTCTGCGGTCAAGCATAGCCAACCAACCGTTAGGACACCTGACCGCCCCCACTGTCTCAGGACAATGCGGTCAAGCCACCAGCATCCGAAAATACGTCAGAACAGTGTTTGTTCCGTGATTTTAGGTATAAAAGATCCACCATCGCAGTTAGAAGGCAGAACTTTCCAAGCTGACTTTTTGGGCGGTTCTCCGGTCGACTGATATCTGATTTGGAACTGCCAGAGCCTACTCTACCAGGTGATGCCTTCCTGAATAAGATACCTTTTCAATTTTCAATCTTCTTAATATTCTTAGCTAGCCCTATGCTTTTTCATCCATACCCAATTCCTTGCATTATAGGTATCATTTTAGTATAAGATCTTCTAGGGTTCTTCTCCTTAGATAGGTGCTTCAAGGCAATAGGCCTGATAGAAATGTACTCTGTATAACCCAGCTAAAATTCAATTGTGTCTTTTTAATCTCAGCCTCTGATATTTTATTCTTACTAGAGTTCTTAAACCTGCAATATTGTGTCTCCTCAGGAGAGTGGTGTGTAGTCAAAGTATTTTCTTGAACTGGATTTAATGCCTGCTTGCAGCCTCCATTTTACACTGAAAGTTATATTTTAGTAGATAGTCACTTCTGTTCACTTTGCAGCTTTTTATAAGCAATTTATATCTTACATAGTTTCTGGCCGAATGAAGCCAGGTTTTCTCAGAGTGTTCTTTAGCAATATACCTCATTGATATATGTATGTGTGTAGTAATAAACGTGCCACTCCAACTTGAAAAGTCGTCATTTCACGTTACTGTTTCTTCTTTACCAGTGCGTTATTGAAATGATTCTCCTAACCACTGTTGAGTGTGGCCACACCCTAAGCGGCTCAAAAGGGCCTCTGCTACCCACCCTCAGTCAAGGTGTACCGACCACCAGTGCTGGGGCCAGCGTCGGGGCAGGCGATGCAAGCCAGGAGGGAGCAGTGGATGCGGCAGCTGCCACAGGGGTTGGTAAGCCAGCAGCAGTGGCGGGCGGTGGTAAGTTATACTTATATTCCTTACTTATTGACAATAGGTACACACTCACCGCATGGGTGTACAGTACACTGTATGTTGAGAGAGACTGTGTTGTGAACAACAGTTAAAAAAGACACCCTTTAATTAGCATTAGAGAGATAGCATTAGCGGTGGGATTTTAATTGAGTAACTAATGGCCTCTTCTATATGACTTCAACTCAGCTGGGAAAGTTTTATGGAGAAGACTACGAGTCAGATGACCTTGATGAATGGGTTGAACAAAAAAAGAAAGAAGGATGGAATGAGGAAAGACGGGCGAGATGTAATATGGATGACTGGCAGAAAAGGATATCTGGGATGCATGCATAGGTGGCTTATAGGAATCAGGTGCATGGGTGGTTGAAGGATGGGTGGAAGGTGAAAAAAAATATGCCTGCCGGGTGGGTAAAACTGTATGGGTGATAGCAAGAATCCTCCGGGTGTTTCATGGGTCAAACTCAAAGGCAAGTAAGGAAGGAAGGACGCATGGGTGGAGGTTTAAAAAAATGCCTGTTGTTGTTGAAATAAACTAAGGTTTGTTGAGAGGTTAAGAAGAATGATCAACATGTTTACCTTGAATGGATGGATGCCTGGATGGTATTCATCATAGCATAGGTGGAGACCTTCACTGGATGAAGAGTCTTTGAATAGAATGTAAAAGAAAATGAACCGCGCCAGAGTAGTAAACCTAAGGAGAATAGAAGTTGTATTTTCAGAATACTCCCTTGACTAACAGTAGTTTGCAAGCACAGGATATATATTGTGTATGTATGTTGTTATCAAGCGCCTCCCTCCGACTCCGAGGCCCACTCACTACATATATTAATTTATTTTCAACTGTGTCAGCTGCCATGGGTGGCCTATCGGCTGCATGGTTGCACAATCAATCAAAACACAGTACTTCATGTCGTCCAATATATCAGCAATGATCATTTGGATCAGATATAATCTACCTTGTTGTAGTAGTCAGGGCAGGGTGAAAGTAAAATTGAGCAGTAGCCCGTGATGTAACAGAGTAGGGCCAGTGCCACCCATAACAGAAAAAAATACGATGATTGTGAAGTCAGCTTCCCCACCTGCAGACAGTAGTGAATAAAAATAATGTGACTGAGTCAGCATCACGTGTTTGTTTGTTTTGGGCGTAAGCTAACTGAGCTGGCATGTCGGCTACAACAAGGTTACTTAATTTAGCGAAACAAGAGAGAAGAAGAAAACTGGTATACTCGAGTCCATATATACCACAAATGTTATGTACTGTGCTTGCTAGTGCTACTGTGCCACCATGTTTCAAATAAATTTTGTGTTACTGTTTTGCTAACAATATTGCTTACAATAGTCTTTTTTCTTTTTTGATATAGCTATTCCTTCCCAACCAAAACCAGACTAGGAGGAGTTGGCAGCCATTGCCCGGCGCCAGAAGCTTGAGGCCATCCAAATGGAATATCAGCGGCTGGTGGCTCTGGCAAAGGAGGAGAAGGAGGCGGCAGCAGCTGAAGCCTCCTCCAATGCCCCAGACCCCAGCAAGACCCCTCGAGTTGTTGTACGGTGCTGCGGTCTGGCAGCCCCCATCACACTTCATCCAGCACTGCTTCCCCTCCTCGGATGCAATTGTTGAGCTTTTAAGTGCTGCATGCTCCTCCGAATGGCACGCCTAGAGGAGCAGGTAAAGGATGTCCTGGTCATTAACTAGCGACTGTGAACCCGCTGATAGAGATCACGTTGGATTGCCCCTTTTTTATTCCTTTTTTTGGTGGGTGGGCATTGGGCTACATTGGGGAAAAGTCGGGGTTTATATATTTATAGACAATTTTATTTTTGAATTTATTTACAAACATTGACTGAACTCTTTATTTTTTTGACATTGGTTGGGGTTAGGGAGAGGGGTGGGTCAGGTGTTGTGTTTTTTTTACATTCGTTTATTTTCTTAGGGGATTAAATTATATTTATACTTACACTTTACATACAATGTAAATGTTTTATGGAGAGTTGCTCTTTTACGTCACACTGTTTCCTTCCTTTTTGCTGCTGCAGGACCGCAGCCAGTTTTTTTATTTAAATATTCTGCTAATTTTGTAACACAGGAACAGAAAAATGTTGTCCCCTCACTGAGTGACTTGCCCTACTAGTACTGACAGTCTCTCAACCCAGTCTATGCAGTCTGCAACTGGACTCAAGGGTGTGGGTGTGTGTATTCATGAATTGATTTCCTTTATTAATTATGCCTCCCCCAAGCGTCTTCTCTTACCTGTGATTGATGTTTAAACTTATGCACAGCGATGGCTGCATAGTTGATGATGGTTTGGTTTCCCAAGATGCCATGGTTGTGGTGGTAGTACAGTAGACACAGGAAGTAGCATTTGAAAAAAAAGAAAATGAGACAGTCAGTTGCCTGAGAGAGATTCTGGAGGGAGTAGTAGAACGAAGTACACTACAGTACAAAAGAAGACTGCCAAACAAGAAACCATAATAATGATGATTAGCAATGCTAAAGTAAAATATAACATAATGGTGGCGGGGATAGCCTAGTATAAAAAGTTACGAACTGTAGTTGACTTGAGTCACTCGACACAAGCATAACTTTTAGTGCTGAAAAGAGGGGGATGATGAATCCAATCAATGCCGGCAATTAATCATGATGGATTATGTTCCTTTGGGAAAAAAATTGACTTGCAAATATACTGAGAATGGTTGGTCATTAGCAAGCAGAAGAAGATCCTCACCCTGCCTTGAAACTGAATTAGTGTTGCTATCACCCCATCCACCCCAACAAGTGTGTGATCAATTATTGGTGTAATTTTTATTGAGTCACACCTCAACATAAATCACACAGCCCGGGGGAAGAGGGTTATGGTTTGATACATGGGAGGGAAGGGGTATTTGAGGGAATGGTTTGACAAAGACAAACGCTACACATGGACAACAACAACTGAATACACACAAACTTGACAGACGACCATCATATATCTGTTAAGGGAGAAAAAGGAAATGCATGCATGATGATGACTTGATGGTTAATGATGATGATAAGTAGAACTTACTAACTGGACTAATAGACAGCACAGGGCAGCAGTATATTATTAATTATTATTATGCTATTTGCCTTGCCTGTCTGCCCTCAGCAAGACCTAAATGACATACATTTTATGTTCTGTTGTATCGGGCTTCCTTTTATTGCTAGCAAACAAAATTAAAAAATATCTATAGGGATCAATTATAATCAAAGAGCAAACATAATAACAACAACAACAAACACACAGTCGTAATGATTGGAGAGAAAAAATAAATCAAATTATTTAAAAGATAGTGAATGATACTAAAGTTGCTGTATGTTATCCTGGTCAAATTGGGGAGTTGCATCGCGGCATTCCTCTTGGTCCTCCCTGTTATGGACACTGTGTCCGGCAATCTTGGGTGCCACTGCCTGCCTGACGGATGTGGATTGAAAAGTGAGTGTGAGTTGTTTTTCTCTGTTTAGCACAGGGTAAAGGACGGCCTGTCAGTGTTGATGGAAAAAGTACATTTATATTGAAAAATCAAGGAGAAAGAAAAAGTATGAATTATGGAGGAGTGCAAACACTTTCAGAGGCGGCATGGCTAAAACATGTCTAATCTGTTATATGTTTACAGCACTAACCTACAACAGCAACAGGACAGAGCAGGCCCACGGCGCCCACCCAACCTCCAAATTAGCTTAGATTTTGATGGAACCAGACATTTACAGAGCACACACATATAGCAACATAGCATTTTCTAAAGTAAGTAACTAAATCAATGCACAGCTGTCAGTCATACCTCTACTACACTCGTGACTAGACGACTCCACCACTACACAGACATGTAGGTCTGCTGTGGTTGTTGGTGACTTGTTTACCTTTAATGCCACTTCGTGATTTGAAACGCCTTGAGTTATTCCATCAATCATCTCAGATCCAACTGACTGACTGCGAAGATACTATGTGGTCATCATCATGGTGTTGTCCACCTCAGTCTGTAGTGTACCGAGTGAGTCCAGATTCCATATAAAAAAATGCAATGGATCGGCCTGCAGTAGAAGTACAATTTTGTTATTAAACAACAAGAAGAGAAACATTGACTTGAGTCACTTTTAGTGGGTAGATTAAATACTAGTTCACTTCAACTTCATGTGCACAACAACAACAATAACACAAACACCAATCACTCAGAGTCAACGTCCAATGGATACCATCATTACCTGTTCCTTCTCATCTTAAGTCAAGGGGCAGTCCCTCTCTGCTAGGAAAGGAAGATAGCTATAGTCATCATGGTCCACTTCTGTTGGAGGGACTCAACGAGACAACATTTCTTGTACTATTCTCCATCCAATGTGTGGCTTGAGGGAAATGGATTTAGGGTGAGTCAGGAGGATGGAGCAGGACTCGGAGGAGTGGACTTAAATGCACACAGCTACAACTCCAATATTGTAATAAAAATAGAAGACGGCGGTGATGGATTTGCTGTGATTCGAACCAGAAAGACAGAGACACAAACAAATAATAAAAGTAAATAAGGAACAAAGAAAGTAACAAATTGAAAGCCTAGTTGTCAGGTAAGTATAGCTTGTCCTCAAACTCTGATGGTTTAACCAGAAGTAGGTAATCTAACACACTACTTCTATCCCCTAAGTTGCTGTCCTCATCTTCCTGCTGTGATTCATGTATTTTGTAATCTGGTGGTATAAAGTGCTGATTTATTTTGATCATGGTTAACCTCTCCACATTTCTGGGCGAAAGACTGGTTATTTTCACTGTTACAATGGCACCAGCAGTACTGAAAACACACTCAGAAGAGACACTTGCAACTGGACAAGCCAGATAGTGTATCGCCAGCATGCTAAGAGCTGGCTATTGGTGCCTTTTCCCATACCAATACATAAATGGGTTTTGATCAATGTAGACATCTGTTGGGTCATCCAGATAGGTCTGGACCATCCGCTTGTCACGATTCCCCAGTCCCGCCTGTTCCTTCCTGTGGAAACATGCAGGATACCCATCAGTAAGTATACACCTTGTAAATAACTGGTTTCTTTCCCATCAGAAAAAACCCACCCCTTTCCCGTGCACCAGCACCTCTTATGTATGTGTGTATTTGTAAATGCTTGAGTGCTTGGTAAAATGCTTTGAAAAGACGTTTATTGAATTAGGAAGGTAATTACGATGTAGTTGCATGAATGCTACGTTTGATCTCATTTTGTGACCTTGGTTCAGGCATGCCCGTGAACCTTTTGTAGTATTTAACCTTGCTTAGACATTTGGTGACTGAAAGCCTTCACACACAAAAGACGCGTGTGCTTTGATTCTGCCGTCTGAAAGCAGAAAGCCTGCCGCTCGCGCTGCACGCGGAAGGCTGAAGGCGGCTTTGATTCTGCCGTCTGAAAGCAGAAAGCCTGCCGCTCGCGCTGCACGCGGAAGGCTGAAGGCGGTTGCCACGTGCAAGCGCACGTTGACATTTGGTGCGGAGGGTATTTGAACCGCACCCTCACCTGAAAACTCGCTTTGCCTCAAGAGTTTTCAAGAAGTCAGCATCGCGAACATCTTCTGCAGGATCCAGGTTCAGTGCTCCACAGAGGACTTCGAGGGAATTGTCCACAAAGCCTTTCGAACAGCTTAATTCTGCGCTAGGACTGGAGAACTCGGCAAACAGCTCAGGAATCCTGACGACCTACAAGAAAAGATTAAAGCTAAGTTTCTTTGGATATTCTCAAGGCGCCCAACGCAAGAAAGAAAGCTATTTTAAAAATAGGATTTAACAATTGTTAGTGTCTTTTAGGAAATTATTTTGAATGCAGACTTATTTTTTGACTGCTGAGATTGTTTCAGAATCTGATTAGAGATTTATTGTATCCAGGTTTTCTTTTTCTGCTTTGATGGTATTCACAAGAAATCTATTGTGATTCACAGATTATGTTTTAAGACTATTAAGGATACGTTCTTGTTAAGGAATATTCATTCACAGAAGTCAATGTGAATTGTTTTCGCTAGAGTTGTTGTTTTTTCTTGGTGAATTTCATTCTCTTAGGAAAATTCACACTAGAGATGATCAGAAACCACCATGTAATTCTGGAAGAAAGAGTTTATTCAAGTAAGTGTTAGATAACTGAAAAGAAGAGAGAGAACTAGGAAAATAATAGTAAAAGGCTGGATTGTTTATATTTTATTTATTTTAATTCGCAGACTTCTAAACTAAAGGACAACTCCCAAGACTACAGCCATCCCTGACAAGACAAAGAAATACTGGACGGTGGACAGAACCAGACTGATCGCAGGTAGGAACCAACTTAGGGAGAACTTGATCTTACTTAGAGTGAAGGGGGAACTAGCTAGAAGTAGGAATACAATAGAGATAGAGTGGATACTGAGCTTTATTGTTCTTGTTAATCTGCAGGTCGACAGCCAAGGCACAATCCTCCAGTCAACGTCCAGTACCGGCCCTCCTCCCGAAAGTTCTAGTTAATGCTTAGCTGTAAGTTTAGTCAGCAAGTTTTAGTTAGAGTTTTCAGGAAGTTGGTCCCTTGCGTCTCTGCGAAAATCTCTACACTGTCTACAAGGAAAACCAGTCATTACTAAAGGTAAGAGACAGCGTACTTAGGTCTTGACAGAAGGCAAAGCCCAAGAAGAATATTTCGCCCAGACGCAATGGACCAGGTTTCCTTACAAGAAATAGCTGCAGTACTTAAGGATATTAGGGATGAGAATGTTTCTTTACGAAATGACATGACTGCGTTACAAGCAGCAATTCAGCAGAGTTCAGTCAGTGCGCAGACTTCATCCTCAGACTCAGGGGGGGGAACTCAGATTCAGGTAGTTACCCCAATGCCAACGCCCTTTGGTCCATTCCTTTAGTTGAAAGAGATGATGCAATTTTGTATAATTTTAGAAACTTTGAACGGGCCCTAAAGAAAATTTTTGCAAAACATATGTTTGTGCAGTCTGCAGACAATGAGTTATTGAGTTTAAAACAAGGGTCTTCTGATCTCCTTCACTACATCTCCCAATTTAATCGTTTGGTACTAGAGGCTAATTGGCCATACGATAAAAGAATTTCTATTTTTTATAGAGGTCTTCGGGAAGATCTGAAAGACATGGTAACTCAAATCTTAGAACGTCCCGATGATATCAGTGAGTTTATCGATCTTGTGATTAAGTTGAATCATCGTCTTAGTGAGAGAAAGGGCGAAAAAGGGAAGAGTGACCATAAGATCCTATTTGTTAAGGATAGAAATACATCGTCAGGCAAGGAGGTAGGCCCTAAATCCGATCATGTGGAACCTATGCAAATAGGAACAGTTCGAGGTCCGCTCTCTAAAAATGAAAAAGAGAAGAGACGAAAATTAAATCAATGTCTTTACTGTGGTAAGACTGGACACTTTGTAAGAGACTGTCCTACTAAACCTAATAAGTTTAAGTCAAAATCCTCTGATCTTGCTCTAACTCAAGAAACGACGGAAAACTAGAAAACTCGATGAAAGAAGAGGTCGGTTCATCGAGTGTAATTTCCAGTTTGGCCTCTACTGTTCCACCTTTAGGATGTAAGCATTTTGGTATTCTAGTCGAGTTAAGAAGTCTATCGCCTTCCTCTCTAACTAGAAAGGTAGAAGCTGTAATAGACTCTGGAGCTACGGGAAACTTTATGGATACTCAGTTTTTCTCCCAGTTAGGCTTTGAATCTATTTTAAAGGATCATCCAGAGATAGTTAGAGCAGTAGATGGTAAGGAGTTAACTTCAGGACCTATTAGCCAACAATCTGAAATCCTTGAGATGGACTGTTCACCTATTCACCGTGAAAGGATACAGTTTGATATCATAGACGCCCCGCAGTTCAAGTTAATTCTGGGAATTCCTTGGTTGATTAAACACAATCCAAGTATAGATTGGGTATCTCAGACTATAACCTTTCAGTCATCACATTGTATTAACAGATGCTTTCTTCTGGAAAGATCAGGAGAAATTATTCAAGGATTTAACTTTCCTTCCGACTCATCTAGAGTTTTAGCGATAGAAGGTGTTCCATCAGTTTACTCGGATCTTCAAGACGTTTTTGACAAGAAAAAAGCAAACACTCTCCCTCCACACAGAGACTTTGACTGTAGAATAGATCTTGTCCCAGGGGCTACTCTGCCATGTAGCCGAATCTATGCATTAACGGAAAAAGAGAATGTCCATCTTAGAGAGTACTTGGATGAGTATCTAGCCAACGGCTTTATTCGTCATTCCAAGTCTCCTGTCTCATCAGCTCTCTTTTTTATTCCGAAAAAGGGAGGTGAATTGCGCACGTGCATAGATTATAGAGCCTTGAATAATGTAACTATAAAAAACCGATATCCTTTGCCT
Organism: Lissotriton vulgaris; assembly: GCF_964263255.1. Classification (NCBI taxonomy): domain Eukaryota; kingdom Metazoa; phylum Chordata; class Amphibia; order Caudata; family Salamandridae; genus Lissotriton; species Lissotriton vulgaris. The sequence continues at coordinate 1,088,283,580 of NC_141694.1, read as the reverse complement.
TTGATCCCCACTTTGTTAGACCAGGTCAAAAAGGCAACCATTTATACAAAATTGGACTTGCGGGGAGCTTACCATTTGGTACGAGTCCGAAAGGGTGACGAATGGAAAACAGCTTTCCGTACAAAATTTGGACTATTTGAATACCAAGTCATGCCTTTTGGTCTTTGCAATGCCCCCGCAGCCTTCCAATTTTTTATAAATGAAGTTCTGCATGAGTTTATTGATGTATGTTGTGTTGTCTATATAGATGACATTCTGATTTTTTCAACTTCAGAAGAAGAGCATGTGCAACAGGTCCGAGCTATTCTCAAAAAACTGCTTGCTAATTCATTGTATGTCAAGTTGGAAAAAAGTTTGTTTCACACTTCAAAAGTAGAGTTCTTGGGATATGTCATCAGTCCCAAGGGGATAGAAATGGACCCAAAGAAAGTGGAAGCGGTAGAATCCTGGCCCAGTCCTTCTTCGGTAAAACAAGTTCAAAGTTTCTTGGGGTTCGCAAATTTCTACCGCCGGTTCATTCAAAATTTCTCTAAGACAATCACTCCTATCACAAGATTGTTGAGGAAAGGAGTTAAATTTGTGTGGACAGAACTAGCTGAAGAAGCTTTTCAGAAACTTAAAAAGAAGTTTATTTCAGCTCCAATTCTTTCTCATCCAGATCCCAGCCAGCCCTTTATTGTGGAAGCTGACGCTTCCCAATTTGCTGTAGGAGGTATTTTGTCTCAAAGACATGTTGACACAGGACAAATGCACCCGATTGCATATTTCTCTAGAAAATTATCTGAAGCTGAGTTGAATTATGCAATTGCAGATAAGGAACTTCTGGTAATAAAGGCAGCTTTTGAAGAATGGTGCCATTATTTGCTAGGAGCAAGACATCCAGTGACAATATATACGGACCATAGAAACCTTCAAGCCTTGAGATCAGTAAAGGCTCTATCTGCTAGACAATTGAGATGGTCAATGTTCTTTAATGATTATAACTTTGTTATTACCTATCGACCAGGTAAAGAAAATCTGAAAGCTGATGCATTGTCTAGAATGGGAGAAGCTTTTATAGATCCTCCGTCTGAGGTAAAACCTGTAATACCGATATCACGATTTCAAGCAAGTATTTCTGTTTGTGATGTTATTTCTGACATTAAGAAAGAACTAGCAAAGACAGATTTTAAGGTATGGAAAGAATCACACCCTTATTTGCAGGAAAGAGATGATTTGTTCTTCATGCAAGACCTCATTTTTGTACCCACTGACACGCTAAAAGAAAGGATTCTACACTTTCATCATGACACTACCTTATCTGCTCACCCGAGTAAGATTAAGACCTATGACTTAGTTAAAAGAACCTTTTGGTGGCCTTCAATGTTCAAAGATGTGCAACTTTATGTCGAAACTTGTGGGGTTTGTGTTCAGAACAAATCATATCATCAAAATCCAAGTGGTTTGTTAAACCCTCTACCTTTACCACCTCGACCTTGGCACACTATTTCTTTGGATTTTATTGTTGAGTTACCAATCACCAAAAAAGGGTTTACCACCATTCTTACTATTGTAGATCAGTTTTCACGCATGGCTCACTTTGTCCCGCTAAAAAAGCTACCAACTAGCATGGAATTGGCACACTTAATAATGGAAAATGTAGTCCGTTTGCATGGGATTCCATCAGTGGTGATTTCGGACAGAGGGTCCCAGTTTATTTCACGAGTTTGGCAAAACTTAAGGTCTCTTTTGAATATGGACATACGTTTATCCTCTAGCTATCATCCTCAAACAGATGGTCTTACGGAACGTACCAATCAAACTATTGAACAATTAATTCGCTGTATGCTAACTAATGTAGGTGAGGAATGGTCAGCACTCCTAAGTCAACTGGAATTTGCCTATAACAATGTAGATCATTCTTCCCTTGGCATGTCACCTTTTTTTTGTAATCTAGGTTATCACCCTAATTCTTTTCCTAAAGAGATAAAGGAGCTTAATCATGTACCAGCCATTTCTGATTATGTTTCTAAATTATCCTCTATTCAAGAGCAAGCAGCTTTCAATTTGGCCAAAGCGAAAGAGGATCAAAAGAGGTTTGCTGATAAACATAGATCTGAGCCTCCGCTTTATTCACCTGGGGATAAAGTTTGGTTAAGCACTAAGAATCTGAGACTGAAAGGGAATCGTAAATTTAATCCTAGGTACATAGGCCCTTTTCCTATAGAAAAGATCATAAATCCTGTATGTATGAGACTGACCTTACCTGCCAAATTTCAAATCCATCCAGTGTTCCATGTATCGTTAATCAAGCCTTTTCATGCCCAAACTCGATTTATTCAACCCCCCTCCTGCATTGATATAGAAGGAAGTCCTGAATTTGAAGTTAAGACGATTCTAGATTCCAAGAGGTCTAGAGGAAGATTGCTTTATCTAATCGATTGGAAAGGTTACGGCCCGGAGGAAAGGTCCTGGGAACCTTTGGAACATTTAAAAAATGCTCCCAAGTTGTTAAAAAGGTTTCATACTCAACATCCTGAGAAACCCAAACCCATTGCACCGGTCTTAGGGGGGATCTTGAGGAGGGAGTACTGTCACGATTCCCCAGTCCCGCCTGTTCCTTCCTGTGGAAACATGCAGGATACCCATCAGTAAGTATACACCTTGTAAATAACTGGTTTCTTTCCCATCAGAAAAAACCCACCCCTTTCCCGTGCACCAGCACCTCTTATGTATGTGTGTATTTGTAAATGCTTGAGTGCTTGGTAAAATGCTTTGAAAAGACGTTTATTGAATTAGGAAGGTAATTACGATGTAGTTGCATAAATGCTACGTTTGATCTCATTTTGTGACCTTGGTTCAGGCATGCCCGTGAACCTTTTGTAGTATTTAACCTTGCTTAGACATTTGGTGACTGAAAGCCTTCACACGCAAAAGACGCGTGTGCTTTGATTCTGCCGTCTGAAAGCAGAAAGCCTGCCGCTCGCGCTGCACGCGGAAGGCTGAAGGCGGCTTTGATTCTGCCGTCTGAAAGCAGAAAGCCTGCCGCTCGCGCTGCACGCGGAAGGCTGAAGGCGGTTGCCACGTGCAAGCGCACGTTGACATTTGGTGCGGAGGGTATTTAAACCGCACCCTCACCTGAAAACTCGCTTTGCCTCAAGAGTTTTCAAGAAGTCAGCATCGCGAACATCTTCTGCAGGATCCAGGTTCAGTGCTCCACAGAGGACTTCGAGGGAATTGTCCACAAAGCCTTTCGAACAGCTTAATTCTGCGCTAGGACTGGAGAACTCGGCAAACAGCTCAGGAATCCTGACGACCTACAAGAAAAGATTAAAGCTAAGTTTCTTTGGATATTCTCAAGGCGCCCAACGCAAGAAAGAAAGCTATTTTAAAAATAGGATTTAACAATTGTTAGTGTCTTTTAGGAAATTATTTTGAATGCAGACTTATTTTTTGACTGCTGAGATTGTTTCAGAATCTGTTTAGACATTTATTGTATCCAGGTTTTCGTTTTCTGCTTTGATGGTATTCACAAGAAATCTATTGTGATTCACAGATTATGTTTTAAGACTATTAAGGATACGTTCTTGTCAAGGAATATTCATTCACAGAAGTCAATGTGAATTGTTTTCGCTAGAGTTGTTGTTTTTTCTTGGTGAATTTCATTCTCTTAGGAAAATTCACACTAGAGATGATCAGAAACCACCATGTAATTCTGGAAGAAAGAGTTTATTCAAGTAAGTGTTAGATAACTGAAAAGAAGAGAGAGAACTAGGAAAATAATAGTAAAAGGCTGGATTGTTTATATTTTATTTATTTTAATTCGCAGACTTCTAAACTAAAGGACAACTCCCAAGACTACAGCCATCCCTAACAAGACAAAGAAATACTGGACGGTGGACAGAACCAGACTGATCGCAGGTAGGAACCAACTTAGGGAGAACTTGATCTTACTTAGAGTGAAGGGGGAACTAGCTAGAAGTAGGAATACAATAGAGATAGAGTGGATACTGAGCTTTATTGTTCTTGTTAATCTGCAGGTCGACAGCCAAGGCACAATCCTCCAGTCAACGTCCAGTACCGGCCCTCCTCCCGAAAGTTCTAGTTAATGCTTAGCTGTAAGTTTAGTCAGCAAGTTTTAGTTAGAGTTTTCAGGAAGTTGGTCCCTTGCGTCTCTGCGAAAATCTCTACACTGTCTACAAGGAAAACCAGTCATTACTAAAGGTAAGAGACAGCGTACTTAGGTCTTGACACCGCTCAATGTTCAGGTTTGTTCCGCTTTGCTGGGCTTCTTTTGTCTTTGCATCAGCACTGGACCTAACAAGCCCCTGTTGTAGATACCAATCCTGTGCTGATTGTACTGGGGCTGATGATCCTGTTCTTGCTGTTGGTGATAGTGTTGGTGACAGCTGTGAGCCAAATGCACTACCCTCAGGCTCTGAAGTTGAAGTTGATGCTGGATGCCCTTCAGTACTTGTTTTGGGTTGGAGCAGCGGGCCTTTAATTACCAGCCGTTCATTTTCCAAGTCACTGGCTACCTCAGGTATCCAAGTTTTGTACTGGGCAACATCCACTTCTGAAAAAAGTAATTGATGCCTTAGTATTCAGTGCTGATTTGTACAGTGGATCCAGAATTGTGGCAGAAATATAATGTTTGTCTGATACAATCTTAGTTTGCACCCTTCTATTTACAGCTAAGCGAAAGGCTAAGCTCTTCACCAACTCATATGCTTATTTTTTCCTCCACACCTGCGTACATTTCAGACACCACCTTCAGCTGTTGCTCTAGCATGTGCAACAATGGGATAGCTTGGCTCATAGTACAGTCTGACTTCACATTTGAAGAGCTCGAAAGAAAGTAGCATCTCTGTCAGGCATTTAACTAGGCCCCATCGGTCCATCTCAACGGTCATGCCTTTCACAGTAGCATCCCCTAGTCTTTGCATGACATAGTCATTGATTGGTCTGTACTAATCAAAAAGACAATTAAGCATGCAATAGGTTGAGTTCCAACGTGTTGGCACCAACCTTGATGAGTGCTTTAACTGGCATTCTATGCTCACGTTGAATGATCCTCAGTTGCTTCCAAGCTTTAAAAGAATGGCTGAAATGTGTGCATATTCTTATGCAGGTGGTCAGTAAGTTGCTGACTTGGTCTCTTTTTCAGAAAGTCTTGAGCAATGATGTTAATGCAGTGCGCCAAACACAGAACCCTAAAATAGTCACCAGTGCGCATGGCTTTTACTATATTACTGCCATTGTCCGTGGCAACAAAACCAATGTTAAGCTCTCTTAGGTGTAGCCATTTAAAGACCTTGCAGTTAAACCCTTCCAAAATGTATAAGATTTCTCCATGGCGAACATGGCTACAGTTGCATGTTTACAAGTGGCATTAAAACTCTCAGCAGTGTCAACAACACCAGCTGCAAATATCTTTTCTCTAACCCCCACAAAAGCGATTGAGTGTGCAGTGATGTACATGTAATCACTGGCTTGGCAACTGTTTCACATGTCTGTTGTCAGGTGGATATTGTGAACAACACCCTGCTGCAAAGCTTGTGCAAGCAATTCCAGCACACCGTGATGTAGTGCTGGAATTGCAACTCTGGCGAAATCGGACCGGCTGGGCACCTTCCATTTTGGGCAGATGGCTGTCACAACCTCCAGGAAACCCACACCTTCCACAAAAGAAAAAGGGAGAAGGTCCAACGCTAATATTTTTACCAGCGTCTTATTGTACAAACATGACGTTGGGTGGTTGCGTTCGTACTGCCCCTCTGACCTAAGCATGCTGACAATGGTAGGCTGGATTTTTTTCCTTTTTGGTGGTGCTGATGCAGGTGACCTTTTGAACCCAAATGTTGTTAGGGTCAACGCACATTTTTTTAGGATGTATGTTGTTACTACGCATGCTTTTACAATGCATGCCTTTACCACGCAACTTTTACAACGCAAGTCGTTACAACGACTTGCGTTGGGGCGCTGGATAGTGAATAGTTTAATTTACTATTCCAACTCCAGTCCCCGTGGATAGTAGGGAAGGTTTTGGATAGTAAATTAAACCATTCCCTATCCTACAGCGCCCCCCAGCGCAAGTTGTTGTAATGACCTGCGTTGTAAAAGTTGCGTGGTAAAGGTAGTGCATGGTAAAAGTTGCGTTGTAAACGCTGTTCCCCATTTTTTCATTGGGATACCCTGTTGCCTTGGTGTCTCAGCCTGACTCTTAAGACGGTACTGCTGAGATGTTGCTGAGGATGATGACAATGTGGGCGGGTGTGGTACCACTGCACTGCTTGGGACAGGGCTACTTTGTGTGCCAGAGAAAATGTCTCCCTCTTGTTCACCTTCCACAGCGATCGTATCTTCTTCACCTTCTTCATCCCCACCAACAGCAATGGGTGCAGTTTTTTTGATGCTAAGGTGCACCTCTTACTGAACCATGTGGTGTTTTTTCTGAAGGGTTTTTTGGCCTCTGGTACCATCGTTTGTACCAAGCTTACCCCGACTAACAACTTGTTGACAAACTGAGCATATAGCAATGTTCTCCTCCTTACTGCTAACCGAAAAGAAGTCCCAAACTGGGGAGGTGAACTTTCTTGTACTGCTGGAGGTGCCACTTGAAAAGCCGGATGAACTTGAGGGTGTGCCTGGAATGCAGTACCACTACCTACTGAGGTGGTGGTTGTGCTGGATGTAGGTCCCTGCAAATGCAAATATAGAAGCTGGAGGTGGTGTTGGTGTTACCTGTGTTGGTGATATCTGTGAAACATCCCTCACAGCAATTTGGGATGGGGTAATAATGTCGGTCTCTATCTCTACTGGGGCAGGAGTGATGATCATGATGACTGGCTCATCATCATCCTCCTCTTCTACATCTACCTCTATAACTCTAAGGCTTTCTGGTAACTTCCTTTTACCTAGCCTTGTCTCGTGGCGTGTCTCATTTTCAGACTGAGCTGGTGGCTTCCGAGTGGAATCTAGATCATCAGAAGGGGGTTTGAAGAAGAAGTTGATGGACTAACCTTTCCTTGCTGGGGGTCTGGAAGACAATGGACCTTCTGAAAGAGTGGCTTGTTCTTCTTCTTCCTCAGCAACAAGCTTGATTTCCTGAACTGCCCCTACTTCGGGAGGAACAAATACTATTGTGGGCAGTGGTTGAGGCTGTTGTTGCAGCTGTTGTACCCCACTTATCTGCTGAGTTTTCTCCTGTGTTGATTGGGTACTACTTTGCGATAATGATAAGTCAATTTCCACATCACTATTTGTTAACGTTTTCGCAATTAGACTGGCTGCCTCTGCGTCACTCATGGCCTTGGGCCTAGGTTGGAGGGGTGAGCCCACTGATACAGAGGTGCTGCTCCCAGCTTGACCCCTGGACATCGCTGCTGTAGGATATATCTTATGTTTCCCAAAAAACGTCCTAGGTGGCACACCAGTCTTGGTAAGTGTCACTTCTTCCTTCTTCTGTTCCTTATTTTCACTCCCAAATGTCTTTATACTGGAGAACCTGGTACCTTTCTTTGGGGCCATCTTCTTCAGATTTCAGCAGGACGAAGTTCCACAAGTTGCAGAGATGTCAGTGGTCACACGTCACGTGATGTCGTGGGCAGCAGGACTTCTGTCTGGCAGTATAACAGCTGATGATGACACCTCCTCCTCAGTCTTTTGTGCACCTAAAAGCAAAGAAGTCAGAAGAGCATCAGGGAACTGTTGCATTTGTTGTTGTGGTTCAATTACTACTAGTACAAACAGACGGATATAATATGTAACTTACGCGTTAGTGTTGTATTATTAAGTTTTATTAACTAAGTTATTAAATAAACATAACAACAGTGTAGCTTTTTCTGAGACTTTGTCATCAAGGGCTTTCATGGTATACTGTGTACACTCAAAAGGATAGGAAAGAAGGAGAATAATAACAACTAACGGGTGTAAGGAGGGTCCAAGGGAATATTTAAAGAACAAGACACAGTTACAGCCGCCTTAACCGAACATATGAACTACAGAAAAGTAACTGTGGGTCTGCTGAAAACAGTGTATCTAAGAAATCTATGTGTGTCTCAAATGTTGGTGTCCAGCAGGTATACTAACAAGGCATACAACGTGATACTCCACGAATGTGGAGGAATATCCACCAGTTACTCAAACTGTACCGCCCTTTTTATCATTTGGACCACTTCACAGAGTGGGGAGTCCAAGTTGTTGCCACTTCACCAGAGATGAATAGTGAAATGATATAACTAAGTGTGTATTTGGACTTGGGAGATAGACAGTTAGTATGTAATGGTAACTGAAAGCAGTGCAAGTGAAAAGTGAGTGAATGAAAAGAAAGGGTGCTCTTTAAAATTGGAGAGTGAACCCAAACGACACTTTATTCAATAACCGTCCACTTCCAACCTTTAAAAACAGTGTAAGTGCAAAGAATCAGTAGGTTTAACAAATAGCTACTGACTAGATGTTGCTGGTCGACATGTTTCTGCAGATTTATTGATCCATTCAGGTATCTACTGCTTCATCAAGACCACTGTCGACTTTGCTACTGCTGTGTAATATAGAACAAGGACAAAAGAAATGAAAAAAGTATCACCTGTTTAGTCCTTCCAGTCCTCCTGTGTGGAGGAGATGTTTCCAGGCATTGAAGACACCAAGACACCAACAGAGACCAAACACAAACAAGCAAAGAAAACACAATAATAATACTATCATTAGTTAAGTTATTATGCAGAGGATTATGATTCCACTCTGTCCATCTCGGAGATGATGGAAAACCTCTAGCTCACCTTAAGTGCAAGAGGAACGTGCTTCTTCTCACCTGGCTACAGCTCAGGATAATGGGGCACCGCTCTGTATTTTAGGAAAATATATGCAAGAATGTGATGAGGAACTAAGCGATGGCTCAACAGTATTATACAGATGTTGAAATAAATGTTTCTCCAAGTCTCAAGTCGTGATTAGAGCTGTTTAATATAAAATGCAGCAAGATAATAGTAAGAAACTGCAATCAGTGGAGAAAAAACAATTTATAGTTTGTCTTATTAGGTGTCTAGTAAGGACTGACTAGCCTCCGGACAGCTCAGCTCAAGTCGATTCAACTCAGTGTGGGCATAATTTAAAGTTAGGGGTGTTGTTATAAAGGGGGGTTTGTTTTTACAACGGAGTATGTGTTAAGAACAAGAGACGTACCACTGTTTCTAATGCAGTCGCTGTCTGACACATTCATTACCCTACCAACATTCTGAGCAAATAAAAGTCTAAAAGAGGAAGGCAGTGTCCCAATTGCGATACATGCAACGCTTAGAAAAAGGGCGGTATATTCAACAACTGCCGCAAAAAATACATCAACATCCAAATTTAAGATGCGGCAGACACTAAGTTAAATGCAAGATATCCAAAGCTCTAAAACCGGCACTCACCTGTCCGTCGGTACTCCACGCAGCCAACTGGGCTGTTTGGAGAGGTACCGGGACAATGCGAGAGGCCATCTTTGTTTACCAGAGTGTGCGATGTGATTGGACCCTGGTTGCGTCATCCTAGGTGCTACATGGCATCACGGGTGATGTAGTTCCCGAGTAGTAAAATACGCCCCGAGTGGATCTTCGCTGCATCGTTAGGACCTATCGTAGGGTCCAGAGGAGTATCGTTCGCAAACCCTACCATGTATTGCCAATAGGAGAGTGCTCAGACCTGCGTTCAATTGTCCCCGATGTCTCCAGAGCCCATAATTAGAAACCAATGATGTCATTGTCTCATATTGTAAACGCGAGTCGTGTATCTGCCAACAATTATGTTTACAAGATTTTGTCAAGGTTTCGACAAGGATACTAAACACAAAATCAATACTACGGGTAGGCTAGTCTCAAATCATATAATGAAGAATAGCAGGAAATGCTTACGCTCAATGGTAACCAGGAAGGAGTCAAGGCTCGTTAGGCTAAAACAAATCATGCCCTGCTGGATACTAGTCACAGGGTCTGATCTGTAATTATTAATGGCAACAGTATTCAATAAAGTGTCATTAAATCAGATACTGGGTGTCGGAATACAGGTACCAGAGTGATCTATAGTATAGATTCCATGCGATCAAAGTCAGGTATGTAGATCACGATGTAGAAGGGCTTACTCATAGTCTGAAATATGTTCTTTGTATAATGCATAATTAGGGACACTAGTTTCACCATAGACAAGCTTTTGGATGGAGTATATGAATAAAACTACTACAGGTGAGTAAGCCTGTATCACTTTAATACCCTAAGTAACACTAGAGCGACATCCATGGGATGTCCTTATTCAAGCCTGACTTATCACAATTCAGTTTATACACTCACTTTTGTTCTAGTTTGAAAAGGTATTTAGAGATGCCAGTCACATGAACTGGAATGTATGGTTGCTCCAGGATGGTCCACTCAAAATCCGTGGATTTGTGTCCTACCTCCAGGAAATAATTTGTGAGTTGGGTTGCTTGTTTCTTGCACTTAATGGTGCTCTTCTGTTCAGAAATTCTGATACGGATCTTCCTTGTCGTCATCCCGATGTATCTTAGATGTCACGGACATAAGATCATGTAGACTAGGTTGTTACTGTTACAGTTGGTAAATCGCCCTTGTTCCCACGACTAGTCCCAATATCGACACTAGTAGAGCGTCTAGTTTGCAGTCCAAATGATGAAAAGGGCGGTACAGTTTGAGTAACTGGTGGATATTCCTCCACATTCGTGGAGTATCATGTTGTATGCCTTGTTAGTATACCTGCTGGACACCAACATTTGAGACACACATAGATTTCTTAGATACACTGTTTTCAACAGACCCACAGTTACTTTTTTGTAGTTCATAGAAAAGAAGGAGAACAAAAACAAAAATACAAATGTAATGGAAGTGGAACCTGTTTGGCATTAATTTGTGCATCACATCATTCAGGGAGCTACAGCTAGCAAAGGGGATGAAAGCAGTAAGCCAAGAGAAACAAAGGAAAGACAAGCAGGCCTATATACAAAAGTCTATATCTTTTTGGATTAATTAAAGAAAACTTGGAAGGACAAATCAATGGTCCTATAATGGAATAACCCAATAGTGATATGTTCTACTGAATGATACACATTAATGTTCAACATAAAACACATACACAAACACAAACAAAAACCAGGTGTATATGAAAATATTGAATTTATCAATAGGTTAAGAGGCAATAAGATTGTAGTACAAATACAGAAACAAGCCTAAAGGAAAATCAATGATACATGAATATTAAACTCTGTAGGTCCTGATGGCGCCTTTCCTAATTCTTAAATTTGTCGAGTGGGTAGGAAATGAACGTAGGTCGACGTTTCGGTCTCCTATGTATTTATCTGTGAGACCATCTTCAGGACTGTTAAATTGATATTTGTAATGCCCTGAAAATACAATAAGGATAACGCAGATGGCGAGTAGTTTATCTGCAAAAATATATTATGACCATCAACCGCAGGGCTGAGCCAGATGTCTGATCGATGGCGAGAGCGTAGCTGTCTTCTATTAAAAAGAAGAGGCGTAGCCGCATCGATGAAAACAAAGTGAATGTGATGCAGTCTTTTAAAAATGCAGCTGCCTGCGACTCGTATGGGCCACTAAGAAGTGCTTCTAGTAAGAACTGCCGATGTTGGGCGGCAACGATTGCCTAACTTGTAGTCTAGGATGTAATAGTCTCAGTGCCGCTCAGATAGTCACCATTCGGGTATCTGAAGTCGACCAGCAGTTTAGTTGCAGTCTTGTATTTAGGATCAGTGATTCACAGCCACACCATCGGACGCGTTCTAAATGGAGGAAATAGAGGTATAGTTGAGCCTTTAAGGATGATTTCTTGTGGTAGATGGTTACTCAAATAAGATAACTCCTGGAGGTAAGAGAACATTATATGAAACATGGGGAGTGTGAACAATGTGTAATCAAGAATTGAGGTAGTACAGCCGAGTGGTACATTAGTGCTGGCAGATTGTCTTCCTAAAAGTGTCCATTCAAGGCCCTGAAATTGAGGTGATCTAGTTACTTCAAAAGATTAGTTCCTAGCCTAGTTTGCTCGCCTGAGTGGCTGGACCCATGTTTTGGAATGTTCCTTTCCTCTGGTAGATCACTTTGCAGGTCATCTCCTGCTGTTGTGCCCAGAAGGTGGAGGTAAAAATCCCCTGTTACTATTACGTTATCTGTCTGTTTTTCATTAGGGACCCTCTGTAATTCGCTGGTCAATTGCTGTACTCCCTTGGTTCTGTGCCTAGGATGTAGTTAGACATTTACTATCATTACTGTCCATTCCTCGTTGTTGCTCCTGAATGTCGTTCTCATTCCATGAATTACGCTCGGGATATAAGTTTCACTTTCGGCTCTTTGGTAGGGCCTGTGGTTTTTATGGATGTGTATGTTGTCAGACCGCATATTTGATGGCCATATCTAGCTCCTTTTCTCATGGGAAGCTGTTGGGTCATAAACCCTTGTAAATGAAAGACTTGTTCAAGACATGTTTCTTGCAGAAGTACCAGGTCCAAAGACGGAAAATAGGCCAGGAGCCAGGGATCTGTTGCTTTTCTTTCCAGGCCGCTGCTGTTACAGGGGCAAAAGGAATTGGTCTGTGCCCTGCCGGTGTGGGTCTGATGTGATGATCTCTGCGTCATTGGTTGTTGCTGACATTTATTGTACATGTTAACCAGCTCCAGCTCCTCCAGCTCCTTCTACCCCTATTTCATTTTTGCCACTTTGGTTGTTAATCTTATCCGTTTTGAGGGGGGTATTTCTTGTGCCCTTAAGCGAGTGGATGGTGCTGTGTGCCTGCGGCAACGTTCTAGGTTGGTTTTCAATTATAACCTTCTCCACCAGCTTTGGAATATATTCAATTCATCAAGAACATTTCTCGCTACCTCGGTTATTAGCCATGTTGCTTTAGTTGCTCAACTCCCTACAGGCTGTTAAAATTAAAATATTCAATTGACACTAGAATATAGGTTTTCTGTTCCATTAATTGTTCCTAGGAGGCACAGTACGTTTCTCCTGTTTATAGTGTCTCGCCACCCACTAGGTTTACAATCTGGTAGGGAACTTATTGGGCACTTGGGAGGGGTTGGTGTCCAACTGGTCACTTGCAGGGGCATGGCTAGACTGAAGTTCCACACTTGACGAAGTGGGATTAGGTTCTCTGGCTGAGCCAGTCATAATCGCATTTTGTTTAGTAGATGTTGGTTTTGCTGCTGCAGAAAGAATTTTGCCAGTAGGGCACAATCGTTTTCCCCCTCATTGGTGAGTTCCCTGCCTGGTTATGTTGATCCAGTATTGTTGCTTCTTTAGGTGACAGTGCTAGGCTTGGAATGGGTCAAAGAGTGTTGTCTTCTTTTTGTCCTCTTATGGTAGCCCAGCTGGTGAATTTATCCTGAACATCTCTGATGTTCCTAGGGGATGCTTCCAGCATCACCGTGAAGGTCTTCCCTGTTGTATTTACTGATTTATCAATTTGAAGAGCTTGTGCCATCTGGTGAATTCTTTATTTAGGGTCTATTGGTGCCTGTGTGGTGGTGTCTCTTTGGAAATAGCCTGCTATCGCATTCTTTCTGTTTCTGCAATTTCTTCTTTGTTTTCAGCGGGGTTGTGCGTTGTTAAGTTTGAATTTACGGTTCATCTGCTAAGGTGGGGGAGAAGGAGGAGACTGGTGCTGTGCTAGATTTGAGAGAGCAGGTTTTTTGTTTGTGTTTTGGGTCCTGCTTGACCTCTCATCCTGGAGCACTACTTGCAGCAGTAAGGCTGCTTGCCCCTGGTTGCTAGATTGTGGGGACAGACAGGGCAGCACTTCTCAGACTGATGCTTTGTGTAAAGTCTGTTATTAAATTTCCTTGCAATATGGGAAGAAAGGATATTTTTCCAAATTTGTTGCTCAGGTGCAGTCTGTTTGTGCAGCTTATGAGGCAGACTACACTTGCTTAATCAGGCCATTCAGTTCTGCGAGCTTCTCATCGATTTCAGGGATGTAAGCCAACTACATTATCATCCAGCCTTCAAAGGATCACAAATAAATGTAAGAATTAAATTAATCAAATGTTTTTCCAGTGTCTAACATCACTGCTGTGGCAGGGAACTCTTGGTCAATCTGATATACAAGAAACAGAGGATATGGATTAGTATTCCATAGAATGTCCACGTATGAAATCAGATTGATTGGGCAACACCAATCACCTTATATATAACATAACCTTAATTGATATAATTGTAGCCAAAATCTCAGTACCCATAATGATTGACAAGATTAACCTACATAATGAGAAATGGATGGGAGACTTTCTGGGCTTAAATAATGTGGCTGTTACAGCCTAGTGTAAAGTTAGTGGGAAGGCAGGTATTCTCTGTACTTCTCAAATACCTTTAATAGCTATGAGGCTGGTACCCCACTCTCTTTATAAAAATGAGCAATTAGTCCATCACTGCCAGTGCTTTGCCACTAGCCATAGATATAATAGCTGAGTTGACCCCCCATATTAAATTGTTTTGCTGTGTCAATTCATGTTCATGATTTCTGGGCCAGGTTTAGTGTTATTCTTTCTAGATCTGCATGTATATCACTCTCATAAGAGGTACCATATGTTTTTTAAAGTCTTTATTTTTGCATTTATCCATTAACAGCTCTGCATTACAGAATAAAACTTGACTCTGACAGTTTATTGTTCATTTGTAATAGCTAATTAAACTTGAAGAGATACCCCGACCCGCTCATATATTCCCTCATTATGCTGGAATGCCCTACGTGGTTACCAGACCCCAGCAACTAGTTTCAATGTGCATTATTTCCTCGGTCTGTGGATATACCTTGGATCTCCATCTTTGAGTTTCCTTTCCTCTGCCCACTCCCAAGTTCTTTGTGGGGTCTCGCCTAGTGAAACCAGGGGTCTGTATCATATCCACAACATGGGTGCCTGTTTGCTCAATGGCCTCAAGTATGTTCTGACATGCTTCCAGGTCCTCAGCGACCTTCTCAGCCCTGCGTAAAAGTCTAATATTGGTCTTCTTTGCCACTGCCCATTCCACTGTGTCCCCCACCCACCTGTCTATTACTGGTCCTTTATTTCCTAGCCATTCAATCACAACCTGTCTATTTGCAAAATGAGAGCCATTTGTAGGAATGTGTAGTGCATTTTTCCTTTTTTGGGCAGTCCCACTATCCTCAACTAGCACTCTTTGGGGGAGGGGTTCACGGTCCAGCTCGTCGCTCTGCAAATCCTCTCAACCTCCCAGTACGTCAAGACCTTCTTACAGTATTATGCCAGGTATATGAATGATGCTCTCCCTTGTTCACATTGAGATATGCAGTAGAGAGGCTGACATAAATATGTGCGGTCCACATAGTTAAAGTGTATTAGCTTACATCTAGCATTGCCTGAGACCCACCTGATTAGAAAGCATGCCCTTCTCCACTCACTATTTGTAAGAGGTCCATCTGTGTCTTCATTACAAGCCACTGTAGCCCTTAGTGATTTCCTGGGTGTGCAGAATTTAAGGGCATTGAAAGTACAGGGCTCCACATGTCCCACATCGTCCATGTCCAAGAGGTTCTGTAGGATCTCCAGCCAGGTGGGGGTGTACGGGAAATCCCTCTATGTTTCTCTTGCCGTTATTGTGATTTTTCAAATATTGTAATTATAAGCCCTGCCCCAGGAACAAGGCCTCCTGTGCCTCTTTATAATTGCTAAAATGATCACCCTAGTACAGATCACCCTATGTTAACCACCCCTCTCCATCCATTGCATAACCAACAAGAAATAACTTATGTTCTTAGAGGACTTCAATGCCTATACATCCAGGCCCCTGTAGAAGAGCGGCTTTTTTAGGAACCCTTGTGACCATCTGCTCCCAGATCCAGGAAGTATGCCGCACCACATATGGAAGCTCCTCTTCCAGGCTTGAGCCGCTCATCAGAAGCTCCAGTATTTTTTTTTAAACTGTTTTTCGTTCAACAAAAAATTCTGGTCTTCACTTACAATTAATCATTGTTTGCATCAGTATCACTCTTTAAAGTCGAATAACTACATTACATTTGATGTTACACACAGTAGAGAAAAAGGCTCAATAGTCGTGCAAATGAAGGCGATAATGGTTCGTCTAGGGAGGGAACAAGAGGGGGTTCATAGATATTGTCATGATATACAATCCAATTATTCCAGACAGCCATCAATTTTTGGGGACAGCCACATGCAACGTACACAGTCTTTTCCCTATTCATGCTCCAGTCCATTTCTGCCTTCCAGGCACTCAGTGTTGGTGGCGCAGCTGCTCCCACGGATGGGCAATATTTTGTTTGGCCACCATTTGGCCAAGAGTCACCCAAAGTTTGCCCTTGCTGTTAAGGTCCATGGGCTCCCACACATTTAGGAGGCACCTCTTGGCTTTGGGCAGAAAAGGTACTCATACATTTGTGTACCTTTTTTCAATAGTCTGGAATCATCGCACATTCCCAGATATTATGCACAAACGAACCCTCTAATCCACATTGTCTCTTGCACAGTCCTTCGTCAACCATGCCCATTAGTACTAGCCTAGGTCCAGAGATGTAGATTCAGTGTAAACATTTTAATTGGACAAGTCGCAGCTTGGATGAGATAACAGCTTCCCTAGGGGAGGACAGTGCTTCCTGCCATTCTTCATGGTCTAATTCGAGGCTATCTCGCTCCCATAGCTCCCTCAATGATATTAGGTGGTCGGGGTGTTGTTGTTGATGAGCTTTAGGTACATGAGGGAGATGGCTTTGTCTTGCAAATACCCATCTAGCAATCCGTCTTCCAGAGGAGAGTATTCCGGAGGGGAGGACCCAGTGGGGATGTTAGTTTGGCGGGAGTGTCGGACTTGTATGTATCTAAAATATTCTGCCTGCTAACTCATGTGTCTGTTGGAGTGAGGCGAATTAGACCACCCTGATCACTCCCCAAAGATTTCCAATGTGGGAGAGTCCAATTAAGTCCTAATTATCAAAGCCCCTTGTACTCCCAAGTGAACCCAAGCACTTGTAGTCCCACAGAGGAGTGGCATGTGTGAGCTTTTTGGCCCAGCCTAAGCTACAGTTGACTGTATGCCAGAGTTGGACCAAATGTTGTGTGGGCCTGTTAGTGAGTACTTGTTGAGCCTGGAATAAAGTGCTCTAGTGAAGTTGCCCCCTGGGAGTAGCCACTTGTCCATTCTGTAACCCGGGTCATCATCAGCGCGATAAGTTCAGTGATTTACGGCTGCGAGGAGGGACATTTTTAATGTCAAAGAGTCCTATGCCTCCGTCATACCATCCGAGCGTGAGTTTGTGGAGCGCTATACCCGGTTTACCATCCCATAATAGATCCCTGTGGATGCTTTCGAAGCCTTTGAAGAACTTAGGCGGAACTAGGTCTGGGCAGTTCTGGAGGGCGTAGAGGAAACCCAGTAGTGTCATCCTTTTAAAGAGCGCTACTCATCCCAATAGTGACAGCGGCAGAGTCTTCCAGGTTGTGGAGTCTCATTTGAACCTCTGTAGAGGGTGGGGAAGGTTGCACTCATAGTGGAGTTTAACATCAACAGTGATGAAAATACCCAGGTATTTAAATCCATCTGCAACTGTCAGGTTGGGGCAGTCCCTTGGCAGGGGGGGAGTCTCAGTGCAGAACATATAGTAGCGACTTGCTTCAACTTATTCTATAGCCTAAGTTACTCCCAAAATTGGTGAAGATATCCAGGAAGACCCGCAGCGACTTCTGGGGAGAGGCGAGATATAAGAGGATGTTGTCTGCGTACAGGGAGATTTGGTCTTACCACCCCTCTGCCCACTTGAGTCCCCTGATGGAGGGGTCCTTCCGTATCCAGGCTGCTAAGGGCTCGTGAAAAAGGGGCGAAGAGTAAGGGCGAGATGGGGCACCTCTGTGGAGTTCCCCTGCAAAGGGTGAACACCTCAGAAACCTTGTTGTTTACTACCACTTGGGCCAATATGTCAGCATAGAGAAGTTGCACCCATCCAATGAAATGGGGGCCGAAGACCAGCTTCTTGAGGACCGCCATTAGATACGCCCATTCGAGTGTGTCAAACACCATGGTGGCATCTAGTGAGCCTACTACTGCGTCTTCCTGAATGGTGGCTAGTCGCCCCAGCACTCCGTGTAGCCTTCACAAATTGAGCGCAGTATTACGGTGTGGCATGAAGCCCGATTGGTCATGGTGGACCAATTTGTCTATTACTTGTCTTCGCCGGTTCGCCAGCAGTTTGGCCAGGATTTTGGGTTCCGCATTTAACAGGGAGAAGGGCGCATTCGTCCTTCGGCTTCCCTTCCTTATGTATGGTGACCAACATGGTGATACGTTGATCACGTGGTAGTAGGCCATGAGATTTACTGTCCTCGGACATTTTCCTAAGGTACGGGGCCAGCTTGTGGGGTTTAAGTATAGAGTTCAATGGGAAGTTCGTTGGGGCCCAGGGCTTTCCCAGGTTCGAGACTTCTTATTGCTGTTGCAATTTCGTCGTTTGTCAGTGCACTATCTAAAGAATGCCTGTCTGAGTCTGTAAGGGTAAGCAGTTGGATGTCTACAAGAAGTGCGGCAGAGTCTTCCTCCAGTAGATCCGAGCTGCTCTGATACACCTGTCTAAAGTGATTCGCAAATTTGAGCACAATGTCGTGGGGTTCTGTCAATATGGCGCCAGAACTACGCTTGAGCTCTGGTACCAGTCTTTTCGCCCTCTCTTTCTTGTCTAACCATGCAACCAGTTTGCCTGCTTTGTCTCCTTGGCAGTATAAGCATCCTTCCCTGTCTCTTGCAAGAGTTTTGGCTGCATCAGTCACAACAGCTTTATATTCCATCGTCTTTAGTTGCAGATTATGGAGGGCGTCCTGATCCTCCCGCTCCTTCGCCGCCTCCTTGAGGCGGAGGAGGTCATGCTCAATACAAGTTATCTCTTTGTCCTTTTCTTTACGCAACACGGCTAAAGCCGAATGCCCATGGCCCCTAATGACTGTCCTAAAAGCTTCCCAGAGGGAGGTAGGGGAGTCAACTGTGCCATCTTTGTCCTGGAATAATGGTTGAGGGTTTGTATTAGTGTGGCTTTGACTTCGGGGTTGTGGAGATACAATGTTTTAATGGGCGCTACACAACCAACACTTTTGTCCCGAATTGTTAAGTGCGCTCACAGTGGGGAGTGATCGTAGATGCCCCTTGCCAGATGTCTGATTTCTTGTATGGTCGTCTTCTGTTGCTCGGGCATGAGAATATAATCGATTCTGGAGAAGGTGTGATGTGACCCGGAGTAGAACGTGTATTGTTTGAGATCAGGGTGCCGCACCCACCAGAGGTCAGAGAGGCCAAATGCCTTGAGGAAGTTAGAGAGCCAACTGCTCGCTGTGCCGATATCTCGAGGCGCACATCGGTCGAGATGGCCCGCTACAACTGCGTTGAAATCCCCACCCATCACAAGGTGTCCTTCTGGATTGAGAAAGCCCCCAAGTCCTTGAAGGACTGGATCTGGAAACCTGGTGGGATATAAACTGCTAATAGTGTAAGGTGTGACCCTCCCATTGCCCCAAGACCGCCATGTAATGCCCCAGCAAGTCTGTCCAGGTGTGTTTTATGCTGAACGGAAAGGAGTGTTTGAAAAGAATGCCCACCCCTTGAGAACCGGAGGTGAAGCCGGTGTGTGCCAGCAGTTTGTACCCCCATCTGTTTAACGCCTTGCAGGTGTTGCTAATTAGCTGCGTCTCCTGGAGGAGTGCGACATCTGGAGCCTGTCATTTTATGTACTGGAGCACAATACTTTGTTTTATCTTGACCCCCAACCCGTTGACGTTTCAACTGAGGAGCCTAGGACTCTTATGCCATTTCGGACTCATATTTACAGATAAGGTTCCTGCCGTGCTTTCTAAACATGCAATGCAACCATATTAGAGAAGTTTTGCTTGAGCGTGACCAATAACTGCCCCTCCCAAAACCCACCTCCCAAAATCCCTGAAAACTCTTTCTGAAAGATTTGAACATAACACTCCAATAAGACCAACCCCCCCTCCCTGCTACCCTGCTGCGTAGGTTTAAAACTAGCAAAACACACCAGATGATGCACGTAAAGTTGCACAATGGCAAAACATTCAATCCCAGTCACAGATCTGGGTTTAATCCATTGTTATTTTGCTCACCAAGCCACCCCAGTTCAGACATGGCCATATGCAAATCAGTCTTGACCCTGTGCCACATGGGAATAGTCCAGCCCAAATTGCCAAGCTATGTCTTCCCTGGACCGGAATCAAGCATCCTAGGACCGGTTTCTTGTTATTAGCCGTCTACGGCCAGGATAGCTTGACTCCAGTGGCATAGTGAGCAAGGGACCCACGTCTGGGCATACCCTTCCCACAAAGAGTGAACAGCAAAACACACAAGATGATGGATGCAATGTTGCACAATGGCAAAACATTCACCCCCAGTCACGGATCTGGGTTTAATTCATCATTATTTTGCTCACCAAGCCACCCCAGTTCAGACATGGCCATATGCAAATCAGTCTTGACCCTGTGACTCATGGGAACACTCAGCCCAAACTGCCAAGCCATGTCTTCCCTGTACCAGATTAAAGCATCCTAGGACCGGTTTCTGTGTATCAGCCGTCTTCAGCCAGGATAGCTTGACTCCAGTGGCATAGTAAGCAAGGGACCCACATCTGGGCATACCCTTCTCACATAGGGTGAACAGCAAAACACACAAGATGATGGACGGAATGTTGCACAATGGCAAAACATTCACTCCCAGTCACAGATCTGGGTTTAATCCATCGTTATTTTACTCACCAAACCCCCCCAGTTCAGACATGGCCATATGCAAATCAGTCTTGACCCTGTGCCTCATGGGAACAGTCCAGCCCGAACTGCCAAGCCATGTCTTCTCAGGACCGGAATCAAGCATCCTAGGACCGGTTTCTGGTTATCAGCTGTCTTCAGCCAGGATAACTTGACTCCAGTGGCATAGTTAGCAAGGGACCCACGTCTGTGCATACCCTTCCCACAAAGGGTGAACAGCAAAACACACAATATGATGGAAGGAATCTTGCACAATGGCAAAACATTCACCCCCAGTCATAGATCTGGGTTTAATCCATCGTTACTTTGCTCACCAAGCCACCCCAGTTCAGACATGGCCATATGCAAATCAATCTTGACCCTGTGCCTCATGGGAACAGTCCAGCCCGAACTGCCAAGCCATGTCTTTCCTGGACCGGAATCAAGCATCCTGGACTGGTTTCTGGCTATCAGCCATCTTCAGCCAGGATAGCTTGACTCCAGCAGCATAGTGAGCAAGGGACCCACGTCTGGGCATACCCTTTCCACATAGGGTGAACAGCAAAACACACAAGATGATGGACGGAATGTTGCACAATGGCAAAACATTCATCCCCAGTCTCAGATCTGGGTTTAATCCATCGTTATTTTGCTCACCAAGCCACCCCAGTTCAGACATGGCCATATGCAAATCAGTCTTGACCCTGCGCCTCATGGGAACAGTCCAGCCCAAACTGCCAAGCCATTTCTTTCCTGGACCGGAATCAAGCATCCTAGGACTGGTTTCTGGCTATCAGCCGTCTTCAGCCAGGATAGCTTGACTCCAGCAGCATAGTGAGCAAGGGACCCACGTCTGGGCATACCCTTCCCACATAGGGTGAACAACAAAACACACAAGATGATGGACGGAATGTTGCACAATGGCAAAACATTCACTCCCAGTCTCAGATCTGGGTTTAATCCATCATTATTTTCCTCACCAAGCCACCCCAGTTCAGACATGGTCATATGCAAATCAGTCTTGACCCTGTGACTCATGGGAACAGTCCAGCCCAAACTGCCAAGCCATGTCTTCCCTATACCGGAATCAAGCATCCTAGGACCGGTTTCTGGCTATCAGCCGTCTTCAGCCAGGATAGCTTGACTCCAGTGGCATAGTAAGCAAGGGACCCACTTCTGGGCATACCCTTCCCACATAGGGTGAACAGCAAAACACACAAGATGATGAAAGGAATCTTGCACAATTTCAAAACATTCACTCCCAGTCACAGATCTGGGTTTAATCCATCATTATTTTGCTCACCAAGCCCCCCCAGTTCAGATATGGCCATATGCAAATCAGTCTTGACCCTGAGCCTCATGGGAACAGTCCAGCCCGAACTGCCAAGCCTTGTCTTCCCTGGACCGGAATCAAGCATCCTACGACCGGTTTCTGGTTATCAGCTGTCTTCAGCCAGGATACCTTGACTCCAGTGGCATAGTGAGCAAGGGACCCACATCTGGGCATACCCTTCCCACAAAGGGTGGACAGCAAAACACACAAGATGATGAAAGGAATCTTGCACAATGGCAAAAATGTCATCCCCAGTCACAGATATGGGTTTAATCCATTGTTATTTTGCTCACCAAGCCTCCCCAATTCAGACATGGCCATATGCAAGTCAGTCTTGACCCTGTGCCTCATGAGAACAGTCCAACCCGAACCGCCAAGCCATGTCTTCCCTGGACCGGAATCAAGCATCCTAGGACCGGTTTCTGGATATCAGTCATCTTCAGCCAGGATGCCTTGACTCGAGTGGCATAATGAGCAAGGGACCCACGTCTGGGCATACCCTTCCGGCATAGGGACGGGTATGCTCAGACGTGAGTCCCGTGCTCTCCCTGCCACTGGAATCAATCTATCCTGGGTGGATGCATGTTTCCAGTCCAGGGAGGACCTGGCTTGGCAGTTCAGGCTGGACTGTTCCCATGAGGCATAGGGTAAAGACTGATTTGCATATGGCTAGGTTCTAACTGGAATGGTATGGTGAGCAAAAAAACGATGTATTTAGGCCCAGATCTCTGTACTGAGGTGAATGCATGACATTGTTCTGCATTCTGTCCATCAACTGTTGTTTTTGCATTTGTCACCCCAAGTGGGACGGGTATGCTCAGACGTGAGTCCCGTACTCTCCATGCCACTGGAATCAAGCTATCCAGGCTGAATAGGGCTGAAAGCCCGAAACCGGTCCTTGGATGCTTGTTTCCAGTCCAGGGAGGACATGGCTTGTCAGTTCGGGCTGGACTGTTCCCATGAGGCACAGGGTCAAGACTGATTTGCATATGGCTGGGTTCAAACTGGGATGGCATGGTGAGCAAAAAAACGATGGAATTAGGCCCAGATTTCTGTACTGGGCTGAATGTATGACATTGTTCTGCATTCTGTCCATAAACTGTTGTTTTTGTATAGGTTTAAAACTACCCACATCCCCAACTAGCAGAGCACCTATTGCCCAATGAACAGATCAACAATTGCAGGTGAGTATAGGCTTGCGCCGACTCTGGCCGCTGGGTCCCGCCCCTAACCATCACAGCAGAGTGTCATTGTGAGGTTCCATTAGTCCCGCAGGGCCAGTCCCTTAAAGCGTATCCCTACCCCCATACCATCCCACTCAGTACATATATTACAGTTTGCTGAGGCAGTTCCGCAAGTCCAACATCATAGGAATATCCATTCAGTATCTGCTGGCCTACAGTGCCACCGGGCTAATAGATCTCAACCTCCAGGATCGCGGACTTTGCCTGTCTGATTCCAACCTGCCGTCCATGGAGCCCGGCGATTGGGCACGAGTGTCTCTCCAGCTGTCTCTTAAGGTAACATCTGACTTCCACATAGTCACCTTGTCCAACCATGCCTGCACCTCTGATGGGGGTCGGAAAAAAACACAATTTCCCGTCTGCGATGATTTTGAGCTTTGAAGGGAAAACATCATGTACTTGATGCCTCTGTCTCCTAGTGCCCTCTTGATCCCATCAAAGGAACACTGCTCTTGTTGAACTTTAAGAGTAAAATCCGAGAAGAAGCGCACTATGGTGTTCTCATAGTGGAGGTCCCCTTGCAGGCGGGCAGCTTTCAAAATTGCATCGCGGTCCCTGTAGTTGAGGATTTTAGCGATGATGGTCCTGGGAGCAGCCCTAGGCTTCGGTCGCGGGATCGATGCCCGAAGTGCCCTCTCGATGGTGAAGAGGGAGGCGAGCCGTTTTGGTTTGAGGTGGTTGAGGATTAAGTCTTCAAAGAAGATATCCATGCTAGGCCCCTCTGAGCCCTCCGGGACCCCCACCACTCTGATCTTGTTGCGGCAGGTCCGCCCCTAATGGTCCTAGAGTTTAAGGGCCATCTGGTGGTGCAGGTGTACCAGCTGTTGGACCCGCTCTTCCAGCTTTCAGTTGAGGTTTGGAGCTCCGTGACATTTGTCTCTTTTACCTTAACTCTGTCTGTTGTTTTATTCATGTAAGCTCTCAACAGGTTCATTTCGATGGAGACCTTGTCAATTTTGGTTTTGAGCGTGGCACCCAACACCTGGATGGCCGCCAATATTGAGCTGAGGGATGGTTTGTTGTCTCCAGACTGCCCACTCTGGGACCTGTCGTCCGATGGCGCCTGCTTCAGTACTGCCTATTTGTCAAGCTTTTTTGTCTGTACCGCTGCACCACCCTCGCGCTTCATTGTAGGGGCGTGTGTGTTGATGGCCTCTGATCACTAGGGTGGCCCTTGTTTCCCTGGGTCACCCCAACACAGGCCCCAGGCGCGGTCCGCCCATCTGAGCATCAGCAATGTCGTCATTACTGGAGCCTCTGCCTTGCCAGGCAGGCGGCAGGCATCATTTCACTGTACCAGTGTATCTCTGCACTTGTCTGATGTAACTCCACCTCACCAATATTATCCGTGGGCGCAGGGTCGTTGTGTTGATGGGGATCCCTCCATGTATCACTCGGGCATCACTGTTCATGCAATCTTCGACTGTCACCACGAAGGCCAGCTGACCAGGTGTTGGGCCCCCACCCCGTGCTTACTAATCCGGGCCTCCATTGCAGGTATAGCAAGCCTTAGGGCCTTTTAGTGCACATGTTTATTAAAAGGTTGTAGGGAGTGCATGTGTGATCCAAAATGGAAGCTACGCACGGCTGATTGGTTGGTCAAAAGTTGCCTGGGGCTCGGCGCCCTCTGTCTTTAACCTCTGTTTACCCCAGTGTCTTCGGCGGAGTTGTATTACCCAGGTGGCCAGTCGCGCAAGTGTCTCAGCGGGCAACTTTGAATGTATAGCTGTGTGTCCAACCCCGAGCACAGTCGGGGGGTACGAAATGTGGAGCGCGGTATAATCTGTGGAATTTTGGTCCCATTCAGGTCACAGTAGCGAGCAGGCTGACATCCGGGAAAGCCGAGTCAGCAGGTTCCCGCCCCCCATCGCAACC
This sequence comes from Lissotriton vulgaris, assembly GCF_964263255.1. Taxonomy (NCBI): domain Eukaryota; kingdom Metazoa; phylum Chordata; class Amphibia; order Caudata; family Salamandridae; genus Lissotriton; species Lissotriton vulgaris. The sequence goes on along the minus strand of NC_141694.1, from coordinate 1,088,258,382 downwards.
GCCGATATCCGAGCAAAACGTTTTTGGCAAACAGTGACAGGTTGTGGGCCGGCGCAGGGGGGAGGGAGGTCCCGCTGGTCCATACCTGTGAGGGCCCACAGTCGCGCCTGTTACACAAAGGGACAGCTATACAGCTCGCTCCCGATCTCCAAGAGGGGCCTCCACTAGCAATCCTCGCCCAACTCGGAGCCCGAAGATGGAGCGATATCGTCCGTTTGGTACGGGCCTTTCACAGCAGTCGGGTTGGTTGGTGTTCCGACAGTGCTGCAGTCATTCCGGGATTTTAAGGTTTTGGGGCTCGTTCCCGGCGGAGCTCTCCCTTTAGGCTGCCATCTTTGCCAGGGCCAAGCCACGCTTCCCAGAACCTCCAGTATTGATGTCCATAATATGTGCTGCTTAGCAGTACTGCTCCATACAAGGTAACCCTAGCCCTCCCTTCTACTGATCCAGCTTATGGGTTTCCTGCACTACTCAGCTTCTCCGTCCAGCCCAAACAAGTGATACTAGGAGATTCTTCACCTGTCCAAACATGGTCCTCGGATTGGATGCCAAGAGTTCTGTATCACATACAAACACCTAGGGAGAAACACCATTTTGGCTATGGCCACATTGCCTATCATAGATAGGGGTAATCCCACCAAGAACGTAGGACTTTAAGCATTCTAATATGATCATATTATTATATTCATATTGTTTTTTGGGTGTTGCCACCACCTTGATCCCAGTTATCACTAATGAGGTATATTCCACTGACAGGAAAAAAACAGGAAACACTTTTAGGCTCCACCCACCCTCCTGCCAGGGGCTATAACTACATAGCCAACTGAAAGCACTTCCTGACATACAAACCAACAAAGGCCTAAAAAGGGAGGGTGGGTGAGAAGTAGGACTGGGTCGAGGATGAGCAGGACAAAGAGTAATGGGGATTACCAGTAAGTATTCATAGCATTACCTCTAAGTCCCTCGTCCTCGACCTAGTAATCACTAATGAGGTATACCTACGCAACTACACAGGAAGGCCTTTGGCATACCACACACAGAAAACAAAGCAAACACAAAAGTAGAGTGCGTCAAGTGAAAAATACTTTAATAAATACACAGATTCATGTGGAGGATCATGCCCCACAGCATGCAACACACCACAACCAAAATTTGTCTGGTCAAACAAAGCACAATTCACACAATAATGCTTTACAAAAGTAGAATCAGAGGCCCAAGTCCCAGCCCGACAGATCTCATCAAGGGAAACCCCATGAAAAGCTACCCAGTAAGCAGAAACACCTCTAGTGGAACGGGCCTGAACCCCAAAAGGGCAAGGCAAACCAGAGCCCTGATAAGTCAGAGAAATAACAGCTTTTATCCAGTGACCCAGAGTAAGACAGGAAGCAGCCTTCCCTCGACCTGCCAGACCAAAGGTCACAAAGAGAGAGTCTGAAGTACGATACACCATAGATCGGTCAACATAGATAAATAACACACGCTTCACATCAAGAGTGTGCAGCAACAGCTCAGAAGGTGTGGAAGGAGAAGGACGGAAAGAAAGAAGGATCAACTCCTGAGAGGAACGAAACAGAGAACGAATCTTCAGAACAAACCCAGGATCCAAAGAGAGGACCAGAACGTCATCCAAGAAACGCAAAAAGGGAGGAGGACAATGGAAGGCAGTGAGCTCACCCAACTGTAAAGCAGAAGTAACAGCAATCAGAAATGCACCTTAAAAGAGAGGAATTTAAGGTCAACCGACTCCAAAGGCTCCAAGGGAGAGGACTGCAGAGCACCCAGGACTGAAGAAATATTCCAAGGAGGAACGGGAGAACAAGGAGAAGAAGAGGAGAGAGAGAAATTCCGGAACAACCAAGAAAACAAAAAACCATCAGAAGACAGGAGCAAAACCGGATCCAGTATTGCCCAAACAGCTGTCCACTGGCCTTTCAGATTAGACAAGGCATAGTGCTTATGAAACCCATCAAGAAAAAAATAAAAGAATAGAAGCAATAGGGCAAGAGGGCAAGAGGAATGAGACATACCTAGGCCCGAACACCGGGAGAAGAAAGCCCAATGTTTAGAGTAGGCGGCCTGAATCACTGTGATGAGGTGGTCAGGCAAACCCCGACCCCAAGAGACAGCCGTTCAACCTCCAGGGTGAGAGGGACTAGGAGGGAGGGTAAGGTTGACCTCAGGGGAGACAGGCAGCCAGGCAGAGTGCAAGGATGACCCACTGCCAGACTCAGCAACAACGGGAACCAGGGCCTCCGCGGCCAGTGAGGTAAGACAGCCACCACCTGAGCCCACACCTGCTGCAGCTTTAGCAAGAAGGCCGAAATCAGAGGAAAAGGAAGGAAGGGGTACATCAACCAAGGAGGCCACGGGAGAGACAAGGCCTTCACCCCTAAGCCCCCAACTCTGGAGTCCGGGAACAAAAGAGAGGAAACAGGGAAGTGGTCCTGGAGGCAAACAAGTCCATCTTGGGAGTCCCGATCCTCCTATTGAGCAGCCAGAAAATCCTGGGGGAGAGGCACAGGGTCAGAGAAGAAGGGAACCTGTGACTCAAGGCATCCACCACCACATTGTTCACACCCCTGATATGCTGAGCAGAGATGGCCAGAAGATGAAGCTCCGCCCAACCTGCAATCGCACAGGCCAAGAGATTCAAGGAAGGACTGTGAGTACTGCATTGGTGATTGATGTAAGCCACAGTGACCATGTTGTTGGTCTGCACCAGAACATTGCACCCCAACAGACGATCCTGCAAAACTGAAGAGCACATTCCACAGCAGACAGTTCCTTCCAGTTGGAGGACCGGCGGGGCTCTGTCCACAACCAACGAGCATGGATAGACCACGAACCCAGAGTGGCCCCCCCAAGTGGACACACTGGCATCTGTCGTCAACAGCTCCAAAAGCGCCATCCGCAGCCACATCCCCATGGAGAGATTGGAAGAATCCAGCCACCACTGGAGAGCGGACACAATCTCCAGAGACACCAGCACCAACACTGCTAAATTCTGAACTGGGAAAGGCACCTAACGGTGAAGAGGCCACAGCAAAGGCCGAAGATGGAACCTGGACCACGGTATCGTGAAAACAGTAAGTATGGGCGGAAAATTAGTTCCGCTCGCGGACTTTGCGAATTCTTGGCAATTTCACGATCCGCGAATCGCACTAAATTGCCCAAAAATTCACAATTTGCGAGTTGGCGTATTTTTTTCTTGTTTGCGCTTCAAAAATACAATCTCGCGCACGCGGCATTGACTTACCATCATTCTGCGTTCGCTGATGAGTTTTCCTCCCTGTTCGCGTGCGCTGCGAGATTTAGGTAGCTGGCCGAGCGACGCCGCGATCGCGAACACGTCATTGCGACCCGAAACAGGAAATTGCAAACGCGAACACGTCATTGCGACCCGAAACAGGAAAAAGGCATCGCGGTTAAGTGGAAACAAAATGTTTGTGACAGTTGCGACCGCATGCTCAAGTTCTGTTTCCCGAACTGGTAAAGAAATCTTGCGAACTCGCAAAAAAAAAATTTGCAAGCTCGCCGAATTTGGCGGATTTCTGCGAATCGCGATTACGAATTAGCGCAAATTCGTATATCGTGAATTCGCAAATTCCAACCATGCTTAGAAAAGATTAGTGGCCACATGACTATGCACCTCGAACCATTGAAGCAGGAGAGCGGAAGCCCGAGTTAACAACTCCTTTAACAGGGACTGAAGGCGCAGAATCCGGGAAACTGGAAGGAACACTTTGCCCAGAACAGACCTGAAGTCCGCCCCAATGAAGGACCCCTGGGTGGCAGGGGGAAGGTGGCAAAGTTCAGGAGAAAGCCAGGGCCCTTGAGCATATGAATGCTCAAAGATAGGTGCTGAGACATCATCATGGGTGAAGGCACCTAGAGAAGCCAATCATCCAGATAAGGAAACACATACACTCCCAGGAGGTGAATATGTGCCACTAGGGGAGTCACCATCTTTGTGAACACCCTGGGAGCGGACCGAAGACCAAAGGGAAGGACACTGAACTGCCAAAGACGTCAAGCCAGGCAAAATCATAGAAATGGTTGATCCACCAGAGCCACTGGCACATTAAGATAAGCGTTCTGGAGATCCAGCGTAGACATCACCCAACCCTCCTGAACCAATCGGATCACACGCTGCAGGGTCTCCATCTTGAACAGGATCTTATGGACAAACCTGTTCAAGGGCCGGAGGTTGATCACAACCTGAAACCCCCCTGTGTTCTTCGGAACAAGAAATTTGTTTGAATAGGTCCCCAGACCCCACTCCACCCAGGGAACAGGAACAGGGAGTGAACGCTGTCCAACAGAAACCAACGACGAGCAAGGCCCAAGGGAGTCGGAGTCCGCACTACGCAAGATGGTGATGGAGGGGAAATAAACTCAATCCGATGCCCCCGGCAAAGGACATCCAGAACCCACTGGTCGGAAGTTGTCAGACGCCAAGCAGGCAGGAACAACCACAGTCTCCCACCAACCACTGACAGACCACCAGCGGGATGGTCCCATGGAGCAGAATAGTCAGGATTGCTGAGGAACCTGCCCAGTATCCTAAGGGGGTTTCTCCTGGAAACGGCAGTGGAAACCTTTACCAGACCCTCTCTGGCCTCTAAAGGAAGACTTCTGAAATCGGGAAGGCTGGCAGAAAGACTTGGCAGCTGAGAATGAAGACTCCTTACGACGAGGCTGATATCTGAAGGACAAGGAATGTTTACTTTTGTTGAACACCTTGTGAAGCTTCTCCTCATGGGAATCCCCAAACAGACGGGCCCAGTAAATGACAACCACAAAGCCATGGACCTCTGTGCAGCAACCCTTCAGTAATAAATTCCCACGAGCATGCACAGAATCAAAGGCAATATCAGATAGGAACTCCGCCTGACACTCCATGTAATCAAGCAGGGCTGGACAACTACCACCCTAGTTGATGGTTGCAAGCAAGGTCTTAAAGTCGGCCAACATGGACTGAGAAACATATGCCTCATAGACACCAGAACGGATAGCAAGGTTGGACCCTGCTCTTCAGCGTAGAGTCAATCTTCTTATCCACCCCATCATGAAGGACATTATCGTCAGCCATAAAAGGACGACCCACCAAACTGGCCACAATAGAATCCACATGCACAGATTCCGGACTCATAAACTCTTTGTCTTACAAAGGAGAGAGCTTGGACATAAAGCGAGGCATCGTGATATGATCCGAGTCTTTCCGCTCCTTCAACAGGACGTCCATCACAAAGGGATGGAGAGGCAGAGACGAAGTAGCAGGCTTCTCAAACTGCGGCAAAACAGCATCCTGTGACGTGCTGGCCACAGCCGCATCAGGAAAACCCATGACATGAGAAAGGATGTCTGGCAACAATTCCTCTGAGACATATTTGTCCTTCAGGTCCACCGCCCCCCAGGGAGGAACCACCAGAAGAGTCTGAACCAGAAATATCCGAATAGAGGACAAGACCCCTATCAGAATGACCACCAACAGACTTCTTGGAGGACTTCAAATGGGACAAAATCCCCAAAATCAGCCGCTTCAACCAGCTGTCATCTAACCGGGACTGCTTCACAGGAGGTGCAGAATACCCACTGTCTGCCTGGGAAGAGGAAGAGGAGACCGGAGACACATGGAGGCATATTTTCAGATGTTTGCCCATACTAACACCAAAGAGAAACCAAATCACACAGCAAGAACAGGTGGAGGACCAACAGAAGAACTGAGACCCCCCCTTTATCTAATCCCAAAAAAACAGAAACCGCCCAAGAAAGGCAACTGGGAGGCAGAAACAGCTGAAAACAATGAAGAAAGGAGGCAAGGGGGCGTGGCCTGCCAGAGCCACAAAGGCCAACCAATCACGGCCGCTAAAGGCCAAAGGCATGAAACAAGGACGAGAGCCCGGAGCGGGAAGAGCACCCCAGCGCCAGAATTTAATGAAGCACCCAGAGCCCAACCCGGGTGCATATCAACTGAGGCAGGCCCAACACACCCCGAACACAAACCAGGTATGCAAGCAGGCAGTAGAGCACCTGAAGCCCAACCCGGGTGCTCACCAATAGCAGCAGGCCAAGTAAAGCTTCTGACCGCAATCCAGGAGACGGGAGCAAGCAGCGGAGGACCCAGAGCAAACCAGGCTCCTCACCAACTCAAGCTGGAATCCGGGAACAAGAGAAGCATCAGAGTACCCAGATCCCAACCCGGGTCCTCACAAATGGGGGCAGGCCCTGCCGCGCATCAGATGAGACTTCCTCGTCCCGAAGAGTGAAGCATCCGGCCAGAGGGACAGCAGAATCCAAATGTGCCCCACACGAAGCGCAGCCTCAGTGCCCCGCAATATAGAGGTTACCGGGGGCGGGCCACCACACTGTCCAGAAACTGCAGAGGAGACAGGCAAAGAGGAGTCGGTACAAAGAAGAACAGGCGCAGAAGACTCACTCCACGGACTCCAGGAGACTAGCGCAGCCCAGCAGCTCCGGAGATAGAGAACCAAATGGAATCCAGGAAGCCAGTCGTCCCGACTCCAGCAGCTCCCACGAAGGTCGAGAAGCACCCCCAGAGCCCAGAAAAGTAGGAAGCAACAGGATAAGCAAGCAGCAGGTAAGGGTCCTGCACCTACCCCATTGTTCCCCTTCAGGTCCACCGACAGGAAACAAAACAGGAAGTGCTTTCTTTTGGCTATGTAGGTATAGACCCTGGCAGGAAGGTGGGTGGAGCCCAAAAGCGTTTCCTGTCAGTGGAATATACCTCATTAGTGATGACTGGGTTGAGGATTAGGGACGTAGAGGTAATTAGGTGTGTCGGTTCAGGTACTTTCATGGGTGAGGAGGATAGTATTAGTAAACAAGCTAGACCTAAAAAACAGGATTATTACAACACAATAGGCAGGTGCTGCATTGTCTATCGGGCCCAACAAACCCCCCAAAAATAGGGAGGACACTTTTTTGGAGAGATCTTTCCACTTCTCAACATCCTGATCAGTGCAATACTTATTTGCCAGGATGATTGTGAGTTTGAAAACCGAGTAAGGTAAAATTGACTAAAGAATTCTTTGTGTATATGCTTAATTTACAGGATTCCTACCAAGGTTAAAAACAGCCAAAAGGACAAATGTAACACTATTTATTTGGTGGTCTGTCCATGTCAGTTTACATGTTTCACACCTGAGTATGCCCAGACAGGTGAATTGAGGTTTCATCAAGGTCTAATCTAGTATTTACGGACCAGCACGGAATTTGTCTCTACCCTCACCCAGAGGTATATCCTGGCTCATGGCAAACAATCGACGGACAAGTTTACTTTTGGAGGGCTGCTTTGAAAAGGCTTGCGATTGATCGCGTTACACCGTGCTTACACCCCTCAATGAAGGGGACAGCCACTAAGGTGGGCCATAGATTGATTTATTTCAGGTTCTTTGTCTGAAGGCCCATGACTGACTGTGTTATGTTAGATTGGTCTTCGAAGAGGTCGGTTACCGCGGAATTTCACAGATTGAATATCTCAATGATTGAATACTTTTACAGGTTTCTTTGTGTCATTTATGACATTTTAAGTTCATGGTGGATTGACCTGGGACATCTCCCGGAGGAAACTGCCCAATCCTTCTATGAACTGTGTGATCCAATAATTTTGCCCTGAAGAAGCCCCTGTGGGTAAAACCTGTTGGCTCCTGTATCTTCATATATTGAACAAAAATAACCTAAAACAGCATCATTGTGAACAAACCACTATTTCTGTCATCGCAGTCTTCTTTTTGTGTGGGACTTAAACCCTATGATACTTTGCCTGGGATCCAATGCCTCTCCCACCTTTTGTGCGTTTCCCGACTCCGACTCGGAACTTGAAGCCATCCCACCTTAACCTCTTGGCTATCTCCACCTTTAAAAGGAAGAGGGTAGGCGAATACAGATACGCTGTTCTGGCCCCTTGTTTTGGGAATTCAATCCCTTCTTTATCAAAATTCTGTTCATTGAAATGCATTCGTCATTCAACAAGGCAAGTTGCCTCAAGAATTCCCCATGCTAAAGAGTACACAGCGTCTTAAAATGCAGGAGATACAATATTAAATCAGTTGACTCAAGCCTGTTGCATATCATTATAACAATATACAATGACTATAACTCCCCCCTTCCTCTCCCGCCCCTGTGGTGGAGAAGCTGTATCTATTTTGTCATTGCTCTTTGCTCTATCCCGGTGTGTGGGGTGATCTCTTCCCCCATGGCCTCTGGGTGGCCCCCTACCTCCTATTGGTCGGTGTTATCTGAATTACCTCCTATAGGGGGTAGACCCTTTGTGAGATAAGACACAAACGGACCCCATCTGTACTCAAAGTTCTTATAGTCATCTCTAAAGATGTCTGACATCCACTCCATGGTGAGTATGCTCCACAGGCGTGAGTGCCACTGTGCTAGCACTGGGATGCCTTTTCTCTTCCAGGTGGCTGCAATATCCTTCTTAGCTGTCCGTAAGCAAGCCCACATGATTGCCTTATCCGCTCTGGTTTGGTGTTCCAGGGAGGAATCTCTAAGGCTTAGAAGAGTCACCCAAATGGAGCCCTGGCAAAGGATACCCCAGTATCTCTTTAATTTGAGCCATAATCTCCTCCCATAATGGCTTGATGGTTGGGAAATCCCACCAAATGTGGAGGAAGTCCCTCAGTAAACCATACCCCCACCAGCAAAGAGCTGAGGTTTGTGGAAAAATCAGCTTGAGCTTGGTAGAGAACAAGTACCAATCAAAAAGTGTTTTGTAGTGTGCTTCCTTAAATCCAATGAGTAGTTATTCTTGGCAATGTCAGACCATAGAAATTTCCAGTCCCTCTCTGTCACCTCTCATCCCAGGGTTTTCTTCCAGAAGTGGGTGTACCTCGGCTTTCGTGCAGGTGTTGTGGAAACTTGCAGACCATACAAATACAAGATTACCCCCCCTCCTGGAGCCCACCCTTATTACCAAAGATTCTATTGGTGTCAACTTCCTTGTCGCAGCCTCCCTAATTTCCAGATGGAGTGCCCAATTCTCAATTTGGAGATAATGTAAATGCACAGTGGCTGTAATCCGAAGCTCCTGTCCGAGAGGAACCCAGGCCCAGGAATCCAAGGAGTTGATAGAGGATTTGAGGTCTACGGACTATGGCAGCATTCGCAGAGGGTAAGCAGCAAGTCTCCAGCGCACCAGCATCTGCCTGCCACCCTGCTACCTCTTCCTCTCTGCTCCCCTGCTCCTCTGCCCCAGTGCGCCCCAAGTGAGTCAGCAGGGCAGTCAACAGCTGCATTGCAGCGGCTGATGACAGAGGCAGAGGGAAAGTGGGCCTGCGGCCGCCAGAAACTCGATCGGTCTGCTGGTCCACATCCCGCCACTACTCTGCTCTTCACTCTTGCAAGTCAGCATAGCAGGTGCAGGCTACCAGCAGCCCTGAGACATGTTGGCTGCAGGCTGTATTTGGCAGCACTTTGGGTAGAGAGCTCTGTGAGGTTCTGTGAGGCTCTCCTGGACTGAGTCTCACTGTAGGGGTAGCCTCAATGCAGCCAACGCAGTAAACTGTACCCTGCACCTCTGTTCCGTCCACTTTCACAGAACCCACAGAACGATCGAGGCTGGGACTGTAGGAATCAGGTAACCATGATGTAGAGACACCATAGAAAAGCTTATCGTGTCCGCCTCAGTTCAGAATTTTAAAATAAACATCAACTATAGTGAATCACAGTGGAAGCAGAGTACGAGACTAACAGCTACAGAGGATGAGATCAGGCAAAGTCAGGCGGACCCCAAAGCACCCCAAAAAAGCTCAAAAGGCACAGAAAGCGTTGGGTGCCAAGCAAGGGGTCTCAAACCAAAATATATACCAGAAAAAAAAGGAACAGCTACAACCCTACAGAGACCATTAATCTCCCCAATTGCAACTCTATTCAGAAATCAAGAAGCTAGAGGCGCATTAGAAACAAACAAAGCCTGGGGCGTGGCTTAGCAAGCCACGATGGCGGCTGTGTCCTGCTGAGGCTCCGCGATCGGGCTAGCATCCTGCCCAGTACCTGAGATCGCCGGGAGCCTCAACTTACTGAAAAAGCACCTGTAATGCCCCCACGCACTGAGACATCCTCCAGGTGACCTGTGAATGCTGCTAGCGGACGGCGCACGCAGAAACATCTTTCACCGGAGCCGAGCGCTGACTCTCAAAATGGCGGACGCAGCTCCGTCCTACAGGCGCATACGCCACCGAGAGCCGGTGCCCTGAGCGACGGCCCTGGAGGACACGGCCAGCTGACAGCTGCGGGAGGTCCCGGAGGAGCGGTGGGGCCGGCCCACGGAGGTGCGCTCCGGACTGCGCCTTCTCCCGTAACAGCACCCCGGCACGCAAGATGGCGGCCGCCGCACCGGGGCTCCGCTACACCGGCGCTTCTGTTCCACCGGGAGCCTGATCGGACTCCAGCATCGGCCAGCCTGCCACCGCGGATCGCGGAGCGCCGACGGACGCGTCGCCTGCACGGTGTTGTGCCCTCCAGAAGTCCGCGACCTTCAATCGAGGGCGGTGAGTGCCAATCTCTCCCCCCTCCCCCGAGGATCCCAGCACCAGCACCCCGGCGGCCCCCTACCTCCTCCGGGCCCCGTGGGAGGACACAGTACACATCGCCCCCTGACCGGGGGAACCAGAACCAGAACGCTCTCGTCGCCACAAACTGCTCGGTGGACCCGAGTGCCTGACCTCAAGATGGCGCCCACGGAGGCCTGGACACCAGGAACAGCGCAAGCCTTCTCCTGGGAGTAGGAGTGCCCCCCCCGAACCTGAGGCGGTACCGGTAGACGTCTGCTGCCCCGGACCCCCCAGGTCCATACCACCTGACCTCTGACCCCGCCGATCGGCATTGACACTGCACCACACGCCAAGGGGGGGGGGTAGGCGCCCGCACGACCTCCTGACACCGGAGCTACCGGCCCCAGCAGCCGCAAGCCACCTCTGGCACCCCGAACTGGTGGGGGCTCCCTGGGGTGAACCGGAGCCCGCCCTGGAGCCGGGAAGGACTGGGGAGGCAAGCCGGCACTGAGCAGCCACCTACCCGGATACACTGTGAGATGACGGTCTGCCGATCCCGAGGTGCACGAAGGTCCGGGGGCCCTCTTGACAGCACCAATGGGGAAACTGAAGGCCTCGCAGGTGACGGCTGTCCCTGAAACGGCCATCGAGAAGATGCCACACACAAGGACGTCGATGCAAGCCAATGCGTCGCAAACCGACCCCACGCTATCGGCGAAGTTGGATCAGGTGTTGGCGGCGATCAAACTGTCTCGCCTTTCGATGGAGGAGAGATTGGGCGTCCTGACGACGGACATTAGCTTAATCCGCGACGAACATCGTAAGTTGGCGGACAGGGTAAAGGAAGGAGAACGAATCGTGACCGAGTTACAGCGGTGAAGACGCAGGAGGCAGACATGAGGAGGTCCTGCGCCGCGTGGCGGTCCTAGAGGAACGCACGGTGGATTTAGAGGGACGCTCGAGACGATGTAACATCCGCGTCCTGGGCCTGCCGGAGGGGATTGAAAATTCGGACCCTCTGACCTACATGGAGTCCTGGACCAGATCGTTCACCCCGGAATGCGAACGGTCGGCATACTTCTCCATCGAAAGGGCCCATAGGGTCCCGGCCCGGGCACCCAAGCCTGGCCTCCCTCTGCGACCCATGTTGGCTAAATTCCTGCACTTCCGAGACCGCGATGCGGTGTTCCGTGCGGCCCGGACGGCGGGCCCTCTGCAGGTGGAAGACCAACACGTCATGGTATTCCCGGACTATGCCCGAGAGGTCCAGCAGCAGCGATCCACATTTCTGGAAGTCAAAAGGCGCCTTCGCGCAAACGATCATCAATACTCCCTGCTGTTCCCGGCCCGCCTTAAAGTGCTTCACAAAGGGAAAGCCCTCTTCTTCAACACGGCGGAGGAAGCACAGGACTGGACTGAATTTCACTGCCCACTAATCCCTAAACCCGGACCCCAGAGGACACGCAACAACGACTCCAGACGATCCAGAAGACGGGGCGCGAGCCGTGCCTGATCAGGCCGCCCCAAAAGCCAGGCATCCTCCCCCACGGGCTCACCCGACCTCACGCAAATCATGCAGGAGCGACGAGACGCCTTACGGGGGGTGACCGAACTGCACACGTCACCCCCGGCATCGGATCTGGAAGGTCAACCACACCTGTTCACCCTTGAGAAAGACCGGGACAGTGATTGGACAATGTCGGGATTTGGCCCAATCTCTTCCCCCCTCGTTGTGGCACACACATTGGACGCTGCCCTAGCCAGCCAGCCTAACGCCTCTTCGTGATGGATGAACTGTTAACTGCTATATCCTTCTAATGGTTGCCTACTGTATTGCGCGACGTCTAGGAGCCTAGACTGCTTCACCAGATAATTGTATGCGCTAGCGAGCGATAGACATCTCTCCTGCAAGAGCCCGACCCGCGCACAGGCCCAGCAGCGACACACGCTGCCACCCCGCAGATATCTGTTGTATTTCTCCCCTAGTGGGACACTAGTTTGGATATGCCACCTCCGGTGATATATCCTCAGTATTGGGACTGTTACCCACCCAAGGTTCTACTTGTTGTTAATCCCCTTAGTTCCTCCCCCACGATTGTGGAAGCTTGGCGCACAGGAGCACACGCGACACATATGCACTAGCGGCCCTCGGGGCTGTAGGGGGGTCCCTCTCCCAACCACGACACCCTACGAATGGCAGTCCCACGATCAGACATTAATGTCCTTACACTGAACGTACGAGGCCTACACACGCCCAGCAAACGCTACTCTGTTTACTCCTACATTAAGCGTATGTCAGCTAGTATTGCATTTCTGCAGGAGACGCACATTAACGCTACCGAACTCACTTGTTGGCAGGCCAAATGGCGAGGGGTCTTTTGTGCCACACAATACTCAGCGTTTGCGCGCGGCGCGTTAATCTGGGTCAGACCAGGTACTCCCTTTCGGGTGCTCCGGTGGGTGGTAGATAGAGAGGGCAGGTATGCGCTTCTGGAGGGAATACTTGACGGACAGGGAATACTCCTTGGCAGCATTTACGCCCCTAATACGGATCAGGATAAATTCTGGGACCACCTCACGGGCATTTTGGCCCAGTTCACTACAGTTCCGTGGGTGCTAGGAGGTGACTATAACTGCACGCTAGACCCCACCCTAAACCGCTCGCACCCTTCCCCCGCAAACTCCCCGGTCCCCCGACAGGCAGAGCTCTTCAGGGCATGGACCACGCATTGGGCGCTCACTGACGCATGGTGACACCTACACCCACTAGCTCGCATTTACTCCTTCCACTCGATTCCACACAACCTCTGGGTCCGCCTAGACCGATTCCTCTGCTCTGCACCAATCCTCCCTAAGATAACATCTACAGATTACCTAGGTCGGATCCTCTCAGATCATGACGCCCACATCCTTCATCTGACCTGGCGCCCCCGCACCCACCAGTCCCCACCTGGCGCCTCCCCAGGGAATGCCTATCAGATCCAGTCTTCAGAGACGCGCACAAAATCAGCATACAAGACTACTTCACACACAACACGAACACGGCATCGTCGGTACTGGTAGAGTGGGACGCGTTTAAAGTAGTGGCAAGGGGAGAATGCATCAAACAGATAGTAGGGGTTTGCCGCACATTGGAACAGACACTCCTATCCTCAGAGCAGAATCTGGCCACGCTCACTAAACGGCCTGACGACTCGGAGGAGCACGCCGCGCTTACGGCCGAGGCTAAGACGGAGTATCAGACTGCCTGCGCTGAACTCCGAAAATACAATTTTAGGGCTTACGCCTCTAAGGTGCATAAGGACAGAGACAAAACAGGGGCGCTACTGGCCTGGATGGCGAGGCAGGACACCGAAATCAAGCCAATCACGGACGTTATCAATCCGGAAGGTGTGCTAGTGCGTTCACAGGCCGAGATCCTCCTGGCGTTCCAGCGCCACTATGCACAAGTGTACGGGACCCCGGCCCAGTACTCCCCGTCTTCTGTGGATCGCTTTTTAGACCCGCTGACGTTACCCGCGATATCGGATGATGACAAGCGCACACTCGACGCCAAGATAGTACCCTCAGACATCACCCAGGCGATACGTGCCATGTCTCGGAATAAAGCGCCGGGACTGGACGGCTTCCCACTAGAATACTACTCGACGTTCTCTCCCCTAGTGGTCCCCCGTCTATCACGAATGTTCGGGGCGTCTCTTCATTTAGGGAGGTTACCCCAGTCACTGCGGGAGTCCGTGATTGTCACCTTTCCCAAACCCCACAGAGATCCACTCCACATGGGGTCGTATCATCCCATCACGCTCCTGTCGGCTGACTGTAAGATCCTGGGGAAAATCCTGGCTGATCGGTATGCACAGGTCATACGCCCACTAGTCCACCCCGACCAATGCGGCTTCGTTCCGGGGAGGAACACCTCCCAGAACCTCCGCCGAGTCTTCCATGTCCAGGATCAGGTACGTGACAGATTTCCCCGCGCCGCCTGCCTCATTATGGACCTGGAGAAGGCGTTCGACACCCTCACCTGGCCCTATCTATTCTCAGTCCTGCGGCGCCTCAACATCGGCCCGACACTCACGGCGTACACACGCTTTCTGTATACCGATCTCACCACTCGTGTTCGTATCGGGGAACGCATATCACCGGCGTTTGGAGTTCGGCGAGGCACAAGACAAGGGTGCCCCCTGTCGCCTCTCTTATTCGCGCTGGCAGTCGAGCCGCTGGCGGTTCGGCTGCGCCTGGAAGGTGTGGACTGGGGCATTCCACTTGCAGACGGCGCACATTGCGTCTCCATGTACGCGGACGATCTTCTCATATACGTCCGAGACATCGAAACGGACCTGGCCCCCATAGGGGCAACGCTGGCGGAATTTGCAGACGCCTCGGGACTACAGGTGAACTGGGACAAGTCCACAGTCTACCCCTTTCACCCGAGCCTACCCCCCCGGGAAGTCGAGCTCGGACCGCATAAACTCTCATGGTCCGCAGAGGCTCCCCGGTACCTTGGTGTCCGCCTGTACCATTCTCCAGCAGACATTTATGAGGGTAATCACCGCAAAGCACTCGCTAATCTGCGCCCGACGGTTGCCTTCTGGAATAAACTCCCGTTAGCCGCAATAGGACGGATAGCCCTGGCTAAAATGGTGATGCTTCCCCGCCTCCTTTACCACTTCACAAATTTACCGGTGATACCACCCAGGTCCTTCTTCCGCGACGTCGACTCCCTCCTAGGAACCCTTATCTGGGGCGAGGGCCGACACAGGGTTGCCCTGAAAACCCTCCAACTTCCCACGACGCAGGGAGGGCTCGGAGCTCCGTCCTTTGAGTCATATTTCCTCGCGGCACAGCTTCAATGGCTGTCATACTGGACGGCGGACCGTTACCCTCAGGAGACTGTCACCTCGACCGGCAGAATTGCAACCCCGGAACTCACCCGTCTTATCCTTCCGGGCACCAAGCCACGGCGCACATACCCCCTTCAGGTAGCGATAGCGCGCCGGTGCATGATGCGGATCCACCGGATATCCCCCAGTAGACCTCCATACTCCCCGCTACTACCGTTGATAGGCAGCCCCAGGCAGGATTCCTACTTCACGGCTCCGCTGCTCACCGAATGGTCACACTGTGGCATCACGGATGTGGAATCGCTCTTTGAGGAAGGCCAGCTGAAATCACTCGACCGCCTGGTCGCTGAATACGGGCTCCCCCTGGGTCAATTCCTCAGATATAGACAGCTGCTCGATGGGTACCGGCCCCATTTTAATCTCCGAACGGGCGAGCCAGACACGCATCCAGTAATACATACTATCCTGCATATGGGAGTGGGACGCCACTTAGTCACCTGGCTATATAAATCCATCCGGGAACTCTCACACGCTCCCCTGACGACCTTACGTGCTACATGGGAGGAGGACATAGGTCGCGCACTAAACAACTCGGAATGGACTAAAGCACTTGAGGCCCCAAAACACGTCTCTAGGAACGCCCGCTTCAAAAACATCCAATACTATATCTTACACAGGGCATACCTCACCCCAGCGCGATTGCAGAAGTTCTATCCCTCCACACCATTCCTATGCCCCAGATGCTGCTCCCCTGCTGCAGATTTTCGTCACATGTTTTGGAGTTGTCCCAACCTTCATCCCTTATGGCGGGCGGTACACGGTACACTGTCGGAACTCACAGGTCTCACTACACTAGCCACCTGGGAAACCAGCGCACTAGGCATCTTTCATGTGCCTAAGCAAGACCCGGTGCATAGACGCTTCGTGTCCTTAGCGCTCCTGTTGGCAAACAGATGCATAGCCATGCACTGGCGATCCTCGGAGGGTCCCCCTATAGCAGCATGGACGGGGGCGGTCTGTAAGTGGGCGGCGGCGGAAGAGGATGCTCTTAGAGAGGAAGAGGCCAGGGGCGCGCGTAAAATTCCCATATCCATGGAATGGGCCATGCTCCTCCACAGCTTCCGGCAGTCCACACGTGCAGGAGACCCACCTACTCCTCCCCCCCCCCGCCCGAGAGGACCAGTAGTCTCTACCTGGTGTCAACCATCCCAGGGCCGACTCCCGGTACCCCCCGCATCCTGGTCAAATTCTCATATGTCATACCACCCATCCCGTTACTCACGTACACGGGATGTATCCATCCCCTATCCATCCCTCTCCCCCCCCCATTTTGGAGTGCAAACTGGATAGCTCAGTGGCCCCCTCCCCGACGCCCGTCACCAGTATCCCCCTGCTTAGACCCTGCTAGCGCCCACATGCTTCCCTCCCACAGTTTCGTCCCCCCCCCGCTCTCTGGTAGCACCGCTATATGGACTGTACAGACCCCGATCCTACGCTCTTTAGACGGGAACTTACATGCCTGTCATTATTCATCGTCCTCTTGACGATGCAGGTTCACTGTCTCCCAGCCTGCAGACATATTTGCACGATCTGTACTGATTAATTGAGGAAATGTATACTTGTACCAGTTGTATAAAACAAGAAAACGTTGTGCGCCTAGCTGTTCGTGGCTAAATGTTGAGGCCACGTCAGCAGATTATTTACACTGTACCCATATACTTTGATGCAACAATAAAAAACAAATTTCAAAAAAAAAAAAAAAAAAGAAACAAACAAAGCCTTCTTCTTCCTCAAAAACCCAGTGGCTGTAATCTTTTCAACACCTAGGCCTAGATGTAGGTCGCCAATTACCGGTCGGTAACGGCCGATTTCGGCCCTTACCGACCGGTATTTGGGAATTGGCATGTAGGGGGCATTTTATTTACAGAATCGGTGTATTTACCGATTCGGTAAATTTACAGAATCGGTAAAATACCAAATCGGTAAATATACCGATTCTGTAAATCCATATGTAGGTGGCACTGTAATCAGTGTCACAGGCCCTTATCGAATCGTTATTTACCATGGAATACTATTCCATGGTAAATAACGAATTCCAGTGTACATGCACATCTGTGCATGTACACCTGTGACATGTGGCACACAGACATGCCTTAAGGGCATGTCTGTGTGTCACATGGCACACAAGTCAGAAACAGGGGTGCAACAAGGTGTCAAAGTGACACCCTGTCCCCCTTGTAAATTCGGTAATTTTACCGATTCTGTAATTACCGAATCGGTATTTGCTATTGAATCCTATGGGCTTCAAGGCCCATAGGAATCAATTACAAATACCGATTCTGTAATTACAGAATCGGTAATTACCGAATCTTACAGATTCGGTATTTTTACCGAATTATTTCCCTACATAGCAATTACCGAATAGTGAATACCGAATCGGTAAAATTCGGTATTTACCATTCGGTAATTTGCCTATTACCTACATCTGGGCCCTAGTGTCCTGCCTGATTTGCCTTCCCCCCTAACCCCTCAAAGTGTGACACAAAGCAAAGGACCAGATAACACCCTTATTGCGCAGACAGCCTTGGGACTAACAGTCCCAACAGTGGACCAAATGGACCCAAGTTGTCAAGATCTAAACCATGACTCACGCAAAAACAAATGCCAGCTACAAAAGGACAAGGAAGAGAATAGCTTGAGAAAATAAACTATCTTGACAACGGCGGAAGGAAGGGAAATATCAACACCAGAAAAGCAGCCTGAAACATAAATAGAGACAACAATAGAGGGACTGACAAAAAGTAGTACTTCTGGGAACAGGTCCAAAGCAATAGTGGAGTCCTCCTATGAAGGAGATAGCAATTGGAATGGAAGAAATTGGGGTGAAGACTGTGGAAAGCAAATTGCAAGGACAAGCACTTCAGAATCATGTGCAACCCCGAAACTTGCTTCATGCCTTACCTCAAAATCGACTATTTCTCTCACACCTCTAAAGTAACCTGACTACAAATATGCATTGAGAACTGAAGCCCAGATTCCCAGGACAATCGCTGATGAACTTAATGACCTGGAAGATCTAGAAAACTCATGGTTAAAGCTCCTAAACCCCATATTGAGCAAGGAGACCTCACAAGACTCAACAAAAATAGAGTCACCCGAGGACAACAAAACCTTAAAGCAAACACAGGGAAGCAGGCCGACTTGGGGAAAAATCGGGACAACGATGGAACAGCAATGATCCCAGTCCAGAACACAGCCCAAATAGAACCCAGCATTCGCCTGCCTAAACAAGAAAAGCACACTGGTATTAATCAACTATTCCATCAGGAGAAAGTACAGAGTACCTCTACTACTCTCTTAAATCCGTTTTAGAAACACTACAATCATCAACAAAAGCACTGAATTGGCATCAAGACAAACTTGACACCCAAATAGAATTAATGAACATTATAGCCCTCCACATAGCAGGGATAGATACTAAACTGGACAATCTTAACAAGCTAATAACATCGGCACAATCAATTCTGTTCAAATAACTTTATTCGACTCAAAAAGAATCATAAAAGTATACCTTAAAAAATGTCATACATACAAATCAGTATACAAAATATCATAGCACTATACATTGTTGGGCTGAATTATTACATAAGCAGGGGGTAGCCTCTCACACCAATCCCCATGCTTAATGAGGGCAACTACAAAGTGCAGTGCATTAAGCTGAATTTCATATATAAAAATCACAAATGTTATTTCATATTCAGAAAAAGACATCGTGAACAAATACACAATACACAATATATCATATCAAAAACATAAAATCAATAAAAACATGTTCATAATTCATAGCGATTCCTAATTGAAAGAGCAGATCTAATAAAAGTAAGCATAGAGCTACATATAGCAGCAGTTGATAGTGATCTCAAGTACTCAAAACTTTCCTTATGTGTACAAGGTCGAATATCCCTCAAGAGAGGTTTAATAAAGCAATCTCGTGGGGCTTTATAAAGTGAACAAAAGAGTACAAAGTGCACTGTGCATTGTTGAGTTACATTATCACATGGGCAAGGGGGCAGCCTCTCACACCAGCCCCGTTGCTTGGGGAAGGCAGCCAAAAAGTGCAGTGCTTTTAACCGGAATCTAGTCAAATAAAAACGCCATTGTATATGTGTGGTAAAAGACAAGTAAAACTGTTGCTGTGATATAACCACTTGGTCAGATGTGTATTTATCTTGTCTGGACAAACCTAAAGCAGTATAATAGGCATTCCTAATAACCATCTTCATGTCCGGATTAATGGAGTCAGGGTTTTCATAAAAGTTTTTCACGCCTATTTTATAGAAGGTTTCCTTCACATAGCATAACCAAGGTATAATCATGGCCTTATCAAGATTCATACAATCTTTTAAAATTTCTTTTTAAAACAACAAATCCTCTGAGGTCCATATTTTGACCCAAAGGAGCAAGGGGGACACATGAATTCTATCACTCACGAAATGTAAGCCCACCTCCGAATGACAGAAAGTATTTGGAGAACTATTAGGGATAGATAAAAGTTGTTTTAAAAATGTGTTCTCCATGGTTTGTATTTATTCACTTTTATGGTATCCCCATACCCCTGCCCCGTAAGTCGCCACTGGCAAACATTTGGATTTATACAAGGTCATAAGTTATGCTATTGGTTTTTGACCCGGTTTGCTGGCGAAACGGAAAATGGCCTCTATTGATCTACTTGTTTTTTGGAGCCGGGTTGTTATCAAATGATCCCAGTTTAATGTTTTATTAAAAAAGATTCCCTAAATAGTTAAAATTTGAAACTTTCTTAATGGCCATATTGTCCACAATTTATTTACAAGTTTTAATTCTATTTGAACCACAGACCATTGCAAATGATTTTGTACAATTTACCCTAAGGTCTAGCCCCAACATAAACTCATTAAAAGCATTCAGACATTTTCGCATACTATTTGCCGTTAATGTCATCAGCACAGTATTGTCCGCATATGACAATAAAGGTATATATTTGCCATTTATTTTGGGAAAATCTAAACATTGTTGCAATAAAAACTTTTCTAAACCATTTGTGTATACTAAAAACAGAAAGGGGGCCTAAATACAGCCCTGGCGGACACCTTCACTTAATTTTTCCTTTTTTTTCACCACCTGGGCCATATAGTATAGCTACAGAAGTAGCAGCATGCAATCTACGCAGCAGAGTGACAAGCGGCTCCCCAAAACCCATAGACCCCATTAGCCCCCATAGCTTTCCCCTGCATACAGTGTCAAATGCACAATCAAAATATACGCTAGAACCAAGTCCCTGCACCTGTGATCCGATTATTGCAAGCTGAGCCTCCTCCCATTCCTCCTAGAACAAATACTAGCACTCAGACAGCTAAGTACATCATGCTCTAAGTCCAAAGAGGCTGAAAGTAAACCACAACCATCTTTCTTCAAACAGGTGGACAAGAAAGAAATGGACAAGGAAAAATTTAAATGTCAGATGAGAAAAAGGCGCCTTATTACGCTAACCTATTTCACCTAAATCAATTAAACAAACAAGAAGACAAAAGAAACGGGAAAGGAAAGCAAGAAATAAATTACTAGCTGACAAAGCAGAGCTAGAAACCAAATTCTTTCTAATATTTAGTATAGCTAAAGAAAAAGATCACACAGTAACCACAACAAGATCCTCAGAGGGAGTAACGGACGCATCAACCGAGGCTCCAAAAGCGACTTCTCTGTCAACACCGGTAAGGGAAGAACAAGACCCCAAGAAACAAAGAAACTCCAATGCTAACAGAACAGTGGAGCCCGTCAACAGCGAAAAGGAAAAAACAGCAAAGACCGGGAAGTGTACAGAACCTATAACATGGAAAAAGCCAACAACAAGCCCACATAACAGCACCCAAACAGAAAGCGATGTTGAACAAAGTCCAACAAGTTGGAGCCCGAGAAAACACCGACAAAGTGAACACCCCAACGGTTTACAGCCATCTGGGAACAGGGATTAGGAGAAAAAAGAAGGGCAAGTAACAAAATCCACACCGCATATGTCCAAACTCTGTGCCAAAATGGTGAAGCAGAAAGAAGGGACAAAAGGAACGGCACCTGGAAAAGAAGGATTAAACCTGCAACAAAGTGAGGAACCACGGAAAAAGGCATGGAGCCAGTTGGGACGAATTGGGAACAGACAAGTGGAAAATACAAGCAACAAAAAGGGCTCAATGACCTTGTGGAAATTACTCCACGAGGTAAGGCCAGTAAGTCCTCTTCACTTGGGACCATTAAGAGATCCTCTCCTAGTCCAACAAAAAGGACTGTAACAATAAAGCCATAGAATTAGGGTTAACAACAAGGAGGAAGTAGCCCACATTGGAGGAGCAAATGTGGACCAGCCAAGGTTAGCTACTTTTGGAAAGGAACAGGTCCCCCAGAGAAATGACCTCGTCTCAACTGGGAAAGAGAACAACCATACTAGTAGGCCACCACTAATAATTACAATACACGACATCGAAAATGGCAATAAGTCCAGTGGTGTCAACCAGAGAATAAAAACATCTGCAGTGGAGGGACCAGATCAAGAAGTCAGCACTACAAGTTCCACAGGGCAGTACACACAACAACCTCCACATATACTATTAACACCAGATTACGAGTCCCTGGGGCGGTAGAACACCCTAAACAGGGGTAACATACTCAAATTGACATCATGTATCCCAGGGCTACAACATTTAAAGTCGGATCATTTACTCTCTGTGGAATTCTGCCAAGCAGGACACAGAAACTCTAATGAGCAAACACTCACAACTTGGCAAAAGGAGGAAGTTGCCCAACTAGTCATGTCCTTTGCACAACACTTTAACACATGGGGCATCAAACTTTTGAAACCGGCGAAACCAAGCTACCCAGGCCCACTAAGGGAAACTTCCCCAGAGCAGTGAAAAGTTGGGCAAAACACAACAAAAAAAAAACAGGTTTATTCAGTCTTACAGAATGCAAGGGGAACAGTCCACCAACAACAAGCTGCAATGTGGGCCAGTCAAAGGAAAAGGCAACCTTGGAACCCACTGCGGTCTACTGGAGTTGGATTGCAGGTACGCTGAACAAAATGAAACCAATCTGACCTTTACAGAAATACACAACGAACAACACCCAAGATACTCTACACCTCATCTCATGGAACATAGCCGGAGCCAAGAAATGGCTAGAAAATGGCCGGCCCTTTCAAAGCTGGGAGTCATGCAACATCATTGCTCTACAGGAGACTTGGGCATTAGAGGAGTTGCCGCTCATCAGATTTACACATTTTAGCACTCTAGCAGAGAAAAATAAGAGGCATGGGTGCCCAAAGGGAGGGTTAGCAGTCTACTTTTTGACTGAAATTGATCGCAAATCAGAGCAAATAGCCCCTTATGATCCAAACGTGCAGCTAATAAAACACAAGAATGCCCCTTCTGCGGTTGAATGATTGCTTTCTCTCTATGTAAATCAAGCAACACAAGAGTAATCCCAATCCAGTGGGGGATTCCTAATTGTGAAATGGTGATTGTCTTATGAACATGTTCACAAGAGAAACAGTAGAATAGTGTCCAGCCTGTTGTTGCGGGTGGGAAGGGAAAGAGACCCTTTTATTTAAATAGCCCTCACTCACTCTAATAGTGATATGCTTCATCATAGGGTTCACCCCGACTGCTAAAAGTCGGGGTGGGCTAACCGTTTTTCAGGGAGCACATAAAGATATTGTGTATGGGGGCGTACTATTAAAGATAAAATTCCTCCCCCACTCCTAAAGAAATCTATAATAATGGGGTGGGAGGGAAGGTTAAAATATATATACAAATAGGGTGACTAAGGATATGATGGTCCTCTGACTTGCCTGGCTTTTTGCCTATATTTACTAATGGGGAACACTGACACTACTCGTCTGAATTTGTATGACTTGTTCATAATTTTTAATAGACTCTTTTTTTACCTATATTAATGAGGTTATCTTTTTTGAACATGTAACACTGAGTTCACAATAATAACACCCGGCTATTCTCTTATTTGATAATTTGAACCAGACAGTTTGCAATACCCTTAAGATGGTGCTGTAGTAGTGCTTTGAATCGAGTCCCATTTATGGGAGGGCATTTTCACTGTTTATGTAGTGGCATTGTATAAATAGCCACTCCAAGATTGCGCTGATGCAACACGCCAGGATTCGGAGTGGAGTACTCCCTGTCGGGAGTTCAAGATTTTTCTGGTAATACTCGATATCGATTGTAATTACCTTATTGGTCTGGACTCTTGTTTTATGCTTTTTACGCGTAATATAGTTGGATAGATGATGCTGAGTGGATGTCAGTGTTTAAATATTGGATACAAGAAGATAAGAAACCTGCTTAGTCACATCTCGTTGGTCTGTACTATGTTCAATTTAATATATTGGCCCTCATTATGGCCTTGAATCAAGTGGCCAGATATTTCGTAATTTCACGTTTATGGTTTCTTAGGGTGAAATTTGAACCTATGAAGTTCGTTTTTTTACTGATGAGGCTACATTGCTGATCTTTGTGGTTTCGCTGTTGGTGGTGAGTGTTTGTCACACTGTAAGCTTACTACATGAACATACCCAATAAGCAACTGTATGTATGCATTGAGTTATGTGGATAGAAGCTAAATGTTTTTTTAAACGTTATAGGGCATTTTTTGATTTTAAGGACAACATTTACTGATTGTGGCAGAGAACTATATTTACATTACCCTTAGAGATATTGTGCTCGCTGGGAGTTTTTTTGATAGAGTAGCACATTGAACATGTGCACTTGGCAGTTGGAACTAAGGGCTAGATGTAGGTAATTTAGATTTACCGATTCTAAAATACCGAATTTCACCGATTCGGTATTTTAGAATCGGTAAATCTGATGTGGGTAATAATTCTGTATTTTTTACCGAATCGGTAAGATTCGGTATTTACCGATTCGGTAAATACCGAATTGGTATTTGCTATTGAATCCTATGGGCCTTGAAGCCCATAGGATTCAATAGCAAATACCGATTCGGTATTTACCGAATCGGTAAAAATACCGAATTGCAAAGGGGGACTGGGTGTCACTTTGACACCCTGTTGCATCCCTGTAACTGGCTTGTGTGCCATGTGGCACACATACATGCCCTTAGGTCATGTCTGTGTGCCACATGGCACAGGTGTACATGCACAGATGTGCATGTACACAAGAATTCTAACTATCTACGTTTCAGAAAGAGGCTGAAAACCTTCCTATTTCCATAAACCCCCTCTACCCCTCCTTGCCCCTCACTCCCCTCAGGTTAACTATTCCTAGCGCAGGGATACTCACGGGTGACTACGCGCTCTATAAAATTTATTAATAATTAATAATAATAATAATAATAATTCGTTATTTACCATGCAATTGTATTACATGGTAAATAACGAATTCTAAAGGCCCTGTAGCACTGTTAGAAGTGCTACCTACATAGGAAAATACAGATTCTGTAATTTTACCGTTCGGTAAATTTACCGAATCAGTAAATTTTACCGATTCTGTAATTTTACAGAATCGGTAATTTTACCGATTTGGTAAAATTACAGATTCAGTAAAATTACCGAATCTGTATGTTTTCAGTGCCCCTACATACCAATGTCAAAATACCGTATGTGGAGAAGTGTGGCTCACTGGTTAGAGCAGGCAGACCCTGAAGCAGAGGTCAGACCCAGGACCAGGGTTCAATTCCCGACGCGGCAGGGTCTTGAGCTCAAATGTCCATGGACTTGATAATTCTCGCTTCTGTGCCTGACCTAATCCTGGGTTCACACTCTGCAACTCTGGGCATTAAGCTTGCTTAATCTCCACAACGGCCCCCCGTGGCGGGATGCCTTGGTTTCACCTTGGGGATGCCCTGTAGGGGCTATCTCACAGGGAAAAGCCAGGACGGGTTCCCAAGGCAAGCACGGGGATACCCCTTCGGGGGTCGATTCAGGCACTATATAAGAAACATAATAATATTAATAATAATAAACGGCCGAAAATTGGTATTTTCGGCCGATTCTGACCGGTATTTTGACACCTACATCTGGCCCTAAATGTCTACCCTCTTCTTCAGAAAGAAACACATAGGGTGTGGCACTAACTGTTCCCGCATCTTATATATATTTTTTTCACTTCATTGAAGAGCACTTTGATTACTAATATCTGTAATCTTCATACAAATTTTGTTTTTTTCTTATCCACCCCATCTCTCCAGGTACACTCCAAATTCCTCTAATCAATACACACTCCTTTTGGACTGACTAATGGCTTCCTATCAGGGGCTCTTTTATTCAATTTTTACTTTGGTGGAGGTTCTGTATGAATTGAGTGGATAGATTATAATGGTATTTAAGTATTTGTTTGTTTTAGTAGACCTGTAAAACCCGACATGTTGGGTAAAGAACCTAGCAAAAAGCAAAGGATTTTCGCTCAATCTGAGTTGGAAAATCAGCAGAAAAGAAAACTTTCTTTCTTGAGTCCCCTCACTCACCAGGGTTTCCCCTTGGTGACATGCTTCATCATAGGGGGCATCTCAGTCCGCTGCTAACTGAGGCGTACTGCGACTTGCGAAATTATGTAGGAGCACTTTCATGAAGACTATGTGTGGTGCAGTGGTGTTTTGGAGTGGACAGAGGTGAGTTAAAAATACATAGCTAGTGGGCGAACTGGAGGGGAACTAACTAAGTGACACACCGTGCGGAGAACTCCCTTCAAAATTAGAGTACGAGAACCCTCATCCCCCAAGACCATGGGGCTCAATTTTGCTTACATATAAATACTATGTGACAATGGTTTATCGTATGTATTAACGCATGCTTATTAGTTGCAGCGTATTTTTTTTACTAATTACCTCAATTTAGGTTATTTTGGAAGGGCGTACACAGGGCTGGACCCTGTGTAGTCCTGACGAAGAGCCCTGGGGAATGCTCGCAACATGTTGACATATACTAGGGATTCCTAACCCATCATAGCTAGGTTTTTCCCGTATCTTACCCCGTTTTTAGACATACCAACTAGGAGCAAGAATAAAGTTATTTTGACCACTACCTAGGTATTTTTAACAAGATAGGATTGTTTTCCAAAGATTCTTTCAGTCAGTCGGAGTTGTTGTCTCTCCTTGTTAAGGTCTGTTTTGAACCAGGATATAGAAGGGATACTTCTTCATTTTTTGTGTTTTAAAGGGGCAATGGTGTCCAGCAGTTCTGTCATTATTGTGTTGTAGCGGGAGGTGATGTCAGCAGCAGTGGTGAGTTCAGGGGATGGGGTAATTTGAGTGCTGACTAGGGATTCTAGCTCTGATTGCTGGATTTGTAGCATATTCCTCGTCCAGGGCTTCGAACAATGAGTTTGGTTAGAGGGCTTGGGCTGGGTAAGATCGAAAGAAATTAGTTGGTGGTTGGTCTAGCCAACAGGAAAGATGGATTGGAGGGATAGGCCATCATGGTTGGTGATGATTGCATCAAGGGTAAAGTCTTTATTGTGGGTTTTATTTTTTGCTGTGTTGAGTGAGACCCTTCAATTCAAGGAGGGTGGATAGGGCTCAAACTGCATTGTTGTTACCATCATTCAAGTGCAAGTGTAGGTCTCCTAGTATAACGTCTGTGGAATCCTTCATAGAGTTTCATGTTATAAAGTCTGATAGGTCTTCATGTAAGAGTAGCTTTCCACCTGGGGTGAAAGATGGTGCAGAGTTTGATGGGGTTGGAGTCTTTGGAGGGAAGATCAACTCCTAGGTATTCGAAACTTGAGTATTGGGTTGAGTGTAAAGTTTTTAGGCAGAGGTCCATGTTGTGTATGATAGCTAATCCACTACTGTTACAGCCTTTCTGGTCACAACAAATTATTGAGAAGCCCGGTGGGGTGTGAAGGTCAATAATGGCTAATCGTGGTTGTTAGCCAGGTTCTGGTTAAGAAGAATATGTTGATTTTGTTTAGAAGGATGAGTTCAGCTATTTCAGTGGTTTGCTTGGCTGCTAAGCAGCAGTTTAGCAGCATGAAGTTTAATGTGTTTGAATATTTCGGTTTGCAATGTGTGAATTTGATGAAAGTGAGTTGGGCAGATGGCATGGGGAGCGCTTAGCGGTGATGTGTCTCATGCCGAGGAAGACCAGGATCTTGTATAGGGAGCCTTGATTGTGGGTAGTGATGTATGAGTTTGTTCCGAGTTTCCACTTCTAGTTATGACAAACCAGATGTGCCTCATATGGGTTTAAGATGTTATTGGTTGAAAGAGATAGTTGCCCAGGTGGACAAGCATGAGGAGTCACTTGGCAGGGTGGTAGCGCGGGAGGAGTCAGAATGCATGTTAGTGGCAGTCACATTGCTTGGCATGGTTGGGAGCTTAGGAAACGAGTTGGGTCCGGTCTTGTTTTGCTTGTGCAAATGCAATACTTTCTTCTTGTATGCTGTTGACTGCGAGTTCTAGACGGTGGATTGTGGTGATCAGTTAATAAAGGGTTGGCTGTGGGGGAGAGAGTAGGGTAGACTGGTGGTCATAGTAATATGGGGTGATTGTGGCTGTTCGGACTGGTCGGTTGTGGATAGTTGCCTGTTTGGGTTCTGGTGTGGTATTTCAGGGTGTTAGTGTAGGGGAGATGGGTCTTACTGTGTTGGAGAGAGTTCTTGTAAAATGTCCAGAAATTCAAGAGGAATAGGGAAAGAGGGGGATGAGTGTGAAGGGAGATAGAGTTGAGGGAAAGAGGAGTTGTGGGTTCATCTGCATCCTGACTCCTGAGAGAGATTGAGAGTTAATTTCCGCAATGCTGGACGGTAAGGTGGGCTCAAGGGCAGATGGAGAAATTGTGTTCTGTGGCTTGGATTAAGAGGTTTCCATTTCAGTTGAAGAATATGGACAGTTCACCACCAAACCTTTAGGCAGGGGATATGGTGAGTATGGATCCATTTGTGGTGTCTATGATGTTAGTTACATGAAGGTGCTGTAGGAAGTTGTCTCTCCATCTGGCAGGTTTTCAGTGAAGAAACTGTGATCTGTTTTCAGGCCTCAATGTGTTGTTCTGTAAGAGATGTTGGTCATTTGAGTTTCTGGATGTTCTCTGAGGAGGCTGTGTTTGTAGGTTTTCGTGGCACGTTTGGAGACATTAGATAGAAATTTGATGCAGTGGGAATTGAGACCATGTCTTTCCAGGGCAGAATCAAGTGTGGTCATGAATGGATTCAGGGGTGGGGTGTGCCACCAAAAAAGGAGTGGTCCTAGGGTGGAGCTCCTGGCAATGGCTAAAGCAGAGCGATATTTTTTTTATCTGTGAAGAAGGACAGAGGAGCTGGGCTGAGATCAGAGTCCCAAGAGTGAGGCTGGGGATGCTAAGTAGTTACAGATGTATGGGGGAGTATGGTATGAAGGGGAGGTGGCCACAGAGAGGGAAGTGCAGAGTATAAATGGTAGTAGTTTAGAGGTGGAGGCAATGACTAGGGTTTACACAGTTGAGGGAGAGTTGTCTAGTAGTGAGAGAAGGCTGGGGATGTGTATTGATAACTGCAGAGGGAGTGTCTGATAAGGAGGGTTTGTCTGAATATATGTGGGAGACCTAGAATTTGCATAGTGCCTTGTGGATGGGTGTCTGGTGTGGGTGTTGGGTTTGGTTAAATGTGGGAGACAGTTGTCCTAATGGGCCCGGAAGTAGAGCATTGGGTGGGGTAAATGAGATACTTTACTCACAGATCCCTGGAACCCTACTGAATAGGCAGGACCAATAGTGAAAGGAAGGTAGATTTGACCTCAAGTGAGTCAACCCAGGGACCTCACATAAAAAGTTTAAATAGTCCAGGTGGGCATCATCCCAGTCAAGTGACTAGGGAACAGGTAGCTGGTGCCTAAACAATATTCAAAAAGCCCTAGAAATGCTACAGCAGTTCATCAATTACAAGTGGGAATCAGCATGCCCTTAATAAATGGCCACTTCTTAGAGACTTGGGAGATCCTAAAAGTTAGGGAGGCAGAGTCCTGCATTCCTTTGCAAGTGTCAGCATGTTACATAGAGTCCTTCTTTCCTTTCAGTTAATCAGCAAACAGCAAGTCCTATGTCAGTTTCGATTCAGGCATAATGGCTGCCATCTTGTGGATGAGGTTCTTGTGTGGGGAAGGGGAGAGAAGGAGCTCAAAAATGGCATAATGGTCACCGCCCAGCAAGAACCCTATTGAGATACAAAGCACCAAGGAATCACAGTGACATGTGCAGTTGCGAGAGGGATCTCAATGTCAGGATCGCGCCCCAGTTGGCTGACTCAAGTCTCATCTGGCATGCATGCCAGGGTGAGCTACAGCCTGGGAAAATGTTGAAGGGACACTCTGAAGATGTTGAAGACTACCCACTCTGGGGCCCCCACAGACCCCTATCTCCACCACATCTACAACAGAGCCACATACATCATCGCCCCAGAGCTCCATTGCAACATTAATCACTCCTTCGTAACCGCCTCCTTCCCCAATGACTGGAAATACACCGAGATCAACTCTCTCCTGAAAAACCCTCAGCGGACCCCACTGACATCAAGAATTTCAGACCAATCTCACTACTCATATATCCAGGCAAAGTCATGGAAAAAGCTGTTAACAGTCGACTTACCAGCTTCATGGAAGAAAACAACATCCTCGACTCCTCCAATTCAGGCGTCAGGAAGACCGCCAGCACCAAAACCACCCTTCAAGCGGCAACAGATGACATCCGCTCCCTCCTTGACATAGGAGAGACTGCGGCCCTCATCCTCCTGGACCTCTCCGAGGCCTTCAACATAGTCTTTCACCGCAACCAAGCCTTCAGACTCCACGGCGCTGGAATCTAGAACAAGGCTTTCGACTGGATCCTCTCTTTTCTCTCCGGCAGAACGCAATGGGTTGGACTCCTTTTCTCTCAGACCCACACCAACCACCTGCAGAGTCCCACAAGGATCCTACATCAGCCCAACCCTGTTCAATACCTACATTGCCCTGCTCGCATCCATCGTCAGATCATACAGACCCAACATTACATTGTACGCAGACGACACCCAACTCATTCTCTCCTTATCCAACGAACCCAACATCACCGAAGGCAACTTTCAAGATGGAATGGAAGCCGTCACCAGGTGGATAAAGAACAGCTGCCTGCAACTCAACATGGAAAAAATCGAGGTGGTGATCATGGACCCGCACCCCAATGCTTGGAACAACACCTGGTGGCCCCGCCATCTGGGGCCCACCCACAGACCACACACGTAATCTCAGAATCATCCTGAACTCTGAACTCAAAATGGACTGCCAGATCAACACCATCAACTCTTTCTGCTACCACACCCTTTGCCTACTCTGAAAGACCGTCAACTGGGTCCACCCTGAACACAGGAAAACCATCACTCACACCATCATCAGCAGCAGACTGGACTACGGCAGCACACTCTACGCCGGGATCAACAAGAAACTCATCGACAAACTCCAGAACGTCCAGATCGTCGTTGCCAGACTAGTCCTCAAACTACCGTGCCACTGCCACATCAGCCAACACCTATATACGCTAAACTGGCTCCCCGTCGAGAAGAGAATCACCTTCAAGCTTCTCACCCATGCTCACAAGGTCCTTCAAAACACCGGACCTGCCAACTTGAGCCACTGCCTCATGTTCCATGCTCCCCATCGTTCACTCTACTCGGCCCAGCTCTATATTGCGACAGTACCTCGCATCAAGAAAACCAGAGCAGGAGGACACTCCTTCTCCCTCCTTGCTGCCAAGGCATGGAACTCCCTCCGTCTCCATCTCCGACAGACTCCGTCACTCCCCAAGCTCTTGAAGAACCTCAAGGCCTGGCTCTTCGATGGAACTCCTTGATCGACTGGGATCTGCAAGCCCTCCTTTTTTCCTCATCTTCCCTCATCGCCTTGAGACCCTCTCAGGTGAGTAGTTTGTGCTTTACAAACCACTGATTGATTGATTGATTGAAGTTATAAGTTCCTTAACAATGGTACAAGGAACCAGCACAAACTGCACATGCCTCGTGATTGGTGACCAGTTTTCACGAAGGTTTGAGTTGCTTACTCAAAGGATGCTCTTGTCAGGCTCCCCAAGCCAAAAAGAACATTTCACCAGTAGTCACTGTAGCATACCTGCACAGGCACTCTACAGAATCTCATGCCATTTTAGGGGATGGGGAGAGGGAGGGTCTGTTCTACTCATTTATGTTTGGATCTTTTTTATTGACCTTTTATTTTATTCATTACAGTAATATGCAATACAGCTGTAGACTTTAGCTGTGTACATAGCCCGTTTAACAATTCTGCAATCAGCTATGATCAAGTAAAGCAACACAATCAATAGATTAGTACATCCAAAAACATTGAAATGTTAACTTTGATAGTGAGAATAAACAATTGCCTTCATCCTCGGCTCTTGCATTAACTCTACAGTATCCTCTGTTCTTTGTTAACTTTGCCACTCTGTCATTGCATTATCTCGAGTGTAATTTGTAGATCAATATATATTTAACCAACAACTTAAACTATCACAGGCTACCTCAGTAATCGAAGGCAACCCCTGAATACATACTGCACGCAAATGTAAAGTGTCATATGTATTATTTATCCATGGTTCAGATTGTATCCCATACAACTGAAATGTCACTAGTTTGGCACTAGCCTTCACATTCCAACCTCATCCATTGTCCAGCCCTAACCCTGACCCACCGCTGGCCCATCTTGCCACGTGGATGAGCTATCAGGATCAAGTTGTAGCTTGAGCTGCAGTGCTGTGAGGATTGTGCCCTAGCTTTACGACAGCAAAACTTTTGCAGCCCTAGAGTGTCCTCTTTCCTGAGGGAAGCACCCTCGGCTGCTGCCCAGTTCAGTATAGAACGGGCCCATGATAAAAATGCCGGAGGCTCTCCTCCTTTCCAACAACTTGTGATGAGTCTTTTAGCCACCGCATAGCCAAGAGCAATAAACGTGCTCGTGGCCCTGTGTGTTTCCCCCTAGGGAAACAATCCCAGTAAACAGGACTCCCAGGAGTGCGGGACCTGCCTATCAATGCGCCCCTCCAGGTGCTCAATCACCCCATACCAAAATTGTTGAAGCTTATTGCAGGACCAGAGCATATGTATAATGTCTGCATTCAGGAGAGTGCATCAGGGACAGGTTTAATCTACTCTATGGAGATATCAATTGATTTTTTCCGGGGTGAGATATGCGCAATGCATTATATAATATTGTATCAATTGGAACCTCACATTCTGCTGGACTTGTGGTGGACTCTCTAATACTCTATTCCATTCCACCTCTGTGAATTAAAGATTAATATCCTGCTCCCATTTCTCTCGCAGTGGGACCAAGCTTATTGTGTTATGCTGCTGCAGGGCATCTGAAAACAATCAGATTAGGTGACTGCCGTTCCCCATTGCATGAATGTATTGAATCATCAGGTTTGCTGGAGGTTCCTGTGAAATGTCACCCAATTGGCCATATACTTATCTAGGACGTGTGTTGAAGAAAGTGTCCCCAATGGATACCTTACTCCTCCACCAAAGTGTTGAAGGGTATCAATCAATCACCATTATATAAGTCCCCAAGTGTGTGTATTCCCGCCGCATGCCAATCCACCAAGTCCGTAATGGTGGTATACCCTGCACCCATGGGCAGCGAACACCAGTGGCAGCGCTGGCGCATACCGCTTCATACTTTTGGTAAGAAATTATACCTGTGGCAGGGATGAAAGACAGATAGAACAGAGTGTATTGTCATGGGACCCCCCCCCCCCTCAAGTGTCCTACAGTTGCCTACCTTCTGCCCACTGGGCCACCCACTGCAACTGGAACGCAAGGTAATAGTGTTCCAGGTTCTGCACCGACAGCCCTCTCTGCCCTGTCAGGAGATACAGCTTTGCAAGAGCAAATCTACACCGAGAGGTGTTCCATATAAGTCCCTGTATGATCCGTTCTAATGGCTTAAAGAAGGAGGGTTGCAGATATATTGGCAGATTTGTGAAGCAATATAAAAGGCGGGGAAGAACCACCATCTTAACCAAGTAGACCCTACCAGCTACTGAGATGGCAGGCGTTTTCCAGAAGGCCATCTGTGCCGACAAAGCTGTGACTGCTCTGGTGAGGTTGCCATCCAAGAGATCCTGATCATTATGATATATCCGGATACCCAAATAACGGAACACCGAAGGCTACCACTCTATGACTATGTCCCCAATAGCAAACCTCGGGTCTGCCCTAGTAGGGCCGAACAGAACTAACCAGGATTTGTCCCAATTGACTCGGAGGCTCGAGAGGTGAGCAAATTGGTCAAGCACATCAGGTATAATTCAGGGAATCTCAACCAGGTCTTTTATATATAGCAGGAGATCTTATGAGTATAGGGATATTGCATGAATCGTGTCACCCATACAGATACCCCAGTGTTCCGCGGATGCTCAAAAAGCTAAAGCCAATGGCTCCACGGCCAAAGCAAACAGAAAAGGGGAGAAATCAATCAATCAATCAATCACTCAATCAATGCATTTGTAAAGTGTGCTACATACCCGTGAGGGTTTCCAGGTGCTGGGGGGGGGGGGTGCTACTGCTCAAAGAGCCAGTTCTTGAGAAGTCTTCGGAAGGTGAGGAGGTCTTGGGTCTGTCGTAGGTGAGTCAAGAGGGTGTTCCAGGTCTTGGCGGCGAGGTAGGAGAAGGATCTGTCACCGGAGGTCTTTCGTTTGATCCGGGGGATGGTGGCGAGGGTGAGGCTTGCGGAGCGGAGCTGGCAGTTGGGGGTGTAGAAGCTGTGTCTGCGGTTCAGGTAGGCTGGTCCGACGTTGTGGAGTGCTTTGTGTGCGTGGTTGAGGAGCTTGAAGGTGATCCTTTTGTCGACGGGGAGCCAGTGTAGGTCTCTCAGGTGGGGGGTGATGTGGCTGTATCATGGTACATCGAGGATCAGTCGGGCGGAGGAGTTTTGGGTGCGTTGGAGGCGTCGCAGGTGCTTGGCCGGGATTCCTGCATAGAGTGCGTTGCCGTAGTCTAGCTTGCTGATGGCGAACGCCTGTGTCAACGTTCTTGTTTCGGTCGGGATCCACTTGTAGATCCTGCGTAGCATGCGGAGGGTGTTGTAGCAGGAAGAGGAGATGGCGCTGACCTGTTTTGATATGGATAGGGAGTAGTCGAGGACGAATCCTAGGTTGCGTGCGTGAGTGGTCGGTCGGTGTCGGTGCTGTTCCCAGCAAGGTTGGCCATCCTCGGGTCCACCCCCTCCCATATATAGTAATATTCGGTCTGGACTTCTCCCATGCCCATGAGGCACAGGGTGAAGACTGATTTGCATATGGCTGTGTCTAAACTGGGGTGACATGGTGAGCAAAACAACAATGGATTTAACCCAGATCTCTTGACTGGGGGTAAATGTATGATTTATTCAGCATTCCGTCCATCATTTGTTTGGGTTGCACTTTTCACCCTAAGTGGAATGGGTATGCCCTGACGCCGTTCCCTTACTCACTGTGCCACTGAATTCAAGCTAGCTTAGCTGATGAAGGGTAATACCAGGAAACCGGTCCCAGGATGCTTGTTTCCGGTCCAGGGAGGACTTGGCTTGGCAGTTTGGTCTGGACTGTTCCCATGGGGCACAGGGTCAAGACTGATTTGCATATGGCTGGGTCTAAACTGGGGTGGCATGATGAGCAAAAGAACAATGGATTTAATGTAGATCTCTTGACTGGGGGTGAATGTATGATTTATTCAGCATTCCATCCATCATTTGTTTGCAGTAGCACCAAGGGTTTCCTATACAGAACTTACATTACTGACCACATGACCTTAGGAATTTCCAAAAAGCGCGAATTATTCATTGTGACTCACAACAAAAGGAAAGGCAGTCAGTCTCCAGCCTTAGAGCACTGAAGGACTGACTCTTCTTCTTAAGAGAGGTGTTCTGACAGCTATGGAAAGGTGGGCCTTCGGAGACCTTCTGGAAAAGACATTGCCCTCATTGAAGAGACCCTTACGACACAGCTTTATTTCCCTGAACTCTTTACAGCAGCTGCCTTATAGTCCATATCTAGCTTTTGAAGGAGTATGTGGCTATTTCACATAAACGCCCATCCGGATTGACGTGGTGATGGAGCGAGGTGGCAAACGCAAAATTTTGTGTACCCCTCATGAAATTAATGTCCCATATTAATAATAGTTACTGATTGCACGTTTTGTGAAATTAACCAACCATAGAGTAAAGTGCACACATTATTTTTGATTTACACATGGGGAAAACTAACTTTGCTTGCATGCCGCAAATAAACCCAGCTAATATGTATTGTTATCGTGTTGTGGAATTAATGTGCAGTTTATTTGTAAACAAACGCTATTTATGTGTGCTTTTTTTGTACATGTTCATGTGGAAAAGGGGTTGATTATGTAAGTATAAACGCTTACATGTCGCTTAATTGCTAGGTAATATTTAATGGGTATATGAGCATCGAGGGTGGTAAACAGAATGGGCTTTAAAATCAATAATTAACATGAATTTGTGTTTCTTTCTATGATAGTTCCAAATTGTGGCCTATAAGACCTAGTCAGAAAATGTACGGTTGGGTACACTGTGAGCAAGAACTGAACTCCGCTGGCGCGCCAAAACCTGCAAATCAGAGTGAACTGCCTGTGCTCGAGGAGGTTCAAGGCCGATGTGGCCCGGAACCTAGGATGTTTGCCAAGATTGGATGATGTCGTGCTCAGAGCCTGGGAGAATATATGGATGTTGCCACTCAAGGAAATGCCTAGGCCAAAGACTGTCCTAAAACAAAGCCCCTTTCTTTTTTCGCTGACATGTTGTGAAGTTAATGCTGTAATGGTGAATAAGGGATGTTAGTTACTTTTTAGAAAGATTAAGTTAGGGATTTAGTGTATAAAAACCCCTGGATTTGTAAGGTTGGGGTCGCTTTTTCCATTTCCATCGGAGATGCTGCCCGATTGCTGACCGATTCCTTGATGTAAGACTCTGTTATTTCCTTATGTGTTTGCTTTGCAGGACTGTTAAAACAAGATGAGGGTGTTAGTCAGGGATGCTAGGAGAGATTGAATTTGGAACTATCTGTTCTTTACTAAACTTTACTGAATTCTGAAATAAAGCGATTTTCTTGAGCTCTAAACAAAATGATAATTTTTTAAATAAAGTTTAAAGTTTTACCGAATAACGATTTACTAATGCTTAAATGTCAGTCATAATTATTTTTTGCCTTAATAAAAATTAGAAAGATGAAGAAGGAAAAGCTGGTCTTTGATTCTTCCTACGCCTAATTTTCATTCTAGTAGATCCATAGCGCGTGTTTGAATAATTTAAATCTGAATAAAATCATGGTAAATCGTTTTTAATATGCAGGTGTAAATAATGAACAGTTAAATAGTTTTAGACACTCCACCAAATGTTATATCGTTTCTCCATTTGCAGTTCACCAAAGCCTTGAAGAAGTGAATAGAGTAAGGGCCCGATGTAGGTAAACGCGATTTTCCGAATTCAAAATACCGAGGCGGGCCGAATCGGTATTCTGAAATCGGAAAACGAGATGTAGGGAAAAAAAAGCGAATGAATACCGATTCGGTCGTCATCGGTAATGAGAATCGGTACGTTCCGAATCGGCACGGACCGATTCGGGAAGTACCGAATCGGCTAACAACGAATCGGAAATTACCGAATCGGCCAACACCGAATCGGTAAAAGCCGATTCTGTAAAATCCGATTCGGCAATCATAGATTCGTAGCCATGAAAACACACCCATGGCGAAAAAGCCCATAGGAATGCATTGAAGAAACCGAATCGGCTTTTACCGATTCGGATAATACCGATTCGGATAATACCGAATCGGATTTTACCGATTCGGTAATATCCGATTCGGTAAAAGCCGATTCAGCCAATGAGGTGGCTCCCCCTCCCCCACCCAAACAGGGAGTGGCAACCCTGGCAGGTGCAGCTAATTAAGAAGTTTCTGGAGAGCCAGCCTGAGCTCAACACTCACAGTTTGCAGCAGTTGGAGTAGGAGGTTGTCAACTGAACTGAAGAACATGGCAGAGCAGTGCGAAAGCCAGAAGTCCTCCCAGAAGAGGAAGCCGAAGTTCACCACCACCGAGCTTCAGGTGCTGGTCGAGGAGGTGGTGAGGGTGCACCGCCAGCTGTTCGGAAAGCTGTCCCTCAATGTGCCAGACTGCACCAAGAGGAGGATCTGGGCCGAAATCGCCCAAAAGGTGAATGCTGCGGGTGTCACCCCCAGGTCCGTAGAAGAACTCAAAAAGAGATTCTACGACATCCGCAGCCTCACAAAAAAGAAGATGGCTGAGATACAGAGGCAGGCTGGACTCACTGGAGGAGGCAGGAACCCGGCGCCACCCCTCACCGAGCTGGAGGAACTGGTCTCCAGCACCATTGAGAGGGAGAGTGTCAGTGGAATCGGGACCCTGGACAGCTCTGCAAGAGCTACAGCTACAGGTAAGAAGCATGCGCATCATGACGCACCCTACCAGACACCTCCCCATTAGACACAATGCATAGGCAAACCCCAGCACAGTACTGTCACCAACATACAAGAGACAAGCATCATGGTACATGTAGTCAGCAGTAGTTAGCTAAACATGGCAGTGCAGAATCACAAGACAGGAAACAGTGTGACACAGTGTAAGGAGATGCAAGGACATGTGGAATGCTTAAATTGTACTGACTGTAATACATCGGCACTCAGTTTACAAATGCTTCTTTGTACCTAGGGGCCCCATCAGGCGGAACAACATTGACATCAGAGGGAGCAGCACCGTCTGACACTGCAGTCGCAGGGCCGAGCACCAGCCAGGCTGCCCAGGAGGAGGAGGAGGAGGACGGAAACACCCTAGGGCTAGGTATGGAGGGAGACCTGGTGATAGACTTCGATGCACTGAACTCCCCACAAATGGCCAGCACACCCCCCTTGCAGTTCTCCCCAGAGAACTCCCCTACAAGGGACACCATTCCGCCTACACCAGCTCCTGCCACAACCATGGCCTTGCCACCTGTACTACCTGTCCTGGGAGCAGGGGCTCAGGGACCGGCCAGCACCACACCCCCACCAGTGGCACCCCAGCCCACTCAGCAGGCCGGAAGCAGCAGTGCCCGGCGCCGTACCATCACCACCACTGCTGCACCAGCACGGGAGGGCAGTGTATTCCTGGGCCTCGAGGGACAGATGGTGAAGATTCAGAGGCAACAGGCTAGATCCACGATGGCCTGCCAACGCCAGCTCCTGCAGCACAACCTGCAGATGGGAGAGTTGGTCAAGGGATTCCAGGCCTTCGTGGAATCGAACAAGGAGGTGGCAGCAGGGTTAGGCAGGCTGACCACTGCCATTACCCAATCATCTAGCAGACAGGAGGAGCATGAGCTGGTGCGCAGGCGGGATGCCCGGGTGCTGAACCGCGCCATGGGCCGCCTTGCTGCGGCGACGGCACAACTGTGCCATCGCAGCGCGAACCAGGAATCTAGCCTGAGTCAGCATACGGCTGAGCTCACAAGGGGGATGGCCCGGATCACCACTGCTATGGAGGCCATGATTATTTCGAACACCGCCTCCAATCCTGCCCTGGACCTGGGTGATGCTGGGGACAGCAGCAGCCGCAGCAGCCCGGCCAGCGCTGCGTCTGAGCCACGTAGGAGCACCAGGCGCTCCGCTGATGCTGCTGGGCATTCAGAGGGGGCTGAGGGACACCCCAGTGGGTCTGGCAAGCGGGCAAAGAAGTAGCCTTGCAAGGGCGGGTGAGGCAACCTGAACCTTGGACTTTTTTTTATTTCCTATTCACCATTTTTTGTTGCACATCAGTGCTGTAACTGTGTTGCAACAGTATTAAAATTTGTGTTTTCCAACCAACATTTTGCTGTCTTTGCATCTGTACTCACTCAGAAATAGTTCTCAGTAATCTCCTCACGTCTGTATCTGCCATCACTTGGCGTACACACCCCAGCTGGCTGTGTCAGTGGCACAGCTTCGTCGTCGTCATGGTCCTCGTAGTCAGACAACTCCACCTCAGTGCCCTTCTTCACCGCAAGGTTGTGTAACATTGCACATACAGCTATGATCTTGCAGCAGGTGATGGGGGTATACTGCCTTGCACCTCCACTCTTGTGCAGGCATCTGAATCTACTTTTCCAGATGCCAAAGGTCCGTTCGACAACATTCCTTGTGCGTATGTGGGCCCGGTTATACCTCCTTTGGCTGGGTGTGGAGGGGTTGAGGTAGGGGGTGAGTATGAATGAGCGGAGGGCATATGCACTGTCGCCTGGAAGAGAAAGGGGTCACATTAGACACATGCATACATGTATTCCACCTAGCTACTATGTGTTATGGGGGTCTGATGATGTGTCTCACCTAGGAGGTATCCTTCTCCAAATTCGCCAGCCATCAGCCGTGCATATATGCCGCTCTGTTGGAAAATATAGGAGTCATGGGTACTCCCTGGAAATTTTGCAACCAGGTCTGTGATGGTGCACTTTGCATTGCAGATCACCTGCACGTTGATGGTGTGTGTAGACTTGCGATTGCGGTATATGTATTCGGTGTCCGCTGGTGGGTAAATCGGAATGTGCGTGCCATCTATGCAACCGATGATTTGGGGAAATTGTGCCATCTGGTAGAAGTCAGCTTTGGTTTGTAGCAGTTCTGCGTGGGTTGCAGGGAAAGAGATGTATTGGTCCATCCTGTGTATCATGGCGTCAAGGAATGTGTGGAAGAACCTTGACAGGCTGCTCTGGCTCACCCCTCCTGCTGCTGCTACACCACTTTGATAGCTGCCAGACGCTAGCAGGTGTAGGCTGCATGGCACCTGGATGTGCGCAGGGATGGCGTGTGCCCTTGGGGTGTGGTGGTCCAAGAATGGCTTGAGATCCCTGATGAGCTCAAGTATGGTGTCAGAGTCCAGCCTGTATCTCTGTAGTATCTCTGCCTCTGTGAGCATGAACAGAGTTATCCTCTGTCTGTAGACCTGTTCATTTCTTAGCCATTCCCTCTGTCCTTCCTGCTGTAGCCGTAGCCGCCTCGCAATGACATAGAAAGCTGCCATCCTGCAAGTTGCAATGCATTTTGGGCCTGTTTATATGGGTTGGAGTTGGTTACCACCTGATTGCAATCCATGGTAAATACCGAGTGAATTCTACCGATTTTGAGCCGATTTCGGTGTTTCTGTGCCTCCCTACATCTCCCCAACTGTCGGAATCGGGGAATTTCCCGATCGGCGATTCATACGAATCGGCATGTTTTCCGATTCGGCTCATGTCCGAATCGGTCTTTCTACCGATTCGGTACATGGACCGAATCGGTGATTTTCCGATTCGGTGTCACTAACGAATCGGTACATGGACCGATTCGGTGTTTTCCGATTCGGTGTCACTAACGATTCGGTACATGGACCGATTTGGTGATTTTCCGATTCGGTGTCACTAACGATTCGGTACATGGACCGAATCGGTGATTTTCCGATTCGGTGTCACTAACGAATCGGTACATGGACCGAATCGGTCTTTGCATCCGATTCGGTGTTTTTCCGATTCGTTACATATCCGATTTTCGGTATGTACGTATCGGATTCTTTCCCATTCGGTACTCATTCCGATTCGGTTTTCACTCCGATTCTTTATGTTTTTTGTTCCCTACATCTCGATGGCTGTTTACCGATCGGTAAGGGCCAAAAATCGGTATTTTCGGCCGTTACCGATCGGTAACGCCCTACCTACATCGGGCCCTAAATGCGCAGTGTTATGGGCCCCACTGATGCATGATTTGCCCGTTTCTAAGGTTTCAAGGGAAATGGTAAGTATTGATTAGAGATGATTTCTGCCTGCATAAAGTAGGGAACTGGAGAATTGGAAGCACTACTAATGCTTCAGCTGAGATCTCACGGATGCCAGGGTATGCTGTCTATTCCCTGTGCTTAAAATAATTCAATTGCAGTGCAAAGTTTTCCTGCTTCAGCCAATTGTTGAAAGGGAAACGACATGCTATCGCATTTCAGTTAGTCAGGAATAAATTGTCTTTCCCTGTAAAGAGTTTTGAATTAGAAAGTTTCTGAAAGTCGAGACAATTCAGGGTTGACAACCAGTAATTTTAGAACTACATGAAATTAGTTGTTAACACGGATCCATCTTAATAATGTTAGAAACCTTTTTCACGTTTGTCACTTCTATAAGTTATGCACATTTTAGATGTTAATAATAGAAAGGGCTTCACGATATAGTTGGGGAAATTGTCCATGTTCGAGTCGGTTTTACAGCTGAGATGATCTATGTACTTTCATAAGTCTATAATACACCTAATTGAAGGGATGTGAGGGAGATGGGAAAACTGCCTTGTTAATGGAAAAGTAAAATTATGCAGTGTATGAGAATGTCTACGTTATTAAGACAATTTACTGTTCATACCGCCGTATTGTACTTTAACAACATTCTACACGGATGAAAAGTGTTGCCATTTTCTTTTAGGAGGACATTTTGGTTGCTTTCACGTCCCGAACGGATGTACCATCAGCCATTGCAGTTCATTTCGCAGGAGACTGCGATTTAAATACAATTTATAGTTCATGTCAAGATTTGCATTATGTTAAGTTGGCCGGAGACAAAATCGATTAGATTCGCTTGGGGAGAATGATGCATGGACTGTCAGACCCATTGGTGCTCTATGGAACATTCCAGTGTTCGATGGATGACTGCCTTATTATGGGGGTGCACGTTTTCACAATCTAGCAAACATCTGAAAAAATGAAGCAATTCTATTTCATTCTATTTCGTGAAACGAGATCAGAGGAATTCCACAGAAAAGATCCTCTTTTAGTTCATGTTTCTAAATTCGTCCCAGAAGGTATTGCATTGTTTTTAGGTCTGGCCTAGAGACAACTTTTGGAGCCTCGCTAGGCTCATGTAAATCAAAAACAAACTAAATAAAAAAATATATACAAACATAGAGGAGCTTTGGGCATTGAGTTTGTGCCCACCACACCCTACAACATGGTATAACTAGTCATCCCGCTACAGTAATTATCTCCCTTGCACTGAGAATTAAGCAATTCTCCTGTTGATATGTGCTAGTCCACCTAAAATGAAGGGCCTTTTTTCTTTCCATACTTTATTCTATTTAAGTTTTTTGAAGTCATACTTATTTGTTTAAACCATGTCGCCAAGTTACAATACTTCAAAGCAAATGGTACAATTTCTCTGCATTAAGAATGAACACATTTACATGGCATGAGCATTAATTCTAAAAGGGTTTCTATAGTAATTCCAATATTACTCACGCTGCTTTATTTAGATCTCTTATTGCAAGTATAATGCAGCTATATTAAAGCATTGGCATGTTTCTTTTTTTCTTGTTTTATTTTGTCCCGTATGCTTGCAATAAAATAACAAATGTTACCATTGCATCAGCATGTCAGGACAAGACCCGTTGGCCTTGTCAATGCTGGTTAAATACAACCTTTTGGTTATAGAACACAACTATTGTATAATATTCACAGTCGTTTTTCTTCAGAGTTGATGGAGCTGTATAGATGTGTTCTTCATTTTATCTGTTTAACTGTTTGGTACTGCTGGAAATGTCTGTATTGAGTGTCAATAGTCTTAGGCATAGGGTTTGAAGGCCGTGTGCATCCACAGGAAGACCTGTTGTTAATGAATATGAACAAATGTCTCGGAGTAAATTACATGCCTTCTATGTCTTCCCTAAGGAAATGAACAGAACCTTGATAAATAAAGTTAAGGTTTTAGTAATTAAGAGAAGACGATTGATAAAACATAAATGCTCAATAAATAGCAGTAGCAAGCTAATAAAAACCTTTATTATAAAGAAAGAACCCTGCAATAATTGAAATATTTAAATATTGTTTTATTATAGAATGGAAACATATTGAAGCACAGTGCCAGGAGGCTCTGAACTGACCAAACAGAGAAAAAACATAGACAATGTATTGCAAGTCACTCCAGCAAATTTTTTCAACAGAATTGTAAGATTTAGGGGTGTGTGAAAAATATGTAGTTTGCTTTTGTGTGATTATGCACATTTTGACAACATTACACGAAATTATGCTTAATCATACTAAACGCGAATCTGTCACTTAGCACCATATTTTTTATCAAAGAGCTATCACAACTCATAGAGGACTGAAAATTATACATTAGGAGGGTGGCTGGAGCATAAGCACTGTAAGAAGGAGTAAAATTAGGCATTATGGGCCAGATGTATAAAAAAAAGTTTTGCGATTCCCTAATTGCAAATCTTTGTGATTAGCAGTTAGGGAATCACAAAACGGCATGCATGAAAGTGTATAGTACACTTTCAGTGATTCCTAAGTGGTCCCAAATTACCTACCTCATGAATATTAATGAGGTAGGTCGCAATTTGCGCCCCCCCAGGAATCGCAAAAATCACAGGGATGGTGGCCTGTTGAGATCAGCAGACCACCATGCCTGTGATTGCTTTTAAATAAAGCACTCTTTTTTTGTAAACCAGCCCCTTTTCCTTGAAGGAAAACAAGATGCTTTACTAAAAGAAAAATTAAAAGTTTTCTTTTCATTTTTTAGAGCAGGGAGTGGTCTGTTGGACCACTGCCTGCTCTAAAAATGTTTTTACAAACATTCACACAGGGAAAGGGGTCCCTTGGGACCCCTTCCCATTTGCGACTTGAAGTAGGTGGTAAAATGTGAATGTTTTGCGACTGCATTCACGGTCACAAATCATTCAAGCATACTGTTAGGATTCGCTATTTGGAAGGGACGCCTTAAACACTCCCCTTCCAAATAGCGACTTGCAAACCCATTTTGTGATTCGGTAACAGCTTACCGAATCGCAAAATTGGGTTTGATGCATCGCAAAAGCATTTTTTGCATTTTTCCATCGTAAACTCGCTGATTCGGCGAATTGGCTCGCTTGCAGGGAGAAAAATGCTTGATGCATATGGCCCTATGTGTATTACTGGTAAGGTGTTTTAACATTACTCTGAAGTTCCTGTCCTGACTCCAGTCGCTACATTGGAAGTCAACTCATTTATG
Source organism: Lissotriton vulgaris (assembly GCF_964263255.1). NCBI lineage: Eukaryota > Metazoa > Chordata > Amphibia > Caudata > Salamandridae > Lissotriton > Lissotriton vulgaris. The sequence continues at coordinate 1,088,213,983 of NC_141694.1, read as the reverse complement.
GGCTGCCGATTCTCAAACAGAAAACACAGCACGTTATTGTGTCCATACCGCAGCAATGCTGAAATGTATTTGTTTTCATTAGCAGTAATTCTTTTCAATGTGTATCACAGAATCTCTACACCAGGCGAGCAACTCAGAGGTAGCTGCAGAGCTAAAGTAGCTCATGAGCTACCGGTTGGAGACCACTGCTCTACACCCACAAAGGAGTCCCAAGTTGGTGTTCACTGAACCAAGAAACCCCTCATTCCCTTTCTTTGAAATCTCATGGGTCAGAACCTGAACACAGCATAAGTAAAATGCTATTCAGTTACTGTGTTGTCCTGATGTTGGGCGGAATGTGCTACAACAGGTAAATCTGACAGAAAAGGTTGATGTGTTTTCTTTGTGCATTAAACACTTCTTCTTTCGGGTTTTTCAATGAATGAGGAGTACTATGCAGAAACAGCATTTACCACAACAGATATATCATGTTTTGCCTTTTGCTGGACATTTTCCCTGATAACGCTTGCAGGTTTTTCCTTTGTCAAAGAATATCACTTTCGCAGCTCTAATCCTTGATTAAATTCCTGCATGCTAAGGCTTTGGAAGTGTCCCAAAAAGTAAACCCAGAGTAGGAGACTTTGTGAGTACCGCTTGTTGCTTACTTAAACAGAAAAGCTTCTCTATAAGCGTCACAAAATCAAGCAGATACGTGGGATGATTTACAACTCACAATCTCTTGCTTTTACACTCTACCACAGTGCAACCAAAACATGCAGCGGCATATTTATCAATCTGCCACTCAGCACAGCACAGCAAGTCACCTTGCTGCACCGTGTGACAGAAAAAAGGGCAGGAATGTGCCTATTTAACATAAAATGACACATTTCTGCCTTTTCCCTGCATCTCAAATTATAGCCTTGATAACAACATATGATATCTCAAATTACATCCTTTCTGAGAACACACTGCATGGTAGAGGGGCGAGTTATAGTTAATGTAGAGTGGCGAGTGAGGTGACATGACTGTGTAGGGATATGCATAACCTATAGTAAAGTGAAGGCGGTGTGTAAATTATATATTTTAATTATAACTATAACTGTAGAATTTCTAATGTTTGCATAGGTAAAGTTGTGGGTGTATTGAAAAAAGAAATAATGTTTTCCTACCTATAACTTATCCTTAATCTTTGTTTTTTTTAATTGAAACTCAATGGTTTTTATTTTTGACAAAATGTTTCAAATTGTAGTGTTGAGTGTCATTCAGGTGGGTGTTGTTAAGTGGAGTGTCATAGAGTATAGTGGAGGACGTTGTCATACAGTCTAGTGTCAGAGGGCCTGATTACAATCTTGACGGATGGCATACTTTGTCACAATCGTGACGGATATCCCGTCAGCAATATTAGAAGTTGCATGGGATATAATGGAACTTTTAATATGGCATATGAGATCTCCTTCACATTTGAGACTGAGTATCCCATTCGCCAAGATCGTAATCAGGCCTCGAGATTCTAGTTTTGTAGAGGATAACGTTGAGTAGAGTTGAGTGGACTAGCATGTAGTGGAGTGAAGTGTTATATGGGCCGGGATGGCCGCCACCCCTCCCAACACCAATTCCCCATGGGAGGAGACAGACACAGATTTGAACTTTTGGAAGGCGGGGGGGCCTCACGACCCCCCCGGCCGTATTTATTAAAACATTAAACAAAATTTAAAACTTTAAATTAAAACGTTTCATGAATCATGTAAAAATTCAACTTTAATTACATCTTGATGAAGACAGGGTTTCCAGGCTAACCTTAACAAATCTCTAATACAAAGGTTTCCTAGCCGAGTCTAGCATCCTGATAAATGCATTACATTTTGAATTTGTACAACCTAACAATAAGGGCCAACGGCAAGATCTTAACCGGTGTCAGATCCCTATCACCAACTTCCCGCCCTCACGGTGTGAGTGGCGCATGCGAAGAGGACTTTACCCTCGCAGCCAACTGTAACTTCCCTTTGTCGTGGGGGCCCCCTTTCACTCGACGCCATCTTAAGGTCGTCTGAGTTTGTGTGCGAGGTATCCGTAAGAAGGACAGCGTGGACTCCCCCCTTCCCAACACTCTCTTCTGCCAGAGCGGATGTCCGCCCCCTGGGAAATTCGTGGGAGGGGCATATAGCCGTCTTCCCCTGGGAGGGGTCTATGGCCGTCTCCCCGTGGGCGACCCATCCGTAGTGGGTGCCGCCCCCCCGTGGGAGGGGCCAATGGCCACCTCCCCCCGGGTGCTCCCATCCATAATGGGTGCCCCCCCCCCTAGGGACCTTCAAATCACTGCTCACAATCATGACCTTACCGCCGCAGGCCAGATAGTTGACCGACTATCTGGCCCCCCCACACCTCCTACAGGTCATGTCTCTTCAAACCCACTAGCCAAGCTACGAAGTCTCCTATCAGTAAGTCATTCCCAGCCCTGGACAGATGCACCCCATCATTCAAATAACAGTGATCGCCCCTGATACACCCATGCGAAATGCTTTGGAGATGAGCTGAGCGAAACAGTTTCTCTATTTTGTTGTTGACCCTCTTTACCGAGTGGTTCAACGCTGTCATAGACAAACCCCCCCTACATATTCTCCTGGGAATCATGTGGGACCAGGCAATCGTACATCCCGGGAGCCTTTTGGCTAACCAGCTAACTACAGACAGTATGTACTCAACTAACACCCGTCTTCCCAGTCTCACCAAGTCATTGCCCCCCACGTGCACTATGACTACAGATGGCGGTGACCTGTGCCGCCCTAAGAGCTCCTCCACAAAATTTTGCAATCGGTCAATACAGAGGCCGCCCTTCCCCTGGAAGGTCACTCTGAACCCATATTCCTCAGATGTGTGGATCGCATCACCTGCTTTGAATATGTCCCCGGCACGCCTCACGTATGAGTGGCCCACGACCCAGACCACTTGATCTCCATTCGGTGATCCCTTTCCGTCGGTCATCTGATGCTGGGCCGATCCCAATTTCCGCCCCGCGTCACAGGCTCACAAAACTGTAATCCAAACAAAAGACAACAAGCGTGAGTGCATTTCATCAGTCTTTTACAACATGTGCAGTCGCATATATCTCTTGAAACAATTCGAGGACCAACGGCCTAATTGTTTCACCTCGTCCGCCTTCAGACCCCGAGCCGTAGCTTCCATAGCGGCCCCTATTCTAAATGAATGGGTCCCAAAATCACACGAGTTCAAGCCCGCTGCTGCAATCGTAATTGCCAGCACCCTTTGAAATTGAAATCTTGTCAAAGGGGTGCCGTCCATAAGTCTAAGCAGGGCCCCATCCCCATGTTGTCAACCTCTGTTTCAGGTAGTCCTCCACATGCCTCACTGGACAACCGGGATTCCCCCGAGCGCGCTGCAACACTACACTATTCCCCAAGGCTTCCGGGTCCGTTTTTGACCTGGCTATCGAGATCAGCAGAGAATCCCCCCTTACTTGGACGTGATCCCTGCGTAGACCTCCTTCCACATCTTTCCTATTCCCTGCCATAAGTTCCCTTACCCGCAGGGCCCCATAGAATGCCAATGCGAAAGCTGCTCGGAATAGTATTACCTCGCTGGGCGAGGAGCATGTCTCGTCCAGTTTCGCCAGTAAGGTGGTCAATTTATCAAACCCAATCGGGTGCCTGTTATCCTGCCTGCGACCCTCCAGGCGCCGCCAGCCACGGAGGGCTTTCCTGACTAAGAAGGAGTCCGTCGGGTCCCTTAACCCGTGGAGCTGTGCCATAAATGATATGGCGGCCTTGTACCTATTGGCGGTTGCCGCCAACCGGCCTTCCTTCTGAAGTGCCACCAAAAACTGGAGCAAGGACTCCTCCCGCCCCCATCTATGCTCCCCTACCGGCCCCAGAAAGGCGCAGTACGAACGGAACGCCCCTTCATAAGCTTTCCTCGTCCTGGGCGCTAAACTGGCTGCCACGAGATTTTGTAGTCCGGGGCACCGATCTGCCATAGTGCTCCGCTGTGGGTAGATAATCCCTGAAAGCCTGCATTTTTGAACGAGAGAGTGCATCAGCTGCATTATTTAGTACACCCGGCACATGTTTTGCCCTGAACTGTACGTTCAATCTCATGCATCGCAATACAATCTCTTTCAACAGTCGTAAGATCCATTTGCAGCGTGCTGCCTGCTGATTAATGCACTCGACCACTGTCATGTTATCTGACCAAAACACCACTTAGCGGTCCCTAAAGTCTTCTGGCCATGCCACCAGAGCCACCCAAATGGGGAATAATTCCAAGAAACCAATGTTACCTGTTAGGCCGCTTGTTCGCCGTGTTTGTGCCGACCACCGGTTTCCGAAGATTGCGCCAAACCCCACGCCCCCGCCGAGTCGGTCCATAAGCCGAGTTCCACCGACGAGGCTGGGCGTTTGCTCCATACCACTCGACCGTTGAAGTCCACCAGGAATGCCAGCCAAATGAGCATGTCCTGGCAAACTTCTGCCGACAGTCTAGTGCGGTGGTGTCCTTCCTTAAGGCCCACCATAGATTGGGCTATGGATCGAGAGAAAGGGCGAGCCATCGGTATCACTCTCAATGCAAAGTTCAGCTGACCCACTGTCTGTTGTAACTGGTGCAGGGTCACTTTCTCAGTTCGGAGACACTGTAACAGCGAAGTCCTAAACTTGGCAACCTTTTCCAACGGCAAACGGAAACACCCCTCTTCCGAGTCTAGTTCTATACCCAGAAACTCGATTGAGGTAGCTGGCCCTACCGTCTTACCCGGTGCCAACGGGACCCCGAAACCCCGCATGAGCACGCAGAAGTCCTGCAATGCCCGCGCGCAGTCCCGAGTGCCCGGTGGGCCAAGAAAGAGGAAATCATCCAGATAATGCATCACATGTTTGTGCCCTGTGGCCTTCATGAACACCCACTCCAAAAACGAGCTAAACATTTCAAAATAAGCACATGAAATCGAACACCCCATAGGCATGCACATCTCAAAGGTAATATTTCCCCTGAAACATGAAACCCAGCAGGCGCTGGTCTTGAGGATGCACTGGGAGCAATCTTAATGCAGATTCAATGTCTGATTTAGCTAACAATGCCCCGGGGCCCAGGCGATTCAACATTACCACAGCGTCATCGAACGATGCATACTTCACTGAGCATACCTCGGGGTCAATCGCTTCGTTCACTGAAGCCCCCCTCGGGGCAGATAGATTGTGAATGAGCCTATACTCCCCCGGGTCCTTCTTCGGGACCACTCCCAATGGGGAACACACAAAATCAGTCACTGGTGGGTCGCCAAATGGTCCTGCCACCCGCCCCAGGCTAACCTCTTTTGCGATCTTTTTGGCGGCAACTGTTGGGTTGTGTTGAATCGACAACTGATTTCTACAGGAAGAGCTCCCACGAAAATTGCCCGCCGGGATCCTGAAGCCATATGAGAAGCCATTCCTCAGAGTCCCGGCGGACGCATGATCAGGGTATTCGTTTAGCCAGCGGGTCAAAGCCAAGATATCTATGGGCGAAGATGTTTGCTTCCGAGGCACCACATCAATCCTGCTTGGGACCCCCTTTTCCTCCTGCGCCATTGGCCTTTGATCGGCAACTAGTTTCCGGGTGTGAGGAATTCGCACAGCCCGCGCACGCGTGCCGGAACCTACACGTTCCATGGGGCCTGCTACAAGTTCCTTTGTTAAAGCCCCAACACACCCCTCGCTTGCTTCCGTTCCCGCCCAACCTAGGTTGGGACTCCCCCCCAGAGCTCGCCCGAAAGGGCTGTGACTGCCTCTGAGGGAATACCCCGGAGCCGCTCGCGCTGGCCCCTGAAGCACTCGCCGGTCCTGGCAAGAGCTGCGCATGCCAGGACACTGTATCTAAACAATCCCATGTCAAGGCCGCATTCAATTCCTTCTCTTTTCTAAAGGCAATATCATAGCCTTTCCATTCATCACCCCCATACTTCGCATGGAAACTCGTTATTCTACTCTGATAACATGCCAAGTCAGTCAACACCTCTGGTGTTCGTTCTCCGATAATCGCTACAAAGATAGAAAAGGCCTTGATCCAGTTCATCATCATCTCATTGACCCTGAATTCTGCCATCTTGGCCCACCATACACTGGGGTGCCACAAATCTTTCTGGGTCTTTGCATTCTCTACTTCACGATGATCAGTCAACAGTGAAAACATGTTAATATACTTATTTGCCCACACCATCTCTTTCGTAGCCATGGGAACATGTTGAGCTAAACTTTCCCACCTTGAGGATACTGCACCCTCCCCCACCATCGGTAACAATCCCTTACCGGCTTCTGCCGCGCTTCCAGCCAAATCCGTTGTTTTCTCCTGGTTGTCCGCCGCGACCACCTTCGCAACCTGCGGGGAAATAGAAAGTACATTCGCCGTCCCGGCATCCCTTTCCTGCCGCAACTGCTCGATAATTATTCTGGCTTCTTCGGCCGGGTCTCCCGCAGCCGCTGATCCCCCTGCTCCCTTCTTTAGCCATGGTAACACCTCTGCTAACTGAAGCGCTAATTCCGGGGGCATCTGGTCATCCCCCAGTGGCGTGATAACCACGGGGATAGGCAACCCCCCATCCGGTCCCGGTACAGGGATGGCAGTTGGCGCGACTGGAATCGGTGGAGTTTCTACTGGAACTGGGGCCTCGCTGGGACCCGCCTTCCCCTTCCTCTTCTTACCCTTATTCCTGGGGTGACGTTCGGCAAGGCCGGTCTTATGACCCTCTTAGGCCACCCCGAGGGGGCATTCTGGGCCTCCACCTGTTTCCTGATGGCCGCCAAGCCGCGATCTAGCTGGTCAACTTTACCCAACTTTCGGTCCATCACCGCCACTTGGTTCACCAACCTGCGCAGAATCCTTTCCATCTCGGAGCTCTTTCCGGATTTCTTGCCAGGCATGTCTGTAATCGATTCGTCCGACCTGATTTACAAAGGTGACTCAATCTCCAACCACGCCTTGATAACTGAAAGAGAAAGACAAAGATTACAAGTTCTCAAAAAAGTGCAGCTTGTTCCCTTGAGGGCTTAGGAGCGACGAGTGGTGCAGCCTTCAGAGCACAGGAACAAGAGGAAGCTTCGTTGGATTCCCACACTATTTATCCAGCTGCGGGAGGGCGGGGCCCCGCCTCAAGCACGCCCATCAGTGCACGGACTTCTGGGCGGGTGTTTAGGACAACCTCTTTTGAGCGGGAGGAGCGTGTTCCGGCCACGCCGCTTGGGGCATACCAGCCGGGACCCGCCCCCCGCCCACAATGGTTTCCCGGGGGATCGGGGCACCCATCCATACGTTCGGGGGGACCAAGTGGCCTCCCCTTTCCATTCATTGGAGTGGCATCTGGTGTTGTGGAGTGGAGTATCACAGAGTGGAGTGTTGTTCAGTGGACTAGCACGTTGTACAGTACAATTGAGTGTCGTACAGTCAAGTGTCATTGATTGTAGTGTCATAGAGCTGAGTGTTATGAAGCGCAGTCTAATGGAATGGTGGAGAGTCTTGTACAGTATAATGTCATACAGTGGAGTCTTGTACAGTGGACTGTGATACAGTGTCGTACAGTAGAGGAGAGGGTCATAGAGTGGATTGCTGTGTGATATAGTGGAGTCAATAAATCAAGAAGAGAGAGAGGACAAGGTAAGCTGGTCCGAATCCCCAGGGTTATATGTTCTACCAAAAAGGACCAGTACCATTTATGTATTTAGGAAGTGAGAAGACTCAGAGTTGTACGTTTTCCGAAGAAAAAGAAACCGCTTGGGTTTTTCATGAAGCCCTCACCCACCGACCTAGTCGGTGGCATGCTTCATCATCGGGCCCACCACAGTGACACCGAATGTGTCCCGGTTGTGCTGCGATGCCAGATGTTACAGCGGAGCTGGTATTTTTGCTGAGTGTGCAGTGCAAAAGTGTAAGAAAGTGAAAGTTAAAATGCCATACAGGAAAGTCCCAGTACCCGAGGGATAAATTAAATTTAATTTCTGGGCCCCTGTCTCAGGTGTATAGAGACCCACATATAAAAAGACAAAAAGGAGAAAGAAGCTAACAATTAAATAGCTCATAAACCGGATATAACCAAGTGAAAGAGAAGTGGACACTTATCTGTAAAGACCATTTGGGTTCTCAGATGTACTGTTGTCCTTTGTTTGTTTCCATTGTATTTTGTCACCAGTGTGAGTATGCATGATTTTGAGTGAATGATGTGGAATGACTGATGGATAGATTGACAGCACTTTATAGTTCCTTTGTGGGGTCAATATCAAGTTTATTATTGTAAACAATGAATTTTTTGCACTGAATTATTTATCTGTTTTGTCTTAAAAATATGAAAAATGTTACAAAAAATGTTTCTTTATTTCAAATTATGAAAATGAAAATAAATGTAAAACTATAGAATAACATGTTTTATTGAATATCTTTATTCATGTTGCATCCTCTGTGAATTGATTAGATTTAGTCTATGTTTTGAAAAATAAATAGGTCAGTTTAGAGGCTCTAGTTCTTAGTTTTTGTCTCTTCAGTCCCCCTCTAGACATAAAATTAAATTTTAGGAGTACCCTTGTTTACATAGAGTGGAGCAGCGTACAGTGGAGTGGCATACAGTGGAATGGCATAGAATGGAGTGGTGTAGAGCGGAGTAGAGTGGAGTGGCATACAGTGGAGTAACATAGAGTGGAGAGGTGTACAGTGGAGTTGTGTACAGTGGATTAGCATAGCTTTATCATCCAAGCCTCCTTTTTTGACAGTCTTCACTGACAAATTGGTGCTTTGGACTTGGGCCTCTTTTCTCCAAAAATAGTAACACCATTCCATGTTGGACAATCTGTCCCCTTGCCTACTTTGCACATTCCACCACTACCCTCTAAAGAGGAGGAGTGACTCCATCTGGACATAAAGTGTTGTGTTCTACCTTTACCACATAAATTAGTTCCGGGTGGAGTACTGCCATTTCGTGGAATATGTTAATGCACAGAAAGGTCAGGCGGGGCAGAAGAAAAACATTTTACAATGGGTCATTCTCTGCATCAAGATTTGATATGCAGTGACAAAGAAGCAGCCTCTTGTAGGTTTAAGGGCTTATTCCACCAGAGCTAAAACTGCTATCTCTAACGACACCTCAAAAGTTTTTCGGCCTGTAAAGACGGTTCGTAATCTGGGCGTTATGTTCAATAGTAAACTTACTGTGGAGGCTCAGGTGACGAAAACAGTGAGCTGTTGCTTTGCCATTTTTAGATCTTTGCGGAAGATTTTCCGTCTGCTACCCCCCCCTGGCACGTGCATTAGTAGCACGTAGAACTATTCTTAGCAGACTAGATTATTGTAAGGCCTTGCTACTTGAGTCTGTGAAATTTCTTCTTGATAGACTGCAGAGGATTCAGTCAATGGCAGCCAAATTAGGGCTAGGCTGGTCTAGAAGGTCGTCTTCTTCTTTGGTCTTGGCTGAGTTGCATTGGCTCCCGTTGAAACAGAGAGTTTGGTACAAGTCTCTTTGCTTAGTGTTTAAAGCCCTGCATGGGCTGGGGTCTGTCTACTTCCAAAGAAAGTTTGAGTGGTATGTTCCTATAAGAACTTTGCGCTTGTCATGGGCGAGACTCGTCAAGATACCTAGATTCAGGAAAGTCAGATCAGGCGGTAGATACTTTGGGATAACAGCTGCTAAACTTTGGAACGCATTGCCTCTGGAGCTAAGACAAGTCAGTGACCTCCTTCTTTATAAAAGGAGATTAAAAACATGGCTGTTTCCCAAGACTTAGGTGGTTGTCGGCAGTGGGGCCCACTACTTTTACTGATACTCCGAATTGCCAGCGCCAAGATGCCTGCTAGGTTACAGTGCGCTCTATAAATAAAATAAAAAATAAATAAAATCATTGCACTACCACGTGGAGTCCCAGTCCTGGCCATCTGTCAGACAGCAACTTGGGTATCCCTGCACATGTTTACCAAGCATTACTTCCTGGACAGTAAAGTCTGCAGGGACAGCTATTTTGGCCGTTTGGTCCTGCATGACTTTTAAGTCTGAAATATGTCTGCAGCCCTCCCCCGGGGGTGGTATTGCTTGTTTATCTAATCAAAGGTAAGACATCTGCAGCTAGATGTCTCTATCTGATTAAGTTATTTACCTTCGGTAGCACCTTATCGGTAAAGACAATATCTAGCTGCAGATTCATAACTGACTGGCCCACCCATCCAGTTTCTAGAGTTGGAGCTAATTCCTTTCAGAGACCTACTTTACAAATACATCAAGATCAGTATTCTTAATGGCTCTGCATTTCTGATGTGAAAAATAACTGACATCAGCGCGCTAAAGTCGCACCCAGGGGTGGGCGGAATTTCAGAAATTCGCTTTCGCAAACTATTGCGAAAATGTCCAAAATCTGCACGATCACGTGGAAATATTGAAAAGACGTGGAATTTTTTTCCCAGTGAGATTTTCTGCATAATCGTGTTGAAAAATGTGTCGCCAACTTACTCATGCAGTCGCTCATGGGCGCGCCCATCCTTTTTTCTCTTGTCCTGCTCGCTCGCAAAGCTTACTTCCTTTTCCGGGTCACGCAAAGCATGCTCCCGTCCACTTGTGGTACGTATTTCATGTTTGAGAAAGCTTTTACTTGTTCGCGCAGCTTTTTGCGTGCTCAGGGAGAAAATATTGCGCGAACTTGCGCACGTGGTCGCAATGGGCACGGCCATCTTGTTTTTCACTCTATTGCATGGTTCTGGGGCCTGTTTTTGAATCCTCCCTTTATCTTTGCAATCCATACTGTCTAGAAACTTTTTTGGGATCTTTTTTACTTTTTATTATTCAGACTATTTGCCTGCTTCTATATTTTTGGTTGTTGTCTACTTTTTTGATTTGTTTAGCTACTTTTTCACTCTTTTTTTCCCTACTATTTCCTTTACTTACTTTTTAAATTTTATTACCTTTTCTTTTCCGCCCGTCTCTCTCTCTCCCCAGAACCATGCCAAAGAGTAGGGCTCGCCGCAGCCAGAGCTGCGACCGCCTTCCTTGCGGAAGGCGACGCCCACAAGGGGTGCAGGCAGGGGCCTTATTTGGGGAGGTGGAGTTGGCTGCACTCATCTTCTTTGTGCAGCGCCACATCCCCTCAACCCTCGCATCAGGTGGCAGGCCTGGGTCTGGGTACGGCTCCGGGAGCGTCAACAGCGCTGGGGGAAGGTGCGCCGGGAAGTGTTCCGCTGCTCTGGGGTCCGGCGAACCCAGGCGCAGTTGACGCACCGGTGGTCCGACATCCTGGACCATGAGCAGGACCTGCTGGACCTGCTAAGAGTGGAGATCACGGGTCTTGGTGAGTAACTATTTATTTATTACTACTTTGTGTCTGTTCTTCTACTCTGTGTTATATATTGCGAATATCTTTTTTTTTATTCCAACCAGCTAGATTGTTGCTGGTTGCATTCCAGGTGAATTACGTTTAAAAGTCGTCTGTGATTGTTATGACACAGGTGCTCCTCTGCGCTACTACTAATATTACTTGTTTGCAACTTTGCATTTGTGCTCGCTTAGCGTGATTATATAAGAGTTTATTTTAGAGAAATTAAGTTACGTAATGCTATAGTGACTCTAGTCCTTACTTTGTCCTGTGACTAAGAGATAGGGGCGGATTGATACTTACGTTTACTTACTTTGTTTGAGTTTGTAATTTTTTAGTGGTATGCGTGATGCCCCCTCAGTTACGTTATGTGCTGCTGGTACCCCAGTCTTTATTAGAACCTTTTCTAGTTTGTTCAATGAGTGGTGGTAATAGGCTTAGCACTAGCAGAACATCAGCATCAATCAATCAACCCAAAATTTGGTGTATACAAAAAATGTAGTCATGTGTCCTCCATTTGACCATATGCATTGTTGAGGACTAAAAGAAGTGGAAATGCAAACTAAATGTACAAATGCCATGCCTGGAATAGGTGGGATAGGTCGGGTGGTACGTCGTACTTATGCTTAGTTAGTATTCTGGAATCAGAATGGAAGACTGGATTAGTGTTGATAAATAGGAAGTAGTCGATCCGTGATTCCCCCGATAGTATTTGTTGACCAGATGAGATCGGTCAATTTAGTTATTGCAATTGTTGTTTACATAAGTGTTTTTCTACCATTCTTTAAAATTATTTTATTTGTTTGACACCATCCATCAATGTTTGTCTCTTTCTTATATATTTCCTGTTTAGCATCCAGGAGCAGGCCGACACAGACAGGGAGTGGGACTCAGTTGGCGGGAGAACCTCCAAAACACCAGCACAACACCAACGATGGCTCCTCTGCTGGCCCTAGTAAGTCTTCTTGTTTTTAATAATAATTCTTATTCCATAACTTTAACTGCACCATATTTTTTTCGAACTATTGTTTCAGTTTCCTAATGCTATTTTTGACCAACAATTATCCTTTGATCTGTACTGTTTCGAAAATCTTGTTATCCCTGCCTCTGCTATGATGACTCTCTGTACTACTACTACTATTAGTCTGTCTGTACTGTAGTAGCTAAGCTTGCCCAGTTGGCCACTCTTTCATTGAAAGGTTTTGAATAAAAATCAGATTCACCAGTAGCTCTAGCCATTGAGTCCAGTCCTTTGGGTCTCCCTCTTGTACTACTTCTCTAGTCTTATTGATCTTGAGACTTTGTTAATCTTGAGGCCTTGACAATTCACACCAACAAATGCCCAAGCTGATTTATTACGTTTTTGATATATTACGTTTTTGATATGATAGGACATACTACTACTGTTGTAGTGATTTTGCACATACAGACCTTTGCACAAGAAAATATGATGTTGGTGATGGTAGGTTGGACCTTCCTCACACACCTCAGTCAGAAGTTCAGAACACACCACAATTCCCTGCCCAACTAGTTATAGTAGTGTCTTGTCATAACTATTAGCTCTCCGAACCCTCTCCCCCAGATAACCAACAAGTAGACAACCCAGAACATAACACACCCAACCTCTCAGTCGTGGAAACAATGCTCATGCTTCCTTTAATTTGCTCACTCGTGTAAGTCCACACCAAATACCACCAAGAATATGTAAATGTTTATTGACAAGCTCTGTACATTAACATAAACATTGTTATACTTACAGTTGTTAATTAAATCATGATAACTGAACAGTGGTGGAAGCACTACCATCCTCTAGGTAGGAATTTAGTTTATATAAATGTATTACTGAAGATCTCTGAGTGAAGGGACCCCTCACCTTAGAATAACCTAGTACTGGTAATTGTTGCATCAGCTCTGCAAAGCTTTGGTTCGTAGAAGGGAATCTTCCGTCTGTAATGCGAAAAATGAAATGGTGCGCGTTAGTATATTGCAAGCATTTCTCAGCCATGCCAAACATTTTAGCATTTATGGATAAGCAATATCGGGAGTATTGAGTAACCAATGGCCTCATCTATCTATGATTTCAACTCCGCTTTGAAAATTTTATGGAGAAGACTAAAAGTCAGATCAGATCACCTGGTGTTCAACTAAAAAGTGAAAGACAGGTGGAAGGAAGAACCAGCGACATTTAGTAACTGTGCTTTATACTGCTACCATGCCACTATGTGCCCCTCAGCCTGGGAGCTCCGGCGATGGAAGCCAGTCGACCCCAGCTGAGTAGTTTTCCTTCCCCCCCTTTGGATCCGGCCCTCAGCTTGGGAGGTCCGGCGATTGAGGCCAGTCGACACCAGCTGAGTGGCTTTCCCTCCCCCGCCTTGGATTCGGCCCTCAGTCTGGGAGCTCCGGCGAGTGAGGCCAGTCGACCCCAGCTGAGTAGCTTTTCTCCTCCCTCTCTGGAGCCGGCTCTCAGCTTGGGAGCTCCGGCGATTGAGGCCAGTCGACCCCAGCTGAGCAGCTTTCCCCTTCCCTCTCTGGAGGAGTTTGGCAGTCTAGCCCTCACGATTTCATCTGGCTCACCTCTGGATCCTCTTCCTCCAAAACTCTGGAAGGTGTTTCAAGAGGATCTCTTCCAGCCCTTGCATGCCATCTGCTGCCAGTCGTTTGAAACAGGGACTGTACCGGGCTGCTGGAAGAAGGCAGTGGTATCTCCGCTCTTAAAAAAACCTACGCTCGACCCTGTGTGCCTTTCTAACTACCGGCCAATCTCCCTGCTTCCTTTTCCAGTCAAAATCATGGAAAAATTGGTTACCCGCACTCTGTCCGGCTTCTTAGAGGGAACACCTGGTTGGATGAGACGCAATTCGGTTTTCGCCCAGCGCACGGGACGGAATCCGCGTTGGTGACCGTGTTAGACAATCTGCGGGCGCGAGTCGACAGTGGTCGGGCAGCATTTTTGGTGTTGCTCGATATGTCGGCCGCGTTCGACACGGTCAGTCATCCTACCTTGATTTCGAGGTTGGAAGAATGCGGGGTCAAAGACAAGGCCAGGGACTGGTTAATCTCCTACCTGGACAGCCGTCAGCAACGGGTTTCGCTCCCTCCCTTCAGCTCAGAGGAGCGGAGAGTGGGACAAGGAGTACCCCAGGGCTCAGCCATCAGCCCTATACTCTTTAATATCTACCTCCGCCCTCTAGTCCAGCTCATTAAATCATTTGGAATCTCCGCATTTAATTATGCGGATGATACCCAGCTGGTCTTTTCTCTGGAGGGACAGGATGCAGTCCCATTGGAGACTTTTCACCGGTGCATGCAGGCTACAGCGGAATGGCTCCATTTGAACTCGTTACAGTTCAATGGAACCAAGACAGAGGTCCTGCACTGCTCTACTGACCGAGTTCCCCGAGATCTCCCAGATGACTTTTGGCCCCCGTCCTTTTCAGAGACGGTGTCAGCCGCACAATCGGTGCGTAATCTGGGCGTCATTTTTGGGCCCAACCTGCAGCTGGATCTGCACGTAAATAAGACCACCTCAACGTGCATGATGCTGATCCGCATGCTGCGCAAGGTCTTACCCCTCCTTCCTGAGCAAGCCAGACCAGAAGTAGTGCGAAGTACCATCCTAAGTCGACTTGACTATTGTAACGCACTGCTTCTGGAGGCCCCGGTAACACTTCTGGGCAAGCTTCAAAGGGTGCAAAATATGGAACTCCATTGGCTGCCGGTCCATTTACGCGTTCGCTACAAAGCAGCGTGTATTGTGTTCAGGGCTATCCATGGCCTGGGCCCAATCCCTCTGCGGCGAATGTTTGCCTGGTATCTTCCATCTCGAGCTTTACGTTCCTCGTCGTCCAGGCTACTTGTAGTTCCGCGCTTCCAGAGAGTGAGGATGGGTGGCCGTTCGTTCAGAGTAGCGGCGGCCAAACTCTGGAACTCCCTGCCACTATCCCTGAGAAGTCTTGAGGATCTCTTAGCCTTCAGAAAGGCGCTGAAAACTTACCTCTTCCCTAGGACAGGTTGAGCTACTGCTTTTGCTGGATCATGGGTCAAAGCGCCAGGATGCCCTTGGTGGTGACAGGTTGCGCTATATAAGTATACCACAATACAATAATTAACTTGTCTTACGGTTTTTCTAAGAGTATAATTTACAATTGTCTTGTTTCTTTTTGATATACAGGTACTACTTCCAAGGTTGATCTGAAGGAGTTGGGCGCCAAGGCATGGCACCGGAAACTGGAGGCAATATAGAGAGAATACCGGCGGCTTGTGGTCTTGGCAGAGGAGGAGGAGGAGACTGCTGCACTTGAAGCCTCTTCCAGTGCCCCGGGCCCCAGCCACCACCCTCCAGTGGTACGGCGCCACCGTCTGGCGGCCGCCCGCTGCCCTAGCTGCACCACCATCTCTGGTGCCCCCCACCACTGTTGCTCCTGCTGCCGTACTCTCAAGCACCGTGTCAAACGAGGAGCAAATGCTTGTCGTCCTCCAATCCCGCCGCCAGTTCCTGCCTTAGTTATGCCCCTTTTTTAATTCTTGTTTGGGTGGGTGGGAATTGGGCGTTGGGGATTTTTGGACATTTGGACTTCTATTTCCTAAGGACATTGGTTGGGGTTAGGTAGGGGGGTGGGTCAGCTTTTGTGGGTTTCCGTTAGGGTAAATAAAATCTATATTTATACTATACATGCAATGTTGTTAATGTTTTGTAGGTGGGGTTACTGTTTTACATCACACTGTTTCCTTGCTGGTGCAGGTCCGCCCTTAGCCAGTGTTTGATTTAAATAATTGGCTGACTGTGTAAGACACAAACAGATAGATGCTACACCCCTCACTGATTGATTTGTCCTACCAGTACGTTGTCTCTCTCTTCTAGTCTATGCATTCTTTATCTGGACTCAAAGGGGTGTGTGAATTCATTGAAAAAAAATTCCATTATTAATAATGCCTCCCCAAACTTCTCTTACCTTTGCTTGATGTTTACCTTAGGCACAGCGATGGCTGCATGGTGAGGATGGTTTCCTTTTTGTACCATGCCATGATTGGGGTCGTGGTGGTAGTATAGTAGTGGTGGTAGATACTGGCAGGACAGCAGCAATTGCAAAAAAAGAAAATGAGACAGTCAGTTGCCTGTGAGAGACTGTTAGAGGAGTAGTAGAATTAAGTACAGTACAGAACTTACAGAGCAACAATAATATGCTAAAATGGTGGTGGGGATAGCCTACTAAACAGTTACAAACTATAGTTGTGTCGAGTCATTCCTCATACACAGCACAGTTAGTGCTGTGTATGAGGAATGACAACAAATCCAATCAATGCTGAGGTATATGTTCTTTTGTTAAATAAAAATCACCTCTAAAATATACTGCTCATATACTGCTCATGGGTGGGCAAGCCGAAGAAGATCATCGCTCTGCCTTGAAATTGAAGTACTGTTGCTTTGTCACATCCGCCCCAGCAAGCGTGTGATTAATTTTTGGTGTACATTTAATTTAGTCCCACCTCAATAAGTCACACAGCCCGGGGGAAGAGGGTTAGGGTTTGTTGAATGGATGGGAAGGGGGTTTGGGGAAAGGTTTGACAGTGAAAAACAGTATGCATGGACAAACAAATGACAATCTTTGAAGACTACCATATCCAATATGTTAAGAAGAGAAAAAGAAAATGCATGCATGATGTTGATTGATAAGGAGGCCCGGATAACATACACTTCTTGTTCTGTTGTTCCGGGCTTAATACTTTTACAGATAGCAAATAGAATTTTTAAATATTGGTAGGGATGAATCATAAACAGAGAGCAAATCAAATGATAATAACAACAACAAGCAGAACACACTGTTGTAAAGATTGTAGACAAAAAAATGAATACAATTATTTAAAAGAAGGTAAAAGTTGATACTGTTACTGTGTTATCCTGGTCAAAAAGGTGCTGAATTTGCATCTCTTGGTCCTCTCGTCCATCAATCTTGGGTGTCGCCACTCGCCACTACCTGCCTGGAATTTTTTTTAGATTTATTGGTAAGGTAAGTGTGCATTGTAATGTTTTCCCAAGTATAGTGCAAGGCCCGGCCTGTAATTGTAGATGGAAACACAAAGAGGATATTGAGAAAAAAAGTTGAAACAAAGGCACAAGTTATGGTGTAGTGCAACAAAAGAACACTTTCTGAGGTGGCATGTATGCATCATTTATACTGTAGTCTGTTTCTGTTTCCAACATTGACCTTCAACAACAACAGGACAGAGCAGGCCCACAGTGACAGGCCTGACGGCACGTTGCTTAGCATATTCTCCGTTTACAGTACTTTTTATTTTAAAGAGTTGGACAAAGGCAAAGCACATATCCATTCCAAACATGGCATTTACAATTTAAGTTAGTTAATTAAAAGCGCCACAGGCATCCCACAGCTACACTCGACTCCGCCTCTACACAGACATTTGGGTCTGCTGTGGTTGTTGTTGACGTGTTTACCTTTTATGCCACGCATGAAACATCCTCCTGGCTTGTTTATTCCATCAATCATCTACGATACTGGTACTTACTGACTGTGAAGGTCGGCCTGCAGTAGAAGTAAAATGTTGTTATTACACAACAAGAGTAGAACTATTATTGACTTGCGTCACTCTTTAGTGTGTACAGTAAGACTACTAGTACACTTTGACTTCACTTTGTGCACAACAAACAAACAAAAAAAATACAAACACCAATTGCTCAGAGTCAGGTGTCCAACCAATGCATGTCATTCATTTTTCATTACCTCTTCCTTCTCATCTTAGGTTAACGGGCCATCTTTTTCGCCATCATCATCATGGACAGTGCTGTTGCGCAGTCTGAGGCCCCTTCATGTATTCATGTATTCAATCAAAAGCAATGTATCAAGCTGCAGTAGAAGTGCAAATTTCTTATTTGCAATAGGCCAGGGCGGTAAATTCCGTTCCGCTCACAGAATTTGTGGAATTTGGGTCATTTCGCATTCCACGGAGAATGTGAAATCGCCCAAAATTCTCTGTTCCGCGACTTCGCGAAATTTTTTGCATGTTCGCGTTCTCAAAATGCGTGTTCATGAGATATTTCCCCCGAGCACGCAAACAGCAATTGCGTACAGGAAAAAAGCATTGCGAACAAGCAATTCCGCGTGTTTGCGGAATTTCTGCGTGTTCACAGAGATTTTTTACCATTTTGCAGAGATTTGCGTAACGCGATTACGCAAATTCCGCCCACCCCTAATTTGCAAGAAGGGGAAAATTCACCGTGAGTTACCTTTAGTGTGTACTGTAGAAAGATGATTAGTGCACAATGATATAACTTCAGGCACAACAAACAACAACAAAATCACTTAGTCTGCGACTCTGCGTCCAATCCGTGGCATCAATCATTACCTGTTCCTTCTCATTTTCATGGGCAGTCTCTTTCGGCTCTGAAAGGAGGATAGCTATAGCAGTCATCAGGTTCCACTTCTTTTGGCGGGACTAGGAAAGTTTTTATTTTTTCTCCTATTTTCCATCATCCAATCATCATGAGGGCAATGGATTTAGGCAGGAGATTCAGTATGATGGAGCGGAGGAGCTGGATTCGGAGGACTGTACTGTCAAATGCAGACACCTGAAAGTTGTATATTGAAATAAGAAGAGCATGATATGGTGGTAATAGAATGGATTTGTTGTGATCCACAAGTTTGTTACCAGAACGACAGATACACAAAACAAAGGAAAAAAGGGAGAAAGACAGTAAGTGCCAGCCTAATTGTCAGGGAAGTATAGCTCGTCCTCAAACTCTGGGGGTTCATCCAGTAGTAGGTAATCATGTGACACACTACTTCCTCTGTCCTCCTCATCTTCCTCACTTGCTTCATGTATTGTGTAATTCGGTGGTATGAAGTGCTGATTCATTTTGATCATTGTTAACCTCTCCACGTTTTTTGGCGAGAGACTGGTCCTTCTCACTGTTACAATGGTACCAGCAGCACTGAAAACACGTTCGGAAGAGGCACTTGGGACAGGGCAAGCCAGATAGCTTATCGCCAGCCTGCTGAGCAGTGGCCATTCAGACCTTTTCCTATACCAATACTGCAATGGGCTTTGATCAATGTACACCTCCTTTGGGTCGTCCAGAAAGGCCTGGACCATCCGCTCAATGTTCAGGGGTGCTGCTGCTAACCTTTTGGGCTCTTTTCTCTGTGCATCAGCACTGTGCTTATTAATACCTAACTGTAAATAGTAATCAGCTAACAATTCTACTGGGCCTAATGATCCAGTTATGGATGGTGGTGGTGAGTGTTGTGATGATCCAAACGCACTGCCCTCAGCCTCCAAAGTTGACCTTGATGCTGCAGGCACTTCTGCAGTACTTCTTGTGGGATGATCTTGCGGGCTTTTAATTAACAGCCATTCATTTTGCAACTTACTCGCTGCCTCAGCTATCCAAGTTTTGTAGCGGGCAACATGAATCTCTGAAAAAGGAAAGAATGTCTTCAGTCCCAATTTTGCCCGTGGATGCAGAATTGTGGCAGTAATGTAATGTTGTTGTGACAAACTTTTGTTTTCAATCCTTGTATTTTCAGCTAAGCCATGGGCTAAGATCTCCAACAAGTCAAAGGCTTCTTTTTTGTCCTCTACACCTTTGTATGATTCAGATAAATTCTTCAGCTGATGCTCTAGCATTTGCAATAATGGGATAGCTTGGCCCATTGTACAGTCTTCCTTGCTGACTTCACGTGTGAAGACCTCAAAAGGACGAAGCATCTCAGTCAGGCATTTTCCCAGGCCCCATTGCTCCATCTGAAAGGTCATGCCTTTCACAGTAGCATTCCCTCTTTGCATGACATATTCATTGAGTGGCCTGTACTGCTCAAACATACGATCAAGCATATAATACGTTGAGTTCCAACGTGTTGCCACCTCCTGGATGAGTGCTTTGACTGGCATCCTATATTCACTTTGAATGGTCCTCAGCTGCTTCTAAGCTTTAAAAGAATGGCTGAAATGAGTGCATATTCTTCTGCAGATGCTCAGTAAGTTGCTGACTAGGGGTTATTTTTTCAGGAAGTCTTCAACTATAATGTTTATGCAGTGCGCCAAACATCTAACCCTGAAATAGGAACCAAGCTCCATGGCCTTAAGTACATTACTGCCATTATCTGTGGCAACAAAACCAATACGAAGTCATCTTGGATGCAGCCATTCATAAACCTTGCTACGAAACTCATGCAAAATGTTTACAGCAGTATGAGATTTCTCCATGGCGAACATGGCTACAGTTGCATGTTTGCAAGTAGCTTTAAAAATCTCAGCTGTGTCAACAGCACCTCGTTCAGATAGCTTATCTCTAACCCCCACAAAAGAGACCCAGTATGCAGTGATGCACATGTAATCTGTGGCTTGGCAACTGGTCCACATGTCTGTTGTCAGGTGGATATTGTTAACAGCACTCTGCTGCAAAGTTTGTCCAACCATTTCCAGCACATCATGATGTAGTGCCGGAACAGTAACTCTTGCAAAATAGGACCGGCTGGGAACCTTCCATTTAGGGCAGATGACTGACATAAATTCAAGGAAACCCACGCCTTCCACAAATGAAAAAGGGAGAAGGTCCAGTGCTAACATTTTAGCAAACTTCGCATTGTACAACCGTGCCGTTGGTTGCTGCGTTGGAACTGCCCCTCCAAACTAACCATGCTCTCAATGGTAGGTTGGATTACTTTCCTTTGCAGTGCTGTTCTTTTCATTCACCCACTTAAGCTCAACAACGCAGTTTGTCTCATTGCGGTACTCGGTCGCCTTGGTATCTCAGCCTGACTCTGAGTTTGGCTCTTACTGCGGTGCCACTCAGATGTTACTGAGGAGGATGTGGGAGGTACTACTACAGTACTAGGGACAGGGCTTGAAATGCCTCCCTCTTCTTCACCTTCCACTGAAATAATATCGTGCACTGATTCTTCATGAATGGGTTGACTTTTTCTAAGTGAAGTAGGTGATTCTCCCGCACGATAGTGTGGTATATTCTGAGATGATTTGCTTGGCCTCCGGTACCATATTTTGTACCAAGCTTGCCCCGCCGAACACCTTGTCAACAAATTGAGCATATAGCAATGTTCTCCTCCCTGGTGCTAACAGAAAAGAAGTCCCAAACTTGGGAGGAAAACTTTCTGGCACTGCTGGATGTGCCACTTTCAATACCAGATGAACTGAAGGGTGTGCTTCGAATGTGATGACTCTGTGCAGCTACACTTTGACTTTTACTACCACTACCTACTGAGAAGGTTGAGCTGGATGAAGGTCCTTACCGGGCCTTAGAAAATATGGCAGCTGGAGGTCGTGGTGGTGTAAGCTGTGTTGGTGATATTAGTGCTACATCCCGCTCAGTAGCAGCCTTTCTGGATGGGGTGAGACTGTTGGTCTCCATCCCCTTTGGGACAGGAGTGATGTGCATGATGACTGGCTCGTCTTCATCAACATCACCCCCCTCTTCTACATCTAGGTCCATAACTCTAAGTTTTTCTGGAACCTTCCTTTTCGGAATCATTGTCTTGTGGCGTGCGTCACTCTCAGACTGAGCTGGTGGCTGCCAACTGGCATCCCGATTATCAGAAGCGGGTCTTGAAGAGGAAGATGATGTACTAACAAGCCCTCTTTTCCTTGATGGTGGTCTGGAAGAAAATAGATCTTCTGAAACAGTTGTTTGCTGCGCTTTGTCTGCAGGAAGCTCGATTTCCTGAAATGCCCCTACGTCAGGAGCAACAACTACTATTGTGGGCTGTTCTTGCGGCTGCTACTGTTCTTGCGGCTGCTGCTGGTCCTCTTGCAGCTGCTGCTGCTGCTGATCTTGCGGCTGCTGCTGTTCTTGCAGCTGCTGTTCTTGCAGCTGCTGCTGCTCTTGTTGCGGCTGCTGCTGTTCTTTTTGCAGCTGCTAACTTATCTACTGAGTTTCCGCCTGCGTTGATGATTGTGTACTACTTTGCGATAATGACATTTCAACATCGCTGCTCGTTAGTAGACTGGCTAGCTCTGTGACACTCAAGGGCCTGGGCCTAGGTTGGTGGTGTTGGCCCGCTGGTGCGTAGGTGCTGCTCCCAGCTTGGTTCCCGGACAACGCTGCTGCAGGCGTACCTTTTTGTGTGGACCCAAAAAAAACATTGGCCGTCACACCAGTCATGGTTAATTGCATTTCCTTTTTTTGTTCCTTCTTCTCACCGGCAACTTTATTGGTACTGACCTGGTACCTTTCTTTGGGGCCATCTTCTTCAGATGTTAGACAGGACACAGATGCACAACAAGTTGTGGTGGTCACAAGTGGACGTGATGCGCAGCAGGACTTCTGTCTGGCTGGCAGTACAACGGGTGATGAATGATGATGAAACCTCCTCCTCTGGCTAGTTGTGCACCTAAAAGCAAATAAGCCAGGAGAAGAACATCAGTGAAATGTTGCATTTGGTGTTGTGGTTCAGTTACTTACTACTGTAAAACAAAAGATATAGTCTATCCATTTCAGAGACTTTGTCAACAAGGGCTTTGTTATACTACTGTGTATACACACACACTACACTCTCAGGAAGGATAGGAAAGAGAATAAGAACCACCAAAATAAAAGTGTAATGGAAGTGGGGTGGCCCCATTTGCCATTACATTATTAGAGCATCACATCATTCAGCGAGCTGCAGCTGGCAAAGGGGGTGGATGGATGGAAAACTATGCAGGCCTAAATGCCAAAAGCAGGACACTACTAGTAACTCCCAACGCAAAGAAAGGCCACCAGCCACATGGCCAGGCCCAACATCATCAGAAAGCCCACCCCAAAAAAACACACTTCCCAACTCAATCCAGTGCCATCCATGCCCTAAATGATGTCTAAATTCAACAGACCACACACAGAAACACTTGATTATTAAAGCGGTGGTTACCTGCTCTGAGCCTACTGGATGGAAGCAGGCCTGTTGGCAGACAAGACCAGACAAGCTTGCAGGCCTAGGCCTCAAAATGGGCACCAGCCACATGGCCAGGCCCAACAACATCAGAAAGCCCACCCCAGAAAAACACACTTCCCAACTCAATCCAGTGCCATCCAGGCCCTAAATGATGTCTAAATTCACCAGACCACAAACAGAAACACTTGATTAATAAAGCTGTGGCTACCTGCTTTGAGCCTACTGGATGGAAACAGGCCTGTTGGCAGACAAGGCCAGACACGCTTGCAGGCCTAGGCTTCAAAATGGCCACCAGCCACATTGCCAGGCCCAACAACACTAGAAAGCCCACCCCAGAAAACACACTTACAAACTCAATCCAGTGACATCCATGCCCTAAATAAAATGTAAATCCAACAGACCACACACAGTAACACTTGATTAATAAAGCTATGACTACCTGCTCCGAGCCTACTGAATGGAAGCAGGCCTGTTGGCAGACAAGGCCAGACACGCTTGCAGGCCTATGCTTCAAAATGGCCACCAGCCACATGGCCAGGCCCAACAACATTAGAAGGCCCACCCCAGAAAACACACTTTCAAACTCAATCCAGTGCCATCCATGCCCTAAATGATGTCTATATCCAACAGACCACATACATAAACACTTGATTAATAAAGCTGTGGCTACCTGCTTTGAGCCTACTGAATAGAAGCAGGTCTGTTGGCAGACAAGGTCAGACAAGCTTGCAGGCCTAGGCTTCAAAATGGCCACCAGCCACATGGCCAGGCCCAACAACATCAGAAAGCCCACCCCAAAAAACACACTTCCCAACTCAATCCAGTGCCATCTATGCCCTAAATGGTGTCTAAATTCAACAGACCACACACAGAAACTCTTAAATATTAAAGCTGTGGCTACCTGCTCTGAGCCTACTGGATGGAAGCAGGCCTGTTGGCAGACAAGGCCAGTCAAGCTTGCAGGACTAGGCTTCAAAATGGCCACCAGCCACATGACCAGGCCCAACAACATCAGAAAGCCCACCCCAAAAAATCACACTTGCCAACTCAGTCTAGTGCCATCTATGCCCTAAATAATGTCTAAATTCAACAAACCACACACAGAAACTCTTAAATGATAAAGCTGTGGCTATCTGCTCTGAGCCTACTGGATGGAAGCAGGCCTGTTGGCAGACAAGGTCAGACAAGCTTGCAGGCCTAGGCTTCAAAATTGCCACCAGCCACATGGCCAGGCCCAAGAACATCAGAAAGCCCACCCAAAAAAACACACTTCCCAAATCAATCTAGTGCCATCTATGCCCTAAATGATGTCTAAATTCAACAGACCACACACAGAAACACTTGAATAATAAAGCTGTGGCTACCTGCTCTGAGCCTACTGGATGGGAGCAGGCCTGTTGGCAGACAAGGCCAGACAACCTTGCAGGCCTAGGCTTCAATATGGCCACCAACCACATGACCAGGCCCAACAACATCAGAAAGCCCACCCCAAAAAATCACACTTGCCAACTCAGTCTAGTGCCATCTATGCCCAAAATGATGTCTTTTGATGTTTCAAGTTTAAGTTTATTTGTTTGATTAATTAAAATCTTACAAAAAAGTACACTTTAAAAAAAAATAGCTTCAACAATAAAAAGTTTAAGAGCATAAACAGATAATTTTACTAATCTTCTAAAAAGCTGAACTCTAAATAAGATTTGCCTTAAGGCCTTTTGTAATCACAGATAAAAATTTTACAAAAGCAGAGTTCATTAGTAGATCGTTCGTGCTTAAGCACGCCATTAGTGCTTGTCTACAAGTTCTTACACCTCTAGCATTGAATAACCACCTGAGGATTACTTTCCTTTCTACTTCTATCGCAGGACACAAACATAAAAGATGCAACATATCTTCTTGTCCTCCTTTACACAACCTACAGATCATATTGCCTTCATTTAACTTCCACGGTGGAAGATGACACAAACCTGGCCATAGACCAAAGCGCACACTAATAAATGTTCGCTTACTTTGGACAGACCAAGGAGTTTCTAGATATTTCTGGACTTGTTTTTTCTTATAATCGTTTACAATTGGCCAGGAGTGTTTTCTTTTTACAAGTAGTTCTTTGTCTTTTAGCAGTGATAGATGAATGACCAGCTTATTAATTGTTTTTTTAAAACTTTCCTGGGTGATAGTATTTTCCCAAATTGATGTTAATCCAAAATCTTCTTTTGCTTTGTTTAAGTATACCCAGGCTTGAAGTTTCCTATTGTCTCTTACTTCTTTCCATAATGTTTGTGACAATTGATTAACCTGGTCATTTTTTACCCGGTTCCATACTTTTAAAATTTGGCCTTGCCGGGCATAAAGCTGATTATTTATCCCAAACTCCAGCCTTATTTGTGCCTGTGAGGCATTACATGGTAGGTTGAAAAGAATTTGATATGTGTTTGCCACTGTATTGTTAATTAGCTCCGCATCCTTCCCATTCAGGACTTCGGCACCATATGTTAGAGTTGGTAGTAGTTTGGCAGATATGATTTTTAATAAAGGACCATATGTCAAGGCTGTTACTTTCCTTTGTATGGTTCTAAATGCGGCAACCAAGCTATTTGCTTTCCTAGAGATATCCTTCTTTTGGGGGAGAAAACTTCCGCTCTCGTTAAATAGGACACCAAGATACCGATAGCTATCAACTTGTTCTAATTGGGTTTGTTCCAGCATCCATTTTTTTTTTTTTTTTTTTGTCTTCTGCTCCTTGTGACTACCATTGTTTTTGTTTTTGACTCATTTATTACCATTTGGTTATCCTTTGCATACTTGAGTGATCGATCAATCAGTCTTTGCAGTCCTACTTTTGTGTGGCTCATCAACACCACGTCGTCTGCATATAGCAAATTCGACATTTGTTTTCCCGCTAGCCTCGGTGGATGTGAGTTAAGTTCATTCAATGATTCAGAGAGGTCGGCCATGAATAAGTTAAAAAGTAATGGTGCAAGGACACAACCCTGCTTGAGACCACGTGTCACCGGTATTTTATTAGATAATGATCGGCCGTCACCGAGCCGCACCCTGACCCAGGTTTCAGAGTACAGTAGTTTGATGAGGATCAGTAATGAGCCCGGGATACCATAATCTACAAGTTTTCTCCATAGTAGGGTCCTATTAACAAGATCGAAGGCAGATCTAAAATCGACAAAACTAAAATAGAGGGACTGTTTAGCTAAAAGTGCTTTAACCGTTAAAACTGATAGGATTAAAATGTTAGTAGAGGTTCCTAAGCCTTTAATGAACCCGGTTTGATTTGGGGGTAATATTAGCTTTTCTTTGACCCAATTAGAGAGAGTTAATAATAAGAGGCCCGCAAATAGCTTAGCATCCGTGTCCTGGAGAGTGATCAAACGATAGTTCTCAGGTAGTTGCCAATTACCCTTTTTGTAAATTGGTGATATTAGTGATCCTCTCCAGGATTCCGGTATGTGCCCTGTTTGGATAACTTCGTTAAATACCATTGTCAGATAGGTAGCCCATAGGGCAGGGTCCTCTTTATAGACTGCAAATGGAATACTGTTTGGTCCCGGTGCTCCGTCCTTTTGTCTCTTTATTAAATTGGCTACCTCGCACTCTGTGAAGTTTTCCCCCAGATCAATTTCCTGTTCCCTCTCAGTGATCCCTGTATAATTGACATCCTGAGAGCAGAGATCTTCTTCGACATATAAGGTCTTTTTTAGGAATTTTACCAAGTCCTCCTCTGATATTGGTGACGCTATCACATGATTATTAGGTCTGTTTATGGCATTAATTATTTTCCAAAATTCTCTGGAATTCGCTTGGTTACTTGCGTGATAGAGTTTTGCCCACAAGACCTGCTGCCTTAAGTTTTTTTCAGACCACAGTAATTTCCTCAAACTACTGTTCGCACTTTTAAGTTGCTTTTTAATTTCCTCGTTAGCTGGTAACCTAGTTAGCTGTTTCCTCAGTATGTTGCGAGTTCGCCTAACTTTTTTAATGGTATATGGAAGATTAATATTAGTATCTCTATTTATTTTCATCCTTGGGTTGGATTTCCTGCAAGTCGGAGTACCTTCATCCAATTTGACTACCTTCTGGGTGAACTGTTCCCAATGCATAAGTATAGACTGGCTCGGATGATCCTTAAAGCATTCTTGTACCAATTTTTGGGCTTTTTTTTCCACCAAATATTTTTTATCCGGTTTCCAAAGGAGTTTCCTATGGTTAATTGTACAGATCTGACCTTGTGTAGTTAAATAGATATGATTTTTTGGCAGTTCCAAATCAATTTCCAATATTTGCTGGCTGTGGTCACTCTCGATAACTTGTTTTAATCTATAGGAACCAATTTTATCAAAAATGTCTATTGACAGTAATGTAAAGTCTATTCTTGATTTTGATTCATGGTTGCGGAATGACCAGCCAGCGGGCTGATCGGTTGGGAACCTGCCATTTAGTGCTCGGAGACCCATGGCTTCCAGGTCCATCAGTAGGTTTTTTCCGATTGGGTTTTGTTTGGTATTTATGCTGAGGTCTAGTACTTGTTCGGGGATTGACCATTCATAATTTTGAGAGTAGATAAAATCGTCCCGTGTCATTTGAATCAGCAAGTTTATATTAAAGTCCCCTGTAGCTAGAATATTCACAGACGGGTCAAGTATTATTTGTTCCAGTAGAAATGTTACTATTGCGACGCTTATGTTCTTGCGAGATGACTGGTTTGGTGGGATATATATGTTAAGTATTATTAACGTATTCCTGTTTTTTTGCTCACCGGTTGCAAAAGTTACCTTAACTGCTTGTATGTTTGCGTTATTTGTGTCCAGCTGTTTATGCATAGTTTGCAAGTCAGCCCCAATGAATATTGCCAGACCCCCACAAGGACGTCCAAATTTGGAATATCTAATGGCTGGTACGTAGTATCCTTTGTAATTTTGTAGAAAGAAAGCGTCCGTTTCCCATGTCTCCTGTAAACATATGATTTGATAGTGAGTAGACAAGGATTCTACTTCTGCGTTTTTGATTTTTTTTCCTAATCCATTAATGTTCCAGGAACATATAGAAATCGGGCGTCGAGGGTAGCCCCTTACCTCAAAAAGTTTCCGTTTATTTTCTTGTCAGTGGTCGTGTAGTGCATTCCTTATCCAGTTTTTGTTTATTTGCTTAGATTCTAAAATTTTTTGCTCTTCCGAACTCTCTTCTTTATCCTCGTGTGAACTACCCTGGGGGTTTTTTAATATGGAATATACCGGATTCTTCTTTGGTTCTTTGGGAGCTTTTCTTAGGAGTTCTTCCTTATTTAACGTCGTCGGATAAGGTTTGGGGAGAGGTTGACTAATTTTTATCCCCCAACTTTGAAAAATGTCTTGCTCTAGCATGATTTGATCCACTAAACAGGCTGTGTTTAACGTTAAGACTGTGAGTGGTTGAGTGCCCTCCAGATTTTGTGCAAAGCCCACAGATTCAATGTCTTTTGTTGTTACTTTTTCTAATGAAGGTATTGATTTCATTAGTTGGAGGATATTACCTCTATTCAGGATGTCATTGGAGCCTCTAGAGTCGTATAAAGGCGTCAGTATTATTTGTGACAATGTCTTCGAGAGTAGTGAGTCTGTTTTCTTTTCAGTTTCATTTTGATGGGTTTTACAGGTAATTAGTTTGCCTTGCGCCGTCTTTGTAATTGTTAGTTCTTCATTGTTACGTTGGAAGTCTCCAGTGGCCGTCATTTTATTTGATCGTTGTAGGTTAGTCTTGATTGCTCCTGACTGTTTTTGATTAGGGACTATGTTTTTATTTTGTTGCAGGGAGTTTGTAAGTTCGTTCAGAGAGTTGTTCTTTTCTTGAGAAATTGTCCTCTGTATCCCTAAATCTAATTGATTTTTTTCCCCATTTAACAGTAAGGTAGACTCTACTTCAGAAAATCCAGTCTTTGTTTCATTCGGGTTACTTTGTATATCACTTAGCTGGCCCCAGGAGATACATCCATTTCCTTTTTGAGAGCGTATTACTTTACAATCCAGAGCCTTTTTTTGCTCCTCTTGATGCTGTTTTTTTTTTCCTTAGTATGTCTTTGTGACAGCTGTTTTTGATCTATACCGTCTTCAACTGTAGTTTCGTAGAGGACATGTGACTTATTTTCCATATCCTTTTTTGATGATTTGTTAAAGATGTCATAATATTTTTTGTTCTTTTCCACTTTTTCAGACTGGGTCACATCCGCCTCATTTTTTTCTAAATCTATTTGTTCTTGTGATAATTCTTCCAGTTTTGTTTCTAGTGTTTCCTTTGAAGGTGGATATATTTTTACCACATTATCGTTTTTTATCCTATTTCTAGCTTTACAAAGTTTTTTTCTTTGTCTCTTTGAAGTTTTATATCCTTGGCTGTTATCCTTTTCCTTTTCTGTTTCAGTAATTAATTTCCAGTGAGTTTCTTGCGCGATAGTTGGTGACAGTTCAATAATCGCATTCTGACCTGTTGTATTTTCCATTTGTTTTGGTTGAATGATTTCCACCAGCTCCCATTGCTTTTTTTCTGAAGGATTAATATGATCGTAATTTGACTGCTGAGCCTGACATATTTCATCTTTTTTATTGTTATATTTTTTGTGAACAAGATCTTTCACATCCTCTAATATGGTGTTTACTACTTTAGGGATAGTGGAAAGTTTATTTATAATTGGTTCACAAGTGCATACGGATTTATTCATTTCTGCGTGTTTTTGGGCTTTAGTTATTAGGCGGTTTAGTTCTGTCAGTTTATGGTCTATTCCGGTAACCGCATTAGCCATTACTCCCAGTATTTCAATCTGAGTGTCCATTTTATTTGACTGATATGTCAGTGCTTCTAATGTTAAAGTGGAAGTTTGGTAGAATATATCCCATGTAGCTCCTGGGTCAATATTAGTTGATTCTTGCAATTTCCTCTTTTTCGTTATGTCCACTTTGACCTCTAATGGGAAAGGAATTGGCATTTCCCGTTCTTTATTTATGGTATTATTTGTGAGTTTTTTTAATGAAATACATTCTGCTACATGTAATTTCGTAGTGACAATGTCATTATAGCTTACTTCTTCCAATTTTCTCTTTTTTGTTATGTCATCTTTAACTTCTAATGGTAATAGCTTTATTGGTTCAATAATTTGTTGTTGCAGAGGGTTGACTTCAGCTGACTCTTCAATCCCTCTTTTGCCCTTATTTGTTATCTCTACATTTTTTTGCTGCAATGGGGTGTGATGTGCTTGATCCCTACTTAGGTCAAAGTTTTCGCATAAAGAGACCTTCTGGTTCTTTTTCTTTTAGTTTATTGGATTTTTTTCCTCGGTTGATTTGGATACTTCATCTATGTCTCCGTTTTTTTCCTTAAGGATGAGGATGTTTAGCGGTTCAATTGGGGTTTGTAATTGGTTTTTGGATGTGTCAGATTCCATTGACATTAATACCCCGGCCGGGTCAGCTAAAAAGTCGAATTTCTGCGGTATTTTAGTTGATCTTTCAAACATCCGAGCAATTGGTGAGATTAAAGTTTAGTTTGATCCGTTTGCCTGCACTTTTATGTTTTGGACCTTCAGTGCTTTATTCTTGCGCACCTTCTTTGTCTGGGGGCCTGTTGATCTTATCTTCCCAGAACGCATCCCCGGTTGTTTTGATATTAGACTCCTCACTTGGGTTGAAGAGGCGTTGTTATCGCAGCGCGGTCTTCCGCGCTCACACCTCTTACAAACTGTGTGTAATCTGCTGGCTCCGGGGTTCTCAGGATTCTGACTCGATCTCACACACGGGCAAATCTGTCGCAGGCTGTGTTCCCAATTCAGATGATACGTAGAGAAACTATAGCAGATGAATGTGTAGTGTTCACACCCTCAGCCTTCTACCCAAAGCCTGACCCTCACGTTAAACCTAACCCTCCCAAGCCTATCTGCCTCTTGGTAAAGGACAGCTGCCGTCAGGGAGGGAGCGGGGATAGGAGGGAGGCGTTGTTCAATATAACTGTTGTAGTGAAAAGATCTCTCTTGAGTTGAAGGGGGCAGGAATTGCGACCATCCTCATAGGTAGCTCTTAGGTAGTTCTTGAGGCGCCGGTCTGCGGTCTTCTGCGGTTACTATTGTTAATGCTGGCGAGCCCCCCAGTACCAGCCCCCTCTCTCACTGCTCTGAGAGGAGGATGTAAAGGGGCTAGCACGGTCAGGCACCTCTGTTTACTTCTGCCACCGCCACTGCACCTCGTGCTACTCCTGCTTTCTCCCGTCCTTGCGTGTAGCTAGTAGGTGTAGCTAGTGGAGGCAAGTGCAGATGGCGGCAGGCAGGCAGGTAGGCAGGTAGGCAGGTAGGCAGGAAGGCGGACGGGCAGGCAAGCAGGCGGGAGAGACAAGAAGACTTTAGTGTCCCCCCCTGGCCCGATCTCCAGGTTGGCTGAAAGGCTCTGGTCCCTCCCGCGGAGGTGAGCACAGTACCGGTCGGCTCACGCCAAACCGTCTCCACGGCTCCTGGTTCCTGATGCAAAACTATGGCCCAGCTCTCGCACTCACTCTCCCGGACATACGGCACCGCTGTGGCGCACGTCAGCACCCGTCAGCCATACACAGACTCGCTCAGTTCTCAGTTCTGTGTGGCCCGCGGCCCCCAACGAGACACCAGCACAGGCTCGCTGGTTAAGGGTTGTGTGCTGCGGGTTAATCACCACGAGATCCCGATACCTGATTTCCCAAGTCCGGGCTGCTGCCTCCGTTCCGCTGTTCCGCTGTTCTCCGTTGGGTCCGTGGGTCCGGGTTGCTGTGGTTCTCCGGTTCTCCGGTTCTCAGCTATTCTCTGTTGCCTCTGTTGCTGAGACTGTCGTCCCGCGCTCGCTCACTTGCTCACACTGCAACGTGCAAAATCCGGACTGGAGCGTTTCTGGACTGGAGCGATCTCTACAGGCTGAAGCGAATGAACAGACTTCCTGTGACTCAGCTGTGTGACCAAATGATGTCTAAATTCAACAGACCACACACAGAAACACTTGATTAATAAAGCTGTGGTTACCTGCTCTGAGCCTACTGGATGGAAGCAGGCCTGTTGGCAGACAAGACCAGAAAAGCTTGCAGGCCTAGGCCTCAAAATGGCCACCAGCCACATGGCCAGGCCCAACAACATCAGAAAGCCCACCCCCCATAAAAACCACTTCCCAACTCAATCCAGTGCCATCTATGCCCTAAATGATGTCTAAATTCAACAGACCACACACAGAAACCCTTGATTACTAAAGCTATGGCTACCTGCTCTGAGCCTACTGGATGGAAGCAGGCCTGTTAGCAGACAAGGCCAGACACGCTTGCAGGCCTAGCCTTCAAAATGGCCACCAGCCACATGGCCAGGCCCAAAATCATTAGAAGACCCACCCCAGAAAACACACTTCCAAACTCAATCCAGTGCCATCCATGCCCTAAATGATGTCAAATCCAACAGACCACACACACAAACACTTGATTAATAAAGCTGTGGCTACCTGCTCTGAGCCTACTGGATGGAAGCAGGTCTGTTGGCAGACAAGGTCAGACAAGCTTGCAGGCCTAGGCTTCAAAATTGCCACCAGCCACATGGCCAGGCCCAAGAACATTAGAAAGCCCACCCAAAAAACACACTTCCCAAATCAATCTAGTGCCATCTATGCCCTAAATGATGTCTAAATTCAAGAGACCACATACAGAAACACTTGATTAATAAAGCTGTGGCTACCTGCTCTGAGCCTACTGGATGGAAGCAGGCCTGTTGGAAGACAAGGCCAGACTAGCTTGCAGGACTAGGCTTCAAAATGGCCACCAGCCACATGACCAGGCCCAACAACATCAGAAAGCCCACCCCCAAATAACACACTTCCCAACTCAATCCAGTGCCATCTATGCCCTAAATGATGTCTAAATTCAACAGACCACACACAGAAACACTTGAATAATAAAGCTGTGGCTACCTGCTCTGAGCCTACTGGATGGAAGCAGGCCTGTTCGCAGACAAGGCCAGACAACCTTGCAGGCCTAGGCTTCAAAATGGCCACCAGCCACATGGCCAGGCCCAACAACATCAGAAATCCCACCCGAAAAAAACACACTTCCCAACTCAATCCAGTGCCATCCATGCCCTAAATGATGTCTAAATTCAACAGACCACACACAGAAACACTTGATTATTAAAGCGGTGGTTACCTGCTCTGAGCCTACTGGATGGAAGCAGGCCTGTTGGCAGACAAGACCAGACAAGCTTGCAGGCCTAGGCCTCAAAATGGGCACCAGCCACATGGCCAGGCCCAACAACATCACAAAGCCAACCCCAGAAAAACACACTTCCCAACTCAATCCAGTGCCATCCATGCCCTAAATGATGTCTAAATTCACCAGACCACAAACAGAAACACTTGATTAATAAAGCTGTGGTTACCTGCTTTGAGCCTACTGGATGGAAGCAGGCCTGTTGGCAGACAAGGTCAGACAAGCTTGCAGGCCTAGGCTTCAAAATTGCCACCAGCCACATGGCCAGGCCCAAGAACATCAGAAAGCCCACCCAAAAAAAACACACTTCCCAAATCAATCCAGTGCCATCTATGCCCTAAATGATGTCTAAATTCAAGAGACCACATACAGAAACACTTGATTAATTAAGCTGTGGCTACCTGCTCTGAGCCTACTGGATGGAAGCAGGCCTGTTGGCAGACAAGGCCAGACAAGCTTGCAGGACTAGGCTTCAAAATGGCCACCAGCCACATGACCAGGCCCAACAACATCAGAAAGCCCACCCCCAAATAACACACTTCCCAACTCAATCTAGTGCCATCTATGCCCTAAATGATGTCTAAATTCAACAGACCACACACAGAAACACTTGAATAATAGAACCGTGGCTACCTGCTCTGGGCCTACTGGATGGAAGCAGGCCTGTTCGCAGACAAGGCCAGTCAACCTTGCAGGCCTAGGCTTCAAAATGGCCACCAGCCACATGACCAGGCCCAAAAACATCAGAAATCCCACCCCAAAAAAACACACTTCCCAACTCAATCCAGTGCCATCCATGCCCTAAATGATGTCTAAATTAAACAGACCACACACAGAAACACTTGATTAATAAAGCGGTGGTTACCTGCTCTGAGCCTACTGAATGGAAGCAGGCCTGTTGGCAGACAAGACCAGACAAGCTTGCAGGCCTAGGCCTCAAAATGGGCACCAGCCACATGGCAAGGCCCAACAACATCAGAAAGCCCAACCAAAAAAAACACACTTCCCAACTCAATCCAGTGCCATCCATGCCCTAAATGATGTCTAAATTCACCAGACCACAAACAGAAACACTTGATTAATAAAGCTGTGGTTACCTGCTTTGAGCCTACTGAATGGAAGCAGGCCTGTTGGCAGACAAGGCCAGAAAAGCTTACAGGCCTAGGCTTTAAAATGGCCCCCAGCCACATGGCCAGGCCCAACAACGTCAGAAAGCCCACCCCCAAATAACACACTTCCCAACTCAATCCAGTGCCATCCATGCCCTAAATGCGTTCTAAATTCAACAGACCAACCACAAAAACACTTGATTAATAAAGCTGTGGCTACCTGCTTTGAGCCTACTGGATGGAAGCAGGCTTGTTGGCAGACAAGGCCAGACACGCTTGCAGGCCTAGGCTTCAAAATGGCCACCAAACACATGTCCAGGCCCAACAACATTAGAAGGCCTACCCCAGAAAACACACTTCCAAACTCAATCCAGTGCCATCCATGCCCTAAATGATGTCTAAATCCAACGGACCACACACAGAAACACTTGATTGATAAAGCTGTGGCTACCTGCTCTGAGCCTACTGGATGGAAGCAGGTCTGTTGGCAGACAAGGTCAGACAAGCTTGCAGGTCTAGGCTTCAAAATGGCCACCAGCCACATGGCCAGGCCCAACAACATCAGAAAGCCCACCCCATAAAAAAACACTTCCCAACTCAATCCAGTGCCATCTATGCCTTAAATGATGTCTAAATTCAACAGACTACATACAGAAACACTTGATTAATAAAGCTGTGGCTACCTGCTCTGAGCCTACTGGATGGAAGCAGGCCTGTTGGCAGACAAGGCCAGACAAGCTTGCAGGACTAGGCTTCAAAATGGCCACCAGCCACATGACCAGGCCCAACAACATCAGAAAGCCCACCCCAAAATAACACACTTCCCAACTCAATCCAGTGCCATCTTTGCCCTAAATGATGTCTAAATTCAACAGACCACACACAGAAACACTTGAATAATAAAGCTGTGGCTACCTGCTCTGAGCCTACTGGATGGAAGCAGGCCTGTTCGCAGACAAGGCCAGACAACCTTGCAGGCCTAGGCTTCAAAATGGCCACCAGCCACATGACCAGGCCCAACATCAGAAATCCCACCCCAATAAAAACACACTTCCCAACTCAATCCAGTGCCATCCATGCCCTAAATGATGTATAAATTCAACAGACCACACACAGAAACACTTGATTAATAAAGCTGTGGTTACCTGCTCTGAGCCTACTGGATGGAAGCAGGCCTGTTGGCAGACAAGACCAGGCAAGCCTGCAGGCCTAGGCCTCAAAATGGCCACCAGCCACATGGCCAGGCCCAACAACATCAGAAAGCCCACCCCAAAAAAACACACTTCCTAACTCAATCCAGTGCCATCCATGCCCTAAATGATGTCTAAATTCACCAGACCACAAACAGAAACAATTGATTAATAAAGCTGTGTTTACCTGCTTTGAGCCTACTGGATGGAAGCAGGCCTGTTGGCAGACATTGCCAGACAAGCTTGCAGGCCTATGCTTTAAAATGGCCACCAGCCACATGGCCAGGCCCAACAACATCAGAAAGCCCACCCCCAAATAACACACTTACCAACTCAATCCAGTGCCATCCATGCCCTAAATGATGTCTAAATTCAACAGACCACACACAGAAACACTTGATTAATAAAGCTGTGGTTACCTGCTCTGAGCCTACTGGATGGAAGCAGGCCCGTTGGCAGACAAGACCAGACAAGCTTGCAGGCCTAGGCCTCAAAATGGCCACCAGCCACATGGCCAGGCCCAACAACATCAGAAAGCCCACCCCCAAAAAACACACTTCCCAACTCAATCCAGTGCCATCCATGCCCTAAATTCTGTCTAAATTCAACAGACCACACACAGAAACGCTTGATTAATAAAGCTGTGGCTACCTGCTTTGAGCCTACTGGATGGAAGCAGGCCTGTTGGCAGACAAGGCAGGACAAACTTGGAAGCCTAAACTTCAAAATAGCCACCAGCCACATGGCCAGGCCCAACAACATCAGAAAGCCCACCCCAGAAAACACACTTCCAAACTCAATCCAGTGCCATCCATGCCCTAAATGCTGTCTAAATTCAACAGACCACACACAGAAACACTTGATTGATAAAGCTATGGCTCCCTGCTCTGAGCCTACTGGATGGAAGCAGGCCTTTTGGCAGACAAGGCCAGACAAACTTGGAAGCCTAGGCTTCAAAATGGCCACCAGCCACATGGCCAGGCCCAACAACATCAGAAAGCCCACCCCAAAAAAACACACTTCCCAACTAAATCCAATGCCATCCATGCCCTAAATCATGCTTGAAAATGAAATACATTAAAAAAACACCAAAGCAACAGTTGCTTCATCAAGCAAAAACACACCCATGAGGCCATGACTAGCTCTGGCCTACTAGTACCGACAACATTTTTAAAAAAAAGGAATGATAGTCACCAATGATAAATGCCCCCAATCAAACAGACAAAACAAACACTTACTTGTAGAATATCCAATTCAAAATTCCTCAAATCCAATTGCAATGATGCAGCAGACAAAAAGAGAGATCTTTCCAGCTCAAAATCCAAACGCAGAATGACCAGGAGATGGACAAAGCACTGGGAGGAGCCTGCTGGACAGGAATAGGAAGTTGGAGATTCTGTGGCACTTCCTCCCTCTCCACACCTTTTTAAAAAAGGACTCCTTGCACAAAAAAGGACAGGCAAATGTCAATCTGAGGAGTTTTTTTATCCAAATCATTTTGCAGAAGGTTTCATTCTGCTAGAACTGATATTCTTCTCCAAATTGAAAATGTTACCTGTTCGAGTTCTCAAGCTTCACATTACTTCCGCCGGCGTGTCCAAAATGACTTGATTGCGTTCTCCCGCTCCCTGTCACGTTGGATATAATGTGTTCGGGTTCTCTCGCTCCTTGTCGCGTTCGATATGACGTGTCCGCGTCCTCATGCTCTCGCTCACAGTGGAGAATGTTGTTTTCGAGAACTCAATCATCTCATAGTCTCGCAGTGCATGATCGCGAGAAGAAAGAGGTGATCGCGCGACGAATGACGTGATCGCTTGACGAATTACGTTAATGCAGGCGCAAACTCTTGCAAGATGGTGCAAAATGGCAACCACAATCCAACATCTCATAGAGAACGCGACCAGATCGGGAAAACTTGTCAGCGAACGTTGGGATTCAGGTAAGGTGATTGCGCGCACGAGAATGTATTTTTTACAGCGCGAGCAATACAAAAATTTCCTGTAAGATGCGGATTCCGGAAATGTTTAAATTTTCGCGCTTTCTGTGGAACGCGAAAATTTCAAATGATCGCAATTTCCGCGAGAGGAACAGAATTTGACGCCCACCCCTAGTCGCACCTATGTAGGTGTCAGGGATGTTGACGATCTAAGCCACCTACCGGCGGGTAGGGTATTGCTGTAGGGAAAATCTTCTGGATCCTGTCTGTAGCCTGGGAAAATTTAAAGGTAAGGAATCTGAGGCTAGACATTGACTCTGCCAGATAAGGTGTTAGTTATTAAAGGTAAGTAACTTACTCTTCAGCCCCAGAGAAGTTTAAAGAGTAAGACCACAGGCACTCTTCGTTCAGTGCTGCCAACTTACACAGCCACAGCCACCTCAAAACCTCTTACATAACATTTAGAGGTCCCACGATCGCAGAGTAGGTTCATTCACCAACTACATCCCAGATGGAGCATTACAAGAATGTCTTGTCAGTCGCTTCTCAACACCTGAGCACCACCGGGGGGACTCCTGTCATTAGAATGCTTAAAGTGCACTGGGCAGCAGATGGAAGCCCCCCACCCACCCAGGACCCCAGAGAACACTCTTCATCAGAGCGGCCTGTGCCGCAACGGATTGGGGTGCAGACGTTCTCGCTGAAGTGCCCCCACCCAAGAATCAGAGCACCCAGCCCCTGCTTCCGGGACTGAAAGCACGAGGACAGCTGAGCCCATCCATATTTTAGTCTTTCAACCCTTCAACCCCCTTGTGCCCCCTCTCCAGGAACTTCTGTTGCAATCAAACAAAATGCTGTTGCAATTGAGCAGCAGCACTGCCAGGCAAGACCGAGGATCCTCCCGCTTTAGTAGACGCCCAAGCACTGATCACTCCATTTCGCGCAACTCTTCCAGAGCCACCATGTTTATTGTTAGCAACCTCGATCGGACATCTGGGACCTGTGAGTCCTCTGCAGGTATGGGTGTGCAGTGGTGGTGAAACTACTCGGCGCTGCGGTGCGACACTCGGAGGCTTTTCTGTACCATTCTGAGCCTGGGAGGCAGGCCCTAGCTTCCTCTTCTGGTTTCTTGACTTTGGTGACTTTTGTCCATCCCGCCACTTTTAGAGATGGTCTCTATCTATGCCCACGACCCAGACCCACCATTTTGTTTGACCTTTGTTCCGTTCTGTCTTCCCTCCTCACTCCTCGTGATGAACCTCGATCGTTTTTCTCTTTTTGCTGGACTGCCTTAAATATATATATATATATGTATATAAGTATTATATAATTGTCCAAGCCTAATCGCTGTTAAAATGTAATCATGTGTGAATTTAGTATTTGTATATATAGAACTCTAACCACTAGTATATGTAGTAGACCTTTGTACTTGCTACCATTCCTATGTGATTTTAGAGTGTATCTGTTTGTATCTTTCCTTGAGCGACTTTACAACTTGTACATGTGAATTTTATTTCCTGTTTATATCTCTCCTTTGAGTGACTTTACACCTTGTACATTTGCAATTTTTTCTCTGTTTGTATCTCTTATGTAAATCATGTAATTCATGTAATCCAAAGTCCTTCTGTATTGCAACTGTTTTTTTGTAAAGCGCTCTGACACCTTTGGGACTGTTCGCGCTATATAAAATTGCATTAAATAAATAGGTGGCAGAAGGTTATTCACCATACTTTCAGTCCTTTTTTCCTACCATTGTCATAACATCTTACAGAGGACCACTTATCAAATATTTGAGAAGTTCAGACTTGATTAATCAAGGGAGCACCAGAAGGAGCACCCAGTTATTTTCTGATTCTTAGAAAAGGATGCAGGTCTTTGTCTGATCCTAGCCTTCTGAACTTCTTAAGTAAGGATAAATACAAGATGCTCACCCCGATCCAAGTGCTCTTCGACCTAGATGCAGAAGACTGTACGTTAAAGCTGGGCTTGCAGGATGAGTATTCATCTCTTTAAACCACTCTGTGGTTCAATCTGATGTTTCTACGAAAGGTGAGGAATCTGCCGTCAGTGTCTACGAGAAAAGGTGTTAGTTGAGTAACTTGTTAATCAGTGTTAAGTGTGGCAGAATAAAGGAAATACATGGGTTGAGGAGAAAAAACACTGACTTTTACATTCATCCTTAAGGTATCCTAGCTATGATTTGATACTTTTAAATGCCTCTTAGCTGGAACAGATATCTGCCATGATTCAGTTGCTGGTGGTGACACTCTGGGATTTATTATTTCCAGTTTTCTTTTACAAGATTTTTCTGCTACTGGCCACCAGCTATGTTCAGCTGGTGACCTGGAAAATCTGAGTAATTGAGCAACAAGTTCAATCTCATATGGCTCTTTTTGACCAGGATTTTTTTTATTCTTTATACATGATCGAAACGGCCAACCTCGTTCTGCCACTTCCTTCCTCATTGAAATGTAGCTGCCTTTTTTTGCTAGCTTTTCAGCATGGGTTTTTTGGTGGAATTGGATTATCACTTAAA
The DNA here is from genome assembly GCF_964263255.1 of Lissotriton vulgaris. Classification (NCBI taxonomy): domain Eukaryota; kingdom Metazoa; phylum Chordata; class Amphibia; order Caudata; family Salamandridae; genus Lissotriton; species Lissotriton vulgaris. The sequence continues at coordinate 1,088,173,776 of NC_141694.1, read as the reverse complement.
ACCTAAAAGAAAAATTTGTTCTTGCTGTATGATGAGTGTGCCTGACCATCATGGCTACATCCTCATCTAATGAACTGTCCCTTAACTAACTTTTGGTTGGGTTCACACTACGCAAATACTTTTATTTTTAATTTTTAATTTTAGATTTCAGCAGTAAACAAGGCGTTTTTATACAACATATCTAAAATTGTACAGTGAGTTCTTGAACACAGTGAGTCATGGACCAGAAGCAAAGTACCAGACATTACAGTGAGTAGCGCACTTAGTAGCTCGAGTCACAAAATTGGGGGATAGGAGATACATTTGCCTTGCATAATAGCAACATTAATTAGAAAGGTACGGCATTACATAATTTGATAGGCTTTTGGCAGAAGACTCTTACCTTAGAATTATCCCCAGGTATCAGACTGGATCTGGAAATATTTTGTGAGCAATATTGTAGAAAACCTGCTCTCTATATTGTGCAGAGTCTATTGGATTCCCAAATGGCTTACACAGACTTAAGTAGATAATACTATTGCTCTTCTTTTGTGGTACTATGGGAGGGCAGTTAGGCTTATTAGAGGTTACTGCAAAGTATTTGTTGTACTCACTGAGGCAATAAAAGAGACAGAAAAAATAAATCTGTGATTAAATTAGATAAATACTACTCTTTATGTTTTAAAACAAAGAACTTCATTTAAAGTGAAGTACTCTTCAATATCAATTTTTACAGGTAAGGAAATAGTTCATACTTGTGCACCTTTCAGAACAATGCAGTCCTATGGGAGGAAAAGTCATACACACAATAACGGAAAGTTCAGATTGTTTCAGGGGATCACATACTGGGTTTAGAGTTGTAGTGGGCCAAGGTCCAAAGTACTACCTGCAGTTCTTCAAGAACATCCCAGATTCATCCGGGAGCAGGATGCTGGTGTGGTTGGTATGGGGACCTCTTAAAAAGACAGGTGGACTTGGGGACAAGTCAGAGCTATACACAACAAGGAGCCCGAGGGGGTGGGAATCAGAACAGGTCACCCCCCACTCAGTTACTGCTATTCAGCAACAAACCTGCTCCTACTATATGTGTGGACCTTGATCCACCATATATCACTTATGAACTACACCCTACTTCAGGTGTCACAACAGTGGATCTAATTTATCCCAACTGCCTCAACGTGCCTTAAATCACAGCTTCAATTAAAAAGTGTTGTATTGTGACTGCTGGTACACCCCCTTGTCAATGTACGGTAGGACAGCAAAAATAGGGGGGGGGAGGGAGAAAAAGGTGAGAGAGGGTTGCCAGAGCCTCACGGGAGGAACACCAAGGGAGGTTTACAAGCTGGTACTCGCCTGCATCCTCAGGTTCTCATCATCAGCACCTGCCAACGATCCGAAATAAAGAGTGGATAGTGCAGAATAAGAAAGACCAACACAAAAGTGATATGTATTCTATATGTGACCCTATAGGGATACCGAAATCTAACATAGAGGTTCGGTATGCCTGGAATTTAAAAATGAGCTTGGCCGCCCTGGCTAATCTATTTTATGCTTTGCTGAGTGCCTGCTCAATTAAAACCAACATGTTTCATTACCTAACACAGTTCACTGGCAATTTCATCAGGGTAAGGGTCAGCGTCTTCACTGCACCTCGTTTCTCTGTTTACCCCCTGTATGTTCATTACAGGTCTCGTGACAGTCACTGTATTTAGTCAGTCAGCTGGTAGTAGGTATACGGCCATTGCTCACACCCTTGGTGGCCATTTTGTGGTGGTAGTTTAGTAGTGTGCTGCTTTTGCCATATAGACCTGCATGGCTGTCTTTTGTTCCTCTTGACTTACTGCTTTCATCCCCTTTGCCAGCTGCAGCTCCCTGAATTACATGATGAGCAATGTAATGCCAAACATGTTCAACTTTCATTACATTTGTATTTTTGTTTTTGTTCCTCTTTCCTATCCTTCCTGAGTGTACACAGTAAGTATACCATGAAACCCCTTGTTGTCAAAGTCTCACAAATGGCTACACGTTTATGTTTTTTTTTATTACTTAAACTGAGTTAATAAAATGTAATAATAAAACACTAAGTGTGACCACCACACACTGTTATATATTATATTTGTTTGTTTGTACTAGTAGTAATTGAACCACAACAACAAATGCAACATTTCACTAATGCTCTTCTTCTTTGCTTGAAGGTGCATAATAAGACAGAGGAGGAGGTGTCATCATCACCCGTTGTACTGCCAGACAGAAGTCCTGCTGCGTGCCACGTCACATCCACGTATGACCACAGACATCTCTGCAACTTGTGCACCTGCTTCCTGCTGACATCGCAAGGAAGAAGATTGCCCCAAAGAAAGGTCCTCCAGTATTAAGAAAGTTGCCAGTGAGAAGAAGGAACAAAAGAAGGAAGTGGCACTGCCCCTTACCAAGACTGGTGTGCCGGCCAATATGTTTTTTGGGAAAGCAAAAAATGCGCCTGCATCAGCGGTTTTAGGGGACCAAGCTCAGAGAAGCACCTTCGCATCAGCGGGTCCACCCCATAAACCAAGGCCCAAGCCCATGAGTGTCGCAGAGGTAGCCACTCTACTTGCGCAAACACCAACAAGCAGTGATGTAGAAATGTCGTTATCGCAAAGTAGTACCCAATCAACGCAGGTGGAAACTCAGCAGATAAGTGGGCAACAACAGCTGGAACAACAGCTAGAGCAACAGCCCCAATAACAGCCGCAACAACAGCCCACAATACTAGTTGTTCCACCCGAAGTAGGGGCAGTTCAGGAAATCGAGCTTCCTACAGACGAAGCGGAGCAAGCCACTCTTTCAGAAGATCCACTGTTTTCCAGATCCCCAGCAAGGAAAAGGAGGGTTAGTCCATCAACTTCTTCTTCAAGCCCCCTCTTCTGATAATCTAGATGCCACTTGGAAGCCACCAGCTCAGTCTGAGAGTGAGGCATGCCACAAGACAAGGCTAGGGAAAAGGAAAGTGCCAGAAAGCCTTAGAGTTATGGAGGTAGTTGTAGAAGAGGGGGACGATGACGAGCCAGTCATCATGAACATCACCCCCGGTCCAGTGGAGATGTAGACCAACATTATTACCCTATCCCAAATTGCTGCGAGGGATGTAGCACGGATACCATCAAGACAGGTAACAACATCTCCAGCTTCCATCTTTGCATTTGCAAAGGCCCGGCAGGGACCTACATCAAGTACACCACCACCTCAGTAGATAGTAGTGGTACTGCTAAGAGTCATATTCCACGCACACCCTCAAGTTCATCCGGCATTGCAAGTGGCACTTCTAGCAGTGCAAAAAAGTTCAGCTCCCCAGTTTAGAACTTCTTTTCATTTAGCAGTAAGGATTAGAACGTTGCTATATGCTCAATTTTTCGGCATAGTCTTAGTTGAGGTAAGCTTGGTACAGACTATGGTAACAGAAGCCAAACAACCCACCTGAAAAAACACCACTTGAGCCAGTGGGAGGAACACCTTAAAGGCCCTCTACTAAAACCCACAACAAGTACTGCAGCAGGGCAGCCAGCGTCAAGTTCAGCTTCAGAGACTGAGGGCAGTATGTTTGGCTCAGAGCTGTCACCAACACCATCGACAACAGCAAGAACCGGATAATTAGTCCCAGTAAAATCGACACAGAATTAGTATTTACAGCAAGGGATTGCAAGGTCCAGTGCTGATGCAAAGACAAAATAGGCCCAGCAAAGTGGAGCACCCTTGAACATTGAGCGGATGATCCAGGCCTATCTGGATGACCCAACAGAGGTCTACATTAATCAAAACACATTGCTGTATTGATATGGTAAAAGGCACCAATGGCCAGTGCTCAGCAGGCTGGCAATAAACTATCTAGCTTGCCCTGTTGCTAGTGCCTCTTCTGAGCGTGTTTTCAGTGCTTCTGGTGCCATTTTAACAATGAGAAGGACCAGTCTTTCGCCTGAAAATGTGGAGAGGGTAACCATGACCAATATGAATCAGCACTTTATACCACTGAATTAAAAAATATGTGAATCAACGCAGGACGATGAGTACATCAACTTAGGTGATGGAAGTAGTGTCTTAGATGATTACCTTCTCACTATCAGCAGTGCCTATCATTGCACTCATGAAAATAATCCACATTAGTAACTGCAGGGAGTGGTGTATTTTTACAGTAATATAGACTGTCCAGGGTTATACCTCTCTGAAGGACTTCACAAAGGACTACATATTCACTAAAGACAACAAATAGTGTGTTACTAGCTAGTTTGGGTACTACGTTTTGTTTTAGGGACTTATGAAGTCTCAGTTGCAAGACTGACAAGCTGCAAGCACCACAGCTTCACCACATCCCTTCTTGACTCATACTGATGCTACAGCTGCTCAATGCACACCAGAGATGCTGCTGACATCTATTTCAGCCCAGCCAAGGCTTGATCACTGTTTCATCCACTCTGTGAGCCATGAAAGAACCACATGTTAGGCCTGGCACCCTGTCTGAAAGACAATTATTGCAGACTGCACATTAAGCAAATCAAGGAGAAAAATTGTATTGTGGCATTGTACTTAGAGAGGGTAAGGAGACATATCATAGGTCTGGAAGGTCTACAAACATGTGCTTAAATGAAGTGTGTCGTTGCATATTCTCTCCTTCGGCCAACCATCCAATGACTCCACTGATTCACCCCACATAAGGGCCAATGGTTAGGCACATTTCCACTTAAGACAGTCTCTTGCTTTCTGCAGGGACTTTTTCCCATCAGTAACCTTTGCTAGAATCGTTTCTGGCAAGATTATGGACTGTAATTGCAATGTGCCTAAGATTAAAAGTACATTTTTTTCTAAAATCAAATTACTGGCTAGACAGACATTTATTGTCTGTTATAAAATCGTTTGTTGAGTTCTGTGTCTCTAACTTCAACCATCCTCCCTGAACAAGTCATTGACTGCTGAGTGTCACTGCCCTGATAGGTCAAGTGCTAAAGGGGGGCTTTGTGCTCAGTTTTGGGTCTAACAGAAGGGCTTCACCCTAGGACACCAGTAGTGTATGCCTTGGATTGATGTCATCTCAGTCAGTAATCCCTTATTGCTGTGGGAGTCCTGAACAATTTCCCTTTAGAGGTAAAGGTAAGTTTTACATGAACAATCGATTAAAGCATGATTAAAAAACATTACATTATAAATAATATACTTCTTTTATTGATTAATTAGCAAAAATCATTGCAATTAAAATATTAATATCATGAATAAAAACAGTTCCTCAGTCATTTAAAAAAAATTGAAATGTTAATTAACTAGATACATATTCAATTACCTAATTCGCCAATTGATATACAACTGCAGACACAAAAAACAAGCATTTGCAATGCAATAGGTCTCGCATTAGGAAAGTTTGAGCTATTGGTCTTGTAGATGACACATGTTTTATTTATGTTGGTTTTGAAAATAGCGAAATTATTAGCTTTGTCATTTACAATGCCAATGCTTTTATCTTTTGCAAAAGTGACACCTGTAGCATTTGTAATGCAACATTTTTTGTATTTACGTGACTTAGATGTATTGATATTACAAATAACAATGGCTTTTATTTTTTTAAATAATTAATACTTAAATAAAAGTTATTGTAATTTATAATGGCAATAGCTTAAACTTTTGTAAATAACTTTTGTGAAGATTAAGTTCAGTGTATTTTATTGTGACGAAAATCCAAGAACATAAGTGAAATATTAACATCTTTTTGTGACATTTGTAATAAAGTTTGAAACATTTAGAGAACATACTTGAACCAGTTGTTGTTGAATGGTTGCACAGATTGATACTGTGGTGGCGTTGAGTGATGTTGTGGTGGCGACGAGTGATGCTGTGGCGTTCAGTGATGCTGTGGTAGCACATAGTGATGTTGTGGCCCCCAGAGTGATGCTGTAGTGTTGCGATAGATAGCTAGAGGGAGGGCGATAGATAGCTAGAGGGAGGGTGAAAGAAATATAGAGTGAGTGTGTGAGGGCGGTAGAGTGCAGGCGGTAAAGTGCGGGCTGAGTGATGCTGTGGTGGTGCTGAGTGGTGCTGTGGTGGTGCTGAGTGATGCTGTGGTGGTGCTTAGTGGTGCTGTGGTGATGCTGAGTGGTGCTGTGGTGATGCTGAGTGGTGCTGTGGTGGTGCTGAGTGATGCTGAGTGATGCTGTGGCAGGCTGAGTGGTGCTGTGGTGGTGTTGAGTGATAATGTGTTGGTGCTGAGTGATAATGTGGTTGTGCTGAGTGGTGCTGTGGTGGTGCTGAGTGGTGCTGTGGTGGTGCTGAGTGGTGCTGTGGTGGTGCTGAATGGTGCTGAGTGATAATGTGATGGTGCTGAGTGATAATGTGGTGGTGCTGAGTGATGCTGGGGTAGCGCTGAGTGGTGCTGTGGTGGTGCAGAGTGATGCTGGGTTGGCGCTGAGTGATGCTGTGGTGGTGCTGAGTGATGCTGGGGTGGCACTGCGTGATGCTGTGGTGGTGCTGAGTGGTACTGCTGTGGTGCTGAGTGATGCTGTGGTGGTGCAGAGTGATGGTGAGGTGGTGTTGAGTGGTGCTGTGGTGGTGCTGAGTGGTGCTGTGGTGGTGCTGAGTGATAATGTGCTGGTGCTGAGTGGTGCTGAGTGGTGCTGCGGTGGTGCTGAGTGATGCTGTGGTGGTGCAGAGTGATGGTGAGGTGGTGCTGAGTTGTGCTGTGGTGGTGCTGAGTGGTGCTGTGGTGGTGCTGAGTGATGCTGGGGTGGTGCTGAGTGATGCTGGGGTGGCGCTGAGTGATGCTGTGGTGGTGCTGAGTGGTGCTGTGGTGGTGCTAAGTGATGCTGTGGTGGCGCTGAGTGATGCTGGGGTGGCGCTGAGTGATGCTGGGGTGGCACTGAGCGATGCTGTGGTGGTGCTGAGTGATGCGGTGGCGGCGCTGAGTAATGCTGGGGTGTCGCTGGGTGTTGCTGTGGTGGTGCTGAGTGATAATGTGGTGGTGCTGAGTGATAATGTGGTGGTGCTGAGTGATAATGTGGTGGTGCTGAGGGATAATGTGGTGGTGCTGAGTGATGCTGGGGTAGCGCTGAGTGATGGTGTGGTGATGCAGAGGGCAGAAAGGCACAAAGAACGAGTTTAACAGAGGGCAGAAAGGCACACAAAACGAGTCTAACAGAGGGCCGAAAGGCACAAAAACCGAGTCTAGCAGAGGGCACAAAGGCTCCAAAAACGAGTCTAACAGAGGGCATAATGGCAGACAAGGGAAAAACGAGTCTAACATAGGGCAGAAAGGCACAAAAAACAAGTCTAACAAAGGGCAGAAAGGCACAAAAAATGCTTGTTATATCTGCAGCATCCGTGCCTCACTTTGGAGTGGGATTAGGGCCTGTGCTTAATTCGAGCCGGTGATTGCTACTGGTACTTATTTCTGAGGACCTTCACATATTTTTCTCCATCAGATATTTTTCAAGAGCAAGACAGTCCTTTAAATGGTCCGGTCCTCACAGGTAGCCTGACATGTGTACCGGCAAATTTTCACTGCCAATGAGAGTACCAGTAGTAATGACTGGTAGGCTCAGTGGTACTAGCGCTGCTGTAGGTGAGGCTGTGAGTGCAGAAGCTGTCTGAACGCTACTCTGACAGCCAAAGCGCCGCTCTAGACATGTGCCGACTTACTGACCTACTGAGGAGATGCTCATTTACATTATGTTAGTGCGTTCAGATTCTGGAAAGCTCAGTATCATGCTGTGAGTGATAAGAGTCCAATCAGACCCTGCACTGTAAATCACAGGTGTGAAGTTGTGCACACACTGGAATTCCTGGCGGTCGGCTCAGAGTCAGAAAGAAGAAAGCTGTGGGAGGTAAGAATGAAAAACAACATTTTTAATCCAGTTGTGAGCCTTTTGTGTGAATGAATGTCTGCGTTAGAGTGTGAGAGAGCGGAAGCGAGAGTATTCGGACTTTCTCTGAAGGTATTTTAAAGAAAGTGTGAGGAATGCTTTGTGTGTGCTTGTCTGCTAGTCCTTGTGCCTGTGTCTACGCATGCTCATGGGCAAGGTAATGTATGAATGATGTGCTTAATACAAACAAAAACAAGTCAAGGGTCCATGATAGCGCTTAGACGCGGTGTACATCTGACTGGTGCAGATGCATTAGGGGCAAATTTATACATTCCCTTCTGCTTGACTCACGCAGAATATGAGCATCAGCTGAGAGGCCACTATTTAAATGGGCATAATGACAAAGCTATTTAACTGCCTTCAGGACACCTCTACTTGGAGGGTTGCAGCTAAGTGCTGTAACAATTCCAGCATCTTAATGAAAGTCATTTTCCCGACGGTGGGATGACGGCAAGCAGCCAGCCCTGCTAGGGTTCAAACTTACACTCTGCAGCTTGCGAGGACGTTTCTCCAGCAGATGAGTTACCTCCTACCACCATCATGCACAAGTTACGAGGGGCCAGCTCGGCTATCGCGCACACACGGGTCACAATGACCTTGAGGCGCTTTCACACGAAGTTCCAAAAAGTCCCATCTTGAAAGAGTGAGAGATGTTAAAACTAAAGCAAGTCGAGTGTCCATGATAGCGCTAAGACGCGGTGTGCATCTGACTGAGGAGGCAAGCTAGTCCTGATGCATTAGGGGCGAATATTCTGTTCTGCTTGACTTCCACAGAATATGAGCATCAGCTGAGAGGCCACTATTTGAATGGGCAAAATAACAAAGCTGTATTTAACTGCCTTCAGGACACCTATTTGGAGGGTTGCAGCTAAGTAGTCTAACAATTCCCTAGTTGGGAACAGTTAACAGCTGTGGGAGTGTGAGGTTGGAGGGCGGGGCGAAAGATAGAAAACAAACTGCACAGGGAGTTGGGTTTAAACAGAGGGTAAGTACAGAAAAGTGTGCAAAGAGAGGGAGCAGCGAATACATTGAAGCAAGATAAAGAATACACAGAGAATTGTGCATGTATTGAAAGATGAGAAAGTAAACATCAGAAAGTCTGCAGCGAGAGATTGTGGAACAGAGGGAAGCAGCGAGAACTGTGCACAGAGAGGAGGCTGAAGACGAGAAACAGAACTGGGCATGTATAAGGGAGATAAGGGGTGAACACATTTAAACTTTGCCTACAGAGAGAGCACATGAAGTGGGGATGAAAACACTGATGCAAAAAAAGGGAAAAGAGAAGGTAACCAGAGAACTCGACTGCGATAGAAACAAGAGACAGGAGGGCCATTGGTAAAACAAGCTCTTGGCATTACTTTTGGGAGCGGGGAGGAGAAATGCGACACGGCCGCCAAGCCGTGAAAAGTGCGAAATTAAAGCCTTTGATGCAGCAGGGGGTGGAGCGGATCCCTTTCAAGTGAAGCTGCTGGCGGTACCACACTGGGGAAGTAACACCAAATAGACACACTGACAGAGACACACTAAGAGACATGCACATACAGAGACGTACATATAGAGACGCACATACAAAGATGCACATACAGAGACGCATATACAGAGACGCATATACACAGATGCAAAGAAGCAGACACATAGAGAAATGCGTACACAAAAGAGTGATACGTACACAGAGACAGTGAAGCACACAGAGACAATGATGTACACACAAAGAAAGCAACACACACACAGTGAGCGCATGTACTGCATACACAACACAGACCCCGCCCCGCCCTGCTTGTTTAATTGCCTGTTTAGGCTTTAAACAGTACATATAAACAAGTGGTGGTAATAGAGGAAATTCTTTCCTCAAAAAATTCTGTAATAAGATTAAATTTTCTATGAGAAGGTGGACGATCGGGCTGATCTTTCACCTTCTCATAGATTGTCTTGGAAGATCTCCGATTTCATTTCTAGTGACAAAAAAAATCAGCGCAGTCATTTGGGGGACTGAGAAAATGTTCTTAGTAAAATAGACAGATTTATTTCTTTATAGCTCACTTCTATGCATCATTTCATCCAAGCCATTCAACTTAAACCGAAGGGTCACAGGCCAGCGGTGATCGAGGATACACAAGGGGCATTTCTGCAAGATCCAGAGAGAAGCAGTCCCTGCAAAAATGTCAGTCTGAATTAGAATCTTTAACAAAGCCCTAGCAAGAGCTGAGATCTGGGCGACCACTGGAATTGCCAACTGCAAGCTTCTAACAGCTGTAGATAAATCAAGTAAAGGAGGGGTGCTTTCTGCGATCTAATTTCCAAATGACACAAATAGATACGTCTGGAAGACACAAGTGAGTTCCTGTGGTTGTTCCAGCCAGGCACTGTTCCCCTACCGTGGAGAAGAAAAGCTATTCAATAGAAGATCGATGTACAATGCAACTGCTTGTTCGAACCAACAGAGCATGAACTCGTATTTACTGTTATGACCTTGTTGCCACTCTTATCATTTTACCCTTGAATTGAGCTGCACACACCTGATCTTCACACAGTAAAGGAGTCAGACAGCCTCAGACTTTGGGCAACAATGGAAATGGAGGCGAGAGAGACAGAGCTTGGGAGATGTAAGGGAGAGAGCAGAGGGGGTTTGGCAGGTAGGCTCGGAGGGGCATATGCGCAGGAGAACACAAAGAGATGGACGATGGTACAAAAAGGAGCGAGAGGAGGAATGAGAAAGGATCAAAGTAAAGAAAATATTAGCACAAGGGGGTGTAGACTGAGGATAGAGGGACTGGCGCATTAACAAAAAGAAGAGAATGTGAGAGGAAGAAGATAACAGGGTGAGCGGAAAGAAGCAATGAGAAGATTGCAAAAAAACGAGTCGGGGTTGTGATAAGCGTGAGGCGAGAGACGGCCTGGCGGCCGTCAAAGTGAAACCCGTGGGCAGTGAATAAATTAGGGGAGGAGAAATGCCTGAGGCACAGCGCATGCTAGGGGATGCCTGTGGGAGGGAGGCTGGTGGCTTTGATGTGCACACCCTTTTTAGGTCAATGCGTTTGCGCATTGAGATTGCTTTTCACGGGCACAGCATCAAATCGCCCGATGGTTAAGCTCTGGTTAAGCCCCAATATCTCTCGCAAGCTCAATGCGCAAGCGCATTGACAGGCTCGACCTAAAAATCAATGGTTGCATGCTGTACTGGAACATGGATACCACATATTCACACCTTTCCTTGCAGTTGTTCATTAATCAAAGTAAAATAAAAATATGATTATCAAGAAGTTCCCAAGGATATGCAGTAAAAACTGTAAACATTATGTGCCATTGTGCAAATTAACTATAAGGTGTCTAAGTGCTTCCACATGGTCTGTAGAATCTAATCACACAAGTAACTAAAAAACTGTCCATCATTGAAGATAATATAAGCCATAAACAGTGCTAAAATTTGTAAACATGATATACCATTGTGCAAATGAACAATAAAGTGCCTCTGTGCTTTTGCCTAATCTCTAGTGCTTGATTACAGACGTTATCAAAACAGATTGATTGGGTCGAAATTACATAAACATTCAAAGCACCAGGTGCCAGAAACAATAACCTTATAATATCTGATCTCATAAAATATTCCTTTACAATAGTTTTAAACAAGTATGTTTAAACTATAAATCCAGCATTTTTTGCAATTGTTATAAATATTATCATTTGACAGATTACTGAAATCGACACACCCAGTAAACATAAAATGAGGGCCTGGCCTGGAGATCTTACCTCAGCTTTAAGGAATAAAAGATTTAGTTGTACACAACATGTTTTAAACAATTTAGGACACACACAATTTGGAATAATGTTTCACTTAGCCACCCACACAATCAACAATCAGTAGTTTCCCATTGCTGTATCCAGGTCGGTATGCCCTCCTTAGTTGGGAATATGCCAAATCTTACTTTTAAAAATATATCCTTCATATGAGCTGAAAAATAGACAGTCAAATAGGGCTGAATTTGCAAGGACTGATGACAAGGAATCACTGACCTACTATGTGTTTTTGCCACTAATGTCTTAAGTGAATTCATTTTCATCTTTTTGTTTAAGAACTGTTTAAAACTGAGCATTGTCATTTCTGGAAACCCTGAATGCAAATTAAAACTCTGAAAACGTGTTAAAATATGGGCTCTCCAGGTAGCTGTGTAAACAGAAGGAAGTATTTCACATCAGCAAATGTGTGCTAGGCAGTCAAGATCTGATAAAACAAGGAATACATACATTTAAGAAATAACCCTTGCATCACCATGTACTGACTTTGGAGATCAAACTCCAATCGAATTTCTGTATGGCTAATTGACCTGGGAATTCCAAAGACTGATTTACAGGCCTTAATTACTAGTAAATCCAATAATTTTGCATCTTTCCCCCTTGTGGTAGGCGAGCCATATGCAATTGATGGCTGGAGCTTGGCTCTCAAAACTTTAAGAAGATGTTCATACAGTTGACACCTCGATGATTGTTGTAAAGATTTAAAAGCGTAAATTAAAGATAATGTTTTTGCCTTTTGAACTTTAAAATGACTTTTAAACAAAACGTTATTATTAAATAAAATGCCCAAGTATTTATATGTCATCACCTCTTCAATTGGCCGGCCTCTAGCTCTCCATGACCTTGCCTTAAGTTTCACTGGGTCAATTTTCATGATGTGTTGTTTTTTTAACATTCACCTCCAGACCATTGACTAAAATATAATCAGCGAATGCATTAGTTAGTCTTTGCAAACCTATTGGAGTTTGACTCAACAAGATCGTATTGCCAGTATGTTGTACAAAGGTAAGATGCACATCAGCAGGTTTCGGAGGATGGGCATTGACAGACTCAAAGTCCTAGAGCATGTCTGAAATAAAAAAATAAAAAAACACAGGGCAAGTACACAGCGTTGTTTAAGGCCATTACAAGTTTTAATTTTTTGATCCAAAATAAAACCATCACCAAATTTAACCTGAACCCAAGTATTAGTATACAAAAGTATTATAACACCCAGCAACTTTTGGGGAATACCCCAGCCTACAGGTTTTACAAAAGTATTATAACACCCAGCAACTTTTGGGGAATACCCCAGCCTACAGGTTTTTGCCATAATAATAATCCTCGTGGTACTAAATCGAAAGAAGCTTTTAAATCAATAAAACAAATGTATAGATTATACTATGGCTTCACTTTGGAAAATCCTCACAGAATGGTAAACGTTATTTTCCAGTTAGATTAAAATATACTTCAATGGTGAAAGTAGCTTTTTGATAACTTTAGTGGAAAAATAACTTTATAAAAATGTACCTTGTACTGCTTGAGAAAAAAACTGGTTTAGAATTAGTTCACCTCTCCACCTACTCCAGCCCTCAACACCCATTCCTGACTGTTTGCTAATGATCCTGCTGCCATAGGACACTGATGTGGTTTCTGGACCTAGGAACAATTAACACCAAAGGTGTCAGAACATGCAGATGCACTGTAAGTGCCCCTCATGCAAAAGGAGTCATCTCTTGCTGACCTGTAGCCACCCCATCATCGTCCACACTCTGTCATGCCCATGCTGGGGGTCATCTTTTGTGAAGGTTTCCTTAATATGTTGAAATTCCGGATGCCTCAAGAAAAAGCGTAATTGATTAACTATGAAGGTTGATCCTCCAATGGCTAGGGTTGCACTTTTGTGGTGGTCTGCAAGTGACTGAGGCTGTGGTTTTCTTTCATTGCAGGTCATCTGGGGCCCGGGCATCGTCACAAGCATTAAGGGATCTCCAAATCTCTGCGGCCATTTTTTGGTACCGAGGTTACTTAAACCACACCTCTGGAACTCTTGATGCTTTACATTGAGACTTGCTGGTATGCAGTGCCTGCATTCCAGAGCTCCCATTTGCTGACATTCCTCCCAAGTGAAAACACCAGCAAAAAAATGTCCTTTGGCCCATACATTGCTTGTAGAAAAAAACCTTAAATAGGTCAGGCATTATTATGTAGATAACGTTTGTAAAAACTGAACAGTAACTACCTAGAGCTACCCTTTAAAGAGTGGAAAAAAGAGAAATTGTCTTTGTCTACACATTTTTTTAAGAGATTTACTTAAGGTTTCAAATTGCATGAATGTTACCTTGAGATATTGTTTGTAAGGCCATCTTTTGAAACATCTATGACACTGCGCTACATTTTGTTGTGAAACTGAAGTGCATTCTGTTTTCATGTTGTTTTATGTCATTGTGTGTCTAATGAGAATCTTAAACATATTTTTAAATCACATTGATTTGAGTGGTGTCTTTGGGGTTAGTTTGAAAAGAAGGATACATATTCAGAGAAAGTTCAGTCTGTGTAACTAGGTTGTATTGTCACTAGACGTTTTGGAATTTAAACAGACAACATTGAAAAACTGTGTTATTAACGCAACCATCTTGTGCCATAACTTGAAGAGAGTACCCCTAGTGCCTATTTGATTATCCTGAAGGAAAAGAGAAACATGAAAACAGGTGATATCCTAGGTAGAGATTCTCTGTTAACATCCCTATAGTCATTGACTTGTTTACCCAATAGTAATATTATTTCTCTTTGTGCTTGGAAGTCTCTTCTGTGTCTATTATCGAAAGAAGGGGCCCAGGGCAAGATTTATGTATATAAATGTGCTAGTGAGTACTGTAGAAGTAAAGTGATGGATGCATATAGTAGGGAAACCCAATTGTTATTCAAAGGCACGAATTCACATCTGCCTGTTTACCTGTCTTTAGTTATTTTAATTTATTTTGCTTTTTTTTGTAAGTTTGTTGTTTGTGCTCATACTGCTTCCTTTGGAGTCATTTTGAAGTTATCTGTTGAGCAACGCAATTTTGCCTTTACCCTTACAAGTCACACAGATGCAATGACATGTATATAGCCAACATTATGTTCACAATGTGCCTTTACATCATCAACATGAGTGAAACATTTAAATGATGTAATAGACTGAAATCATTGCAGGGATTGGAGATTTTTTATTTTTATTTTTAAAGTTTTATATAGCGCTAGCTTGATCCATAGGTATCAGAGCACTTTACATACACACTGTAAAAAAAACAGACGGAAATTGCATTACATAGTAGTCAGGCAAATACAGCATGAAAAATAATGTGGTTTAACAGTCCGGTCACCAACTATCCTTGAATGTCAAGAGAGATGAGTAAACTCAGCTATTGAAGTCTAGGTTAGTTGACGTTGGTCAGGAAAGTGTTTGTGAAGGAGATGGAGTTTCAGGTCCCTTTTGAAGCAGGAGAAGGAGGGGTTGCATCTGAGGACTCTAGGGAGAGCTTTCCACATCCTGGGAGCTTTGCCAGAAAATGATTGGTATTGGGTGGTTTTCTTTTTCATTTTCGGAGAAATAAGAAGGAGTGAATTGGAGCTTCTCAGAGTTCTGGATTGACCTCCTCTTACCAGTTTGTTGTTCAGGTAGTTGGGAGCGGGAGAGTGAAGGATTTTGTGTGTGATGCAGGCCACCTTGTAAATACACCTCCCTTCCATGGGAAGCCAGTTGAGGGAGTTGAGAGCTAGAGTGATGTGTTCAAATCTTTTTACTCCAGATATGAGTCAAGAGGCCATGTTCAGCACTGCTCTTAGAGGGGCTAGGTGAGCTTTTAGAGTCCCTGTTAGGATGGCGTTCCCGTAGTCGGCTTTCGAGAGAACCAGTGATTGGACATCTGTCTTGAGGTCATCATGGGGAAGAAAAGGTTTCGATTTCTTGAGGTGTTTTAGAGAGAAAAGAGCACTTTTTGCAGAGTTTTCGATGTGGGCCTCCATAGATAAGTTCTTGTCAAGGGAGATGCCTAGAGACTTAACTGAGTCAGATAGGACGATGGGGCAGTTTAGTGCGACCAGATTCTTCAGCCACTCTTGGATTTGTCGATGGTTGATTTTTGGAGAGAATAGGATTAGTTCCATTTTATCTGGGTTGAGCTTTAAGTGGCTGGCATTGAACCAAGTTTGGATCTCGGTTAGAGTGGCATTGAGGTGACGGATGTCGTTGGGAGACTTGATTTTGAAATAGATTTGGGTGTTATCAGTGTAAAGGTGGTAATTCACTCCAGGTTTTTTCAAGATGATTGTGAGGGGCTCCATGAAGAGATTGAAGAGGGATGGGGAGAGGATTGAGCCTTGCGGAACCCCACGTGTGACTTTTGTTGGCTTCGAGAGACAGGAGTTGATTTTAATTTGTTGCGAGTGGTGTTGAAGGAAGAAGGTGAACAATTTTAGTGCTGTGCCATTGATGCCGGAGTGCTTCGACAAGGTCTCCAGAAGTGCTGGATGATTTACTGTGTCGAATGCAGCAGATAGGTCAATAAGGATGAGTAGGCAGGCATCACCTTCATCTAAAGCTTTGTGAATACCATCAGAGATGTTGATCATAGCGTTTCCGTGCTACAGCCTTTCCTGAAACCTGATTGAAAGGTGTCTAGGAGGTTGAACTCATCGGTGTGTTTGTTGAGTTGGTGGAAAACGCATTTCTCCAATGCTTTTGCAAGGAATGGATGGTTGGAGATAGGTCTAAGGTTGTTAAGATCATTAGGGTCGGCCCCTGGTTTCTTGAGAATGGGTGTGATTTATCCTGGTTGAAGGGAGTTTGGGACACAGCCTGAGATGAGAGGGCGTTGATGGTTTTAGTCCAGAAAGGGGAAATGGTGTGGTTGAGTTCTTTTATAATTGTGGATGGGATGGGGTCCATAGTGTGGGAGGAAGGTTTTAGGTTAGAAATTATACTAAAGACCTCATTTTCCGACATTAGCTCAAAGTCGGAAAATTGCACATTGTTTTTTAGCTGGAGGCAGGCCAGATTGTCCTTGTTAAGAACTCTTTCTGAATGGTCAAGGGTGGTTAAAGGGGGTCAGGTTAAGAGGAAAGGAGGGTTAGCAGTTTGGATGAAGGATTGATCAATTTTTTAGACTTTTTTAGTGAAGAAGGGGGCAATTTCTTCATATCACTCATTGGTGGCTTTGATTTCTTGAGAGGGAGTGCAGTTTGTTTGGCTTTTGACAATGTTGAAGAGTTCTCTTGGTCTGTTTTTCGCCAGATCCAGATGGCTGCGGAAGAATGATGCCTTTTCCATGAAAGTGTGTTTTTTGTATGCCTGCCGAGCAGATCTAAGTTGCGCTAGGTGTACGGTCGAGGAGTTAAGTCTCCAAGACCTTTCCTTTTGTCTGAGTTGAGGCCTTTCAACATTTAGATCAACGTTAAACCAGGGTTTAGATTTGGTTCACCTCAATTGTTTGAGTTTGAGGGGAGCTTCTTAGTCTAAAGCCTCTGTCATTTGCGAGTTAAAGTGTGTAGTGAGGTCATCGGCTATCCAAGATGAGGGTTAGAGTTGTAGATGGTCATGAATCATGGATTCAAGTTCGGATAAAGGGACTTTTTTGATGTTTCTGGTCCAGTGTTTAGGTTTGTCATCGCAAATAGGTTGGTGGTTGATAAGTGCATCAATCTCGAACAGAATGAGGTGGTGGTCGGACCAGTCAATGGGAGAAATCGCTCTCAGAGAGACCAGTTCATTGTTGCTAATGATCGCATCCAGAGTTGCACCTTTGATGTGAGTTGGTTTATTACAGAGTTGTTTAAGGTTATATATTTCAAATTGGTTGGATAGGTTCTGGACAGTGTAGTCTTCTGGGTCATTCCTGTATACACAGGGCCGGCTGTAGCGCTGGTGGCGCCCAGTGCGACACTCATTTTTGGCACTCTCACACCCCATGACAGCCTCCTCAGATTCTCTCACTACCGCAGGGAAAAGTGCCCCTCATCTCTCCAATAATAAGTTATTGCTAAACACAGTGCCCCGTCGGGGATCAGCAGCCCCTCCACAGGTCAGCATCTAGTGCCGCCACACCAGTCACACTGCCCTAAAGCCGGCCCAGTGTATACACATGTGCACTGATGTTCTGTTAAAACATGAAAGGATCTGTTCTCTATTCACATTTTTACACTTCCACTTATATTTGTAAACATGTTCTTCTTTACTCACTTTTTACATTTATTCTTCAAATTACACGTGTGCATGTATAACCCTTTATTCAAAGATCCTATTAAAAGCTCAGTTAAACTTAGCCTAACTTAGAGCGCAGGCCTCATGTGAAATGCATTTTCTTTGCCAGCATGTTCTCTCTTTCTTTGCAGGTGAATCATCATGATTCTGTTTAGCTAGAGAAAGGCTTATTGTTTGTATTAAACTGCTGATAGAGAGGCCAGGAGGGAAGAACTAGGCAGTGAATGTGGAGAATCAAAGGTCGAAAGAGGCCTTCTGTTCATCATGTACCAGGGCAGAAAGATGTTCAATGTGAGATCTACAAGACCCAGTTGTATGCGATGGGAAACTAAAGGGATGTTGCAGATGTGCTTAAGTGATGATTTGATTGTTCCTGGTGGTGTGAAAAGGAGATACAGATGTTTCTGAGTCTTCAGTTACATTTAAATTGATGTTGTCATAGTTAGAAGTAATGGAGATTCTCTTTAGAATTTGAGAGCTAAAGAACTCTATTCTCACCTTTTTCATACAAGAGTAAATGTTATGCTAAACACTTATTTCCTTACCCAAGACTTCTGTGAAGTAGGAACATGCGGATACCTTCTGTGCTCCTGAATTAAAGACCCTTGATAAATAACCATATATTTGTTCTATGTTAAGAAGATAGAAGGGAAGTTTCTTTATGAAACACATGTTAAATTTGTTTCCTTAATGTTGTGGCTATTACAATTCCGTTTCTCGTCTTATTGCAACTCAACTTACAAGAGATTTCTGCTTATCTTCTGTATTGCTGTACTTATTGAATTTGCTTTTGGTTTGCTTATCTACCGGATTGATTGGTAATCAAAAATGAAACCCTTTAACTATATTGGCAATGCATGGTCCTCATTGTGGATTCACATTGGGTTCACAAGTTAGAAATGTATTGTTGATGTCTTCTCTCGTTCAATGCCTCACATCAACCAGCAAAGGTCCATACAACCAATGAGAAAAAATCAATAGCGATTTTACTTAGAGATTATGTCATAAGGCCCAACGCTCTTTTACCGGTTACAGCAGTCAAAGTGAGCATCAGACATTCCTGAGGGATTGCATGGCACCTGTTGCCTCTGAGATTGAGCAGAGAGAAGAATGCATTTTACCGTTCATGATCTGACAAAGGGACAGCCTTAGATCTTCTTCTTTTGACTTGTGATTCACAGGATCTGCTCCCATTTATTACTACTGTAAGCCTCAATTTCTTGTTTCAGCCCCAGTATCAGGGAAAATCTGTTTTAACCCTCATGGAGGGGTGGGTACCTAGTGTAAACAGGAGAGAACCTAAGAGAGAGCCAGCACCCCTCTTTTGGAAGATAGGTATAACCAGCTTGGATTTAGGGGTTCTAGAAATTCGTACAGTAATCATAGTGGAAGCACTGCAAACAATGGTGGGAATGGGGTGAAAGAGTAGTCAGAAATGGGTGTAGGAAATTCTCCACTGAATGTCTAGTACACAGGTAAGATTGACAACTCACCACCATCTCCACAGAATATTTTCAGACCTAAAACAACAACAACACCTGAGAAAAGAAGCTCTTATGGAAGTAAAAGGGTGAAGGGGTCTTAACTCATGCTGCCATTCATATTTTAGAATAATTCTGGAAAGGTCAAGTTGTTGACCTCCCGATTGCTACTCAGTGTTTTTTTTCCTTTCATCTTCATGTTGCAATTGGTTGTCAGGCTTCTAAAAGGTTACACTAGGTCTGACACATGTTTAACAACTGGTAGAAAATTGCAAAATAATGAGAGCAATCACCATTAAGAGTAATGAGGGTTTGAACAATTGCAGAGCAATGATAGACCTTTGAATTGGAAATGCTGTGGAGTCTGTTCTCTGTTTGACAGCTAAGGCCACCGTGAGGGCGCATCCGCCAGCCCCAGGGTTTAATGATATGCTTCATCTAGAAATATCATGCTGTAAGGGTCTCGAAAGACTCTGGAGGAAGAAATACAAGTCAGAGGCTAAACTTGAATACAAAATTGCTATCAATGAATATCATGCACTTTGCAGGGCAGTGGGGGCATCCTACTATTCAGAAAAAAGTTTAAATGCTCCAAAATGTCTTAAGACGCTTTTCAATTTACTCGAAGAATTGTCCGATCACAGTAAATTGTCCCCAGCACCTCTCTGTCTAGTCATTCCCACCAATATGGGTTATTTAAATGTATAAACTCAACCATCCCAGATCAGGTCGGGAGCCCATCATTTTATAGTCCCTAAAAAGAACTAACAAGGTCTAAAAAAGTGTGAGGTGAGCCAAAAAGTGCCTCACGATAGCAAAAATAAAGGAAATGTGTGACAGGTGTCCGCAAATCAATTTTAACCTGGGGAGAGTATAGATGACTGTAGTAAAAATAAGCTCCAGGCTTCGTAGACTTAAACAGGTAGTTTATTCAGAAGCACAGCAAAGTATAAACCAAACGCCTGTTGACCAGTCTACAAACTGCCCCACATCAGAACATAGAGTGTACAGTGTCAGCATGCTAATCCTAGAATGAAGAAAGTACGTAGAGACCTAGGATCATAGAGAAACAATACAGAAACGAACATAATATATTTACAACCCATCTCCCCCTTTGCAAAACAAAATACAATATATTAATTACAAACATAATCATTTAAGTAAGCAGGTGGTTTACGATACCTTGGAATTTTGGGACTGACATCAGGGGAAGATACTTGAGAAAAAGAGGACTCAATGATCGTGCTTTGAAAACTTGGAAAACCAGAATCCGAGACCTCACCACCCCATCACAATTCCTGTCAGAAGGAGAAGAAAATGGAACACAATCTTCTGGAGATAAAAACATATAACCACTAGTCTTATCAGTATGAGGATCAACAACAGAATCTTTCAAAGAAATGTCAAAAACCAGCGAACCATTTCTTTGATATAAGGTGACCCTCCTCATGTTCCATTTTTCTCCATTGGAAAGAACAACATCATGGGGAAAAACTTCTTTGACACAGAAAGGACCACTATATTTCATCAAACCCTTAGAAACTCTTCCTGGTTTAACTCTCACAAGATCACCTTTTGAAATTTTACAAATTGTTTTATCACCCAAAATTTCTGTACACGCAGTGAGATTTTTTGTAAAAAGATCTTTCACCCAAGAAGGAATCAACTTAGTCCCAGGAACTCTACCACGCATTACTTCAAAAAGAGATTTTGTCCTCCCACAATGAACAGTAGTGCGATAGGCACAAACCATTTCTTGGACAAGATCCAAAACGTTCCCCCCCTCTAGAAAACGCCAATTGAATAGTGCCTTTTACAAGTCTATTAATCCTCTCACAAAGGCCATTACCCTGTGGATTATATAGAGAGGTGCGATGATGAGACACACCACAATGGGAAAGAAAAGAACGCATACTATGTGAAACCAACTGTGTCCCATTATCCGTAACAATGGCACTAGGATAACCTTCCCCTTGAAAAAGTAACTTAAAAAATTTGATAGAAGTGTCTGTGGTTATATCTTTTACAAACTCAACAACCAACTATTTGCTGTAAACATCCACACACACTATTGCAAACCGTTGATGCATGTTAAGTTCCTCCATGGGCCCAACAAAATCCAAGCAAATGGTATGCCAAGGAGTATCCCGAGAAGCAATCTTACCCATGGTTGAACCAACAGCAACCTTCAACCTTTTTTCACCCTCTTTACATGTCTCACAACACTCGACCCACATAGAAACCTGGGAGTCCATACCTGGCCACCAGAAATTTGCTTTTAATCTCTGCTGTGTTAAAGTCTGTCCAAGGTGTCCCTCGTCTCGTGGGCAATACAAATAAGCTTGTTCCTAAGATCTGAAGGAGAAACAATCTTGTCATTACGCAACAACATATTGTCACTACAAGTAGACAATTCATCCAAAATCTTAACATAAGGACGAACAGCAACCTGAAGACAACTCTCCCTCCTAAAACCTTGTCTAACCATACTTACAACTTCCTTCAAAACATGATAATTTTGCATGGCTTTAAGCCATTCATCCTGCGAAAATGAACCCTCACCAATGGAAACAACATCTTGAAGCCAAGCCACACTTTCATCCATGAAATCAACCTTTAAAACCTCTTCTTCTGCATTAATGGCAAGTCTGGAAAAACAATCAGCCTGAAAATTCCGCCAACCTTGGACATGCTGTGTCTCAAAATGAAAATCTTGCTAATCTTGCCAATCTAGGCGATCCTCTGATCGCACCACCAGGAGATAAAGTGCGAATTGAAGGCTTGTGATCTGTCTTGAGAATAAAATTGATCCCCCATAGGTAAGTACGAAAATAGTGTGCACCCCACACAGCCTGCTAATGCAAATCTCTATCACACTGTACTTCTGTTCAGACACAGACAGTGTTCTTGGACCAAAAGCGTTAAGGCTTTCACCTGCACCATGTCTTTGTAGAAGCACTGCACCCAAACCAGTTGCACTTGTGTCAACAATGAGCATAGAAACACGCTTAGTGTCAAAGGGTGCAAGTACATTAGCCTCACAGATGTCATCTTTAATTTGATTAAAAGTAGAATCCTGCTCTGAACCCCAAACAAACTTACAGCCTTTCTTAAGTAAAGCCCTCAAACAAATTGTCTTCTCAGAAAAGTGTTGGACAAATTTAGAGTAATACTCTATTAATCCCATGAATGATCTAAGTTGGTCCTTATCCACGGGATTGGAGCTGAACGTATCGCTATCAAAAGATCTTTCTTTGGCTTAATTCCAGAGGCTGAGATCTCATGACCCTAATACTCAATCTGTTCCACAAGGAAAGCACACTTTTCTTTACGCAGCGTAAGACCTGCATCACAAATACTATGTCGAACCTCCCTGAGTACATGATTATGGTCAGAAACAGAGTCACCAAAGTCAAGAATATCGTCTTGAAAATATACCACCTTCTTTAACCCTATAAAAATTTCAGCAACCATGCGCTGGAATACACTAGCCGTTGAAATTAGGCCAAAGGGAAGGCGGGTAAATTAAAAAATTCCTTTGGTGGTGATAAAGGCAGTGAGATGCTTGCAACTGTCGTGTAACCTTATCTGATGGTACGCACTCTTGAGATCCAACTTTGAGAGGAATCTGGCACCATCAAGAGTGGATACCAATTCACCTATATTAGGTAAGGGAAACATATCACAATGACACATTTATTTAAAGACCTGATATCAACACAAAATCTTAACTTCCCATCAGATTTTTTAGAAATCACGACCGGAGAAACCCATGAGGATCCTTCCACCTGTTCAAACCCCACTCTGCAGCATCTCCTCCAATATTGACTTCACTTCATGCCTAATAGCTAAGGGAATTCTTCTCAGTTTATGTTGAATAGGTAAACAGTTGTCTTTTACTTTAATAAGGTGAGAATAACCCTTCAGTTCACCAAGTTCACTTTTGAAAACAGAACAAAATTCATTTAGCATATACTCAATAGAGTCATCCTCTAGCACCATGACCTGGTCGGGTGATCTAGGGTTGATGATGATGTATAAGTCATACTGATGAACCCACCCCAAAATCGGAGGACCATCAAATGACACATAAACTTTACCATATGTAGATCTATTTTTTAAGACATTAGGGTCCATTAGGATGACAGGCGGACTTTGTCCGCCCGTCATCCTAGCGGGGATTGGGACCGCCCGCCATCAGGGCGGGGGTCCCGTGGGGGCATTAGGATGTGCCCGCCGCAGTGGCGGGCACATCCTGCATTTCTAGCAGTGTGGCGAGCAGTGCTCTCAGCACCGCCCGCCCCAATGCTAGAAATGCATTTCAGCATTAGCATAAACAAAGTGTCAGGCACAGCGCGGTGCCTGCCACTTTGGTCATGCAAATGTGGGGGGGTACCACAGGTGCAGCCCCCACCCCTCCTTCACTCTGGGGGCCCGCAGGACGCCCCCAGAGTGAAGACCGCATGCCTTTACGTGGTGGCATTGCCGCCACGGAAAGGCATGACTGAGAGGCCATACTAATATGTCTGGCGGTGTCTATGAGACACCGCCACCATATTAAACATTTTCCGCCCCGGATGCAAGGCGACCGGGCGGAAAAGCGGCAGACCGTCATTCCGTCCGCCGCGGTCCCCCCCGCCATACTAATATGGCGGGGTGAATTCGGGAATGGATGTCGGGCGGATTGCCTCCGCCAGGCCGGCGGTGGCTATCCCCAGCCTAGCGGAGGCAATCCGCCCGACATCGTAATGAGCTTCTATGTCTGACTCAAAATATCCCACAATGTCTATGGTCTCGCCTTGGAAACCCTTTGGAGAAATGTCACTCTTTAATAATGCCTTATTATCCCACACCATCTTGAAAATGGATTGAGGAATAATTGTGTAACGTGATCCAGTGTCCACCATGAGTGAAACTTCACGCCCATCTATTCTAAAAACAGTCTTTGGTCTGCTCTGTCTTTTATCATCAACATTGACAACATCAATATCATCTACCAATAACAGTTTGTTTCTCACAGACGGGTAGTTGTCTGTGTAATCCTCCACAACAGCAACCTTTTGCCTATTCCTTGTTTTACACGTTTTTGAGAAGTGACCAAGGTGACCACAATTGAGGAATTCCTTATTAGCCACAAAGCAAAATCTCGTCTCTGACGTATGAGAGTTGCTGCCATACCTTGTAAAAAACGTGTTTGTAGAAATACTTCTCTTTACATCGGTTCTAAATCTGTTTTTCACTACAGCTACTGAATCATCTACAACATGTTCAGCATCACAGTCACAGTTTTTTTTCAGAAACCACCGAAACTTCATGTTCCAGACTCTTTTTCTTCGAATTCTCAATTACTTTTATGCACTTCTCAGATTCTTCAATAACTTTAGCAAGCTCCATTGCTGCTTTCAATGTGGGATTTATCACTGCCCATAATCTCTCTTGAATCTTCCGGTTATTGCATTGCACAATCAACTGGTCCCGGATGAGTTTGTCACTCATCGCCCCAAATTTGCATTTTATGGAAAGTTCTCTCAACCGTGCAACAAAATCATCAATTAACTCCTCTGACTTTTGTTTCTGGGTATAGAATGTATAGTCATTCATGACAAGATTTTCCTCTTTCGCAAATCTGACCTCTAACCTTGAGATTGCCTCCTTGTACTCATCAGGCATGGCCTGGCCATTAGCCTGCAAAGCAATTAGTAAAAATCTAAAAATCCATTGTCCTTCTATGCCCAAAGTACTTAAGAGGATTGCCTTTTTCCTCTTTGCAGAAAACTCCTGACCATCAAGTGCCTCCAAATAATTATCGAACATAATGAACCAATCCTCACATGTAACTGAAGGATTTCCAGGATCACTTAAAAATGGAGGTGGCAGGGTAACATTGACCTGTTGTGCCATATTTCGTTTATAAACACAACTTAGCAAAAAGGACAAAAGTTTATTCTTTGACAGGTTGACCACCAACAAGGCTCTTCTTTTGAACAAAAATAAAAATGCGAAATACAAAAATAAAGTTCTCTTATAACCCAGAAAAAGTAAAAACAACTTTGTGAGTCAAGATTTGTCATGTGCTAAAACCAAGAAATGTCACTATTAAAGATAAATTACCTCATGCGCAGTGCTCCGATACTGGTAAGAATGTTCCACAACACAAACAAACAAGAATGTTGATGCTTATATGCCAACGCAGTAAGAGTCTGTCCTCAAATGGTAAATTGAAATGGACTGTGTTCAAGTAAACAATCAAAAAGGCCCCGGATGAAAGAGAGGCTTGCAACGCACGTTGCACGCAAACGTAAGACGTCACTTCCGCCTGAAGGCATTCAACATCCGGACCTAGAAATGGCTCCTTGTCCAAGCAGAAAGAACTCCACTGCGTTGCCAGGGAACGCATGCGCTCTACTCACAGGTAAACGGCTGAGATGATATTTTCCTCCTAATTTAAATTCTGTAGCTCCGATTTCAACCGGAACACACGCCAATGCTTCTCTCCTTACCAAATGACACAAGGAGAGGTAGCTGGGTTTGTTTTCGTTGGGTCACTCTGCTGTAACAAGACACGCATTGAAAGCAACGTGAATACGATTGGAGATGCTCTAGTTGTTTTGCTGGACAGCAGGCAAACGTCGCCAAAATTTAGTAATAGTAAGCTCCAGGCTTCGTAGACTTAAACAGGTAGTTCATTCAGGAGCACAGCAAAGTATAAACCCAATGCCTGCTGACCAGTCTGCTAACTGCCCCACAGCAGAACATAGAGGGGCACATGCATCATTGTAGGAATTTGCATTTCCTAAATTGCGAAAATTAAGGAATCGCAATTTAGGAATTGCAAAATCCTATGCATCAAGAAATCCTATTTTTTTTTAAGATTTCTTAATTTTCGGAATTTGCGATTCCTTAATTGCGAATCACAATTAAGGAATGGCATTACATTGATTCCTATGGGCCTAGAGGCCCATAGGAATCAATGCCGTTTTGCATTTCTTTTTTTTGTAATTCGCAATTTGTTGATGTATTGCAAGGGTGCAGAGGGGGGTCCAAAGGACCCCCCCCTGCACCCCTGAAATGTATTTTAAAGTGCATGTTTCACACACACATGTCCTAAGGACATGTGTGTGTGTAACATGACACTTTCCAAAATGCATTTTTGTGCTTTTTTAAAGAATTTCGCAAATTAACACGAGGGTCAACCTCGTGTTAATTTGCACTTCCTATTTCAAAATTTGGATTTTTTTAAAAATTGATGCATTGCATTTAAGGAATCGCACAAATGCGATTCCTTAAATGCATTCGCATTTTTAGGAAATGCAAAATAAAGCGAATTTTGAAAAATTGTTTCATGCATCCCAAAAACGTATTTAGGAAGCGCAAACGGCCGAATTTACCGATTCGCACCGTTTGCACTTCCTAAATAGGTTGATGCATGTGGCCCAGAGTGTACAGTGTCAGCATGCTAATTCTAGAATGAAGAAAGTACATAGAGACCTAGGATCATGGAGAAGCAATACAGAAACGAACATAATATATTTACAACAATGACCTCCCTTGCACAACGGGGCTTTTAGATACTAGCTAGATATGACTTTAATAGATACACCTTTCTCTTTCACTTTTCACATAATTTAAAGTTAGTTCACATTCTTTTCTGACAGAAAAGAGCCAAGATCACAGAGTGAGCCAACTGGTTAGTACCTACCAGTAGTTCCATGAGTGTTGCTTACCTGAGGCACTTTCTGACCCACCACACACTTTTTTTTAGATGGTGTTAGTCCTTTCTAGGGCCTATAGAATTGTGGGCTCCCGACCTGATCTTGGATAGTTGATTTTATAAATTTAAATAACACATATGGGTAGGCATGACGAGATAGTCAGCCTTGTTTCACCTGAGAAGAACGGTGTGATGCTCATTTGAAGATTGAATATATATGTGTTCGTATGTAACCTGGACTTTGTTTTTTCAAATTTATGAGTGGAGGGAGTCCTGGTTCTATTTCCCTCCTATGCTCCTTTCTGTGAAATAACCTTTTCTATTTATAACAATAAATAATAATTGGTGTTTTGTATTTGCTAATTATTCAACTTTTGACCGACTGGCTAATACGTGAGTTTTTAATTTGTTGTACGGCTTTCACTTTTTTGATAAACACTGATTTTAAAATATTATGAGTTTATAGGTTTGCATGCTTTTTATGCATTATATATTGCTGGACTTTGTATTTGTTTAGTTATGTGCTTCATCTGTTTTCAAAATATGTATTAATATTTCTGTAAATGATTTAAATCTTGTTGATATTTAGGCCATTATAATTTATTTTCAATTTTCTTTATATTTTTTTCTTTCTATATTTACAAGTCCGTGTTTTTTAGCAATCTTTCATGTCAAAATGCTGTTATCAATATTATTGTAATTTACAAAGAAAATGTACAAAAGTCAATTTTTGTAGTCTTGTTTTGCCCATTTTTAATGTTAATGTGATCAGACCAGCTTTGCAAACCTTCATGGCCTTAGGTTTTCTGCCCTAACGTTGGCCAGGGGAACATGTTGCACACAGAGGAAAAGACAATTCCTGTTCAAATTATTAACAGTAGAGTACAGATGTCCATTTCTACTGCTAAACTGTGGAAAATAAATAAATAAATAAAGTGCACGTTGTGGGAATCCACTTCCAGAATCATGCTTGGATACCTAGGCCCAAACAGAATATCGAGCAGTGTAGCTGTCAGTCTGGTCTTCTTCCTGCGCACAGGTCCTGTTAGTAAGTAAGAGCATGAATAGGTTTAATCTGCAGACAATTTATGCAAGGTGCTATCTACGAAGGAGAGATGTTCGTGTGTAGATTTACTGATCACGGCATACTGGAGCGTCTGAAGAGCGACCGAAGAAAGCACAGTAATGTGCTCTTGTTCCTCTAGAAACCGCAGACACAGGGATGCATCGTTATTTGCCTTTTGAAAATGACATATAAATTGCACACGCTGGGCACGGAGAATGGCATGCTGACAGCCCGAGAGCACCGAGAGCTGAACGAATTAGCCAGGGCTGGTTGCAGTGGAATTGAGAGCGGCCCTGCACATAGATGCCAATACTTATGCTACAAGGCAGTAACTATGCCCCATGCACAATGGAATGGCTTTGCAAAGTTAGTAAAGCACCTATCAGAAACAAAACTCTTTGTCCCTCTTTACAAAGCAGGATATTTATGAAGAAACACTATGATTTACATAATGAATGTCTTCCCAAAAAAAAGAAACAAGATGTCTAAAATATTCAGACTTTAATACTTTGTGTATAATAATCAAGTCTCGCAATAACGCTGAATAGAGCCGCAGCGTGAATGAAAGTCAGTACGTGCCATCTCTGGAACATCGCTCTTATTTTATGATAAGAAGTGTCAGAAATCTCAGGTCCCGCCGACACAGAATCCAAAAATAAAATAGAGATCTTGGTGTTTTGAAGGAATGTCATCATAATGAACAGAACCCATCATAAAAATGTAGCTTCAGAAGCAAAGTAGCTGGGATGGGTTATTTTGCAATTTCACTGCCATGTACAATTTAAAAGGAAAGACAAGGGGGTGAGCAGCATGAGTTTTCAGGGGCAGCAGGAGATTGGAGGAAATAAACTATGTACATTTTCCTGGTGATGCTTGAGACAGGGGCTATTGGACAGATGGGAAGAGTTGGGGGCATATACAATGGTGAAGAGTGCATATGTAAGTATATCATGGTACGAAATTTTGTAAGATGTAAAGACTTTTTAACAAGGAGGGCTCCGGATTCTCCCACATAGATTTTTGGGGTATATTTAGAGGCAAATTATGAGATGGTACTGTTACCAGTTTTAAAGTGGTGATTCTATTATCAATTAATAGGTATTGTTGAAAGAGCACATTTTAAGAAGGGGCTTACCCTCCATCCAGGAATTGGCCAAGCAGTTAGTGACAATTGTGACAGAGGCATTGCAGGCTCAGGTGCTACTCAGCAGAACTACCATCTTACTTGACTCCACAAATAGTGTTTTAGACAGCAGTGATGGCAAGCACGGACCTGGGGTGGTGGGGTGGGGGGGATGGGGGGGGGCGAGGGGGTAAGGGAGGAGGTATCATTATTTAAAAAAGAAAAATTCACTTATCTCCTCGCCGTTCTGTCCCTTGTCTTCTCTTCTCCGCTGAACAAGAAGCAGCCTGCAGGGAGAACATGCTAAAGTGTGCAAAACTGTTTGGCTGGCGCGAGAGGGCCGGTCAAAGCATCATGCGCACGTTAGTCTGCCCACCAGTCCTCTCCTGCTACATCAGCAGATCCGCCCCGCCCTCATGCTGCAGGGGCAGGGAAGAATAAAAGGATAATATCACGTTATCATCATTTTTTTTTCCTTTCTTTTACTGCTGCACAGCAGAAGTGGGGCATCGACCCTCCGCCTTATGGGAGGCGCCTCCATTGTTAAACAGTAGTGCTGTTTGCAAGGAGAAATTGTGTTTAGCTTCCTGTATGAAAGAGCAGATATATGGGTTACATGGATCCTATAAGGAGAAGCTTTTTTAGACATATATCTCAGGTTTCATAGTGTTACAGGCTCATACCCCACTGACCAAATGTCATGTATCACTAATATAGGACAGAAATTCAGGGCATGGTGTAGGAAAGCAGGTTCTGCTTTTGTGGTTGCCCCCACTTTTTGCCTGGTGCTAAGCTGTTATTGACTAATCTGACTGGGACCCTGCTAATCAGGACCCCAGTCTCTCTGCTTTCTCCCCTAAATTGTTATGTTCAGTACTTAGGTACATCCCAGATTGGATACTGAGATACCCTTATCAATCCCTAGTATATGGTACTAAGGTGCCCAGGGCATATGTACACCAGAGGTGCCCCATGGGCTGAAGTATGTATTATGCCACCCATGGGAGACCATTCAAACTGTAGGTACAGGCCTGCCATTGCAGCCTGTGTAAGTACCACTTACGATAGGTCCCCTTTATCTAGGGTCACTGCACTTATTTTATTTATTTATTTATTTAAGGTTTTTATAGAGCGCGTAGTCACCCAAGAGTATCCCAGCGCTATACCTCGTAATCCGGAGGGGAGGGAGAGCAGAAGAGTTGGAGGGGTTATGGGAAGAGGAGAGTTTTGAGCGATTTTCTAAAGCGGAGGAGGTTCCGCTCAGTTCTGAGTTTCAAAGGGAGCGCGTTCCATAGCTTTGCTGTGTGAACCGAGAAGCGGCGACCTCCTGAGCGGGCTTTTTTCACTCTGGGAACCACAATGAGGTTTTCGTGGTCCGAACGGAGCGCTCTCGTAGGTCTGTAGGGGGTAATACAGTTCCTAAGAATTGGAGGGCCTTCGTTGTGTAGCACTTTGTGAGCCAGGCAGAGGGCCTTGAATGCCACTCTTTCCCTGATCGGCAGCCAGTGCAGTTTCTTCAAAGCGGGTTTCGCAGAAGTTCTGGCCGGTGTGTTCGTAAGCATCCGGGCAGCGGCGTTCTGGATTTTCTGTAAGGTCTGGAAGGTGGCTTCAGGGGCTCCCAGATATATGGCGTTACTGTAGTCCATCCTGGACACAATCAGGCCTTGGATCAGCAGTTTCCGGGAGTTGAAAGGAAGGAGGGGGAGCACTTTCCTACATGACCTTAGAAGGCCGAAACAGACACCAGCCGTCTTCCTTGCCTGCGTTCTAAAGGTGAGATCTTTTTCTAACCATATTCCCAGGCTCTTGACTTCTGTCTTGGGGGCAGGAGGTTCACCAAGACAGGCGGGCCAGATGTTCGGGGGTAGAGAGGGCTCTTTTTGTCCCAGGAGTAGAATCTCTGTTTTTGACCCATTAAGTTTAAGGGCTGAGTCATTCATCCAATGGTGTATTTTGGAGAGACAGCCGTGTAAGTTGGAGGGTTCTTGCTTGGGGTGAGATAGAGTTACCACCAGCTGTGTATCATCAGCATAGCTGATGATAGTAACTCCAAATGGGGTGACCACGTCCTCCAGTGGGGCCATGTACACGTTAAATAACGTGGGGCTTAATGACGAGCCCTGGGGCACGCCACACCGTAGGGGGATGGTAGGGGAGCGGCTGTCATTTTCCCAGACTTGGAAGGAGCGTTGGCAGAGAAACTTAAAACCTATATCTCAAACCTACACCAGGCCTTTACAATCCTGAAGGCAGGGTGTTTGGTTTCAAGTGTGAGGGTGCTCCTGCATGAGCAGGACACCTCTACAGCCTACGGAGTTCATTCTCCCGGGCTGTAAGTGAAGCAGCCATATACCACTTAGAGGGGTACCGCGTAATTACGCGATGACCATCTCGAAATTGGCTGCAATGAATACTATCATGTTTGGTATCAAACATTTTAGAATCATACCCCTACATCGTAAACAGTGTAGGAGGTATGATTCGAAGCACAGGAATGAGCCTTCGTTAGACTCTCAGTGCTCCTGATGCCGGTCATCTAGACCCAGACAGCACAACATGGATGCTGCTGACCAGAGACTTGATTCTGCCCTCCTGCTGCTGAGCCAAGCTCGAGAAGGGGAAGGCAGAACAATAGGTTTCTTGTCACAGGGAGGTGTGACCACCTCCCAGACAGAATTTTGTGTATTGGGGAGTGTGGGCATGCTTTCCAGGGCCACTCACTCTGCATTAGGGTTACATTCGGTGCCTCCTTTCATAGTCCAGTTCATACCAGCTCTGGGAGCCATTGGCTCCCGCTCTGGTGCAAAACTGGACAAAGGACAAGAGAATATCCTACCCCTGTGGGATGATTCAGGGGACCCTGGGAGGGTCCCCTGAATCATCTCAACCCTTTCCTTAGGGTACTTAAGGACTTACCTGGGTGTAGGTCCCTAGATTTGTCATTGGACACAATATAATTTGGACACCACTTCAAATTCTACCGTCTGGGCACTCTGGGAACCTTACCCACCCATTGGAAGGGAGTATCTATATGAGGCATTTTTTGCAGGGGAGCTTTAGGGAGTTTGTCGGGGTTAGTTAACTGCGAGGGTACTGCAGGCATAACATTTTTATACAGGCAAATATTCCGGACCACTAAACATGTTCAGAGACTGTTTTATCAATTTTCACTGAACTAAAATATACTCCTAATAAGTAGGGATGGGCAACAAACATTAATTGTTCCTAGAAACTCCTAAGAAATAAAAAGCACTGCTATGGGCTTTCCAGCAAAGTAATCCCCCTTTATAAGGAAATATAGTCCTATAGCTTTATCAACATGAACTGTCCTGGTGTTATACAATTTTTTTCTTTAGGACCTATCACTTCAAAATGAGTGTCCTTTTTCCAAGTTTCAAAAGATAACCCTATCAAGGAGGCTGAAGGCCCTTCCTTGTTTCAACTTTCTTTCTCTTTGGGGTTTGGGAGGTCTAACCAATGGGACAATGGATCTTCTAGAACTTCCCAGGCAAAAAATGCATCCCATTCGGGTTGCTCAGCATTATTACAGACAGTTCAAAGAGAGCTGAATTGAGGAATATCATTTCCTATAATAATTTCCTTGAGCACAGTCTGCACTACATCTGTTTGAGTTTGGATGGATAAGCAACCAGGAGGCTTGTCAGTCAGTCAGTCAAAAAACTTTATTCGGTTAATTAAAACCATAAAAGTAATACATGATACAGAGAATTTTTTTTTATAAAAAACAATTAAATAAGTAAAGAGAGTTGATTGCATTCCTGCTTAAAACAAAGGAAAGGGGACGTTAATAAAAAGGGATTTGGTAGATTCAGGGAACACCTAAGGATAACAGCAAATAAATCTCACCAGAGTATATACTTAACAGTCAATTTTCATGAATTGATGACGCGGCAGTTCTTACTCTTTTCAATCTGGTGGCAGCTACTAAAAAACAGGCTACGCCATAGGCGACTGGCACTGAGTTCAACATCTGTAAATATAGTAGTGCTGGCCGTACCTGAACGAAATTTAAAGGTTTTAAAATGGGCACAAGAAATTTTTTCCTCGGGACCAGATAGTGCTCGCACAGCATAACCAGATGCAGAGTGTCCTGTGTTGAAAAACAGTCGCATGTACATGGGGGAAAATTTTCTGGAGTACCCCAATCTGTATGCGTACCAAGGATGAGATGGATCAAATTAAATCTAAACCTTATGAGCAGAAATCGATGGTAGGGTTTTGAGACATATTTTAAGTAGGGTTCCATCTCTGTAGTGGTGGAGATTTGGAAAAGTAATCTGACTGTAGGTTTACTGATTTCAGCCGATTCTCTTTCGCTTTCCAACAAAGATCGAAAATGTTGCTTCACCCACTTTGCATCCTCTTTTTTAAGATGTTGCGGAAGAGAGTACATTTCCGGACGCCCTAGCCTCGCACATGCCGCTCTAACATATGCCAGCCACGGGATAGTATGAGCTTTGTCAAGAGATATACAATCCTTAAGGATGCTGTGATTCAAAGTGATTTCTTCATTGGTCCAGGTTTTGATCCAACAAAGTACTGGGGACATTTTTAGAAGATCAGTAACGTACCCCATACCTAGTTCATTGTGCGTTGAATGTGTGGGGGAAGATTTCGGGAGAGTCAACAAGGCCCGTATGAAGTTATTTTCGGCGGTTTGTATGCCTAAGACTGGAACATAGCCCCAAATGTCTGCCCCATAGGAAGCAATTGCCAAGCATTTGGCTCTATAAATCCTGGTCATTGCTTCCATAGGTTTCGAGCCCAATTTTTTTGAAAAGCTCAGGAGTGCTGTTGTTGACCTAATTACTCCATTTTCCTTGAGTTTCATTTGTGGCTTCCAGGTTCCTCTCTCGTCGAAAGTTACCCCCAGATAGCAAAAGGAGGGCACCCTTGAAATTGGTGAATTGTTGGAACTGAAAGATCTGATCTTCATATTTTTCTTTCGCGAGCCAACGACCATGACATGGGACTTGGCGGTATTAATTTTTAAATCAAGCGCTTCCATGAACTGGCCGAAATGGTCCAAAAGTTTTTGAAGCCCTATGCCAGTCCGCGCTATAAGAACAGCGTCATCCGCGTATAGAAGGACCGGGATAGGTAGACCCCCCCATTCGCGGAATATCCAATGTGGCTGGGTTCAGAGATTTCCCCAGGGCGTTGATGTACAATGTAAAGAGTAGAGGGGCCAAGATGCACCCTTGTCTGACCCCTCTCCCTGATCTAAACTTTGCTGTACACCTACCGTCCCTTGATGCCCTAACCGTCGCAAACAAATTAGAGTGGAGGTCATGTAAAAAACTAACCAAAGTAGTGTCCAATCCTGAGTTGTGTAAGATGGTCCATAATTTTGAACGATTAACCAAATCAAACGCCGAGGATAGGTCCATAAATCCCAAATAAAGAAGCCCCCCCTTCACCACAGTGTATTTACTAATGATTAAATGAAGGTTCAGGCATTGGTCAATTGTCCCTCTGTGTGCCCTGAACCCGTACTGCAGGTCTGAAAGGATCCCGCTCTCCTCCAGCCAATCCTCCATTCTGTGCAAAATGACTCTGCCTAAGATCTTAACGGCAGAGTCCAGCAAGGAGATTGGTCTGTAGCAGGCCGGGTCCGCCCTGTTCCCTTTCTTAAATATAGGCACAATTATGGAGGTAGACCAGGAAGATGGGAAGCCAGCTGTCGGGATAGCATTGAAAACGTTAGATAAAATTTTGGACCAGAATTGTGGGTACTGTATATAAAGGTCTGCTGGTACCCCATCAGGGCCCGGGGCCTTCTGTTTGTTAGTCTCTCTAATCGCCCTTTCAACTTCCAAGATGTTGAAGTCCATGACCAAGTTGGTATGGTCGTGGGTTGTGTCAATTAAGGCAGGGGCTGTAGACTCATAGATTTTACCAAAATGGGCTAGCCATCTGTTATCTTCTATGACACAGTCCAAATTTGTTTGCCCATTGTCGGAAAAAAAGGGCTGATTTACAATGGCCCAAAACTTTTTGCTGTCTCTCAGGACTTCCACAGATAGTAGGCTATTCCATGCTACCTCCTTAATTTGACTTTTACGGTTTTGAGTTATGGTTTTATATTCTCTCCTTAGTTTGGCCACTAAG
Organism: Lissotriton vulgaris; assembly: GCF_964263255.1. NCBI lineage: Eukaryota > Metazoa > Chordata > Amphibia > Caudata > Salamandridae > Lissotriton > Lissotriton vulgaris. The sequence goes on along the minus strand of NC_141694.1, from coordinate 1,088,138,398 downwards.
GCTCTATCTCTGGGTTTTTGTTTGATGGCTTTCATCAGAGCACTATGAACCCTCGAACATTCCTTGTTGAACCATTTATGGGTCTTTGTATTCCCTTGCCCAACCGGCCTTCGTTCCAAGTTCTTACTAATCCTAGAACAGATGTCTTCGAAGGCTATCAAGACCTTTGGGCCCTCTGCAGTTGGGTCCAAGCATACTGCCATGCTGTCCTCCGTCTCTTGGGCAATTACATGAAAAAAATCCTCTGGGACGATCATCTCCCATTTCAGACGCCTTCCCTGCTCTTTGGTTTTCAAATCCTTTATGGCTGCCATGCTTGGCGGGCTACCAGTGCGAAAGCAATCTAAAACCAAGGACAGGAGAACAGGATGATGATCCGATGAAATAAGGTCAACTACGCTGTACTCATGTACCTTTGTCAGGACCCCATTTGAGACAAAAATATAATCTATAACTGTATTAGCATCTCTTCCAACAAAAGTTGGGGCTCTCGGCTCGCTAATGCCCTGATCGAATTCGAAGAGATTTAGGTTCGCTAGAAGGAACTCTAGGTACTCGCCCTCTGCAGTGTGTTCAAAATGGGGAATAGCTTCGGGTGATATCCCCCCATATCTATCATTAAAACAACCTCCCTCACAGGGGTGTATGTTAAAATCCCCCAGAATAACCAATTCCGAGGGGGTGGTGCAATCACTCCTATAGGCTGACAAAAAATTTAACAAAGAAATTAAATGTTCATTTACAATGACAGACTCCTTTGAGTTATAAAAGTTAATCAGCAAAACAATCTTTGAGTTAGGGAGAGTCCATTCTACCGCAAGAGCATTTGTTAAAGCGGTATCTATTTTTTTGAAAACCCCTACTAAATCCACGGAACACAAGATGAGTAAACCACCCTTTGCTCTTCCTCTTAAGCCTGGGACTGCCGGGGTGGAAAAGCTGCAAAAACCGTCCAGGGAAAAAGTTTGTGTTGTGTCCCACGTTTCTTGAAGCCCTATAACATGATGTTGTTCAATAAAACTTTGCCATGTTGGGTCCAAAGCCTTTGCATGTAAACCTGCCACGTTCCAAGTAAGGACTTTGCAGAGTACTAAGTCTGTATTAGGGGCAGTCGGTGTACCCGCACCCCGACTCTCTCTCGTCGTCAGGCTAATTCCGGGTATGGGGGATAAATTAGCTGTTATAGGTGCCACTATGGAGACATCCTTGCATAGGCATGTTAGGTTTGGACGAACCCCATATTCCCCTGGCGAACCCTGAGTATGTCAATCCACCCAATCTGTGTTTGAAAGGCACTCAAAACGGTTTGCAATAGGGAAGTACAGGGGATTGGAAGGGCCATTTTGAGGTTGTTGATAGAAAAAGGGATGGATGAGTTGAGGGCCATGCGGGGGACCACCTTGACGTGGTCTACCTCCCCTAGTCCCCACCAAATTCCACCCCCCATCCCAGCCCTCCTCCCTCACTGGGGGTTGAAAATCCCAAGGGAAGTTAGGCCTTTGTCTTGAAGTCCTATCGTGAGGGCCTTTAAACCAACTCCAGCGATTATCCACTTGATTGTGGGGGAGATAAAAATACGAGAGAGGTCTAGCAGTAACTCTACTCGCCTGATATCTTGGAGCCCTGTTGTTACAAATAAAATCTACTGCCTCTGGATTTTCAAAAGTAACCACCACACAGTCCCCCTGCAGATTTTTCTTATTTCGTCCTACCCAGGGAGCCCTCTCTATCATTAGGATATCAGCTGATATATTTGTTGGGAGAGGATGATTGTTCGCTAGCCAGTGGCAAACTTTATTCTTGAGTGCCTGGTATGGTTCTTCTTCTGGCGACCGGAGTTCTGTAACTCCGGTAAGGATAACCACATAAGGTGCGGCATCTGGGGGGAGGTGAATATTTCTACGATTCCTAGCCTTACCCTTATCCTCTATATCGGGTTTAGGCGCCTGGGATAAACTGGCGCTGGGTGTGGACTGGGGGATGGTATTATTTTTAGATGAGATCGAATTAGTATCTGTTTTTTTAATCTGCTCTACAACAGGGGGTTTAGTTTTAGGTCCTACTTGGTTTGAGGCACTACTGGGTTTCTTAGACGTCGTGTTATTAGTCTCCGACGCTTTATTAGGAACCATTGTAGTCTTAGAGGGTTTAGGTAAATTTGTAGCCTGAATAGACTTTTTATTTAAGGTAAAGCTGGGGGCACTTATGTCCTTGTGTATATTTTTTAAGACCGTTTCCAGACAGCGTAGTCGTGCCTCTATAGGTTCTAGTAAAGCTTTTAACATATTCCAAATTATTGTATTATTTGAGGAAGAACCCGGCTCCTCCAATGGGGGTGTTATTATTGAATTACCTGTGGGGCCGCTAAGTTGCAAAATTTCTTCCAGACTTTGGTCAATTACGGTATCATCTGGGAGACTCAGCAGTAGGCCAGGGTTATTAAGAGGTAGGCCTTCTGTGGGAATAGGTAAACTGTCTGAGGGTATTTCAACAATGCAAGGATTGGGTAAAGTAACAACCTTCTTCCCTTTCACAGCTGTTAGGGTGTTAATTTTGCGTTTTTGTTTAGGGATTGCCCCTTCTATCCGCGCTCTTTCTGTTAAATTGACTGTAGGGTTACTAACATTTATTTCACTTCTTTGCGTTCCATTCTCAGTCAGTATGTCTAAATTAGGTGAAGCCTCCAAATCCTGGGCGAGATTAAGGGCATCCGAATCCGTATTAGGTCCAGAATGATGTACTAGCACCTGTGCTTCTCGCCGGGAATCCATTTTCGGTGTCTGAGCCTCAGCAATGAGGCCAAGGGAAGAACGCTTGGCCATGGCCAGGTCTTGGGAAACTCTCCTGTCCATGAGAATTATCCCCTCGTCAATAAGCACGTGTGTGCGGGTAATAAAATCATCCAGTGTCCCGGTAAGTTTTTTAGCTCCTGCAGCCGCCATGCTTCTTGTTTCACGGCAGGACATAACCCGGGAGTACCAAATGAAATGGCGGGGGGGAGCTCAGAAAGCCTAGCCAAGATCTGTGGCCCAGCCCAGTCTCCTCGGGCCTCTGAGGGCCACAGAGGGCCCGCCCTTTGCCCGGGCTTCGCCCCGGGCGCTCCCGCGCAGCGTTGATCACTGCTTTATATGTATTGTTGTCAGGTGTTGGGTGGGCGGGGCGGTCAGGGAGAGCGGGCCAGGTGATTCGGCCTGAGGATTACCGGGACTCCTGGGAAAGCGAGTCCCGGTTCCTACGCTCGCAGCCCTGTCTCACGCTCACGCACCCAGCAGCTACCTGTAGGTCCGGTGATGGCAGCAGCGAAGCGGGACCCGCGAAGCGGGTTCCGCGAGTAGTAGCGGTCCTTCCTTCCTCCTCGAACAGCAAACGGCAAAGTCAGGTGATTTGTGGCTTGTAAGCTCTATCTTAGTTAAATGATACTCCTTGCATTATCTATGCACACATTTGATACTCACACTTCCTTGGGAAACCATTTTCTCATGAGAAACATAGAAATTTCTGATGACCTACCCTAAAGCTGTGTCTAAAAAAGCTTATAATGAGTGTCTGTTATTCTGAATAGGTAAGCAGAATTGGGAATCAATGTTTTCCCAATAACAAACCCTCCTTTTACCAAACCTAGGCCCAAATGTACAGATGTTCCATTTAGACATTTTTTAAATTGTGACAAATAGCAAACTGCAACTTACAATTTCTTATATGGATTTTTTCTAAAATGCATTCAGTATAAGTTGTTGCAATTTGCACTCCAACTTCTATTGAATCTGTTGTTATTTTAAGAATAGATCTATGTGCTAACAGGTTGGTTTACAAATTCTGAAACCCAGTGTGTCGCAAATCAGTCTAACTCATTATTATGCATGTAAGTCACAAATTGCAACCTACTACAATTGGCTACATTCACAGGTATGGTGGGCCGCTGGGGCCAGAAAACCATCATGTCTGAAATGACTTTAAATAAAGCACTCTTTTTTTTATATGTAGCTCGATTTCCTTAAAGAAAAATGTAATGCACTAAAATAATGAACATTTACACAAATGCTTTATAGGATCAGGTGTGGACCATGGGGCAACTGCCTACTTCCAAAAACATTTTAGTGAACATTCAAAAAAGAGAAGGGGTCTCAGTAGGGACCCCATTTAGTTTGCAAATGGATTATCACCTCCTTTGAGGAAGTGGTAAACTATTCATGTTTTGTGACCAGATTTTGGTTGCAAAACATTAGAACCTAAAGGAATAAGTATCTGAAAAGGACGTCCTTAACACGCCACTTCCAAATACTAATTCTGTATCTATTCCCAATGCCCAATTGTGATTCAGTAATATCTTACCAAAACCCAGTTGCATTGTTGTGAATAGAAAAAAATTATTGTGCCATCCCAAAGGCTCTGATTTTATGAACCAGAGCCTTTCTTTTTTTATTTTATTTGGTTATTGCCATTTTCGAACAAAAAAAGAGAAACAGATGCATTCCACTTCACAGTACAATCAATAGGATAAGGTGGGGAAGCAGCTTGAATGCGTAAATGCAAAACATAACAAAACAGTCAGGAAGCAATACATTCTCTTACAGTGTCTGAATATCAACTTTCGATAAGGGCTAGTCCACAGTTTCAACGCAACAGTGCAGCGCATGAGACATTTTTTGTACAGGGGCCCCCTAACAGGCAGCACATGGATATCTGGTCAGCATATCCTTTCAAGGTGGCCGCCTGGTAGATCCATTCATGCAGCTAGCATGACCCATGAGTGTCTGCAGGAATTGGAGAGGGGGCGCTGTCATCTTGTAGCATTTTCAGCCAGTCTATAAAGGGAGCCCATCATGTTTTGGGTTGAGAGGCCATTGTTATTAGTTTCCAAAAGGTGGTCAATTGAGAGTGTCTAAAAGTGACATCTTGTATCCACGCCTTGCTTGTGGGAGCTTGTCTATCACCCCAATATATAGATGGGTTAATTGACTAAATATCGAGGGACATAATATAGAATGCCCAAAATATCGTCTTCCAAAATATTGAAGTACAGAATATAGAATCTCTATCTACAAACAGGTAAGTACTAAAATATTGAATCCAAAATATAGAATGCTAAAATATTGTTAACTAAAATATATATATTTTTTAATGTATTAAAAATAATATAACAGTAATTAAATATTAAAAACAATTAAATAAAAAGCTTAAAATGTAAAAATACTAAATGTAATATAAAAAAGTAGAGATTTTGTTGGATAGTGAGAGTGTAAAAATGACTATTGCCACTCCAGTGAGTGCAACAGTAGGGAAAGCGTTGTATAGATTAGGGGGAACAATTACTATTCCCACTCCAGTGAGTGCAACAGTAGGGAAAACATTGGATAGCCTATGGGTAAAAATTACTATTCCCACTCCCTAGAGTGCAACAGTAGGGAAAGCATTGGATAGCGGGAGGGTAAAAATCACTGTTCCCACTCCAGTGAGTGCAACAGTAGGGAAAGAGTTGGATAGCGTAGGGGTAAAAATTACTATTCCCACTCCAGTGAGTGCAACAGTAGGGAAAGCGCTGGATAGCGTAGGGGTAAAAAGGACTATTCCCACTCCAGTGAGTACAACCGTAGGGAAAACGTTGGATAGCGTAGTGGTAAAAATGACTTTTCCCACTCCAAAGAGTGCAACAGTAGGGAAAGCGTTGGATAGCGGGAGGGTAAAAATTACTATTCCCACTCCAGTTAGTGCAACAGTAAGGAAAACATTGGATAGCGGGAGGGTACAAATTACTATTCCCACTTCAGTGAGTGCCACAGTAGGGAAAACATTGGATAGCGTAGGGGTAAAAATTACTATTCCCACTCCTGAGACTGCAACAGTAGAGAAAGTAAAGATTTATTATTGAAAGAAGTTTAAATTATTTTCAATACCAATAAAAACTTAATTCAAAATAATTACCAATTAATAAAAAATAATTACCAATTAATAATTATCAATACATATAAATAAAAATAAATATTAACTGTATTACAGTTAAATTACTTCCCACCCTATTCCCCTATAAACCCACAACCCACTCCAAATAATAAATAATACAATTCACAAAATTATCAATTAATCAATTAATGAAAATGAATTACTAAATAATAAAAATGAATTACCAATTAATAAAAATGAATTACAAATTAATAATTCATTATCAAACAATTAATTATCAATACATATCAATAAAAATAAACATTACCTTTATTACAATTAAATTACTTCCCTTCCTATTCCCCTATAAACCCACAACCCGCTCCAAATAAACAAAAAAATAACATAATTATCAATTATTCAATTAATAAAAAAAATACCAATTAATAAAAATTAATTACACATTAATAAAAATGAATTACCAATTGATAGTTAGCAATTAATTATTTATCAATGCATATAAATAAAAATTAGTATTTCATTTACTAATAATAAATTACTTCCCACCCTTTTGCCCTATAAACCCCCAATACGCTACAGAATTAAATTATGCAATAATTAAATTACATAACATTCATTACTTAAAAAATAATTAAACATACATTGCAAAACTAATACATAATTTTAACACATATACTACCATACATGACACTAAAAAAACATAAGCTATTATGGAAATCGATATTATAAATTCGATATTATGGAAATCAATATTTCCTACCCCAAATTCGATATTCTGACCTATCTATATTTTGGTAATTCGATATTCTGTCCTATCTATCTTTTGAAGTCGATATTCTGTCCAGTCTATATTTTGGATTCTATATTTTGGTCATTCACCATATAGATGCTCTACGATTGGCCAGCAAGAGCAATTTACGATTCTCCGTGTTAGTGTCTTTGACATATCACTATAATCTGACGAGCGGCAGATGCTCGCTTAAGGCCCCCAGACTCTCTTGGATTGTACTAAAGTAGTCAATCCAGAAGGCTGAAACAGGTGGGCAATGCCAGGACATGTGCAGGAATGTGGTGGGGGTATAGCCACACCTCCAGCAATTCTCACCAGGCCTGATCCTTATACGATGCAATTGAGAGGGGGGCCTGTAGAACCTATGGAGATATTTACAATGAATCAACCTCAGTTTATAGTTTGGTGAGAGCACTTGGAGTTGGCCACAGCAAAAAACACAGATGTCATCCGTTATCTGGCCATCTAGGTCTAGATTCCAACTGAGCTTGGCCTAAGGCACAGTTAATAGTGCTGTGGATTGCATAGAGTGATATAATTGTGTGATTAGTCTACAAGGAGAGGCTTCGTTATCATCAGCTCGAGTGCAGGTAATGAAGTGGGGGGCTCGGAAAGGTGGTGTGGTGTTGCCTACATGTTGCTCTCACCTTGTAATATAGAAACAGCTCGGAGAAGCTCCTTGTGCTCTAAGCCGCAGGACCCAGCGGGGCACAGAAGACATCATCAGGATAGAGGTCTGCAAAGGTTTCAAATCCCATGGACTTCACCATAGGGATGCTCCTGCCGTCTGCCAATGCCAGACCAATGGGTTTTGTGCCAGTGGGACAGAAGGGGCATATAATATCTTCTAGCAAGCTCTGGTGCTCAGCCTATCCCAGGCCCACCAAAGGTTCTCAACGGTATCTATTCCCTCCTGTGGCCTGCGATATGGCTGATAGATAGCCACCTGAAGGGTAACCGGGGCTGCAACGTCCGCCTCCACAGCCACATGGGGCTGAAATGGGGTAGGATGTAGCCAGTAATGTAGAATTTGAGCTTGCGCACAAAATGCATAAATCGGTAAATCTGGAGCTCCTAGTCCTCGCTCCGTGAGGGGGAGTGTGAGCAGCTCCCAGGAGATGTACGCTTGCTTCTCAGCCCAAACTATAGAGATCAACAGTGAGTGGATGGTGTGAAAAAAGGCTTAGGTGAGTGGAATCGGGATGTTAAAAAATAAATATAACAATTTAGGCAAAAGAACCATTATAGCATTGGCTATCCTGCCAATGAGAGAGCTCAGCAGCCAAGACAACACCTTTGCCTCCTCTTCCAACCAGGAGACCGCTCGCCCATAATTAAAGTTCCAAATTTCCTGTTCATCTTGACTTAGCCAAATGCCTAGATATTTTACTGGGCTATCCGCCCATTTCAGCGGGGCCAGGTCAAAAGGCTTGGTTGCCTTTGTAAGCGTAAATAAAGTAGATGGTCCACTTTATAAATTTGCCAGAGGGCCCGCCAAGCATAGTGAGTTCCTAAAGTTCAGGCTTAGATTAACCTCAGGGTCCGTAATATATAATATTATGTCATCATTGTATAAAGAAATAAGGAGCCCTCTAGTGCTGAATCCCAGTCCCCTTGCCATGTGATGCTAGCATAACCTTGCCACTCTAGGCTCCATCACGATGGCAAAGAGGAGAGGGGGCATCCCTGACGAGTTTTGCAGGCTATAGTAAAAGGGTCAGACAGGAGTCCATTCATGCGCAGTCTTGCAAAGGGAGCCATATAGAGCAGTTTTATTAATGCTATGAAAGTCAGACTGACACCCATCCTCCCCAGAATGGCAAATAAATATGGCCAGTCCAGCGAGTAAAACGCTTTAGTCGCATCAAGAAATGCCAAGAGTGCCTTAACTTTGGGATTTAAATAATGTAGCACCGTGAAGAATGTGCGGAGATTGTGGGAGGTGGATCTGCCTGGGATGAAGCCAAATTGGTCAGGTCTCGCGATCAGAGGGAGCAGAGTTTGCAGTCGGTTCGCAAGCAATTTGGCATAAATCTTTGGGTTAATATTAATCAGGGAAAGTGGCCTGTAAGAATCTATCTTGTGGCTTGGTGTACCAGGTTTCGGTTTAGTCTAAACTATCGCCTCTCGCATAGGGATCACTGAAATATTATCGACGGTCACATTATCGACTTGCTAAAATATCGTTGAAAAATTATCGACGACAAAAATATCGACTTTCTATACTTATTACACAAACTACAAAAATATCGAGTCAAAAATATCGAGTATTTAGAATATCGAGTACATAAATATCGCCTTAATAAATATCGACTACAAATATATTTTTTACATGAAATTACCCCTAACACTACAAAAATATCGACAACTAAAATATAGACTAATAAAATATCGTTTTAAAAAAAATATCGAGTTCATTTTTGTACCCTTTCATGTCTAAAATACCATATTAATCATCAATAAAAGTCATTGCTCTATACAAAATACATTTTACATATAATACCTGTTACTTTTATAACATTCCTATTTATCTACATTTGCTATACATTCTATTACATGCGTTCTATCATTTTCAAAATATTCTTAGCATTTAACAAACATTTTCATTACTTATTTTCACTTAAAAATCTATTTCATTTAACAACTAACATGCTTTAATGCGGCAATCACCACATACCACCATTCTCACATCAACAAACACACCAATTAACAAAAAAAAAATTCAAACTAGCCTATACAATGCTTCTTTACATCCTACAACCAATCAAATCACAGCACACAAAATACACATACTATAAAAGAGATACATGCATTCTACCATTTGTTGCTGCTAACTCTATAGAAAGTAGATGCCAACACTCTGAAGATTTTGTTCCTGAGGAAACATCTTTAAAGATCCAGCTCACTAGCTAATTATTCAAGTAAGTAACAGTGCATTATTTAGAAATCTAAATTAGAAGTGTACTATTTTACTTACATCTCCTAACTCTTGCACTTATTTTATTTTTATCTCTTCCTACATTTCTGATAGAAACTAATCCAAAACAATTCCTAATACATGGTCATATTTCTTCACATGGAAAATCAGATAGTAAGTATATATTAATGCTCTGTTATACACCAACTGCTGTTTATAAACACTATTTCACAAGATTCTTTATTTATTTTAAACATTATATTTACAGATATACTGAAATTTTTCTATTTCTACACTACAAATGTATAAAACTACACTAATTAAACATGTAAGTATATATGTTTTTGTTATTAAACACCCATTATTAAGAATGCAAATTTCTAAACAACATATCTTGCATATTACATCTTCCCTACAGATCATATAAAACATCCAACATCAACTATACCAAAAGACAAGACTACCCTTGTAAAAAATGTAAGTATACTTGTAATTTGTCTAAAACTTCCGAAAAAAACGCTAACTATGTTCTTAACACCATGTTATATATTTTTAATGTCCTCTACAGATATTCTGAATACATCATACATCTATTCTACAGATCCTATAAAAACATCCAACACCAACTATACCAAAAGACAAGACTACCCTTGTAAAAAATGTAAGTATTCTTGTAATTTGTCTAAAACTTCCGAAAAAAATGCAAACTGTTATTAACAACATGTTATATATTTAATATTTACTCTACAGATATTCTGAAAACATCATACAGCTATTCTGCCTACAGCAAAGAAAAAGACTTATTTAGAAGTTAGTATACTTTTAAATATTTCCCATTTCCCAACGGTTAAAAATATTAATTATAATAATTTACTTTTATTTATTCTATCTTCTCTACAGATCTGAACTTTACTACCTTGATGTACTCCACCAAATACTACAACTCTACTATTTAAACAAGTAAGTATATGTAATGTTTACATCAAAAGTACTACTAATCAAAATTGACAACTGCTTTTTCCTAGGAAAAACGTTTGTTATGTGTAAACATTAACTTATCATTTCTATATTTTCATACCAACAGTAAATAAAGAAAGACATACAAGAAAATCCTTCAAAATACAGTTCTGCATTTGTGATTACTACTTTTAGTAACTGTAAGTATAAATACATCATTAATGATGTTTGCACCACAAAGTGAAATATATGTGTTTTGATTTTGTTTCTTTCTACTCTTTCCTAGAACAAGTGAAACAAAATGACAGAAGGTGCAGAATTTGTTATGTCACAGAAAAATAAATTACTATTATGTTATATGGGTTATGTGTATAATCAGGAAAGACAAAGTGGTAGAAAAGTTTTTTGGAAGTGTACCAAATATTACTCCAACAAATGTTATGGGAGGGCTACTACTGAGGAAACTAATGTGTTATTTACCAAGGAACACAATCATCCCCCAAATGTCACAGAAATTGAAATAAGAGATGCTTTAGAAAGTATTAAAACTGCTAGCACACAAAGTGATAAACCAACAACACAAATCCTTAAAGAAGAACTGATAAAAGTCCCAGCCCATGCTTCAGGTCAACTACCCTCTATTGACTCCCTGAAACGCACAATTGCACGCACTAAAAGACTCGCTAGCACAACCCAACCCAACTACTTTTGAGGAAATTATTATTTCACCAGAAATGGCCATCACACACAATAAAGACAAATTTATCCTTTTTGACAATGAAAGCAGTACAAACAGAATCATTATGTTTGCAACTGCAAGTAATTTAAGAAAAATCCAACAGTGTCCCCAATGGATGATGGATGGAACATTTAAACCATGCCCAAAACCTTTTTATCAATTATATTCCATCCACGGTTTATACCATAACTCTAACATACCTTTCATTTACTGTTTGCTACCCAACAAACAGCAAAACACTTATACAGAATTATTAAATGTTCTCAAAACTGAAATCAATAATTATTTTCCAGAAAAAATAATTATTGATTTCGAATTAGCTATGATTAATAGCATTTTGAGAACATTTCCCCACACAGCAATCCAGGGTTGCTATTATCATTTTAATCAGAGCATATGGAGGCATCTCCAAAAATCAACTTTAAGTATACTATACTCTACAGATAGCACCTTTGCCTATCAAGTTAAAAAATTGATAGCCCTGGCCTACGTTCCTGTTACTGATGTAGCGGAACACTACAATTTATTAATTGACAGCACATATTACAAGAGGAATGAAGATAAACTAACCCCATTACTGGACTATTTCGAAGATACTTGGGTGGGAAGGTTGCACAGATCTGGACATAGACGCCAACCCAAATTCCAAATCCCTTGGTGGAATGTCTATCACAGTACTTTAAACCAAGAGGCTAAAACAAACAACAGTGTAGAAGGGTGGCATAATGCTTTCCAAGCTACCACAAGCAGAGGCAAACCCACATTCCATAACCTTCTAGAAGCTTTGAAAAAAGAACAAAGCTATCAAGAACTAAGAATGGAACAATCTGTGTCCCAAATTGGTCCAAAACTCACTAAACAAACTAAACAAATGTTCTGACTATTGCAAAGTCAAGTCACACTATACCCTACAACTAGAGGATTAGAATACCTGTCAATAATAGCTAAAAGTCTACTATAAAAATGTCTACAAAATATACTAATCTCTTCTTATAATAATGGTAAAATTACATTTCATAAACATTAGTAATCAATTATAAATAATACATATTTGTTTAACAAACTTATCAAAATTTGGAACATTATTTCTGAACAAATATGCAATATTTATAATTACATCACATATACACATTACATAAAAATCTACATTTCCCACCCAATAAAAAAAGAAATTTAAATACTTACAATTTTTGTAGATGAAAAAGACGTAATCAAGCAAAATGCAATCCATACAATCCAATCCAATATAGGACAATTCCAATATGGGAAACCCTCAAAAACCCGAAAATTAAGTTAAAAAAAAAAAACGCTCCAGGAAATCCCGAAAACAGTAGTGTGGACACTTTAGTATTTAAAGTGATATACACACAACTTTTAAAAAACGGTCACGCATATCAATGTATCAATCCAATTCGAAACCCTCCAAAAACCTGAAAAATGTTGAAAATGTGTAAAAACCGCTCCTGGCAAACACGAAAAATAGGAGATAAATGTAAAAATATAACCATAATAAGTCATACATTAGTTTCTCCGGAAAAAAACACGCTTCCTTCCATGTAGTTTTCATGCGAGGAACCGGAACCTGTAAAATAACAGACATATCGAAACCCACCCACAAATAGCCCATAACATTTGTAAATACACTCTCAATTAACAGTAACCATGTAATTTGACATTTCCGAACACTTAAAATAACACTAGAACTAAAACATACACGACGCATCTATAACGACGACATTTCACCTAAACGCTACTTAAACAATTCATACATACACAAAGAAACACTACACAGTTCGAATATACCCTCAAACATTACCACTTAGTTATAATTTGTATGTAATAATAACCTTACCTCTCCCCACGCGAAGCAACTCCCAACCGCGAGCTTCTCCAGTCCTGAATGAAGCGCAATAACCTTACGCGGTAAAAAAGTATTCCCCTTAAACCATTTTAGTAAAAGTATCATAGACAATACAATGTTATAGTTTAAAAATATAATACATACACATTTTTAATTTTACAAATTAATACACTAGACTCATTATAATATTACATGTTTAAGAAATACAAATATATTTAATATTAATTAATATATAGTAATTATTATATATTAATAATATTAAAAAATTATGTAAAACTTGGAATAAAAGTAGTAAATATTTTGTAATTGTGTACATTTATAGGACTAAGTTTGTGTTTGTTTTTAAGTAAACATTATAATTGTGTATGGTAATAATTAATAATAATAAATAATATAAATTATTTATTGTTAATAATATCAAAATTATAACCCTTTAATATATAAACAATGCCCTGAAATAATGTTTTTTTTTCTGTGAATGTATGTTTTTCTGAAAAGAATAAATAAATGATTATATTTAGTAATTAATAATAATAATAATACATATATTTTTTATTATTTTTATTAATTATTACAAAATGTTTTATAATAATTTCTAACTATTACAAAAGTATATAATTGCATAAATAATCTTTTGGCAATACCAGATATTATTATTAAACATATTGTTCCCCTATACTGTTATAAAGTTTACAACATAATATATTTATATGTTTAATTTAAAACAACATTGTCAGAAATATGTAACAACAAATGTTTTAATTTGTATTTCAATTTCTTGAGTAAATGTAATAATTGTCATGTTACTTTATAAAAATGTAAATGTTAAAAATATATATTTAATAATATTATTATATAATATTAACATTATTAAATAATAATGGAAGAAGTTTAAAATAAAGTGTTTTTTATTTAATTCAATATAAATACTTGTATCTCAAAGTTAATGATGAAAATATTTTATATTTACTGAAAAAATGTTGTTAACTAATTTTGTTTTATAATTGACAACATGTATATAAATGAGAATATGTTATTCTGCAAATACTACATTTCAAAATAATGTTATGTTATTTTTGTTTGTGATTGTATTGTAGTACACATTAAAAATTTCAAAAATGTTTAATAAAGTTTTGTGAAAACATCCATGTAGCATTATTTTTTAATAATATAAGACAGTAATGTAAAAATGTATGCAAATGTGCTGGACTCCAGTCAAGCTAATATCAGTGAAGGTGGTGGACACTGACCAATGATTAATTACTAATCCAACTCCAGTGTAGCTAATATCAGTGAAGGTGCTGGACACTAACCAATTAATAATTACTATTCCAACTCCAGTCTAGCTACTATTTGGGAAGGTGCAAATACATATATTTTGTTGTTAAATTAAAAAAGTAATAATGTAATGTAATTTTTTTATTTGTTATTTCATTTAATAGCTTTAATGTTGTTTTTTGTTTTTTTACCCTGTACGCCTGTACCCAAAAAACCCAAAACTGACCCTAAACACTAAAAATACCCCTTCACCCAAAAACCCTAAACTGACCCTGAACCCTACAAATACCCCCTTATCCACAAACTGAAAACTGACCCTGAACCCAAACAATACACCTTTACCCAAGAACTGAAAACTGACCCTGAACCCTTAAAAAACCCCTTAACCCACAAACTGAAAACTGACCCTGAACCCAAAAAATACCCCTTTACCCAAGAACTGAAAACTGACCCTGTACCCTATAAATACCCCTTTACCCACAAACTGAAAACTGACCCTGAACCCTTTAAAAACCCCTTTACCCACAAACAGAAAACTGACCCTGAACCCAAAAAATACACCTTTACCCAAGAACTGAAAACTGACCCTGAACTCTTAAAAAAACCCTTAACCCACAAACTGAAAACTGACCCTGAACCCTTTAAAAACCCCTTTACCCAGAAACTGAAAACTGACCCTGAACCCTAAAAATACACCTTTACCCAATAACTAAAAAGTGACCCTGAACCCTTAAAAAACCCCTTAACCCACAAACTGAAAACTGACCCTGAACCCCAAAATACCCCTTTACCCAAAAACTGAAGACTGACCCTGAACCCTTAAAAGAACCCTTTACCCACAAACTGAAAACTGACCCTGAACCCAAAAATACACCTTTACCCAAGAACTGAAAACTGAACCTGAACCCTTAAAAAACCTCTTTATCAACAAACTGAAAACTGACCCTGAACCCAAAAAAATACCCCTTTACCCAAGATTTTTAAACTAACCCTGAACCCTAAAAAGACTCCTTTACACAACATTAAATATTATTATTTAATTACCAATCAATTAATAAATAACAATAACAAAAATGTAAATATATTAGCACATTAGCTGTAATTAATCTAATTTATTAATTAATATTATTTATTCCCAATTAATTAATTAACAATAACACAGAATAATAGATAATAATAAAATTACTCTAATTAATGTAATTAACTAATTAAAATTAATTATTACCAATTAATTAATTAAAAAATATGTTAACAAATTAATTAAATAATTAACTAATTAATAATAATTAATTACCAATTAAGAAATAATCAAAAAAATGTACAAACATATATTAATTAATTAATTATTATTAAATTACTTCCCACCCTATTCCCCTATAAACCCACAACCCGCCCCTAAACATTAACTACAATTTATATTAATATTAATAACATTATTTTTTTTTTAACATTTTTTCTACATATTCTCGATATTTTTTACTTTGACTATTTATCGATTTTTTGTCTGGTCGATATTTTTGAGTCGATATTTTTGTAAACGATATTTTTTTATCATTTTTTTAGTCGATATTTTGACCAACGATAATTTTAGTGTCGATATTTTATTCATGTCGATATTTTTTACTCAATATTTTGTCAATTCGATATTATGTAGTCGATATTATGTCTAGTTACCCTCGCATAGACAGGTGAGCATTCCAGAAGTCTGAGCCTCCTCTAAGACCACTAAGAGATGGGGCAGCAGTAAGTCAGCATACACCTTATAAAAGGTGGTCATCAAGCTGTCAGAACCTGGGGTCTTATCCATGGCCAGACTACTGATTACCTGCAGGATATCATTGGATGTAAAGGGTTCATCCAGGTATTCTCTATTTGCCCTTCTGAGCCACAACAATTCAATAGAGTCAAGGAATAATTGGAGCTCCTCCGGTACTGTCTGATGAGTGGCGGTGTATAATTTGGTATAGAAATTGGTTAATCTATCCAAAACCTCCTGAGGTCGTCTGACTATGGTTAAATCATCTCCTGCTATCTCAGATATATAAGTGACTGTGTGTGGCTTTTTGAGCATATTCGCTGGGGTTTTGCCAGGTCTGTCCACTTCCTCATAGCGCCTAGCTTGTGTGTACTTGCCCAGAAATTGCACCTCCTTGCAGTCCTCCTCCTCAAATTCAGTGAGTATCTCCTTAATAGACAAAAGTGCAGGGTCCTCCATGGCATAATACGTGGTTTCCAGCTCCCTGATATGAGTCTCTAGAGAAGTCAGCGTGCCTCTAATAACTCTAAGCACCCCCGTTTGGCATGAAATGCATTTCCTCCTCATTACTACTTTAAATGCCTCCCAGAGTGTAGCTTGTGTGGAGACTGACCCAGCTTTAGTGGTGAAATATTTCTCAATGTCCATATGCATCTCTTCCCTAAAGGGGGAGTCTAACAGGGCGGTAGGGGCAAGCCTCCAGCTAAACATCTTATGTGGCGTGTTTAGGACGGTTAGCTGTAGCAGACAAGGGGCTTGATTAGATAACGTTCTAGGGAGGTGTGTGGTGTCTATGGTCCATGCTGCAATGTCCAGAAGAAGTAACCAATAGTCCAAACTATACCAAGCCCCATGGTAAGCTGATATGCACTTGCCCTCTGCCACTCCTGGGTGTCTCTGCCTCCAAATATCGACCAAACTGCCAACCTCTACTATTGTATGCAGGGCATCCCTGGAATTAGGATGTAGTGTGTGAGAACTGCCCTTTCTGTCCAAAGTATCATTCAGCACAATGTTGAAATCGCCAAAACCATATAATGGTATTACACCCAATGATTTGCATTTTGGCGCATACAGTAGGAAAGAATTCAGGGCAATCAGTATTTGGTCCATATACTGCCGCAATTGTCATCTTGACCCCCCCAGCACCCCACAGAGAATCACAACACAGCCTTCAGGATCTAGTTGCGAATATCCAGTCTTCCAGTCTAACCCTTGTCGAATTACTATCGCCACCCCTCTCGCATAATTGGAATAAATGGAGGAGAATGTATGTCCCTAGTATTTGTGATGTAATTTAAGGTGAGACGTGCAGTTCAAGTGGGTCTCTTGGAGCAGACATATGGCGATATGATGTCTACTGAGGTAAGAGTACACTAGTCTGGCTTTTCTGCAGTCATTGAGTCCCCGGATGTTCCAAGTTGAAAAACTGTAGTCAGTCATCCCCGTCGGAGGCGTGTGTATGTTGTAGCCGATTTTAGGAAGATCAATGTGTATGATGCCCAGATTACCCCATGTGCCAACGTCTTTAAAACAGCTACTTCTAGTGAGTCTTGTGCTAAACTGTTCTCAAGGTTGCGAATAGCTACATCATTTAGCTCCTCATTAAATGCTGTCCTGATAAACTTCCCCAAAGTAGCAATGCCACCCCTCCCCCACCCACACAACCTCCTACTTAGGTTGTGCAAAAAACATACCCCCTAGATAACAGACAAATCAGTGTGCCGCAGATCAGCGCATGGAAGTGAAACTTGGGAGCTCTCCCTGTAGGGCGTGGGTTTACCGGCAAACATCCCTGCCAAAGGGCATGGTGGCTGAGAACAATAAAGGCAGCCATCTTCATGTGTGCTAGGATTTCCCAGAATCATCAAATACATACCAGCAGGGTGGCTATAGAGCAATGCAATTATCCCACAAGAACACTGAGACATAATATAATAATTGGCCTCACGTTTTTAAGCAAGGATTGGCCATCAATTACAAGCAGCATTTAGTCATTGTCACTGAAGTGCTCGCCAGAGTTCAGGGTTTTCGCAGATTTCACAGTATCGCAGCCTGTTTCTGTCCACACACATGCCTAGCAAACTTCATAGCTAATTTTGCATCTGTGAGGAAATCGGCAGCTCCATCGTAAGAGACCTTTAGCTTGGCAGGGTAGAGGAGCGCATAAGGAACTTCTGCCTGCAGAAGCATACGTTTGACAGGCACAATCTCATGGCTTGCTGCCTGCACTGCGGGGATGACATCAGGAAAAAAAGAGATAGTGTTGCCTTTGTGTTGGATAGTCCCATGTTCCCTGGCCAGGCGCAGCACGACGTCTCAATCACAATAATTCAATAACCCGGCAAGGATAGGCCGGGAGTGGACCGCACAGGTAGTTTTGGTCCCAGCATATGGTGATCTCTCTTCACAATGAAGACTGTTGATAGGTCTGATCCAATCAGCTAGCATTGAAGTTCCTCCACATATGTCTCCATTCTAAAGATTGCTATCATCTCAGGCACACCCAGGATGCGGATGTTGTTGCGTTTGGACCGAGCTTCCAGGTCGTCATTATTAGCTCTGATCAGGGTCAGGACTTTGTCCATTTGCAACAGCTGTTCCTTGGTCTCGACTTGGAAGTCATGTGCATCTGAAGTGCAGTTCTCGTGCTGGTCCAGCCTGTTTTTGTGCATATCTACTCTTTTCCTAACCTGAACCAGATGGGAGGTGAGAACGTCAAGCTTGGTGTCAATGATCTTTAGGCTCAACCTCATCTACAGCAAAAGTGCACAAAGATACGCTCCCTGATCATCCGTGTTGGCTGCGGAGGGGTTATCTCCCCCCCCCTCTGTACCAGAGTCCGTTTGCCTTGTCACCTTCTTATTTTCAAAAGACAGTTTTGACCATTTGGCTTTGTGTTTCCCCATGTCTGTAAAACTATGAAGATCGTGGATGTAACCGGGAATGTAGGCCATCCACTCGGCTCCGCGGACTGGGCACAATGCGTGTTTCAATTGTCCTCAGCTCAGGGAGCAGCAGCACCAATGGCAATAGTAAGGTGGGGGGCCCAGGAGGTCTCCAAGGTCTCTACCTCTAAAGATTTTCCCAGATACTCACGCTCAGCTCTGAGGGCATCCACTGCTCCTGTATCAGCACACAAAAGTGTCCCAGTGTAATCCCGGACAGAGCAGTGATAGGTCTGTCATGGGAGGTTTACTTCAATGCTCCCTGGAGTGCAGCTAGGCCGCGAGAGCAAAGACCTCCATGTGCGCTCTCTGTGGCGTGTCAGCAGCTTTCTCGCCTCAGCGCCAGGAATAGGTTCAGTCATGCCAACAGAGTGAAGGGTCAGGTGCGTGTTTTTGTTTATCTCTGCCCATGGTCCTAGTCATACCTATCACCAGAGGCAGCACGGGGGCAGCTCGTGGACGCTCTGACAACCTGCGCAAGGGTAGTCTCAACGGCAGTGGGTTTTGTATCGACAGGAACTGCTTGCGCTCTACTAGGTTACTGACTACTTGTCAAGTTTAAAGGTAATGTAAAGCAGTGGTGCCACAGGAAAAGGGAAACCCTCTGAACCCTTAGTACGGTGTTCTTGCAACACCTGGACTACATACAACGCAATTTCCTATGCACACACAAATCTATTAAGGTACAAATTGTATTATAAACAGACATCAATAAATTTCATTCTAGACAATAAATGTTTCCGCTTCTTTTGTTTGAGCAATATTCTGTTGTTTTATTGCCCAAAAAAAATTTTCTTTTCGCCAGCCGACACGTGTTTCGTCAGAGTCAAGATTACTCTGACTCTTCAGGGCTTTCTTTCAATGATGGCGAATATTGTAGTCCCACTTAACCGGTGATAATTCCAACCCGGTAAGGGTATCATGTATGTTCAATGGATGTGATAGATCTTCTCACGAATCTTCGAAATCTTTAGTAAGGACGCAGTCACAAATTCAAAAATTACGTGCTCCAAATGAGGGCGAGGGAATCCCCTCCTGCCGTGTAGGCGTTGCTATATATACGGATCCGTATGTCCCTGGACCTTAAGAAGTGTTCAGCCACGAATCCGGCGGTCTGCCTTTCCAGTCTTCTCGAGTAATGCGGAAGAGGAAAAAGCGCAAGGGTCTCCAGCCGCTCACTGCCCCTGCCAGGCTCCTCACCTCAGTGGATGTTCTGGATCTCACTCCTGGGGCGTGCTGGCTTCGGCACTCTTTGTCCTCTCCCGGGTCGGCTCCGGGGCTCCTCCACACCAGCACAGGTGTCACAACGCAGTCACTCATGGATGCCCGCTTCTTCTCCTCCCGCTGCAAAATGGCAGACATAATCAGCTTGGATCCCTGGGCCTGGGAGTCGTCGTGTAATCCGGTGCTCCGTCCTCAAGTGGGTCCCGCTGGGTCACCGGCAGAGTCCCGCACAGCCGTCAGCCCTGCACCTCGGCCTGAAACACCGGGGCTACCAGTATCCTAGGCTAGTGCGGGCGTCGACAGGCCACGCAGTCCAGCAGGTTTTGTGGGGGGCTTGCACCTCTTTGCCGGCGTAGGGGTCTCCTGGAGCCGCTTCTCCCCCTAGGATGGCATTGCTACATGCTCCTTGCCGCATGGAACATAGTGCTCAGGATTCCTGATGCCGTTGGCCGTACTTAGGGGGTGTTTTATTGGGATTGTATCCCAGCCCGCAGAGCGCAGTCAAAGAGCGGCCATCTAGCTGCTCCGCGAGACCACAGCCTGAATCAGAGCCTTTCTGACTGCAAAATAGTTTTGTACATGGGTTCCTGTACTTGTTATGTTATGTTATGTTAAAAATTATTTATAAAGCGCACGTTCACCAGCGGTTTCTTGGCGCTAAGCGGTGTCAATCAGTTACTGTGACAATACATAAACTTTCAAATATAGGCCTGGAAAAAAATAACCAAGTTTTAAGAGACTATCTAAACTGGGCGTAAGGAGTAGACAGTCGCAGTTCAGGAGAAAGAGAGTTCCAAAAATGTGGTGCCAGAAATGAAAATCTTAAACCTCCTTGTTTTTTGTGTTTGTATGGACAAGGAGTCAACAAATTCATGTTTGCTCACCGTAAGTCACGGGACGAAACATAGCGCCGTACTTTAGAAGAAATGAAACCCGGGCCGCGGGCAGGGAGGGCTTCATAAATTGTGCAGCCGAGTTTGAAAAGGCAGCATTGGGTGATTGGAAGCCAGTGTAGCTTTTTCAACAGAGGTTTTACATGATAAGATTTCGGTTGGCCACAGACAAGCCTGGCGGCTTGGTTCTGCACTAGTTGAAGCCGACGTAATTGGTAAGCTGGAATGCCGGTATATAAAGAGTTAGCATAATTAATACGTGACATAACCAGAGCCATTATGACTAAAATCCTAGCCCGGGGTTTAAATATCTGCTTACTTTGCAAATTCTCCAGAGATGGAAAAAACAAGCGGAGACCACAGTGCTTATTCATCATCGTAAGGTCATCGCTAATCACAACTCCCAAACTCTTGACCGAGCTGACAGGAGATGGAGGACAGCCCAGTGACTGTGGCCAAAAGTTGGAATTCCAAGGATTCGCTGGGCCACCAGTGAGAATCAGCTCGGTTTTATCAGGGTTTAGCTTCAGATGGTTCGCATTCATCCAATTGCTAATAAATAGCATGATAGACTGGAAGCTTTCCCTAGATCAAGGGGAGGTGTCAACATTGAACACCAACTGGAGGTTGTCAACGTAATTAAATATAACCACCTCTCTTTTTTGAAGGGCCAAAATTAAAGGACAAATGTACAACTTAAAAAGGAGGGGAGAGAGCGATGAGCCATGAGGAACCCTGCACGTCAACTTCCTTTTCTACACGAGAAAGCCAGCTAGACGAACTGCTTGAAAACGATCACAGAGGAAGGAGGATACCCATTTCAGTGGGAGGCGCTGGATCCCCGCGCAGACAGCGGTCGACCTTGTCGAAGGCCGCCGAAAGGTCCAGGAGTACCAGAGCTTGCATAGAGCTGTGGTCGGCCCACCTGCGTAATTCATCCAGGTCTGCTAAAATAACAGACTCCGTGGAGTGTTCAGGTCTAAAACCAGCCTGGTGAGGAACCAAATAATGTGACTGCTCGACAAAAGTACTAAGACAGTTGGCCACATGGGCTTCCAAGATATTCCCCAGGAAGGGCAACAATGAAATTGGGCGAAAGTTGCTGGGTATTGACGTGTCAGCACCCGGTTTCTTTAAAATAGGTACAACTTCTGCACTCTTGAATAGATTGGGGACAATGCCCTTGATGAGGGAATTATTAAGAAGTGACATCGGGGGCTCCGGACATTGAAGAAAGACTTCCCGAAGAATCTGAGGGGGCAACTGTCTACAGGGGAGCCAGAGGACACCTTCTTAAGTAAGGAGAAAAAAAACTACTTCTTTCTTTTCCTCATGCAACAGCAAATGGCATGCCTTTAATATTTACACGAAAAGCATTTTGTGAGGATGCAGCCTGTTTCCATTCTAAAGCCAGTAAGTAGTTTCAGCGATTGGTTGGAAGAAACCCTGAGGTGTCCTGGATGTGTTTGCTTTCCTGATCAGCCCTCGCTTGCTTGCTTGATCAAGCAACAAGTTCGGTTTGCAGCCCTGCCCACCTTGTGCTTCTGAACAGACTCCAAGCAGATACTGAGCCAATGCCATCTCCTGCATCTCAGATGGGCAAGCATTACTCAGCTTTCCTGCTCAGCCCGACCCCGCTTGGGCCCCTGCTGCCAGAGCCAGGAAGCAAGGTGGAGCAGGTGGCTGGGGCCGTGGCCATGGCCGTGGGTCAGCCTAGCTAAACCGGCCAGCTAGAAGAAACCTGCGCTGGCAGCTCTACATTTAGTTCCTGATTGGCTGACAACAGTAGACTGGGCCTGTGCCTGCTTCTGCTCCCATGAGTGAGGCTGGCAGCTGAAGGCCAGTGTAGGGGTGCCCCTGTAAGAGTTTGGCCTGGGAAGGTTGCTGCTGGTGGAGGAGGGGTTATTGGAGGCCTGTTAACCGATGGGGCTGCTCACCTCATCCAGCCCATCAACAACTATACATCCCAGCCTCCCCTCTTACTGGCAGCCCTCCCTGTCTATAGTGGCATATCACTGTGTTGTGGGGCAGCTTCAGGAGTTCCAGTGGCCTGCTCCTGCCATGCAGCCTGCCATACAGTTTCCTCTTGTTGCTGTTGCTGCTGCCATGGCAAGCAGGTAGCTGAGGAGAGACAGGGGAAGAAAGAGGCTATGCGTGAAGACGTGAAGAGCTCTGAGTAAAGAGCAAAAGCCATTTGAAGTGATCATATGCAGATTCTCCCTGTAGAATGGACCGATCATTATTTGATCAAATTTCTGACTGACATCCCTAGCCGTGGAGCTACCGCCCTGAGGGATGTTGGGAATTTCCTCGGTAGGGACTTGAAGAGGCTTTTGGGAAAGGCGACACAGTCATTAACGTTCCCTTTTGAAGAGGATTTTGATACACATAGCTCAGTGGAGGAGAACTATACACTCTTCTGCAGTCATATTAATGCAATCGTCAATCAAACCGCGCCTCTAAAAAAATGTAAAAATAGAGGTACACCCTCCACTAGGTGGTTCAACAACAAACTTAAGAACTTGAAATTAAAATGCAAACAGGCAGAAAGAAAATGGAGAACGCACTATGCAGACGAGGATAAGTTAGCCTGGAAAGTGGCTATATCCCTTTTTAAAAAAGAAACTTTTGCCGCCAAACAGGAATATTTTGCAGGAGTCATTTTGAATTTGACAAATAAGTCTAAATGTATTTTCAAATTAGTTGAGGATCTTGCTAATCCTCAGTGTTTACATAACCAGATCCTGCCTTCCCAAGATTTCTGTGATAACTTAGCAACCTTTTTCGAGGATAAAATTACTACTATTATCACTGGGCTAAAAAATGACATGTCTGGGGGGGAAGAAGACATGACCTCTAAGGCAGTAACCGTAATGGCTAGTGTGGGTGTAGCGCCCCACGTAGATTCACCAATTGATGAAGGGGCTGATAAATTGAGTCCTCTTGATCATTTTGAGCCCCTCTCAGAAGAGGAATTTGGTAGGCTTGCCATGGGTGTTTCCTAAGGCTCCCCACTGGACCCCCTTCCACATAAAATCTGGAAGGAATTTGCCTTAGAGCTCTTCCCTAGGCTCCAAAAGATCTGTAGTCAATCACTTTCTAGTGGAGTAGTACCATCTAGTTGGAAACGGGCGATAGTTACACCACTCTTGAAGAAGGCCACTCTTGACCCTACCTGCCGGGTAATTATTGACCCATCTCTCTCCTCCCCTACCCAGTGAAGATTCTGGAACGCATGTTCAGAATATCTCTGTCAGCCTTCCTAGAACACTCTGGCTGCCTGGCAGATGTGCAGTTCGGCTTTCACCCAGAACATGGAACTGAATCGGCCTTGGTGACCGTGATGGACGATCTGCGTCAGATGGCAGACAGGGGACAATCAGCAATACTTGTGCTGCTTGACCTGTCTGCCGCATTCGACACAGTCAGTCATGACATTCTGCTGGCACGTCTAGAGGAAGCGGGAGTAGTGGGCACCGCCCTGGTTTGGTTTCAATCCTATTTATCTGGCAGGTGTCAGGCAGTGGCTCTTTCTCCATTCCAGTCAGCCTTCACAAACATCTGTCATGGGGTTCCACAAGGGTCGGCTATTAGCCCAATGTTATTCAACATTTATTTGAGCCCTCTGTTTAATATCATTCGGGCCCACAATGTGAAGGTGGTTAACTATGCTGACGATACTCAGATCATTCTATCCCTGGATGGAATGCAACCTAACGCTCTAGAGGATTTTCATGCATGTATGCATAATACTGCGCAGTGGTTACGTGACAACTCCTTACAATTTAATTCGGGTAAGACGGAAATTTTACACTGCACAGTTGGGAACGTTCCCCGGCCTCTTCCTTGTAACTTCTGGCCTTTTGATACTTCCACTCCTCTGGCGCCATCCATGACGGTGCGTAACTTGGGTGTCCTGTTCAACACCAACTTATCACTGGAGTCTCAAGTTAACAAGATGGTGGGGTGCTGTTTCGGCCTTATGAGGGCTCTAAGGAAGATTCTTCCATTGCTTACAGCTATGGCTAGAGCCTTTATTATTCAAGGTGTTATTCTGAGTAGACTTGACTACTGTAACGCCTTATTGCTGGAATCTCCCAAATATCTAATCCAGAGACTGCAGAGTGTTCAGAACACAGCAGCGAAACTAGCCCTGTCCAGACCAAGGGGTCCTCTGCCTCATTGTGCCTAGCCGACCTACATTGGCTCCCATGCAGCAAAGAATATTTTTTAAATCTTTTTGTATTGGGTTCAGGGCGCTGCATGGATTTGGTCCTAGGCCACTGCAGAGGAAACTGGTCTGGTATACACCTACCTTGAGTCTTCGCTCCTCTTCTGCTTACTTGGCAAATGTACCCAGGTTTCACAGGGCCAGACTCGGAGGAAGATCCTTCAGTTTCGCTGCTGCGAAACTCTGGAATGAGACAATGTAGTACTTTGTCCCTATTCAGGAAAAAGATTAAAACTTGGTTGTTCCCTAGAAACTAACTCTGTTGGACTTCAGTAATGCTCATTTTAGGCTGTATTTCAACTTTAGTCATCCTTCTTGCTCCTGTAGGTCTGTGTTTCACGTATCTTTTTAGTGCCAGGGTACCTGTGGGGTGTTTGTTGCGCTTTATAAATGTTATATACAATACAATACGATACAATGCAGAGTGTACTACACCTCATTGTCCGGTCTGGGTCAGTAGTCAGAGGTTATAGGTTATAGGGTGGCATTAAGGCTGGGTAGCAGGCAGAAAAGTGACAGGGAAACAAGTGTCCTAGTGTGGTGGCCAGTAGGACTACCCCTGCTAAAGGCGAGAGAGTGGTGTGTGGTGGAAGCAGCCACTCTTGACTGTGGTGCAGCTTACTGCCCCACTACTCCCTGCTTGCTACTGCTGTTGCCTGCTCTAACTTCTTATTAGCCTCATGCAGCAGCCCTGGGACTGCCCTGCAACAATCCTTTTAAAAGACCGAGGCTTGGGGAAAACTGTCCTGAGGGAAGGAGTACGTAAGCAGTGAGTGCTGGTCACGAAGCACTAAGCAATAGACACCGAGAGAGCAACATTACTGCAACACTATACCCAGCATCTGGTAGCAGCTTTGGGAGTATTTTATAACTTATCAACTTTGGGTCCCAGAAAGTATTGCAATTATCTAATCACCTACAAGCGACCAGTCCATCATAGGCAAACACTGATAGCGGCCTAACTAATACTGTTAGCATAATGGGAAGGAAAGAGTGAGACAAATGCTACAATCAAAAAGGAGGCAAACAAAAAGAACAGGTATGGGCTAAAATAACTAACATGAGATCAGGGAAAATTAGACAAATTAAGCCTCGTCAAAAATTAGCAAAAGGAAAGGAATGGCAAAGAGGCGAGAAAAGAGACCAAAAAGAAGGTTCAGGCACAGGAGCATCTCTTAGCTTCACCCATTCTTTCAAGTCTAGCATCCACTCAAACCACTACAACTTTAGGGTCCCAATCAAAGATATATACTAAGTTTTCATTCAAAAAGATGCTGGCTCAGTGCTTTGGTCAAGCAACGATGGGGAAAATGGTCTCCAATCCCCACTGTCACTAGTGATTGTTGTTCAACTAACGTGGTATGTGAAAAGTTTACAAATACAAATAAAAAGGAACAATCATTGACATAGAAGTTCTAAGCGATAGAGGCCAACTTGCATTAGAGATGCCCAGAAGGCAAGAGAACAAGGTGGACTCCGAGGAGACAAGTGCACCCAAAGTCTACGCAAATCCCAAGGAGGTGATAACTGGCAAAATGGAAATGTCATCAATTAGTATTGGCAGAAAACCAAGCAAGGAAATTAAGATTGATCAATTAGAGGGTACCCTAGTCAAAAGTGCCCCCTCCACATCAAATAAGAAGCTCACAATGGCCCCACAAGTACAAATAAACATTATCTCATCTAGCACAATAACAAGTAGGCAACTACCAACACTTCCCCGTGTATCATTGATACCTCCATTGGAGGCTGAGCCAATCTCATATTTCAATGGTGAAATTCCCACAGATGCCTCTATCTCAGGAATAACACTGGCAAACATTGCTCCCCGCACTACAAAGCAAACAACCCCCTTTTTGGATGCAAAACAGTGTACCTCTTTGGCTACATTTCCCTCCCCAAGCAAAGCCCCTCATTGTACCTCCAATAAGGATCTAATGTCACATAGGCCAGACACTCAGGGTATAAACAGTGATATCTCTAATCTTACAACAGAGGAATGGAAAGAATTGGTAGCCTCATATACCCCTGATCTATCTCTGGAGAAAAACAGCAAGATGCCTATAACCAACATCAACCAGGACAAACAGAAAGGGTGGATAGATGTGGACCTCATTACTGAACACTATGCAACTGCCAGTCAACGTGATGCAATATCAAGCTGATAATATGGCCATTCAACTATCACTTTTCAATTCACTGGCCATCTATGTTTCAAATATCGATGGCAATTTGGTTGACTTAAACAATTTGATTAGACAGGCTCAAACAGAGACATAGCTTACACAAACAAGTCGCATCTATGTTGTAATTGTAGAGAAACTGTCAACATTACCATCTGCGATGGGGATCTTTTGTCGTACATAAAAAAGCAACGGAAACCACAATGTCAGCTTCCCAGGCTGCCTTCCCCCTGACGATGGATCCAGCAGTCAACCAAATGGTCACAGAGACTCAAGAGAGAAGACTCAATGAGGAAAGTTACCAAACCAAAGATAGGAAATCACAGATGGAAGTAGGTAGTAATGATGAAGAGCACCAAACGCAGTCAACCTAACCTTTGGAGAGGCCTGCAACAACAAGGTCACTACAGATCATGAAGGATGACGCCCGGCCAACTGCTCCGCTTGATTCGAAGCAACAATGAGAACAAAGAAGGTAGGACAGGAAAAGGAAGACAGACATAACGGTGTACTTTTAAACCAGCACTACAATCCTAATATCTAGTGGGCCAGCGCTGGGGATAACTAGAGAACTTTCAATAGACACGCAAACTGAACCTAACTAGCTCTCTCCGTGCATCATAACAACTGAAGATGGAGCAACGCTTAGGAGAGGATAAACCTTGCAGGAACTTACTATCTCATACACTAGAGTCATGGACTACTCCCTGCGGGAGGAGGCCGCCCCTCAGGAGGATAAAGACCTAACTCCTGGAAGTGGTAAGGATCATGGTATCTTAAACAGATATTCTCACTGAAACTCCCAGAACCTGGGGAAAACACACAACAACTACAAAGAAGTACCAGAGGGTCTAAAAAAGGGAAAGAGTTCATAATGGGCAGGGAACAGACCAAAAAACAAAACAACCCTTAAGCTGACTAAACGGGAGCATGGTATACAATGACAACTAAATAGATGGTCAGAAATATCCATCAGTCACCACTCGGAACCGCCTTCATCATTTGGGATTTGTCCAGACCATCCATGTAAGTATGTGTTTCCACAGACGCAAGGAGACCAGATGGTTAGTAGGTCTCCTCCGCTGTACCAACAATAGTATGGTCTACCACTCTTAAAGACTAATGAGTGGTGAGGTGTGGTGTGACTGGGGAGTGCAGTGCAGTGCAATAAACGTGAAAAAAGTAAACATGAAAAATGTGTTGTAAAATTGGATAAGGGAGCATAGAACAAACTTTATTCGATGATGCTCGCTTGGCCAAGATTAAAAATTTGTTAAAGACAGTTTGAAAAATGCGCTGTCTACAGATGGAGCCAGGTCGACATGTTTCAGCAATATATGGACATAATCGTCCTTGCTTTCTTCAGGACCACATAACAAATGAATGCTACTGCAAATAGTGAAGTAAATAATAAGTGACAACAAAACACAGTTCGAGACAGACAAATACACAAGTCACCTGCAGTTTCCAAGTGTAAAGTCTTGTCTTAAGCTTACAGCTAGTGTCGTTCACATAGTCTGTGAGATGTGAAAACCTCACCCCACCTGGCAGTGGCTCAGGAGTAGAGTGAAGCACCGGTCTAACCGTCGGTACTTCTTGGCCGGCGTCTAAGCCAACTGGGGACATTTATACCTGTCTGTCACGAACAATAACTTTAAACAAACGACCTTTTGTCATTAACGACAACAAAAACAATGAAAAAAGACTAATAATTTTTGGCACAGCTATTAACCTCATAAAACTCCAACAAAGCCAATATTGGATGATTGATGGGACTTTTAACATCTGCCCAAAACCTTTTTACTAATTATACACGATACATGGCCTATATCAAAACTGCAATATACCTCTACTTTATGATCTGCTACCAAATAAAACTAATTCAACATATATGGAATTATTAAACACTATCAAACAGAAAACTAATGACTATTCCCCAGAAAAAATAATACTTGATTTTGAACAAGCAATGCTTTCAAATATTTTAAAAATACACCCCCATACCTGTCTACAAGGCTGCTGCTATCACTTTAATCAGAGACTATGGAGACATTTATAAAAGACAACCCTAAGCATAGAATATGCAACCAATTCATCTTTTGCATATCAAATCAAAAAACTAACAGCACTGGCTTACGTTCCAGAAACAGATGTGGCCGAACACTACACCATTTTAATTGATAGCACATTTTACAAACAAAATGAAGCTAAATTAAGTGCACTCTTAGACTACTTTGAGGACACATGGGTAGTTAGGCTCCATAGATCTGGCCACAGAAGAAATCCAAAATTCTTAATACCCTGATGGAACGTTTACCGAAGCACCTTAAATGGGGAATCTAAAACAAACAACGCTGTTGAAGGCTGGCACAATGCCTTCCTCCAATCAACAGGCAGAACTAAACCAACTTTAGAAAAATGTATTAAATGCCTCCAAAAAGAGCAAAGTTATCAATAATTCAGAATGGAACAATCCATTACTGAACTAACTCCAAAAACATTTAAACAAATACGCAAATACCTAGAACAACAAGTAAAGCTGAACCCTAGCACCAAAAGGTATTGAATACCTCAACATAATAGCCAAAACACTACTCTAAATTACTCTAACCAACAAAGCAGTCCTAAATAAAATACAAACAATACAATGTAAATCACAAGAATATATTGTATCTGGAAAATAATTAATGTGTGCAATGTATATTATATTTTTTTAAATATATATACACACATTAATAATATTTGAAATAAATAAAACATAACAATAATCATAATAATATTACCCACCCAGAATAAATAAAATGTAAAACACTTACCAAACATATCCCAAAGGCTGTAGAATCGTTTTACACCAAAACAATCCAGTTTAGAAAAATTGTACCCAAAAAAAATGAAAAAATACAACTGTTCCAAAACAGAATAGTCCATTCCAAGAAGGTAGTTCGAAAAACCATAAAAATCCCGAAAAATGATAAAAAATAGAAAAACGCTCCAGGAAAACCGAAAAATTTAAAGAAGTGTTATGAATCCATTAGTTAATAAAACTAACAAACACTTCTTTAAAAAATAAAAACGACTCCTTCCGATATAACGAACTCCTGCAACAAAAATACATAAAACATACATTCCCACCCACACAAAACAACACATAAACTCCTACTAATAGTAATAGTAACATTAGATTTCACTTAATAAACTTTAAACATCGAAACACTAACTCTACAAACAAGTCTATACAACGCTAAAAATTACGTACATCTACCATACGTAAATACAACATATCAAAACGCCTAATAAAACTAACTTACTTCTAACCACACTAAATAGTACCAAACTACTATCAAAAATAATTTAAAACACACTTAAAACAAATAAAACAAACCTTACCTTCAGCGACGTTAAGTGTCTCCCAACCGCAAGCTAGTCTTCATCCAAATGACATAAAACGACCCAAAGCGGTTACAAAATACAAGACCCAAAACTAAATAAAAAGATTAACATAAAAAGATATTATTTAATGTTTGAAAATATTCCTTTACAGAGTAAAAAATTAATACTATGGGGCTCATTAGGATGGCAGCCGGACATATGTGCGGGGGTCCCGTAGGGGGAATTAGGATGTGCCCGCCACAGTGGCGGGCACATCCTGTATTTTTAGTATTGTGGCGGGCGGTGCTCTCTGCACCGCCCGCCGCAATACTGAAAATGACATGCAGCATTTGCATAACCAAAGCCGCAGGCACCGCGCGGTGCCTGCCGCTTTGATTATGTAAATGTGGGGGGTACCACAGGTACCCCCCGTGTGCAGCTCCCCATTCTCCTTCACTCTGGGGGCACGCAGTGGGCCCCCAGAGTGAAGACCGCCTGCCGGCATGCCAATTTGCCCATTGTAATATGGCTGGCAGTGTCAAACAGACACCGCCACCATATTAAACAATTTCCGCCCCGGGCGCAAGGCGACCGGGGCGGAAAACAGGCGGGCGGTGTTTTACACCGCCGCGGTCCCCCCGTCATCCTAATATGGCGGGGGGAATGGGGCAGTGGATGTCGGGCGGATTGCCTCTGCCAGGCCGGTGGTGGCTACCGCCAGCCTGGCGGAGGCAATCCGCCCGACATCCTAATGACCCCTATGTATTAAAAAAATTGTGATTTTTTACTTGTATTAAAATACTTAACAATATCTACATATTTTGTGAAAATTTAAAAATAAATATTATAAAATACATTATATTTATTTTTATAAATATTAAAACAGGAACATTTGTACAAAATTCTTTCAAAATGGTTTTCAAAATGTATATAAATAAAGCTGTGTGAAAACATGTTTTTTATTTAAATATATTGTTAAAAAACTTAATATGAATATTTTTTTATTAATATTAATATAAAAATATTATGTACAACAAACATGTATGACAATATAAAAATTGTATATAATTTGTGAAAATAGTTACCTTTTTTAAAAAAAATCAAACCATACTTACAAGTACATAAAATATGTTTTTTCAAAAAAATGTACTATTTCAATACAAATGTGAAATTAAAAATTAACCATAAAATATTATAAAAAATATATGACCCACTACAGTCTACATTATTTTGGGGTAGGTGCTGGACACTAATTAAATATAATTTACTATTCCCACTCCAGTCTAAATTATATTTGGGGTAGGTGCTGGACACTAATTAAATATAATGTACTATTCCCACTCCAATCTACATTAATGTGGGGTAGGTGCTGGACACTAATTACATATAATTTACTATTCCCACTCCAATCTACATTAATTTGGGGTAGGTGCTGGACACTAATTACATATAATTTACTATTCCCACTCCAATCTACATTAATTTGGGGTAGGTGCTGGACACTAATTACATATAATTTACTATTCCCACTCCAGTCTACATTAAATTGGGGTAGGTGCTGGACAATAATTACATATCATTTACTATTCCCACTCCAGTCTACATTAATTTGGTGTAGGTGCTGGACACTAATTAAATATAATTTACTATTCCCACTCCAATCTACATTAATTTGGGGTAGGTGCTGGAAACTAATTAAATATAATTTACTATTCCCACTCCAGTCTACATTAATTTGAGGTAGGTGCTGGACACTAATTACATATAATTCACTATTCCCACTCCAGTCTACATTAATTTGGGGTAGGTGCTGGGCACTAATTACATATAATTTACTATTCCCACTCCAATCTACATTAATTTGGGGTAGGTGCTGGACACTAATTACATATAATTTACTATTCACACTCCAGTCTACATTAACTTGAGGTAGGTGCTGGACACTAATTAAATATAATTTACTATTCCCACTCCAATCTACATTAATTTGGGGTAGGTGCTGGACATTAATTACATATAATTTACTATTCCCACTCCAGTCTACATTAATTTGGGGTAGGTGCTGGACAATAATTAAATATAATTTACTATTCCCACTCCAATCTACATTAATTTGGGGTAGGTGCTGGATGCTAATTACATATAATTTACTATTCCCACTCCAATCTACATTAATTTGGGGTAGGTGCTGGACGCTAATTACATATATTTACTATTCCCACTCCAGTCTACATTAATTTGGGGTAGCTGCTGGACACTAGTTAAATATATTTTACTATTCCCACTCCAGTCTACATTAATTTGGGGTAGGTGCTGGACACTAATTAAATATAATTTACTATTCCCACTCCAATCTACATTAATTTGGGGTAGGTGCTGGACACTAATTACATATAATTTACTATTCCCACTCCAATCTACATTAATTCGGGGTAGGTGCTGGACACTAATTACATATAATTTACTATTCCCACTCCAGTCTACATTAAATTGGGGTAGGTGCTGGACACTAATTGCATATAATTTACTATTCCCACTCCAGTCTACATTAATTTGGGGTAGATGCTGGACACTAATTACATATAATTTACTATTCCCACTCCAATCTACATTAAATTGGGGTAGGTGCTGGACGCTAATTACATATAATTTACTATTCCCACTCCAGTCTACATTAATTTGGGGTAGGTGCTGGACACTAGTTAAATATATTTTACTATTCCCACTCCAGTCTACATTAATTTGGGGTAGGTGCTGGACACTAATTAAATATAATTTACTATTCCCACTCCAATCTACATTAATTTGGGGTAGGTGCTGGACACTAATTACATATAATTTACTATTCCCACTCCAATCTACATTAATTCGGGGTAGGTGCTGGACACTAATTACATATAATTTACTATTCCCACTCCAGTCTACATTAAATTGGGGTAGGTGCTGGACACTAATTGCATATAATTTACTATTCCCACTCCAGTCTACATTAATTTGGGGTAGATGCTGGACACTAATTACATATAATTTACTATTCCCACTCCAATGTACATTAAATTGGGGAAGGTGCTGGACACTAATTAAATATAATTTACTATTCCCACTTCAATCTACATTAATTTGGGGTAGGTTCTGGACACTAATTACATATAATTTATTATTCCCACTCCAGTCTACATTAAATTGGGGTAGGTGCTGGACACTAAATACATATAATTTACTATTCCCACTCCAGTCTACATTAATTTGTGGTAGGTGCTGGGCACTAATTAAATATAATTTACTATCCCCACACCATTCTACAATATATAGGAGTAAATGCTGTACAAAAATAAAAGATTAATAATAAAATAAAATCCAGAATATAAAATAAAATAAAATAATATAATAAAATAAAATATTCCTTTTTTTAAAACAATTTTTATTTGTAAATTTAAAATTATTATTCAATTTTTTTTACATTTTTTAAAAACATTGACATTTTTTCCTATAATTAAAACTTTTTAATTACAAACATAAATCTTAACCACTATAAACACTACGACTCAATCCTAAATTTAAAAATGTTATTGCGAAATAATTTTTTTTTTGTATTGTATTTATAAATTTCAAAATATTATAATTATTCCGAGAGTATGTAATTTTTACAAACACAACCCTTATACACTATAAAAACTACAACTCAATCCTAAATTTAAATAACTTATTTCAAATTTTGAAAATAATTTTTTTTTATATACATTTTTTAACATTTTTATTTGTTCCTATAGTATGTACTTTTTACAAACAAACACAACCCTTATAAACTTTATACATGACAACTTAATCCTAAATGGAAAAAATAATACTCAAATTTAAATTTTTAGAATAGTTTTTTTAAATTTTTAAATATTATCCTAAAAATTTAACTTTTACTAAAAAAAACTAACATTATCCACTATAAACACTACAACTCAGTCATATTTTTATTTAAATTTGATTTTTTTTATTTTTTATTTAATTTTTAAAAAAATATTAAATTTTTAAAATGTAAATGTACATTTTTAAAACACTCCCCACCCTTATCCCCTATAAACCCAACAGCCCACTCCTAAACTTATATATGATTTTTTTTTAAACTTAAAATTATTAAAATTTATTAACACATTAAAATACTAATTTAAAATACAAACAAAAATGTACTACATAAATATACACATATTACTAAAAACTACACAATATCGATATTTTAACACAACGATATTTTATCATTCGATATTTTAACTTTCGTTATTAAAACACACATACTACTAACGATATTTTTGTGATCGATATTAAATAGTTCGATATATATTACCATCGAAATTAAAACATCGATATTCTGTCACATCAATATTTTAATTTCGATATTATGTCTACTTACCAATAAAAATATTGCCACCTCAAAGGAGGACTTGCAAAATATACCTCTATAACAAGAATAAATGCAGTCAAGGAACTGGATTCTAAATTAGCATTGTCAAATGAAATACAAGCTCTCAGAGTGACAGGCAAAAGCGCCTATAAAAACCTGCAGTTGGTGATAATAAACCTATATCTGCACCCACGAGATATGGTCTAGGCTGTCAACTTGCTGGTAGGGGTGCTAACCAGGTTACTAATGGACGAGCAGACTCCAAACTTCATTATGACTGGCAATTTCAACCTGCACATGTTGGGTACAACAGACAATGATAACTCTCTGGGAAACCAACCACTTTTATGGCAGAATGCCACAGGATGGCAACAACTGGGGAAGGCAAATTAAGCTACCTAAGATACCACTGTGGGACCCTGAACAGCTTAGCTTTCATGCACCAATCAGCTGGTTCCTGTGAGATCTCCCCCCAGCTGCTACTTACCACACTGTGGTAAATAGCACAACAATAGAATATACTATTGCATTTCTTCCTCTGCTTTGCATAATTTTGTTCTTCCATCTCGGGGTAAAGGACAACAGGGATCATTTCCCACAAGACAGTATACTGTCTGCGGAAGTTACAATACCAACCCAGCCAGTGGAGGGGCGTAGCTCCATACACACAGTAAATAGAAAGAGGGTCAAATGTAAAAATCATCACTCAAATCAAATGATAGGATTGAATACCATAGCTAGCTTGGAAATCTTCACAAAAGCATTAGGGGAAGATCATTCAATAAAAGAAGAGTCACAACAAAGGACAACAGGAGAATTTCATCATGGGAGGGCCTCTAATTCACAGAAAATGCAAATCAGCCTTCTTAAGAAAGCAATAAACAAAACATTACAGGAGCTTCATCAACATGGCCTGGATGTCAATGTCCAAATGGAGCTGAGGCAATTTAAAACAACTCGTAAAAAGCTAACTGGACAACTTATCAGAAGAGACGCTGTAGACCAAGCCTATTTACGACATAAAGGGTAATAACAGCATGCAATTCTGACACATGATCAATACGTTTCAAAACCCCACAGTTCATGGAGTTAGCTCACATTGATAAAAGAGGGTGAGGCTTGGGCAAACTTCCTTTAGGGCCATTTTAATAGCATCCTCAATAGCATCATACATGCGGAAGCCATAACAGGTCCAACAGATGAGAGAGACATCTCATGGTATATGCAACAATCAGGCAACATCTACAATCACAATCTCAGCCAATCAAATTTCCAAGAGAATAGCCAAAGGCAGAAGAGAGGGAGCACCAGGTCCAAACTAGCCTCCCCAGTCTTGTTTAAACTAGACCATGGTTACTGTGTGGAATGACTAAAATCGGACTTCGAACAAATTCTACAAACAGAGACAATCCCAGCCTCTTGGAGAGGTTAAATCATCTCCCCGATCTATAAAAAGAGAGATAAGAATGAGGCACCAATTATAGATTGGTAGCTCTAATTGATATTAACACCAAATACTATGCTGGTCTCATTCTAGAGGAAATGACATTTTGGGTAAAGGAAAGTGCAGTTATTCCTCTCAACCAAACAGGTTTCAGTAAGCATATGGGAACTATCAAGAAATATTCTAAGCCTCTCTCTACTGATTTACGCCAAAATAAAAGCTAAACTGCCCAGTATGTATCTTTCATTGATTATAGATCAGTCTGCCTTTGATCACATTAACAGAGGAAAATAGTGGCACAAATTTATGAAGTGGAAGATCCCATCTCCCCTTCTGAAGCAACTAATAATCTTGCACACAGACACCTCAGTACAAATGAAGCTGGGGACTGGAGATTATCTGTCAAGAAGGAACCCAACCACTAATGGGCTGAAACAGGGATGTGTCTTAGCTCCAGTACTGTTCAATCTTTTTATGTCATATCATCCTGGCTGGATAAGTGCAATTCTCATGCCCAGAAGATGTCCTCTCTAATCTAGTAAATGCCAATTCCCTCATACTTCTTAGCAGAATTCCGGTAGGACTTCAGCATCTATTAGACATAAAGAAAGTTATTCAGTTGAAAATGGCTTGAGCACATATTTGAACAAGATCACAGTCATGCACCTGAACAGAAAAACGGTAAATGGAGCACAACACTGGTATCTTGCAAAAATAACACCTTGAAATCCTCCATGATTACAAATATCTAGGCATTATAATAGATAGGAAACGCTAATTCATTGACCATACGGAAGCACTGACAAGGAGAGGTACAGCAAACAGCAGTGATGATAAGAAAACCTAAGGAACAAAACCGTCAGCTCAAGTTTTAGGGGAGAGAAGTTGGACTAATGGCTTGGGTGGTCAAACTCGAATCTGGGGAACTGGGTTTGTGTCTCGGCAATGACGCTGATCATCCTGTGATTTTGGGCAAATCCCTTAATCTCCCTGTGCCTATCAAAAATGAATGTGTCCTCATGTAACACAACTGGTGCTATGCAAAGCGTTTTGATACCGGATACAGGGTCTAGTTTGCGCTATATAAAATTCGGTATAATAAACTCTGTATAAAAAAAGTTGTTCGCCACTGGTTCAAGTTATACAGGCAGAACTTATTTAAACAATGAGAGTTAATAAGGGGGATAGATGTGAACAATTTAGACGGTAAAGTAATGAGTGCTTTACTACTGAATTTCACCGTAGCTAAACACACATCACCAGCTCAAATTAGGCTTCAATTTGGTATGCAGAGGAAAGGACTGGCCAGCAGAGATGTTTATATCAAATCCAGGCATGAGATCAAGAGAGCAGAGCCAGGGACCCTAAATGCCTACTTATGGGCAGAACTACCGCCTAAGGAGAAATGAACCCCAAGGCTTATTTGCAAGACCTCAACAGAACAATTAGGCCTGCAGGGTATTTGGGATGCATCAGAGTCTCATGGCAGCCTTTAACAGCTAGGTAGCAACATCATCAATCGACTCTCCCTGGTAGAGGACAACGCATTACTGTCAGAGAGGGGGCAAGGATGGTTTATCCTGCACAGTTACACCAAGCTGGTACTTCAGCATGATCTAGGCACGGGGTCTACTAAAACCACAAAGGAGAAATATCCACGGTATTGTCTTGGCATTCTTCCCTCCTTGTATCATTTCCCACCATGGATACACCCTTTGGCAACATTTTCCTACCATTTGTGTGGGAAGGAGAAAAAAGATATAATCCATCTGCTATGTGTATTGAAAACATTTATGAGTAAACATAGAGCACTGATGTGGACTCTCTTCAATCAAAAAGGTATTTGAAAATGCTGGCAGGTGGTAAAAGTGTGTTTTGTGCAGCTAAATTGATGCCTAGTAACATTCCGAAAAGAGACTAAATAGCAAGGATACAACTGAAAGACACAGCAGGCAACTGCAGGACGACAGGGTTACAAATTAATACCAGGCCTCAATGACCCAATTGCACTATAGCACTTTAAGCACCTTACTAATCAGCTGCCTTCTGGCAGGAAATTACCTCTGCACTTTAATTAGAAGGGGACTGCTAGAAGTATGTCAGGAGTCATATCATTAGTTAGTTAATTAATGTGGCTTTATTGCTCATTGAATTACACTTCTTGGTGTTTTTAAATAAGTATAAAGTTCCTAGAGAATATCAATGTGGTCCTATCTCTTGCAAAATGGAATTCATATTTTACCACTATCACCTATTGTTTCACATTGATTGCTGTTTTCAAATCATTGGGGAGAGCCAACAACCTGCTGGCAAGTATATAAGGTGCTAGCCTCCTTATGTTGGACTGTTTGACAATTAATCTATATGTTTCTATTGTCTACTTGCACATTGATTGTGCTTTCCTAATCATCAAGGACTGCCATGAACCAAATGACAAGCCTCACAGCTGCTTGTCCATCTATGTAATGCTGGTTTTATTGCAGATTGAAGCATACTCTTTGCTAATTTTAAATAAGCATGATGTCCTAGTGAATATGATGTGATATCATCAATGGCTAAATGGAATTCATAATTTAAACACTGTTGCCTATGTTGCACATCAAGTACTGTTTTCCAATCATTGGGGGCTGCCATGAACCTGCTGACGAGTATTAGCAGCTAGCCGTTTAATGCCGGTCTGATTGTCTGCCTAGCTGCCAAGTTTTCATATTGCTTATGTGTGACATTTTCATAATTTCAGTTTAATTATGAATGATATTCAACAACTGTAAGTGATACTTTCTCGAGGACAGTATAATGTCACCCACACTTAGTAGTAGCATGGCACAGCCCAAAGCCTAGGTCGGACACCTGCTGCCGAGCAGGGCTGCAGAGAAACAATAAATTAAACGGAGATTCACTGCCTTAGCCAGCCTGCGCCTTCCTGTCTGGGAATCCTTCAAATTAATGGCATGATCGGTTCATGAACAATTGGCAGAGTCTGTTCAGTCTCTCTGCCGCGTGGGACCTGAGGTGACTACAGGGTGTGAAAGGGGCTCCAATTAGCACCTCCTTTACTGCAGTTTTGACTGACCCAAGGTTTGGCATGAATTTAGAAGCTTCGTTTTGCAGCTAGACATCCACATCTGTTTGAGCAGTGGGTGATTTTTTTGGCATTAATTTGGCGGGTGTGTGGTTTTGTGTTTTGGTCTTCAAATCTCTGAAGTTCATTTGGCTGACTGTGATAGTATTATATTTCCACGTCATAATTATGGAGAACCCTAAACCTCCCATTGCACACTTAGATCCAACTTGTGGCGTTTGAAAAACAGCACTCAGAGCTCAGCTTTTATGTTGTCCATTCCAGAAAAGCAAGAAACTGGAACTATCACACTTAAGGACATCGTTCCTTTGAGTGACAATCACAGGCATTGCAGGAAAATTACCCAAAAGTATTTTTCTAACGCAAGATGTTTGGCACTTGGCAGGGCTGATTGAACTATATGTTACTATCGCCAAGCTTTTCATTGATTACTGTTGCCTAACCATTGGAGATTTCAATAACCCTGTTGACAATTCTTTAAGCTGCTATCCTTCCAAATACAGACGTATTCAATATTGAACTATTGTTTAATGTGCTGTGCAAGAATGCATAATGACTTTTAACATTGGTATACATGGGAAAGGGAAATCACATTTTAAACATTGTTAGCTGTTAAATGCTGGTTTTATCACTTATTGAACTATCCTTTATATCATCATCATTATCATCATCAAGATTTTTTTTTTTGGGCAATATGGCCATAAAAGCACAAATAAAAATGCAATACATTTCATTCAATTAAGTAAAATCATTTCTCTATGTGAAGCACAGAATTGCACAAAAAGTGCAAGTGCATTACAGTGGTTTTTGCATGATACACTCACCCACAAGCAAGCTTCAGGGGTCCAGAAATTAACCTATAAATATATGATTAAATAAAGTGTGTGTGCAATACATAAGCAACATAAAGGCCTTTGCAGTTTAAAAAAAACCCGGTGTTCATGATGCTAGCATAGTGGCCTTCGCCTAGTAGCGTTCAAAAATGTTTGCAAATAGAAAAATATAAAAGACACATATGCAGCACAATAGGATTAAAAATACTCATTTAAAAGTCATAAAATGCTTTCATTCATGTTAAAAGAAACCTGAGACCCGGTTTGAAAAATGTATAGTAATAGACCGGCAACAATAAAAAAGGCTCGTCTTTAGGATGACTCTACGTGCACACCACATAGAGAATAAGAAACCTGATATTGAAAATACAGTCGACATATGAGTGTCATATTTCAATATACTAAAAGCTCAGTGCAGTGACTGGTTCCCATATTTCTACATAACTGTAAAAGCCATTGATGTCTCGCCTTCTTGTATCCTGTGATAGCAGAATATTACATGATATTCCATCCCTGCTGCATATCCTACAGGCCGGACAACCCAAATTGGATGATCCTGCCTACTTGTTAGTAAAAGCAGGCAACTGGAGCACCCTATGCCTGAACTGCAAGTACAACTTTTTGGCAAGGACCAGCTGGATATTATTCAGGGCAGGCTCTAGCCTGTACTGATCTTTTACTTCTAAAAACCCAAAAGTCAGTGAACCAGACATAGACCTCCCCTGTATCTGGGCAAGTTTGTACTCCCTGTAGCTCTCTATCAGGTTCTTCCTTCATGTTGTAGAGCAGATTTCTTCTGCATTGTTCCACAAGTTGCCTCTACCCAT
The DNA here is from genome assembly GCF_964263255.1 of Lissotriton vulgaris. NCBI lineage: Eukaryota > Metazoa > Chordata > Amphibia > Caudata > Salamandridae > Lissotriton > Lissotriton vulgaris. Next base: position 1,088,096,772 of record NC_141694.1, on the reverse strand, counting down.
GGCCACAAGAGTTTTCTTAACTAGCATACACCCTGTAAGCTCAGTACTTTTCTCAGCTCTTCCCTGTATGCAGCCAATTCTGGGGTACTCCACAGACGTCGCCAGAATAGAAGAGGTCTAAAAGCGGTTTTGTCTGCAATTGGTCTAACCCCAAGGTCCATGCAAAGCGATGTAAGCGGGGAGCTTGGGGGACGACCTACTATTTGCCTGGCGAAAGAGTTCTCAATTCTCGATGTGCAACTGCGGCCTGCTGTTCTGACATCTCAGGAAGATGGCCCCAAAGAAAGTTGGCCATAGCGCCTCAGGGAAAAAAGTTGCCAGTGCCACTGCCAGTAGGAAGGAGCAGAAGAAGCAAATGGCACCACCTACCAAGGAGACTGGTGTGCCCACCGACACCTTTTTTGGGGAAAAAAAACTACGCCTGCAGCAGCAGCGGTGTCCGCCGGGGACCAAGCTGGAAGCAGCACCTCCGCTTCATTGGGCTCAGTGCCACCATGCCAAGTTAGGTCCAAGAACATGAGTGCTGCTGCTGCAGCCACTTTGTTTGTTCAATCACCATTGGCCAGTGGTCTTGGCTCATCACAAGAAAGTACCATCCAATCAATGCCGGGTGTAACTCAGCTGACGGGTGTTCAACAACCACAGCCACAAACACAGGTGCAACTAGTACAAGTGCAAGTACATGGGAAAGGAGAGGCGCAAGGAGAGGCGCAAGGAGAGGCGCAAGGAGAGGCGCAAGGAGAGGCGCAAGGAGAGGCGCATGGAGAGGTGCATGGAGCGGCGCAAGGAGAGGCACAAGGAGAGGCGCAAAGAGAGGCGCAAGGAGAGGCGCATGGAGAGGTGCATGGAGAGGTGCAACTAGAGGTTCATGGAGCGGCACAACTGCCTACAATGCTTGTTCCTCCAGACGTAGGGGCACATCAGGAAATTGATATTCAAGAGGAGGTATCATCCGATGAAGCCACTCCTCCTGATGATGATCCATTGTCTTCCAGATCCCCAGCAAGAAAAAGGTCAAGGAGGGATACTACTACTACTACTACAAGTTCTTCTTTAAGCCCCCTTCATTCTGATGACCTTGATCGTGATTGGAACCCAGCACTGCAGTCTGAGAGTGAGTCACGTCATGAGCCGACAAAGGTAGCTAAGCCTAAAAGGAAGGCTCCCGCAAGGCTTCGACTTATGGGTGATGACGACGAACAAGAAGTGGTGTCTTCTGCTGCTGATGAACAGTCTGACGACAACCCAGTCATCACAGTCGTCACTCCAGCCCCAGCAGGCATGCAGCAGACAAACATTTCGACCCCATCCCGAATGACTTCTGAGTGGGATATGGGTACTGGTACCACCACCTTTAACTACAGCACCAACACTACCTACAGCTTCCATCTTTTTTGGTCAGAAGGGCAGGCATGGACCTCCATTCAGCTCGACCTCAAGTAGTGGTGCTGTAAGTGAATAACAGAAACGAATTCAGCCACGCCCATCCTCCACTTCATCTGGCATTGAAAGTCAAAGTAGCACCTCCACCACCAGCAGACATCACCAGTCCCCAGTTTGGGACTTCTTTACTGTTAGCTCAATGGCGGAAAACATGGTCATTTGTTCGATTTGTAAAGTATCTGTTAGTCGGGGTAAGCTTGGTACCAACTATGGTACGGGAGGCCAGAGAGGTCATCTCAAAAAACACCACCCTATCCAGTGGTATACGCACCTAAGTAAGATCGAGGAAGCCCAACAAAGGAGAACTGATCCAAATGTATCCATTCACATTGCATCTGATGCTGACAAGGGGCTGATTGTGCAGGAGGGAAGTCAAGAATCGAGCGACATTTTCTCTGGTACACCCAGTACCCCTGGCAGCAGCACTGCAGTGGTAGCGCCCACACCCTCTACCCCTGCAACATGTATGAGGCACACTAAGAGTCTGGGAGAGACACCAATGCATAAAACTACATCACTGGGCCTAACTGGTTTGAAGACGTCATCATCATCATCACGTAAAATGATTCAGCCCACCATTCGCTGAATGTTGTGGTCGGAGGTGCCATTTGAACGCAACCACCCAACGGTACGTCTGTATAACGCAAAGCTGGCTAAAATGCTAGCGCTGGACCTTCTCCCTTTTTCTTTCATGGAAGGGGTGGGGTTTCTAGAATTAGTGGCAACAGTCTGCCCTAAATGGAAGGTTCCTAGCCGGTCCTATTTTGCCAGAGTTGCGGTTCCAGCACTACATCAAGATGTGCTGGAGGTGATTGGGGCAGCTTTGCAGAAGAGTGCTGTTCACACTATCCACTTGACAACAGACATGTGGAACAGTTGCCAAGCCCTTGATTACATGTGCATCACTGCACACTGGGTCTCTTTTGCAGGGTCTTTTGCATGGGTTAGAGACAAGTCAAGTGCAGTTGTTGACCTGGACATAGTTTTTCAAGCTACTCGGAACCATGCAACATTAGCCATGTTTGCCATGGAGAAAACTCATACTGCAAAAAACATTTTGGAGGAGTTTAACAGTAAGGTCTCTGAATGGCTGCAACCAAGAAATCGCATAGTTGGTTATGTTTCAACGGATAATGGCAGTAATATAGTTAAGGCCATGCAGCAAGGTGACTATTTCAGAGTGCTGTGTTTGGCTCACTGTATAAACCTGGTTGTGCAAGATTTCTAGCAAGAATGAAAACACAGTCAGGAAGTTACTGACCACCTGCCGAAGAATCTGCACACATTTCAGACCATTCTTTTAAGGCCCGGAAGGAGCTGAGGAGCATTCAACATGAACGTAAAGTGTCAGTCAAAGGACTCATCCAGGAAGTGGCAACACGTTGGAACTCAAACTTTTACATGCTTGAGCGTCTGTATGAGCAGTGCATGGTAATCAATGAGTATGTCTTTCAACTAGGTTCTACTATGAAAGACATGAGGCTAGAGTTGGAGGAATGGAAGCTAGTTAAAAGCCTGACAGACATGCTTCGTCCTTTTGAGGTCTTCACACGTGAAGTCAGCAGGGAGGACTGTTCTTTGGGCAAAGCTATCCCATTGTTGGTCATGCTGGAGCACCAACTGAAGGTGGTGTCTTCAACGTTCAGAGATGATGTTGAAAAGCAAGACGCATATCCGTTGGCGGAGAGGTTATTAAGCCGCCTAGTTGCCAATGATAGGCTTAAAAACATACATGCAGAACAACATTACATTTGTGCCACTATTCTGGATCTACGGTACAAAAAGGCAGTGGCCAGCTAAGCATTCATTCCTTTTGATGAAGCAGATGTTTCAAAGTACAAACATTGGCTAGCTGTATCAGCCATTCGGTTAGAAAAAGATCGGCAGAAAATTCAAGGAGCCCGCAGAAGTCCAACTGAATCAGCAGGCTATCCAGCGTCAAGTTCCACTTCTGAATATGTGGGTGAAGGGAGTCACTTTCCTTCACAGCCGTTAACGAAACCAGCAGCAACCGTATCATCATCCTCACCTGCACCAGGCCCAGCCATAATATTGTCGGAAGCGGATTGGCTAACTCATCAATAGTTTGCTCGTTCCAGTGCTGCAAAGACCACAGATGGTACGCAAAGTGGAGCAACCGTGGAAAACCTTGAGTCGATGGTGCAGGCCTATCTGGATGACCCAACAGAGGTCTTTGTTAATAAGAACCCATTGCTGTATTGGTACAGGAAAATGGCTCTATGGCCACTGATCACCAACCTGGCTATAAATTATTTGTCTTGCCCACTCGCAAGAGTGTCTTCTGAACGTGTTTTCAGTGCTGCTGGTGCCATTGTAACTTCAAAAAGGACCCGCCTCTCGGCCAAAAATGTGGAAAGGTTAACACCGATCAAGATGAATCAGCACTTCATACCACCAGATTACAAAGTACGTGAATGCACGCAGGAAGAAGAGGACACCGACTTAGGTGACGGAAGTTCTTCTCTGTTACCTGACCCACTCCCGTCTTAATTCATGGAGTTCGAGGAAGAGCTCTACTTCCCTGACACCGAGCCCTGAAAATGACTTCCTTTTTTTCGTCCTTATTCACTTTTATTCCTGTGTGTCTTTCTTTGTTTTGCAACTTTTACCACAACAAAACTCTAATCACCTAATCACAACAAGTCCATCAGCATCACTGTCTTCATCTTATATTCCTTATTGATTTGAAGGTGCCGCAGTCTGCATTCCTGAGGTTCACAAGTTTACAACTCAATCATGCTCCTTTATACTCCTCCTCCAGACTCCCCCTATCCATTTCCTGCAAGGCAGATGGATGGATTACAACGAGTCCCCTCAAGTGGGACTGAAATTACTGACTGACTATATGCTTGCTGATTGCTGACAGAGTTACTTCTGATATTGACAGGAGAGGCTGCCCTGTGGGCCCTCACTTTCCGAAGAAGATGCGGACAAAAAGTAGAACAGGTAATGAATAATTTAGAAGATGGCATGCAGTGGACAGCAATGGCTGATGAAACCAATTGCTGTTTGTTTTTTGTGCATGAAATGATGATTCATATGTCTTGTCTTAGTTATTATTTAATCTTTTACACAGTAATTGTAACTCATGTCGACAACTCTGTTTTTTTACCTTGTTTAATTAAAATTGTACTTCAAATTCAGGGGCCACTATATTGCATTTCACAATATGCAAAATGTCCTTGGAGCGGACTCACTTGCCAATATACCATGATGATTGATTAAATAATACATCTTTTTTCTTTACAGTCACTCACTGGGATGGATGGATCATCAGTGTCGGTTTACGGAAGAACTATGGCCAATTCGTTAGTGGCAAACAGGTAAACCAGTCTACAACAACTACTACAGCAGAACTACATGTCTGTCTATTCGTGGTATGTATTGGTCGAGGGCGAGGCAGTGTACTGTTTTTGTTATTCCAGGCAGAGTCCACTCGAGACAGCAGTTCATGTAAAATTGGGGCTATGTGGCTTGCTGCATACAATTAGATGTGCTTTGTCTGTCTGACAAAGAGCCTAGGTATGCTACATCAGGTTGCTTCACTCAGTGGTGCCTGCCTTGACCCTCTGCATGGCACTGCCTCAAGCTTGGGCCAAACATCCGTTATGTTTGCAAAATTTGCTGTTTTTTGGTATTTCGCGAAATCTCGCAAAATTAACGAAAAATCGCAAATTCTTGAGCGGAACAGATTTTTGGCCCATGCTTGCGGCAGGGCCATGCAGACGGTCAAGGCAGGCACCACCGAGTGAAGCATCCTCCTGATGTAGCATACCTAGGATCCTTGACACAGACATACAAAGCATATCTAGGGTTTAGGGTTCAGTGTGATTTACTAGGGTTTTTGGGTTTAAGTTGGAATGGTTCACGCGGATTCTATGGCTCGGGCCCGATGCAGGCTCGTTCATAATGATGTTGGCAAGGTTTTAGGGGGGTTTGGTGTTCTTTGGTTCAGAATTGGCAGAATTTTGGCCTTTTTGGGTGTTTTGCGGGCGCGTGTGTTTGGGTGAAAACTAAGTGAAAACTAGTCGTAGACCTTCTTCTTCTTCTTCGAAGAGCGCATTGGTTCGATTTTGTTCTGCCTTGCTGATATTCTTGTGAATCGCTGGAACAAGTGACTGTCCAGGTAAGTTTCAAGAGGATCGAAGTAGTGGAAGTGCTGAAAACAGCAATGTTTTGTGAACAGCGCAATTTGCCATGTTTTGAATATACCAGTATTGCATGTTTTTGGGGGGCTATTTGGGGATGTTCTAGATATGTGGGGGAGGGTCTGGGGGTCTGGGAGCACTGCTGGGATAGCATAATTTTTATTGGAAGTGATTTGAAGAAAATCCATGGTGGGAAAGAGGAGTTAGGGCCTAGCTGCAGAGCGCGTTTGGACCGATGTTGACTGGTTGGCTGAAAATTTTCTAAGTATGAGTTTTTGCATTTTTGCTTTTTGCCTGTTTAGGGGTGTTCTGCTTTTTTGCGGGTGGCTGCAGGGGTCTGGGGGCATGGCTCGGAAGGTCTAATATCGGAATCAAGTGTTTTGGACCAAATCCATGGTGAAAAAGGTTTTCAGTTTTTGCTCACTTGCCTGTTTTTGGGGTGCTGTTTGGGGAGCTTCTAGCTTATTGGGGGTGGGTTTTGGGGTCTGGGAGCACTGCTGGCACAGTCTAATTTTGATTGCATTTGTGTTTCAGAAAATCCATTGTGGAAAAGGGGAGTTAGGGCCTAGCTGCAGAGCGTATTTGGACTGAATTGAAGGTAGGCCAATTTTTGCGTTTTGCCTATTTGGGGGTGTTCTGCTTTTTTGCGGGTGGCTGCAGGACTCTGGGGGCATTGCTGGGAAGGTCTAATACCGGATAAAAGTGGTTTGGAGGAAATCGGAGGTGAAAAGCGTTTTGGCACTATTTTTAACTTAGGACTCGTTAGGGTTAGCAGTATTGCATGTGTTTGAGGGTGTTCTAGATTTTTGCAACTGGGTTCTGGGGTCTTAGAGCACTCGTGGGAATGTGTAAGTTTGGTTGCAAGTGTTTTCAAGAAAATCCATGGTGGGGAAGGGGGGATTTGGCCTAGTTGCAGAAAGCGTTTGGCACTATTCTTAACTTAGGGCTCGTTAGGGTTAGCAGTATTGTATTGCATGTGTTTGGGGGTGTTCTAGATTTTTACGACTGGGTGGGGTCTTGGAACACTTGTGGGAATGTCTAATTTTGATTGCAAGTGGTTTGAAGAAAATCCATGGTGGGAAAGGGGGGTTTTGGGCATACTTTCTGAGTGCGTTTTGGCAGGATTTGAAATTAGGCCTCTGCGAGGTAGCAGCAGTATTCTGCCTGTTTTTGGGAGGGTAATGGGGGGTGTTCTAGATTTTGGGGATTGTCATCTCTGAAAGTGTAATTTTTGCACTACACAGCGTACCTTATATTTTTTTTCTCCGAGGTGTATTTATCACTTACTGTTGTGTTTTTCCATCAACAATTACAGGCAGGCCTTTTACCCTGTGCCATCGATGTACTACTCAGGCGTACAATTAGCGATCCGCAATTCCGCATCAGGCAGGCAGTGGACAGTGTGTCTGGTCACCAAGATTGATCGGTGGAGCATCCAATGGAATGAAGGAGTACCGCAAATAAGAGGTTTGGCTGGATGCATCAACTTCACAAATTCAACGGGACAACTACAAAAAACAGTTACAGTATCCTAATCTTTTAAATGATATTCTTGTGAACTTGAACTTACTTCTACGAGTGTGACTCTGTGCGTTTGTTTGATCTGTGCTTCAAATTCATCCCTCCAGCTATTTGATACGTCTTTGCTATGTTTAACAGTAATTTAATGTTCTGAGTGTTTATTCTCTCTGAGGGCAGAGAGGCAAGTGAAATTGCGTAATGACTGCAGTGCATCCCTGTACTGTCAACGTGTTTCTTCGTAGTTACTAGTAAGTTGCAGTAAGTAGTAGTACTACTTTGCAGTAACCTAACCATCCATTTAGTAAACAACTTCTGGCATGCAGTAGTGCACTTCCTTTATGTCCCTTTAAAGATTTATCAATATCTTCAAATCCAAAGATTTGTTTCTCTTCATTTTTTTTTGACTGTCCATGCAGTGTTTTTTTCCTCTCTACTAAACTTTCCCAAACCCCCCCATTCCAATCCAATTTTCAAACCCTAACCCTCTTCCCCCGGGCTGTGTGGTATTTAATTGTGGTTTGACTGACAACAACAATAAATTCCACACACTTGCTGGGGAGGATAAGGTCAAAGCAACCAAAATCATTACAATCAGAAGTTCATGTGCACCATCGTGGATTGATAAGAACATCCTCCTCCTACACGACGTGAACAATCAAATGCTTAATGTTTACGTTACGTTGATGACGTGTCCTTTGCCTTAATTTCTTATAGCAGTCAAATTCCACGCATCTACTACTTATATTTACATTAATTTAGCACTGCTTAGGGTACAATTTAGGGCACTGTTCTCTACTGTACTATCTATTGTACTGTTTCTAATTCTACGCTCAGGCCACTCAATGTTTCATTTCCTTTTTTTTCATATGGTGATACTGCCAGTGTGTACCACTACTGCTACCCATTAAGGTAATGGGGTGACCCAAAAGGTACTGGACCTGGGTTTCTTGCGATATAGAAAAGTGGCCCAAGACCTCTATATTTTATAATACCTCAATTAATCAGTAGCTTTTTTTTAATCAACAGAGTTAGGAGCACGTCACTCAAGATCAGCTCTATTCGAATACATATTTCTCATTTTTCATACCAACGAATTGTAGAACAAGGGCAACAGCAACACAAAATATCCAGCCTTGAGAATTATTTAATAAACCAAGGTCAGCATGTTAATCATTTCAAACATTAATTTGAGTTATATAACAAAAGTTACCCCAAAGGAGCGTGCAGATAGAAAAAGGAGTAGAAAAAGTGTGTGCAAATTGAGAAGGATAGGAATTCACAGAAAAATATTGTGACAAAATATATTCATTAATAATTGACTGAACTACAGACGATAAATCAATTAACCGTACTGTTCAACCTGGCCCAGGTGAGACACCGTTTTTTTCGGAGTATTAATAAATGTTCATGACTCCTTATTGTCAGAAATGTCCGCACATCAATATACAGAAACACAAAAAAGTGGGGGTCCAGGTTTTTAGATAGATACGTTGACGTTTCGACTCGTCTTTTACGGCCTGGCGGTTATTTAAGCCTTAGCCATGCGAGTCTTCTTCAGAACCCTAGGGTCATCTATGATCCCAAGTTACCTCTTTCTTTTTCGTCCTGAAGAAGACTCGCATGGCTCAGGCTTAAATAACCGTCAGGCTGTAAAGACGAGTCGAAACGTCAACGTATCTATCTAAAAACCTGGACCCCCCCTTTTTTGTGTTTCTGTATACTGATGTGCGGACATTTTTGACACTGAGGAGTCATGAACATTTATTAATACTCGCAAAAAAACGGTGTTTCACCTGGGCCAGGTTGAACTGTACGGTTAATTGATTTATCGTCTGTTGTTCAGTCAATTATTAATGAATATATTTTGTCACAATATTTTTCTGTGAATTCCTTTCCTTCGCAATTTGCACACACTTTTTCTACTCCTTTTTCTATCTGCTCGCTCCTTTGGGGTAACTTTTGTTATATAACTCAAATTAATGTTTGAAATGATTAACATGCTGACCTTGGTTTATTAAATAATTCTCAAGGCTGGATATTTTGTGTTGCTGTTGCCCTTGTTCTACAATTCGTTGGTATGAAGAACGAAAAACATGTATTCGAATAGAGCTGATCTTGAGTGACGTGCTCCTAACTCTGTTGATTAAAAAAAAGCTACTGATTAATTGAGTTATTATAAAATATAGAGGTCTTGGACCACTTTTCTATACCACTACTGCTACCAGCACAACAATGATATTGCATCCGTCGAGGATTCAAGTCAACAACCAACCTTAATCACCATTTGCAATGCAGGCAGCCCTGGGGCTACCCCGATTCTCAAACACAAATCACATGTAAGGTAAGCATATTGGAGAGGTAGTAGAATAATGGGCTAGGACCAAGTTGGGAGGAGAGCAGAGACTGACAGTAATACTAGTAAAGCACAGTAGTAGGGCTACTGAATTGACTAACTCGGTTACTTGCATTTTGGTACATTTCAGGACTAGATGTTTCATTCATGCTGGAAAGTTTGAAGAAACCAAACATCCAGTAACCACCGGCAAACCCCACACAAAATGTTATGAGCGCGTATACTGTGTTTTGGTATGAAAACTATAATTATTAAGAAATATATATTATTGATGTTGTTGTCACAAAAATAAAATAAATTACTCCAACTCACCCCTCTCACTAACCAAACCAATGTCCAAAAATCCAAAATTCCCCTTTCCCAAAAACCCAATTCCCACCCCCCCAACAGGCTTTAAAAAAGGGGCAAGGGACAGTCCCTTCCTCCGGTGGCGTAGTGTGGACAGCTGGTGCTGCACGTCCTGCAGCTCTTTGCGGAGGTCCCGGAGCTGGCGCTGATGTTTTTCGCCCAACCGCTCCAGGTATTCCACTCTTTTACGGAGCCGCACTGACGTACCATCCAGGATCTGGGGGTGGGGGGGCAGCTGATTTTGTTGCTGCTGTGCGCCGGTGGCGGAAGGCTGTCGGGCCACGGCTCCGTTTGGCTGGAGGCTTCTGGCTGGTGGACCCGGGGGCAGTGGCGGAGGATGTACTGGTTGATTTCTCCTCATGCTCCCGAGCCCACAACCGCCGATACTCGGCACAAATAGCCTCCAGTTTACGGGCCCTGGCCCGGACAGCCATCTCCTTGCGGGTGAGCTTTTTTGGAGTACCATCTATGAAGAAAGAAAGAAAAATACTGTAGCAAATAGTCTTTAACGTAAAGTCAAAATATTTCAAAGGAAAGTTGACACTCAGTAACACCAGAAAGTAGCAAACACAGTATAACATTTTGGCATGTATCTTTCCGCCGTCTTTGTAAGCCTGTGACATTACTGGGAGTTTGAGGAATTCCACTAGCAGCACTATGGGTGGACTCACTACTACATACATAGTCAGAGAGTACCAAAAAAAAGGCCTTTTTTACTTTTTTTCTCTTGTTTTGCAAAAGAAATTACTGGTACGTGAACTTGTGGTAGCCGCCATAATGGCAGCTCCCTCAGCTTTCACCCAAGAAATACAGACACAGGCCATGATGATGCAGACTCACAGTACTTTAAGCAGTACATGCAGGTGGGGATAGGAATGTCTTACTTTTCTATAAGGGTGGCACTGCCACTGTCCATACTTCATCCACTCAGCATCTGCTCTACTACATCATACACCTCTGCTATCGATGAGGATAAAGAAGATAACATCCAGGCTTCCAAAGTACGTCTATGATTCTTCTGAATGTCTCAAATGTACCAAAATGTATTTTTGTCAACAACCAACTAACACCCGTTTCATTATATTTTGGAAACCGCCGTCTTCTTATCTTGAATTGCCATTCTTTAAAGTCATAAATATTAAGACTCGCTCGTCCTTCGTTTCACCCTTCTTTAACTTTTCGTTCTTCACATCCCTACACTACATCTGATATGACTTGGCTTCACAATAAAAATTTGCCAGCTGAGGTGAAGTGAAATAGAGGGGGCCATTGGTTACCCGAGAAGTACCGCCGCTAATGCTATTACAAGTCAAGGTTGACTGTCCTCTCCTTGATAGCCCAAAAAGTAGTTCTAAATTAGTAACTGTTCTTAACAGTACAGTCTACTTACACTAGTGTACTGTGTACTACTGTACAGTACATCATACACTCCTTTGCGAGCCTACTTTTCAATGAGCTAAGGAGTATAATAACTTACCACCGTCCGCCGCCGCTGAGTCTTCCCCCCCAGCTCCTCCTGTTGGCACCGCCGCATCCAGAGTGGACCCCTCCGCACTGCTGGCCCCGGCACTGGTGGTCATATGTGCCGCATCAGATGTTGTGACGTCTAGGAAAAACATGTCATATTTTCAGATGACATACACAACCCCCTATTTTGTCTCGTAATGGAAGAAAATGTTAAATAACACATTTTTTATTACTGGGGTTGAAAAAAAGTAACGGTTTTGGGGAGGAAGTGTTAACCTTTTATATGCTTATTCCATTAAATGCTACACTTCTTCTTATGACAACTGATGAATGCTTGATTAACGTGCACCATTTTTCTCATTAGAGAAAGAAGATTCCATTGCCCTTCTGCCAGACGATTCACCAACTACTAGTAAGTCATCACCAGCAGTACTTTAAGTACTTTAAAGAAGGTGGGGGTTCCCGCACAGTTATTCTAATAATTTCATGTGTCTGTTAACTATTATTAAGTTTGAGTCATAGTAATTTCATTCATGGGAATGTTGTTTAAACTTTGATGTCATCTTCATCCATCACCATATCTCGCTCCGAATACTACGCTATTAAAAATAAAGAAATAATGTTTTCATTTCTTAATTGAAAATAAAACTTTAAAACTAACAAACACTGTGTGGTTTTTGTTCACGAGTGAGTGAGCGGAAGGGTTGAAACTACTGCACTTGGCAGTCAGGTTTCAGTGACTCAGATAGGCCGGGACTCGGCGATAGTCTTCTTCTGTTCTTCTGGGTCGTAAAATCATTGGTCAGACACACTAGATAGTTGGTCAGGGGATTGGGGGTTCAACTACTGTTCAGACTGAGCTATGTTGAAAGTCGAACTGCACCTATCATCAACAATGTCCTATTTCTCTTGTCCATACTTCTTTGTGTGCAGAATAGTCCCTAAAACACTAGCGGTATGGGATGTGCTCCTCTCAAATCAAAAAGGCAACTGCTACCTTTTACTTGGTGTAAACAATGATATTTTGTTGTTGGAAATTGTCAAAGTACTTAGATTAAGAAGACTGGAATAGACAGCAAGGGAAACCCAGAGGACTGCACTCAGTGCCTAGAGCTATTGCTGGATCGGAGGTTTGTTTCACACCGTTTGCCGGCTGGGCAAGCTTAGCTACCTACACAGACTGACTCATAATCGTAAATAGTAGTAGCACAGAGAGTGATGGTAGAGGCAGGATAAGAATGTAGAAAGTAGTCTACATTAGAAGAAGATCATAGACTATTTTGTAAAACAGAATTATTAGGAAACAGTTTGTAATGAATAGGAGCTGTAAAAGTTAGGGAAGTATAAGTATTAATATAACAATAGAACAACTTACTGGGGCCAGCAGAAGAGCCTGCAAGGGACTGATCCTGTCCACCTTCTTCCACCGGAGTCTCAGTCGCCACCGGCACCTTGCCCCTGGGAGTTGCTGGTGAACATGAAATAAAGAAGCACAACATGGATGATTGTTTTTTTGGGAGATATTTGATTTCTTTGAACACAATCTAAAATTATGTCGGGGAAACAAATTAACCACAATTGCATCTGATCTGGTCAACTAGGAGGATAGTAGTAAAGTATTGCAGGATTCGCAGACCGTCTAATAGGAAAGTTATGTAATTCACTAACTACACCAACAACAAAAAGGTTCTACTACGACTGCCATCACTCAGCAGCACGAGACGTCGCGTGACAGACATAGTCCGTCATCATGATTGCAGACCACTAACAAATGTACTATAACAAGTAATAAATATTATACTCAACGTATCAATCCACCACTATCTCTTCAAAGTGGCAGCAGCAGGAGTACAAAGAAGGACTAGACTTGAGTCTACTGTCTCTAGCATTACGCAGTAATGCTCTCAAATGAGTAAAAATTTGCAAACAAGTAAGCATAGTAGCAACGCCAATAACCAGGCGAGCACCTGCAATGACAGAAGCTATTTAAAGATTTATTTACCTGCAATGTAATCGAATCAGCAGCATTCGTACTCTTCAGGAAAAAAATAGATTAGCAATATAACAGAGCAGAAGAAAAAAAAAGTAGTTATTAAATAGCTACTTACCAAGGCCAGGGATCTCCAATCCTAGCAGGTCGAGCATGTCATGCTCCCGGTCCAGGATGTCAGTCCATCGGTGCGTTTCTTGCTGGTAGGTGCGCCGGACCCCAGACTCCTTACACATGCCCCGGCACACCTTCTCCCACAGCTGGCGACGCTCCCGGAGACCGTAACCGGAAGCAATTCGCCCACCTGCTGCCACGGTCTTAGGGAGGTGGACTTGAACAAAAACCATCAAGGCGGCCACCTCCACCGCAGAGAAGATCTCCCTGGCCTGGACTTCCTCCCCCTTCAAATGCCCGCAAGGGAGTCGGGTACGGGGTGCTGGGCCGTTCCCCTTGCCCTTGTCGGCTCCCTTAGCCATGGTCCTGGGCAAAAGAAGAAGGAAAGAAGAATAGGTGTGAAAAAAATAAGAGAGAGAGCGAAAGAAATAAAGTAGGTAATAAAGTAACAAAAAGTTAAAATAAACACAAAATATAGATGTAGGAAATTGTAGAGATAGATAATAAGCAAAAAAAAAGCAAAAAAAAGTTCAGAAAAACATAGGATTACAAAGATGTAAGATGGATAGAAAGGTAGCATGCCCAAAAACCATAGCAATGAATGAAAAACAAGATGGCCGCGCCCGTAGAGGACCGCGTGGGTAAGTTTGCTCAATATTTTCCCTGCGAGCACGCAAAAACACACGCAAACTCGTAATTGTCAGGAATCACATATGGCGCCTACAGAACTACAACTCCCACAAGTAAGAGGTGACCAGAGGTTTTATATTGGTGGTGGCCACTAGATGGCGTTGTATCTGATTGTTCTCTTGAATCCGGAGAGAAAGAAGTGTGGTCGAGTTCCCTGGTGTGGGGAGCGTTTGTTCCTGGACTGGAGAAATTGTAAAGTACCCGTTTATCTGGAGATTCAAAACGGTGTGATTTAACCCGAATACAAGGAGAGGGGAAGGCTTTCCCTTTTCCGCAGTTCCTGCGCGAGCGGCTGCCGCGAGGAGAAAGTCGCGTGTTTGTTTGGCGGCTTCAGAAGATGTTTCCTGAGTAAAAGCGGAGTTTTCCCTGTGCGCGAGCGGCTGCCGCGAGGGAAGATTCCTAGTGCCTGTGTGCTAAGAAGGGGCACCTCTGTTTAGAACTTGGGAGCTTGGATAAAGCGGATCTGTTACCAAAGCAAGTCCGCGTTTTGGTGTTTACTTGTGAGCGGCTGCAGCAAGGAAGAGGCGGCGATAACTGTTACTGGCAGACGGTCATTGCAGTTATTTTTGGGAACTATGTCCTACCCCTAGAAAAAGGAAGTCGGTAAGCCTCGGATGAGGACGCATTCGTTCTGGTTCTATTTTTGTTAGTGTTCCTTTATAGTTGGGCCCAGCTAGGAATGCTAAAATGACTATATCATTTTTTGTTTTGGAATAACATGACAAGTACCCGTCATATATCGAACATTTGATCTTCAGTGAGATGAACTGAGGTTATTGATGATATCCCTATTTGATTCCACTGGGTTACTGGAGAGAATTATTACAGCGGCAAGGGAAGCATTTAAAGGGTAGGTGTGGTGTGTGGTTGACCCTTGTGAGGCTTGCAGCTGGTGGTTGAACTGTTAGTAATTCATGGTTTTCTTCCAGGTGGCACACAGAAATAGAGAAGTATCTATGTTGTTAGAGGAAAGAGGTCCCCTCCTGATTTCATTGGTATGTATCGTTCCTCTAGCGAGAATTGAATGAGAGTAGGGAGAACTGATGTGATAATCCTATGTTGTTTTTGTCGTTTCAGCTATCCCATCCGTTCCAGACCCCCTCTCTACCTTCCCTGTGTTATCCCTCGCTTGATTACTCTTATGCTCTGTGTTACATATACAGTCAGAGTGTGGGGAAATCAGGAGGTGGACCCCTTTCAGCATCACCCTGATCCTGAGGTTTTCCAGAATCCTGACAGAATCAGATACCTAAGAAATAATAGAACCTCCCGGTCAGGGTCTGCTGAAAGATGACCACACTTGATGAAGTGATGCAGGCTTTAGTTCTTGTTCAGCAGGAGTTGGTTAATTCCCGGGCAGAAGTTACGGCGCTTAAAGAACGTTTTGACAGACAGGCGCGGAATCCTTTTGATGCCTCTGCAGGGGTACCCCAAATACAGGTTACTGTACCTCCACCGATTCCACTGGCTAGTCCGGAGCGTTATGCAGGGGATCCTCTTAAGATACAGACATTTTTGACGCAAATCACCTTGCATTTTTCGTGTAGGCCAGCTTCCTTCCCTACCAATCATTCTAGGGTAGCGTTTGCGATCTCGTATATGACAGGGGAGGCCGCAAACTGGGCTGTCCCTTTAGTGCGCAAAGATGATCCTTTGTTGACGGACTGGAATGCCTTCCGTAGCGAGTTGGAGAGGGTATTTGATAGACGGGCCACCACCCTTAGTGCAGATCGTGATTTGTTGGGGTTACGTCAAGGGAGAAAGGATCTAATAACCTATATGACAACATTCAACAGATTGGTGGGGGAAACGGCATGGCCCGAAGAGAAAAGAATGGCACTGTATTATCAGGGGTTGAATGACGATATGAAAGATGTCTTGGCACAGATCGATCCTCAGCCCACGAGTTGTTTAGCATTGATCAATTTGACCCTGCGCTTGGATCACCGCCTTTCAGAGAGGGGAGGTGAGCGAAAAAGAGGTGGGCGGACATGGAGTGGGTATGAGGTAGAGAGTAGTCCCCACAAGAAAGATTCAGGTCCCGAGGCTATGGAAATAGGGGCGGTTCGCCCTCCGTTAACCAAGGCAGAAAGAGAGAACAGACGTGCCCTGGGGTTGTGTATGTACTGTGGCAAAAAGGGGCACTATGTGAGAGAATGTCCGTCTAAACCCCAAAAACGGGGTTTGTTTTTTCCAGCCAAAAAGATGGTGGCAGTAGTTGCAGACAACACCTATGCTGTACAGGAAGACATAGAGGGGGCTGAGAGTAGCCCTGCTCCTCCTAAGGAATGGAGAATACCGTCCTTGGGAGTAGTGGATAGAATGGAAGCAGTGTCTCATGTAATATTGCCCATGTATTTGGGATCAGGACAGCAAAAGGTATCGGTGAATACAATGGTGGATTCAGGGGCTACGGGAAACTTTATAGACTATGGGTTGGTGCAGAAGCTAGGATTAAAGAAAGTTCCCACTCAATTACCCGAGTTGGTGTTGGCGGTGGACGGCACCCCTCTTAAGTCTGGTCCCATTGTAGAACATACTGAAGCTTTGGAATTAACTCTGTGTGGGCATCCCTGGGATCATGTAGAATCTATTGTGCTAAATATGATCGAAGCTCCACAATACGAAGTCATTCTAGGGATGCCGTGGTTGTGGAGACACAATCCTTTGATGGATTGGAAGTTGAAAACTATCCAGTTCACTTCGGAGTACTGTGTATCCGAATGTTTGCAAGACAAGGAGGGGTCACATACTCTATCTTTAGCCCAGAGTTATAGGGTGGCTACTGCAGCGGAGAAAGAGGTGACGCTGCTGGTAGAATACCATCTATACCGAGCAGTGTTCAGTAAGGTGGAGGCAGAAAAACTTCCACCTCATCGCGACTACGATTGTCGGATTGATTTGGTGGAAGGTTCCAAGATTCCTACATGTAGGGTCTATGCGTTGTCTGATTCAGAGACGAAATATCTAAAAGAGTACTTGGAACATCTGTGCTCGTTGGGGTTCATCAGACCTTCACGATCCCCAGCGGCCTCGCCTCTTTTCTTTATTTCTAAAGCAAACGGTGAGCTGCGCGCTTGCATAGATTTTAGACAGCTGAATAAGATCACGATTAAAAATCGTTATCCTCTTCCGCTCATCCCCGTCCTGTTGGACCAGGTGAAGGAGGCCAACATATACACCCGGTTAGATCTAAGAGGGGCGTATCATCTGGTGCGAGTTCAGGACGGTGATGAGTGGAAGACGGCGTTTAAAACGCGCTTTGGGCTATTTGAATATCTGGTGATGCCGTTCGGGCTCTGCAATGCCCCTGCGGCATTCCAATTTTTTCTCAACGATATCATGAAGGAATATATTGATCGTTTTGTTGTCATCTATATCGATGACATATTGATTTATTCCGATGACCCAACTCAGCATGTCAGTCAGGTGGAATTGATCCTTCAGAAGTTACAGGAACACTGCTTATATTGTAAATTAAGTAAGTGTGAGTTTGGAGTGACTGAAGTGGAGTTTTTGGGGGTGATCTTGAATCCTCAGGGGTTTAGGATGGCGGACAGAAAAGTGAAGGCAGTGCAAGAATGGCCAGTACCTCGGAGTGTGAAAGACGTGCAATGCTTTCTAGGTTTCTCCAATTATTATCGGAGATTTATAGCCCATTTCTCACAGTTAGCCTCTCCAGTGACCCGGTTGTTGAGAAAGGGAGTTGCATTCTGCTGGGATTCGGAGGCAGGAGAGGCCTTCGAACAGATGAAAAAGGCTTTTTGTTCTGCCCCTATCTTGAGACATCCGCAGTCTGATGTCCCCTTCATTGTAGAAGCGGATGCTTCGAACATTGCCATAGGAGCAGTCTTGTCACAAAGAGATAAATCCACCGGTCAGCTGCATCCGGTTGCATTTTTGTCCAAGAAACTGAATCCTGCAGAGGTGAACTATACAGTGGCCGAAAAAGAACTGTTGGCAGTCAAAAGGGCCTTTGAGGAGTGGAGACCTTACCTGTGGGGGGGTCAACATCCTGTTACGGTGTTCTCGGATCACCGAAACTTGCAATTTATGAAGACTGCTCGGCACCTTTCGCAACGCCAAATGCGTTGGATGCTATTTTTCGCTGAATATGATTTTACTATCACCTTTCGCCCTGGGGCGGACAATCGCAAAGCAGACTCTTTGTCCCGCCAATTGGATCCCGGAGCCTCGTCGAAGGGAGAACAGTTGTCGATTCTGCCTCCAGAGAGAGTGGTGTGTGCCACTACTGTTGAAGTGTTCCTGGAAGCTGTCCGTAAACAACGTCCTTCCTCACAATGGCAAATTTGGGCGAGTAAAGAAAAACAACGTAACTTGAAACATGGACTGCCTATGCGGAATAATGCCCTGTTTCTTCCCACGCATGAACTGCGTCTGATGGCCTTTAATTGGTGTCATAACGCCATGGTGGCAGGTCACCCGGGACATACCAAAACCTTACAGGCGCTACAGAGACAATTCTGGTGGGAAGGAATGATGACCGATGTTAAGTCTTGGATTGAGCAATGTGAGATCTGTGCAAGAGCCAAGAATGAACAAACCAGGAGCAAGGGGTTGTTGATGCCTCTTCCTACCCCCTCCCGACCTTGGCAAGTGATAAGCATGGACTTTGTGCTGGGACTACCGCTGGATAAGGGTTGCGATGCCATTCTGGTAGTGGTGGATAGCCTGACCAAGATGGGTCATTTTATTCCTTGTCGTAATCTCCCTACAGCTGCTCAAACAGCGCAGTTGGTGTTGACGGAAGTGGTGCGGTTGCATGGAATCCCCAAGATCATCATATCGGATCGTGGACCGCAGTTTGTCGCTAGGTTCTGGCATACCTGGTGTAAAGCGCTGCAAGTAAAGGACGCTTTGTCTACGAGTTTTCACCCCCAGTCTGACGGTCAAACCGAGAGGCTTAACCAAACCCTTAAGAAATATCTGAGGTGTTACGCCGAAGAGGCCAATGATTCCTGGGTCTCTTTGCTGTGGTTAGCCGAATTATCCTATAACAACGCATGGCACAGTTCTACGGGGGAATCCCCTTTTCGGGCTAATACGGGTTATCATGCTGACGTCTTGCCTGTTACCATTCCTAGTGATGTGCATAACCATCCTACCGTGGCGGCTAGGATGAAGGCTTTGCTGAAAATACATCGTAGGATACAACAGCATTTGGAAAGGGCAAAAACTACATACAAGAAGTGGGAAGATCGACGACGTCAGAAGGGTCCAGTATATAGAGTGGGGGATAAGGTGTGGCTGTCGACCAGAAACATACGTTTCCGCTACCGCAGTATCTTTCATCCTAGGTTTATTGGACCCTATGAAGTGCTGAGGGTGGTGAATCCGGTGGCATACAAACTGAAGTTACCGGCATCCTTACGCATTCATCCGGTTTTTCATTGCAGTCTCCTGAAACCCGCCAGAACTGGGAAACGGCAAGCGGTTCCTCCAGTAATGAGAGACGGTCAACTGGAGTATGAGGTGCGTCGTATCTTGGACTCCAAATACCAACGGGGTAAGCTGTGGTATCTGATATCATGGAAGGGATACGACTCGGAAGATGACTCCTGGGAACCCAGTACTGAGGTGCATGCCCCTCTTGCGATTCGTCGATTCTTTGCTCGGAATCCTGGGAAACCCGGTGCTAGAAGGCGCCGTTAAGGGGGGCATACTGTCAGGAATCACATATGGCGCCTACAGAACTACAACTCCCACAAGTAAGAGGTGACCAGAGGTTTTATATTGGTGGTGGCCACTAGATGGCGTTGTATCTGATTGTTCTCTTGAATCCGGAGAGAAAGAAGTGTGGTCGAGTTCCCTGGTGTGGGGAGCGTTTGTTCCTGGACTGGAGAAATTGTAAAGTACCCGTTTATCTGGAGATTCAAAACGGTGTGATTTAACCCGAATACAAGGAGAGGGGAAGGCTTTCCCTTTTCCGCAGTTCCTGCGCGAGCGGCTGCCGCGAGGAGAAAGTCGCGTGTTTGTTTGGCGGCTTCAGAAGATGTTTCCTGAGTAAAAGCGGAGTTTTCCCTGTGCGCGAGCGGCTGCCGCGAGGGAAGATTCCTAGTGCCTGTGTGCTAAGAAGGGGCACCTCTGTTTAGAACTTGGGAGCTTGGATAAAGCGGATCTGTTACCAAAGCAAGTCCGCGTTTTGGTGTTTACTTGTGAGCGGCTGCAGCAAGGAAGAGGCGGCGATAACTGTTACTGGCAGACGGTCATTGCAGTTATTTTTGGGAACTATGTCCTACCCCTAGAAAAAGGAAGTCGGTAAGCCTCGGATGAGGACGCATTCGTTCTGGTTCTATTTTTGTTAGTGTTCCTTTATAGTTGGGCCCAGCTAGGAATGCTAAAATGACTATATCATTTTTTGTTTTGGAATAACATGACAAGTACCCGTCATATATCGAACATTTGATCTTCAGTGAGATGAACTGAGGTTATTGATGATATCCCTATTTGATTCCACTGGGTTACTGGAGAGAATTATTACAGCGGCAAGGGAAGCATTTAAAGGGTAGGTGTGGTGTGTGGTTGACCCTTGTGAGGCTTGCAGCTGGTGGTTGAACTGTTAGTAATTCATGGTTTTCTTCCAGGTGGCACACAGAAATAGAGAAGTATCTATGTTGTTAGAGGAAAGAGGTCCCCTCCTGATTTCATTGGTATGTATCGTTCCTCTAGCGAGAATTGAATGAGAGTAGGGAGAACTGATGTGATAATCCTATGTTGTTTTTGTCGTTTCAGCTATCCCATCCGTTCCAGACCCCATCCCTACCTTCCCTGTGTTATCCCTCGCTTGATTACTCTTATGCTCTGTGTTACATATACAGTCAGAGTGTGGGGAAATCAGGAGGTGGACCCCTTTCAGCATCACCCTGATCCTGAGGTTTTCCAGAATCCTGACAGTAATAGCGCGCCGCACACAACGCGAGATTGCCGATAGCGCCCGGAACCGGAAATACGCAACGCGCACATGATGGCCACGCCCATGTACGACCGCATGGGTAACTTCCCGGTCGTTTCGCTGCAAGCGGTCCGCGAAGACGCAAAAAACCCTGCGAACACCTAAAAAAAAAACATCCGCTAATTTGCACGAATTCGCGGATTGCAAGTTCGATTTCGCGCAAATTCGCGCCCCGCGAATTTCGAGAAATTGCAGAAAAACACATTTTGCAAAACTGAAAGTACTTAGCAGGTGCAAAAGTTCAAGCTAATTTGTAACCATTCCCTGTAGTGCTTCCTGAGGGGCCCCTCCAGAGTTCAGTTGCCTACTTGCAACTATTCTCTGACCCTGCTCTGACCCTCAAAGCAGGGTCAGAGAATAGTTACAAGTATGGCACAATGCTCCTGTAAAAAAAATTAAACTGCAAAAGGAAGCACTTACAGCTAAGGAAGCAGGTGCTAGACTTGAAGCTCAAATTCAGTGACACATTAACCAGCCCCAAATTAATTCATCTCAGTTGAGGCTGGGCAGGTGTGCTTTCCCCCCATAATCTACAGTGGTGAACCAGAGGGTGCTGTGATGAACCAGAGGGTGGCAGTGATGAACCAGAGGGTGGCAGGGTTGAACCAAAGGGTGGTGGCAGTGGTGAACCAGAGGGTGCTGTGATGAACCAGAGGATGGCAGTGTTCATCCAGAGGGTGGCAGTCTTGAACCAGAGGGTGGCAGTGATCAACCAGAGGGTGGCAGTGATGAACCACAGGGTGGCACTGGTGAACCAGAGGGTGCTGTGATGAACCAGAGGGTGGCAGTGATGAACCAGAGGGGGACAGCGATGATCCAGAGGGTGGCAGTGGCAAACCAGAGGGTGTCAGTGATGAACCAGAGGGTGGCAGTGATGATCCAGAGGGTGGCAGTGGTGAACCAGAGGGTGGCAGTAATGAACCAGAGGGTGGCAGTGATGAACCAGAGGGTGGCAGTGGTGAACCAGAGGGTGGTGTGATGAACCAGAGGATAGCAGTGATGAACCAGAGGGTGGCAGTCTTGAACCAGAGGGTGGCAGTGGTGAACCAGAGGGTGGCAGTGATGAACCAGAGGGTGACGGTGATGAACCAGAGGGTGGCAGTGGTGAACCAGAGGGTGGCAGTGATGAGCCAGAGGGTGGCAGTGATGAACCAGATGGTGGCAATGATGAACGAGAGGGTGGCAGTGATGAACCAGAGGGTGGTAGTGGTGAACCAGAGGGTGACAGTGGTGAACCAGAGAGTGACAGTGGTTACCACAGGGTGGCTATGGTGAACCAGAGGGTGACAGTGCTGAAGCAGAGGGTGGCAGGGGTGAACCAGAGGGTGGCAGTGGTGAACCAGAGACTGCTGTGATGAACCAGAGGGTGACAGGGGTGAACCAGAGGCTGCTGTGATGAACCAGAGGGTGGCAGTGGTGAACCAGAGGGTGGCAGAGGTGAACCAGAGGGTGGCAGTGGTGAACCAGAGAGTGCTGTGATGAACCAGAGGGTGGCAGGGGTGAACAAGAGGGTGACAGGGGTGAACCAGAGGGTGTCCGCGATGAACCACAGGGTCGCAAACAGGCTGGACACGTAGAAACAACATGGTCGCGACCATTGCAACCACACAAGTTCGAGATCCCGAACTTGTAAAAAACCCTCGCGAACTGGCAAAAACCCTCACGAACACGCAAAAAAATAATTCGCAAATTTGCACTAATTCGCGGATTTTACAGATTGCGAGTTCGATTTCACGTGAATTCGTGGACCGCGAATTCGCAAATTTCGCCCATACTTAACTGGGACCACTAAGGTCCAGAATGTGCAAATGGACCTAATAAGAATTCGCTAGTGTGTAGAGGCAAGTAGAACATTCATGACAGCCCCCTTGGGGCTTTTATTTTACTGTGTGCATTTACTGGGCTATGAATACCGTGCATATACATAAAACATTGTATTCACTGAATAAATATGCAAAAAGTGTGGCCAATTGATCCGGTAAATCTTTGGATCATGGAATGTAAACCATCCGTCACCCATACACGTATCGGCTGCTTTTTATTCAGTGATTTGGACTGAAAACAAATGAAAGCAACCATCTGTCTATGTGTACCTTCATGGATTATTGCTGAACCAACTGCAACAGACCTGCTAGAGTGACAAACCTTCGTACTGTTATTGGTGGTGCTCTGGACTTTTTAAAACAAGTTTGTATGGATGGGTCTTCCCACTATACCTGACACTGTTGGGATGACATGGTGTCTTGGCTTCCATTGAGCATGCCTATCTTACATTTGATAATTGTAAACTCCTGAAATTGTGTATGTGCTAGCACCTTTCTTATACCATTGTCATCCTATTTGTTACTAGTGTTTATTAAAACTTTCCTCTCTCTTTCTCACAAGCTCATGTTGAGGAACAGTTTTACAATGGTCTATTAACCCCTTCCCTGCTGGCCGGTTTCCGCCCCCGTGCGGTAAACAAACGAACAGGGGCGGGCCATGACGAACCCCAGCCGTCATCAGCACACGAGCACCGTAGTGCATGACGGCTGGGGTTCGTCACCAGCATGGAAGGGGTTAATGTTGAATTGTAATCTCCCTGAAAACATTGCAAATAGAGAGGACTTCATGATAAACTAGCGGTCATTGAGTAACATATTCACATTTACATGCCTGACCAACAATTCCCTTGGAGTTTTCTTTGATATCTGGATCTTCTGTTCCAGTTTCATATCGGGAGCCATAGCATTGAACTTTTCCTCTCTGTTTTTCACCACAACATGTCTTTTGATTAATTTTCTGTTGCAGTATGGTTTTTTCACCTTTAGCTTCTTCACACTTCCCAAATTCCAGGACCCATACCTCAGGTAGTTTATGTAATTGAATTCATGAAACCCTATAACCAGTGACTCCGCAGTCTTCACATGCAGCTCCTAATCAACTTCCCGATCAGCATGTACCAAGTTTTTCACTAGAGCTATCATGTGTAAAACATTTGTCCAGTACTTGCAAAGTTCCAATTTTTCTTCACATTGATTGGCAAACTCTACGAACATGGTTTTCAGGTTTTCTGATTTTTAAATGAATGTAATGAACATTGCCTGGCTTTGCATTATGTCTTTTAAATGAAATGCACCTTGTGCCTTTTCCACTTCTGAGATAAGTTGTGCAAAACATAATTTGACATTCTTGTTTCAGAAAGCATTCCAACTGAATGTTCTTATTGCTTTAGATATAATACCTTGTAGCAAATGAACATAATGATTTCTGCTCAATACGGACTGGACAATTTTGCTTCCAAAGATTTCAACTCCAATAAGTGCCTTGTTCATTCCACATCCACTGTGATAACTTTCTGCACACCGCAATGCAACTTTTGTCATGAGGAAAATGCCCATCATTGGATAAAGATAATTAAATTCTACTGGATTCCTCTGTCCCACATCTCCAACAGAGGTTGGATACTGTGCGGTGTATGGTGGCCAGCTGGGAGGGTGTATAGTACCTTTGTAGCATCAATTTCTATGCGGTTTCTGAGGGGCAAGGCTGCGGTATGTTTAGAGGATATTTTGCCATAGGTTCTCCCATTGATTGTGAAGAGTCCTCCCGGGGTCGCTGCCTGCCACGCGGTCTGGTGTCCTTGTGGGCGCATCAGAGTTGAGTGTTGTATCACGTGGCACTCTCCACCAGATATGGTGGTCATGTCACGTGATAGCTACCTTCTGGAATGAAGTCCTGGGTCACAAAGGGCGTGGTGAAATACCTGATTCTGTTGCTGCAACTTGTGGTGGTCCTGGGTATGCGCCCCTCTACTCTAGCGACTGGGGCAGACTGGGCCCTTATAAGCCATTTACTATTAGCAGCGCGACAACTCATAGCGTGCACATGGAAACAAACCACGGCCCCTTCCATAGCTCAGTGGTACGTCCGATTGTGGCATATACTGGCTATGGAGAGACTCTCTCATAACATAGTGAACACTGAAAAGAAAATCCAACGTGTTTGGCAGCCATTGATATCCTATTTAATGGGCATAGAATTCACTTGCTTTAGCCCCCCGAAGCTGAGGGCCCTGTAACTATTCCCAAATGATTGAAAGACATCTATGGTTTGTCCCAGTGGGTAATCTTGGGCACCACAATTGTCGACTGACCCCTCCCTCGCCAACCCCCTTCTCCCCTTATTTGGAATGCTTGAGACGCCTAACACCACATGACACCTCACGACCTGTACAGTTAGTGTTACTTTATTGTTACTGTTCTCTTCCTTTTACTAAGGCCACCCTGGCCATGTTCTCCTCCAAGTACACGTACACATATGTAATTGGTCACAGCGGGGAATCAGGGACTACATGAGTCGTCTGGCGATCGGATGCTCTGCAGGGGAATGACCGCACCCCTTGATCCCATATGCTAGCTGTGTCTCTCTGGGGCCCCGGGTCATTAAACTAGTAAGCACCTGATTCCACTACACTGTCCAACTCTTCACATGACCAGCAGGCCTCTTCACAATTTGATCTGTTACTGGTGCAATGTTTAGCTTCGTATATCAAAAGTGGACTCGGACACTTGTAACTACGTTACAATAGGTTCTCTAGATAACCCTCATCAACGCTATGTTTAGTATTGTGTGGTTTATATTGATTCTCCGCCCCACATAGACATTGTGGCATTTATCATTGGGTGATCTAGTGTGCTACATGACAGCCTCAAGCCTGAGGCAACCTCTGGAGTAGCGTAGTAGTGTCCAGAGATGTGTGTAGGTACCACCACGAAAGAAGGTTATTCTTAAAAAGCAAACCTACATCCAAACAACTACTTTAATTATAAACGGATGTGATTTGTTATTAAAAGAAACAGACAGGTATACTTTTTGATCAAGTGACTGGATCCTCGCATAGCACTTTAAACAGACAGTCAACATGTTTCTGCTCCTTATTGCCCAGCCGGGTCTATGGAGCATTCGTCAGGACAAACAGATTAAAATTTATACTCACACCTTTTGTGTAGTATTCAGGGGTCCTAAATTTACCCACCGTAGTTTTATTGTAAGGCTCAATTTACCTGTAATAAAAATCAAATATGTGACCATTTTTCAAATGCACTAGGTGTACCTCTGCATGTACACAGCTTCCTATAGTGGCACTATTTAGTGGTCAATTATTCACAAATATTATTCACAAATATTATATGTGACACTTATTATTCACAGTTATAGCATACTGAGTGGACTTGTTGGCGAATCACATTAGAGAATCCCTAAGTAAGATCAAAGGGGCACGTTAATTCAATAATCAGTAATCAGTGATGGTGTAGGACAGGAGCAATTGCTCATGTTTTAAAGCCCCTGTTCTCGTTTTATAGCAAAAAAAATTGATACCTCACTATTGATCACGGTATATCTTTGTATCTCTGGGAAAAGAGCGCAGACTTAGTGGAGGGAGTTTATGTCAAATTTTCTTCCCTCTCACTCTTGTTATAAAAACGTTTCTCACATTCACAAAATATATGTTATAATTGTTAGTTATGTTGATATAGACTTGCTGAGAACAGCGTTTGATATAATACACAACATGCATTTGGTTTTCAGAGTTTTTACCTTGTCAGTAGGAAATATCTACGTCCTCGGGGGATTTGGACTCTGGAGTCCCAGGCTGTAAGCAGAAGGTAAAAAACGTTACCGTTACAAGAGCCTTTGTTACCCTCAGCGTGATGTTGAAACATGCCGCGTTAATCTTCTCACCTACAGTTTAAGGCGAATTCCGCGTCTGGTGCTGGCTCTACCCCCGGACGCGGAAACGTCGTCTACATGCTGCATTTCTAGTTTTTAGATCATGGAAGTAGAGAGAGGACAAGTAACGTTAGGATGTCGTCAGCACGCTGCATTTCAAGTTTTAGATCATGGAAGACGGACAAGTGGCGATAGTATATTATTAGTAAACGATTCGCCATAGCTATGCTCTACTTATAACATTAATAACCGCTGGATTGTGGTTATCATTTGTACAATCGATAATTTTTATTATGCAGTTACAAGTATTATTTGTTGTAATACGATATGTTGGCACAATAATTCAAAATTAAAATTAAAAGACGGAGTTCATGGTAACTCCAATGGTGATATACCAACAATATTATTCAGCATTAAGCATCCCTGTATGTGCTGTGATAAAGTATTAAAAACAGCCCTAAATATAACTATAGAGGAGTGCAGATGGCAGCTAGTCCTTAGGCTATCAATAACTACTAATATATCCTGATTGATTCAGTTGCTATGATCTTTAAAACACAGGATATAGACATTGATATATAGTTCTTATTCAAGAAATGCAGCGTGTTCACAGCTCTCTATTGATATATGCGTAAAAGCCATAGCTACTGCACAGAATTATAGAGCGTTGTCCTTAGTATTGATGGTTACATTCCCTCTGTGTAGAAATCATAACGATCAGGGAAGGTAGATGATGCGATGTAAAGGACTCAATTTGAATATCCTGTATCTGGACGTCTACTATGTCAAGACATAGCTATAGGCCATGTCTGTGCAGGGATTATTACGCAAAATGGTGCCATGGAACATTGTCGTTAAGACCACTCAGGTGGGTTTTAAGTCTGTCTACCCATCTTTGTTCCTTCTCATATAGAACTTTCTCAGCATTGCCGGTCTTGTCTCTTAACATTTCAATTACTGTCCATTTTAACTCTTCTGCTCTATGGCCAGTTTCAACAAAATGGGTACAGAGTTTTGTGTTGTTTTTCTTCAGCTTTATATTGCTCTTATGTTCCCCAATTCTTAGCTTTACTTTTCTGCAGGTCATTACTATGTATTGTTTACCACAGGGACATGTTATCATATAAATAACATGTGACGAGTTGCAGTTCGTATGCTGCCTTTGAGTCCAAAGCAATGTCTCTGTCAGTTGTGGAGTTTTTGTTGTAGTTGTTAAGTTGCAAACGAGACACGTTCCACATGGGGGGTGTCCTGTCACGATAGCCATCTCAGTATTCCATATTTGTCCACTTGTAATTTGTTTCTTCGGACGTGTGTGGACAAGGATATCTTTTAGGTTTCGCGTTCGTCGGTTTGCGAATCTGGGTTTGGGCCATTTTAGATTCCCTGATGTCAATATCCGCCAGTTCTTGTTCACTATCTTTTGGACCGTGTAGGTTGCCGGACAATATGTTGTAACACATGTGACCAAATCTCGAACAGGTTCCTTTGTGATGGTTTCAAGTAAGCAAGTTCTCGGTTGATTTTTTGCTCTCTTCCGGCATTTCGAGATAGTGGCTTGTTTGTAATCCCGACTCTGCAGCTTCCGACTCAGCTCTTGTGCTTGTTTTCTGTAGTCATTATCTTGGCTGCAATTTCTTTTCAACCTTAAAAATTGGCTATAAGGCAGGTTGTCCCTCAAAGATTTTGGGTGGAAGCTCTTGCATGATAACAAGCTGTTCTTTGCTGTAGGTTTTGTAAATGTTTTTGTTTCGATCTGTCCATCTTTTATAAAAATCGTCAGATCTAGAAAATCAATGCTAGTATTATCCGATGTGAACATACATTTTAGACACTTTTCTCTTGTGTTCAACCAGTCAATGAATAGATTTAGATCTTTCTCATTCTTCCATATCATCAGAATATCATCTATATAACGCTTCCAGTATAAAATACTGGTAGCGAAAGGATTTGTGTCAGCAAACACATTGGTAGTTTCGAAATTGCTGACATACAGGCCTGCTACCGAAGGAGCAAATGCACTCGCCATGGAAGTACCATGGCTCTGTAAAAACAGGCTTCCATCAAATTCAAAATAATTCTCAGTCAATGCCAGCCGGCAGCATTCTAGGACAAAGTGGTGTGGTGTTCGGTAATTCCACTCCTCCATAAATAATGTGTCCTCGAGCATTTGTAATGTCTCTTTCTGTGGTAGACTTGTATATAATGATTCACATCTAAGCCGACCAATAACATGGTCGCTTGTTCAAAAGGCATCTCCAACACTTGATTGAGAAGATCTCGGGAGTCCTTTAAGTAGGTCGGCGTTTTCTGGACCAAAGGTTTCAAAAACTGGTCCGCGAACTGTGATAGGGGCTCTAATATTGAGCCTATGCCCGATACTATCGGGCATCCCGGTGGTGGGGATCTATTTTTAGGCGTCTTCGGTAAGGAGTAAAAGAAAGGGATCTTAGGTTCTTTCGTGATTAAATAGTCTGCCTCTTTCTTTGATATCCATGCATTTGTTTCTGCCTCATAAACCATCATCGCAATAGAGTTCTGCAGTCTCGGGGTTGGATCTGAAACAATTATTTTGTAAAACTTTTCATCCGCAAGGAGGGCTAGGCATTGTTGTTGATAGCCTTCTTTCCCCAGAATCACTATGCCTCCGCCCTTATCCGTGGGCTTGATGACAATATTATCATTTCCCCGCAGTTCTTTCAGTGCTTTTCATTCATTCTTTGTAAGATTTTGGAAAGTCTGGTTACTTCCGATACTCATTTCATCTATACCTTTCATGATGGCTTGTTCAAAGGTTTGGATTTCTACAGGGACTAAGGTGTTGGGAGGATTAAATGTGGACTTTCTCCTCAAGTTGGTATCTCCATCCTCTGTCCTTTGTTCAGTTCCAGTGAAGTATGCTTTTAGTTTCAAGGTTCGACAAAATTCCGCCAATTCACATTTAAGTTTGAAAGTATCTAGGGTTGGGGTGGGCACAAATCCAAGCCCTTTGTTTAGGACTTTTGATTGGTCTTCAGAAAGGACTAAGTCCGTTAAATTTACAATTAATGACTGTTCTTGCTTGTCCCTGGTTTTTCGGTGGTCATGCTGCGGGTCAGCATATTCCTCTGCTGATCCTGCCAGGTTAAAGTTTTGCGCCGTCCTCTTTGTTGTTGGCCCCTTGCTAAAAAAGGCTGTTGGTTGGGGTTTTCGGCTCCCGGCATTCGTAGGCCCATCATATGAGGCATTTGTTGCATCCCCTGGTTATAGGGATTCATCCAGCCTGCATACGGTGACATATATGGTTGGAAATATGGGACTTGGGTTCCAGCAAAATATTGTCTCGGCCACCTATTTCCTCTCTTCTGACAACGCCGGCCCGAAGTGGATGTAGGTGGCTTGATGTGTACTCATGCATTGGTAATACTGCTGTACCTGTTGTCCTCTATGCTGCCGGCCCGACCAGGGTTGTAGGCACCATCCCGTGTTTAACAGTGCTCACGTTCAATAAAGGTTTTTGAAAATGAAAAAATAAATATATATATATATATACTGGATTGCTCTTAAAAAACAGCTTCACTGCAGAAAATTGATAGGGCAGGCTGGTCAGCAAGCTGAGCACACACATTTTGGAAATTAGTTAGAGCTGTGTATACTGTTGCGTAGTTTGTGACTAGAAATTGCATTACTGAGAAAAGCCCAACCTTCTCCAGTGCAACAGTATTCTGGGAATTCAGGGAATGAATTCCAGCCCACAGAGGTACTGGCTTTTCTTCATCCTTCAGTCTGCACCGAATAAGCAATATGTTAAATTCAGTTAAATCAGCTTTGTAGACCCCAGCATCAGGTAGAGCAAGATCCTTGTCCTCAGCCACTTTGAAACGTTCTGGTAGACTGGGACGTGTTGATAACTTGTAGTGATTTTGCAAATGTTGGCAAGGCATTTGGTTTTAAGTTTGCAGCTTCATTTGTTTTTATACCATCAGCTGACATCGTTTGTTCTCCAGCAACTACATCATTGGTACAGTCTTGAAAAAGCACCATGGCAGTATTATGTGTGCTGGATGTTCCAGACAAAGAAAAGCTGTCTTCAAAATCAAAATTCTCACGAGCAGAGACTGTAAACCATTCCTAGAAAAGTGACTTAGAAGTGGTGTGCAGTTGGATTCAGAAGATTTTAAAGCATGAGCTGCCAACAAGTTCCTACTCCACACAGAGGGCTTGACTACAAGTTTAATGGTGTTGGAGCGAGGTGGCACACCACTGCACCTTTCCCGCACTGCCAAACTTGACCACCGGCCGCTCTCCAGATTAGGAGTTTTCTCCTGGTCTGGCGAGCAGTCCTTTGGTTTTCTCACAGAGGTGCCTTTCAAAAAGGCACTGCAACAGAAACATCAAAACCCTGTCATGCATGGCTTGGACTGTGAAGTTCATGCCGTGCAGGAAAGAGGGTGCATGCAAATAGAGGGAACACCATTTGCACCCCTGCATGCATCCCATGGGCCAAGAGGCACCAGGCAGCCGTTAGGGCCCCTTTTGTTACTTCACCGCCACCCTAACAAAAGTGATCTTACGGGCATGGTTAGGGTTGCAGTGAGGAAACTTATGATAGGCTTAGCGGTGCTGTACAGGCACCGCCAAGCATATTTCTGCCTCAAGACCACTGCGCCATGGTTGGGGATCGTGGATCCCTGGCAGCTGTGGCAGTTCACTCATGATCTGACCGCTGTACTTGTAATACAGTGGTTGGATCCCTGGTGCAGCAGCCTCTGAGTGCCAATGCACCCCCACTATGAGATTGGTGGTCCGATGGACTACTGAACTTGTAATCAGGCCCTACTCATTATAACTTGTTGATACAGCAATCCTATTCATTGAAGTGATTAGCTCTCTAGTTCTGCACTTGTCACAAATGCATGGGCAATCATCATGTGCAGTAGAGTTTTCTTTTTGCTGAGATGTAATTAAAAAAACATGATTTGGAAAAGACAGTACATTTGCTTAGCATAAGCCTGTCCTTTCATGGGATTGTCTTCCACTTTTTCGCTTATATCTTTAAAGCCATCATCAATGTTGTTGACTTCTGTTCCAAATTCAAGGACTTTAGTTTGTAAGAGTTTTGCTTATATTAAACAATGATGTAAAACATTTTAAAACAACATCAGACATTCTTGTTGACTCCCATGATTTGCAGAGCTCTCGGGCATCACAAAATGTGTCATTAAGTCCAAAATCTAAATCTTTTAGGACATTTCTTAAAATGGTTCCTGCTGATTTTACTGCATCCTGTGATCCTATTCTGGCATTAAGAACTTCAGGAGTCACATCAGCTGACAACACCATTGTGTGGGGGGCACAACATTTATTGTGCCCCCCTTAAAGTAGCACTATAAAAACCTCTCATTAGCCGCACCCCACTGCAGCCTGTTTAGGCAGTTTTAAACTGCCATTTACACCTGTCCAAATAGCCCTTTTTGATAGGCCCAAACCTTCCTTTTTAAAATGCATAAGTCACTCCGAAGGTAGGCCTTAAATGCCCAGAGGGCAGGTACCATGTTATTTAAAAGTAGGACATATATATTTAATATTTTATTTGTCCTGGCACTTGAAAACCTTCAAAGTTGTTTTTCACTGTGGCAAGGGTGGCCCTCCTATAGACTTGCACTGGTTTACCCTATTGCAACTAAAAAGTGCTAAATTTAATTTGGGAACAGCTATAAATATAATTCAAGGGCACATTTTAATAGTAATTTGAAATCCAATTTAATGGTAAAGTCACATTTTACATTATTGTTTTGTAAAAGCCACTTTTAGAAAGTTGCCTTGTTCCTGCCGAAATCCAGAATGTCTTTCTGCAAGTAGCCATCACTCAACTACAGATGGCTCCCCTGTGGTGAGATGAGTATTGCTCCCAGCCAGTGAACAAAGGGTCCTAGGCATGCGCAGGGAGTTTCCATCTTTGACAGGGTGGACTGGAGTGCTGCACCTGATCCCTTCATGGGCTTCAAATATTGCCTACATTGTCACTGGTAGATGACACTTACCCATAGACATGCCTCCCTTTTTTCTTTCTAGCCATGCTGACTCCAAACCTAGTGTGAGGGGGAGCTACCCAAAATAGTTTTAGGGGGTGGACAAATGATTGCCCCCACCCACAGGGTGGCATTAGATATCAAAGTGGCATCCCTAGACTTTCTCCATAACATAGCAACACAAAACAATGAACGAGAGAATGCTGAACACTGTAAAACACTCCCCCCAGTCACAGATCTGGGTTCCTTGATCACTGTGCCACTGGATTCAAGCTAGCCTAGCTGATATGAGTGATACCCCTTAACTGGTCCGAGGATGCTTGTTTCCATTCCATGGAGGACCTGGCCTGGCAGTTCGCGCTGGACTGTTCCCATGGGAAGCAGGGTCAAGACTGATTTGCATATGGCCTGGTCCAAACTGAGGTGGCATGGTGAGCAAAAGAACAATCGATTTAACCCAGATCTCTTAACTGGGTGTGAGTATTTGAAAAGTTTCAGCACTCCGTCTATCATCTTGTTGTGTCTCCTCAGAACACTCCTGGACCTTGGAAGAATCAAAGACTGGATTGGACCTGCTTGTCTTAAATCCAGGACTTTAGAATTGACTCCAAGAGTCAGTTGACTGACCTTCTGTTTGTGGTGCTCCACCTCTTTACACCTTGCCCTGGCTCCAAGCTGCTGCAAAGACAATGTAGAGTTGACAACCCCTTTGAGTGAAGGCATAGCACATCCTATTTAGTTGCAAGTGGGTATGTGTCCAGCTCTGTCCTCCATCCTGCCAGAAGATGCCCCATTCTGGCACGCCTAATCCCTCTATTGTGTGATTGCCTGGGAGGAATCCACAAAGTCTAACTTCAGTTACACCCAGTCGTATGAGCCAAGACAGGCTGCAGGGAAAAAAAGGCTAAGGGTGGGAAAATGTAAACTTTCTAAAAATAGCATTTTCATGATTGTAATTAAAAATCTGACCATATCATTAAAGAGGATTTTTCATTACAATTGTATAGATACCAAATATGAAGTGGCTACCTGGTATCAATCAAAAGTTAGAAAAAATTATGTAATAAGGCAACCCAATGTGAACCTATATGGCAGGTAGGCTTCCCAGTAGTGAAAAGGGATGTTTTGAGTCTTTCACTACCAGAACATATAAAACGTAAAAGTACATGTCCAACCTTTTAACTACAATGCAGCCTGCAATATGGGCTACCTAGAGCCTACCTTAGGGATGACCTATATGCAATAGTGGGGGAGTTTAAGGCTTGGCAAGGGGATTATATTGTTAAGTCTATATGCCGGTTTAAAACTTCATTCAGACTGGAATAGCAGGCCTGGTTCATGTTTCAAGGTACTACTTAAACGGGTGGTACAATATGTGCTGCAGGCCATCTGTTAACATTAATTTTACAGGCTGTGGGTACATTGTATACCACCCAAAAGGGACTTATAAATACATGTAATATGCCAATCAGGTGTA
Organism: Lissotriton vulgaris; assembly: GCF_964263255.1. Taxonomy (NCBI): domain Eukaryota; kingdom Metazoa; phylum Chordata; class Amphibia; order Caudata; family Salamandridae; genus Lissotriton; species Lissotriton vulgaris. Next base: position 1,088,062,504 of record NC_141694.1, on the reverse strand, counting down.
CGCTAATCAAACCTTGTTTAGGGGAGTGAGCAGAAACTCTTTAGAACTGGTTAGAGATGGTAAAGTGCACAGGGTCCAACAAATACAAATTTAGGAAAATGTGAAGGGGAAAAGGCAAAACATTTGAGGGTGATCCTGCAGAAAGGGCCAAGTCTGACACAATCATTTTAACAACCTGTTAAAGGGAGTGGAAGGGAAGTGATGAACCAAATGGAAGATCAGAGTAGACATGGAGGAGGGCAAGAAGGACGAGGCCAAGAAAACGGAAAAGGGGATGCAGCCCATTAAGATTGCTCAAGGTTTATTTGTGGTCCTTTGGAACATTAAAAAAAATCACAACCAGAGGTCCCTGAACATACTCAAATAACAAAAATCCAGTACCCCAATTATTAGGACAGCTGACGAGATAACATCTGCCTAGTGAGTACCCTAATCCCAGTTGATCAAAAGTGGACAGTATGTGAAATGTATATTTGCAGAGTGTATTAACATACCAGTGCGTGCCCGATTTCCCTTCTTTGCCTCTTTCTGGCTTGTCTATTGAGGTATTTACAGCAGAAAGGTTCCCAATCACATTACCGACCCTGTTTCTACCACTCTACTTAAAACCAATCCCTTGTTGAGCCCAACATCATCCATCATTATTCTTGGATGAGATTTGGTATCCAAATAAAATTGAACCAGGCATTGCATGAGTAATTAAATGTACCCCACAGTGCCTGAAACAAACGAAAATGAAGTATTAGCTGTTTTGTGTGAATCTGATGGTTTGAATAAAAAACTAAAAATGTATGATGCAACGTTACTTGATGAATTGCTTAAACAAGCGTCTTTGTATTTATGGTCTCAACAGGTGAATGAAGTGTGATTTCCATCAAACCTGCTGACTCCCACCTCCAGTCGCCCTTGCTGCTTTCCTGTTGGTGGAGAGCTTCTCCTTGTTTTGGCTGTGCACTTCATGCCAGCGCCTCTTGACCTCCTCCGGTGACCTCCTCAACACTCACATTGGTGACGATGGCCTGCCATATTTCCGTTTGGGTTGCCAGTGCCGAACAGATGTTGATGGTGTTCTATCACCTCTGGTACGATGAGACACACATAGAAATCAGAGAACATCAGCAATGATGGTAATGAGGTACAAAGTGCAACACCAACCCAATAGGTCACAGCTCACAACAGGTCCCGCACGTGCGTAGTAACTGTCCACTCACATCTGGCATTGCCTGACACTTTGGTGATAACGCACAGGTACTACCACACATCCATCATGTAGTCATAAAACACACCGACTGCCATCAAATAGCCAGCTCCACCAAAACAGTGACAATGTACATTGGCATGCAGTCTGAATGTAAACATCTGCAAATCTTCAACATACATGTGTAACTCTGTTAATATGCATCTCCCCTTTCACATTGCAGAGGGACAAACAACACCTCCTGCAGAGCACACCACACTACACATCATTGATGATGAAGAGGACAACCTGCACATATGTCAAGACACCCTTCAATGGATAATGGGCAGCCTCCGCACCCCATCCCCAAGAGCAGGGCAGGCCTTCTGCCTGAGGTGAGCCCACCACCTGCACAGACCACAAAGCAGGAAACACACACCACCACGGCTGTCTCCCAGCACCCCCGACCAATACATGGAATTACAACAACGTGTGTGGGGTTGCCAGGTGGAGTTGATGCCATACATGCGTGTCTGAGTCCCATCAGGGGACACATACAGTCCCTATTGGATGCCCCCTGTACGCACCATGCTCCACCACAGACCTTGGCTGACCTTGCTGGGGCCATGAATCTAATACTAGAACTGTCTGGCCAGACAGGCGCCAGTGATTACAGCACAGAGTTGGTAAAAAAGGGTAGGTCAATAGAGACCATGGAGAAGATGTAAATCAAGTATTTGTAAAGTGCAAACAGCTACCCGAAGGCATCCCAGCGCTGTGGGCTGTCGGGAAGATTAAGCAAGCTATTGCCCAGAGTCATATGTTGCTGGGTTGACCTGCCGTCGGTGCCGGGGATTGAACCGTGAGCCCCAGATGCAGGCTGGAAGTATGTATGCCACGGCTGAACACCAGCAAGTAGTATCCGGGAACTTCAATGCCCTGCAGTACTTCATCTTGCCATTGCTGACACTGAGCCAGTCCCAGATGACTGCAGCCGGCACATCAACACACACAGCTCCGACCCCTGATGTGTCAGTGGCACATAGTGATGCTGCCACACCACCTTTGCAGTCTGTTGTGTCAGTGGCGCACAGTGATGCAGCCATCACCCCGCCACACACACCTGACGCACCGACACAGAACCTGCTTCAGGGGACTAAGATTGGGATGGGAATTACTGTGTGAGGAAGGAGGCAGTAGCATCCATCACCGCCATATGCCCAGTCCCTGCCTGGTTATGACCTATGCATCATGCCCTGGGAAATACCTCCTACTGACTCTCGGAACACTCTGCAACATTTACCCGGACCCCGACACGGACTCCCATTTCATCACTGCTGGCCAATTACACAGCACTCTTGCTGCGGACTGCACTCCCCCACTTCCTAATCACTTCTTATTCCCCAAAGGTCTCTGGTTGGTCCGCCACTGGGCTTCCATGTGATGTGGGCTTGGATGGCCATGTACAGCTCCAGCTCCTCAATCACTTGAATGTGAATAAAATATTCTAAATCACACAGATGTCACACAAATGTGTCAATACTATGTTCACTCACGTACGGAAGTATGGCTGAATGTAGGGACAATGATTGCACACGAAGGTACACCATGGTAACTGATATCTATGTCTAACTTTATTCGAGATTTGAAGGTTGCCTTTATCTCCTTCGGGGGTGATTGTGTTCTATTTGGAACGGATCCATAACCCGGATCTACCCACTGGTGCGCCTGATATCTGTGAGTTGTTTGGGGCACTACGGTCCTGTGACGCTCTCATGGCGCATTGGTTCCCCTGATGTTCCCTTGAGGCTCATGCGGCGTGGCTGGCAGTTCGGGCTGGACTGTTCCCATGAGGCACAGGGTCAAGGCTGATTTGCACATGGCCATGTCTGAACTGGGGTGGTGTGGAGTGCAAAAAAACGATGGATTTAGGCCCAGATCTCTGTACTGGGGTGAATGTATGACATTGTTCTGCATTCTGTCCATCAATTGTTGTTTTTGCATTTGTCACCCCGAGTGGGACGGATATGCTCAGACGTGAGTCCCGTGCTCTCCACACCACTGGAGGCAAGCTATCCTGGCTGAAGACGGCTGATAGCCAGAAACCAGTCCTAGGATGCTTGATTTCGGTCCAGGGAAGACATGGCTTGGCAGTTCGGGCTGGACTGTTCCCATGAGGCACAGGGTTAAGGCTGATTTGCATATGGCCATGTCTGAACTGGGGTGATGTGGAGTGCAAAAAAGAGATGGATTTAGGCCCATATCTCTGTACTGGGGTGAATGTATGGCATTGTTCTGCATTCTGTCCATCAATTGTTGTTTTTGCAAAAATACACAAAGGCACTTTCCCGGTTAGTTGTTCACACTTAAGGGTTGTGTTAGTACAGCCAGAGGGAGTAGTTCTTGTTGAACATGTTCTGTCAACACTATATCATTTTTGAATAATGTGGTTCATGAGCACTGTCACCGCCTTACATTACCACACATACTTTAGAGACATGGGGTTTACTTTCGGCATGCACAGCCACCTGTGACCTGTGCCAACACCTTTGGATTTCTCACGGGACCATAGAGTAAATAGTTCTCTATACCACTCTCCATGCATTTATCTGCATGGTAAGCGGCAGTGTCTCATAGTCACTGGAATTGGCTACACTCCAAGATGGCCGCTCGGCTCACCATCGATTAGCCGACGCATTACACACAGCAAAGGTATTCACGCACCACAGACTATCCACATGATTTACACGATAGTCACCTGTGACCCTGGCCAGTGTGTCTAGGGATCGTATAATTAATAGTTCACTAATGCGCTTTCAATACTTATATATGACAAGCGGTAATCCCTTATTATTGTAGGTTTTCTGCTTCACTCTAAGATGGCCACCTGGCTCACCATCCAGCACGTCAAACACACCACCAGCACACACGGACCACTGATTACCCACGTGACTGACTTGACGTCACTGCAATTGACACTACGCCAACACTAGCCGCCGACAACCTTCCACCATCCCGTTGTCGGCGGCAGGGTAGGTCATACGCAAGGAGCTTCCATACCCGGTGAGTGCCCTCATATTCCAGACTTGAAGGTTGCCTTTATCACTTTCGGGGGTGATTGTATTCTAGTTGGATCAGATCCATAACACGGATCTACTTGCTGGTGAACCTGAGTTGCTTGGGGCGCTATGCTCGCTCACCCGAGCCCTGTGATGCTCTCATGGCGCATTGGTTCCCCCAATGTTCCCTTGAGGCTCATGAGGCGTGGGGGCGTCCCTGAGCTACACTCTGCACACTAGGTGGGGTCCTCCATGTGGGTTGGGTCACTGGCGTTCAACAGGGACTCCTGGCCCACCACCCCTTCAGTGTTCTGGCTACCTGCCAGGCCACTAGCTGTGACTGGCTCATTGGGTGTCCTGTAACATTTGACTATGCCTATAACTTCCTTTTTTCTCTGACAGAACTCAATCGGTGTCCTTTATAAATTGCCGGCTGCTGTTGCAAGCAATTACTTGTTGACAGTATAGGTGAGTTCCATCATTGTCCTGACTGCTATTGTCTTCACCATCTATTGTGCTTGCCATTGACTTAAATGATAAGATTTTCTAGTTTTCTAAGCACATTGATCACACTATAATGGTAACTATGGCTAAGTTCACTGTCATACACTGCGTGATACAGTGACGACATGCTGGTGAGCAAACACATGGTATGAACACACAATGTCGGACAATAGGGTTTGGATTGTTGAGACACTGTATGTTTACATAACCATGTATTTTCAACATATTATCCCTACCCATTTTTGTTCCACCTTATAGGTCAACAACCAGAGAACTGGGTATGTACAATTCACTTACCTTTTTAGTGTAGCTAGCATTTCTTTGATCCTGAGGAAGTGCCCTGATTTAAATGACACTTAAGGCACAAAACATGTTGATCACCTGAGAGCAGGGCATAAACCACTAGATACATTGTGACTAGTCCTTTGCCCCTCTCACTCTTTTATATTAGGCAGTTTACCTTCTTAATAAATGGTTGGCTAGGACTAACTGACCTATTTTATACTCACATCCCTTCACATCTACACACACACTAGGACCCTCACCCCTACTGCACCCACAGGCAGGAACAAAAGATCCCTGAGAAAGAGCCCCAGTCTGGATGCCCGTCAGGTATTGCAGCGCTGACCTGACGAGGGGCAGATTCATATGATGAAGCATGACACCTAGCTTGCTGGGTGTGTGAGAGCTCTAGTTCTGACAAGGAGAACTCCCTCTCCTTTGCATACACAACAGTGGTCTTCAGTGACTCACTTGTCTCTACAGCTTCCTCCATCCCCAGCTCTAATCACAGAGGAACTTTGTACTCTCGTTGTACACAACTGACATCTATGCCCATGTGTATCCCTGAGACACATGGCAAATTGGATGACTGTGAAGGTGAGTACTAGCTGGGTCCCCATTGCACATCAACAACAATCTCACGACCCCCCAAGAAAGCACACGTTCATGTGTTGAGTAGGGCTGTGTGTAGCTGTGACCAAATCACTAGCAGGCCAGGAGTGGTGTCCTATATCACATGTGACAACAGAACTTCATGATGCATTCCCACTTACACATATCTGTGTGGACATATTCTGTTATGATATATGACATTGCTCCACATGGTCAGAGGTTGGACACCATACTCACACTGCTGAAGACAAGTAAGTGCACATGTCGGCCAGCACCGTTCTCAAAACAATGTCAAGCTCACAAAGGTTGAGCTTGCAAAAGGCACACACCCTCATTGCACGTGCGTCAGTCAGTTCCTCCCGATGCTCATTGTGGCACACAAGTGGACAATCAAATCAACACACCTCACAGTTAGACACCAGTGGGGTGGCATAGACTTTATTGGTAGGTGCATGTCAGTATAGACGAGGCAGTGGCCACAACAGCAGGGACATGCTTAAGACACTTACATGCAGCATGGGTACATGTCGAGGTTCAAAAAATGTTGGTGCAAAATTGGACAACAATCATCATGGATGGCAATGCTCCCAGCCCACCCTGCCTTGCTGGATGAGTCATGTGTTGTTTGGCGCCTGCCCATTGCCCCGTGTGAGGGGGCACGACTCACTGCCCATTGGATCTGCATACTGCTCTGCCACTGGAGTGTGCCGATTGTCTGCTTTGCTGACAGTAATCAGGTGAAAGGGTCCGACAGGTTCACATGTCATGCTACATTGCAATGTGTGTGCTCTCCTCCAGCAGTGTGTCCGTATTGGCAATGTTGCCACATGACGCTGTGTTGCTCCGACCATGGACCTGCACCACCTTGCACAGGTGTGTGAACAGGATTTTGCATGTGCCCAGTATGGCCCACCATTTGGTGTTTCTCGTGGAACCGGCACTCTTCTGAACTGCGGCAGTTGTGTGGAGGATATGCCACAACTCTGAGCAATGATTCGAATGTGTGTGCAACATTGGGCTGAACGGGTTACTGTTTCCTTGAGTGTCAAGGGCATCCCATGTGGAGGTACCTCAGGCAGTGGCTTCTGTGTGTGGGGTGTAGAGAAGTCGGATAGTTTATTGGTGCAATGCGTGTTGTGGGATTTGTTCACATCTGTCATGGCATCTCTCTCAGGGTGTTCGAGGCGCGTTCTGGACCAAGGTCAGAGGTGCAGGTGTCCTCCCGCCTTCTGCATTCGAACAATGGAGCTTTCATCCCTAATGTTTGTGTGACAACTACTTGCGTTTTCGGAATGTGATGTGGCTTTGGCGCTGAGATTGGGACACAGCCTTGGGATCATGGTATACGGATGGCGATATACACAGACACATGTTGGCCTGTGGTGCCAGGTGCCCTGCAAGGCCTTGCGCTGCTTGTGCAATCTCACTCCATCTCTCTCCCTCGCTCTCTCCCTCTCTTTCCTTTCTTGGGTGCATGGCACACCTTCTTCTGTTGGATTTAGTCTTCCAGGCTGTGTCTTACGGATTGTTCAGTGAGGACCTGCTAAGAATCATCCAAATGGTGTTTTGGCTTTTGTTTGTATGGTGTTTTGTGTTGGTGATTGCATTACTGTATGACTGATTCTCCATTTTCTGGCCACGCATGTATGTTGATTTTGCTGCTTGTGCTTCATTAGGCAAAATATGTGTTTTGGGATTTGTGGTGTTGGTGTGCAGTTTCTTAGTCCAGGTTGGGGGTGGGCCCGGGAGGGGGGGGGGGTTGTTGTGGCCCTCTTGGGTGTCCATGCTGCATGTTCAGTTGCTGGGGGGCATCTGTTGTTCTTCATGTGTGGCTCGGGGCTGTGCTCCCTTTTGTTGTGCAGACTGTGGTCCGACTTTGCACCAGGTCAAGGCAGGTTTTAATTTTCTACTGCTAAAGCACCTTATTGCCTGTTTTGTGTTATTTTCGCGGTTCTGGTGTGGTGTTGTCACGGCTTTTGGCACGGGAACGCCTACTCTGCATCTCATTTGCGATAGTTGCGGGGGTCCTCTGTAGCAAAGTTTTTTGCTGCTCCCATCAAGGGTAAACTGGTGCTGTGGGCTGTTAACACCAGCTTGTGAATGGGGTGGTACATTTATCATGACTTTGGCTGTGCTAAAGTGCAGTTAATTTGGCTATAGGTCCTTGTGAATATTCCCCTAAGTGTTCCTGAAAGGTAACCTAATAAGGATTTGTTACTCACTTCTGCTACTCAGAAACAATGCATGATTGACTAAGAAGGGGAATAAAGGTAAAAAAAAATTTTTTTGTCTCCCCTGTGTTTAATATTTAGGTCATATTAACTTGCTCGAGAGCACCCCTTGTCTGTAGACCAGATCAAAATAATTCATAAGTGAACACAGCTATTTACCATTGAGTATGTTAAGAGAGATACCACAGAGCCCTTGCAGTGGACTGGAGACACAAAGTGAATATTCATGCACATGAAGACAGCTTCCATCTTGCCTTAAGATAGCTTCATTATTCTATCCCTTTACTTTGCATTGTCATGAATGAAATGGTTGCTCCATAGGCGCATTTGTGTATTTTCATTCAGAACAGGAGAAACCCAATGCATATTTTTCTTCCATTCTCACCGCCTTAGCTCCAGCTGTCCTTTTTTACTTAAGGTCTGTGGCTACAGCTCCCCTTCTCAGAGATTCTTCTGAAATCCCTATTTTGAGTTCTACTGTGATAGTTGCTTTACCCTATTTTGTGCCTTTTTATTGCTCACAACGAAAACTCACCTTTTATCCACTTCACAGTTTCCTCAATAGGAGTATTTGTTGCTCTCTGCCTCTCACGTCATATTAGTCCATTGTCCATTCCTGAACTCCTGTCTAATGTCTAATGTCTACTGTACAAGATAGAGAGCCTAATGATTGTTACCAAACATTTGACTAAATATGTGATTGATCTTTCTGGGGTGCCATACTCAATAGTGAACTTGTTTAATAGGTAGATGGATCATGTCTCATAAATGATGTTGGAAACTTTGTTGCTGGATATGCTGGATGCACAATATGTGAGCTGGTAGAGAGTTGACATCTGCTCCAGGTTCACTCTGCTCACATAGCCAAGGTTGTTGCTCTCACAGAGTGAAAGTATTTTGCTTTCACAAAATGTTGTCAAGTATTTAATGGTTCTAATGATACATTTGGTGTGTCTCATCAGTTTGGGCTAATAAGGAAGCAAAGGGATTTTTTTTCTTCTTCTGGAACCCCCATGAGAAACAGGATCATATTTGTTAGATGGTCTCATTTTCCCATGCAAAGTTGTTGTTGATAAATGTACTGCTCACCAGTTACCTCAAAACAAAGTGTCATGAGATAATGAAGTTGCTGAGGACCTTCATGGAGCCATACATTTGCTATGTACAGTGTACAAACTATAGATAACCCTACACCTATGCTTAAAGATCACTCTTTGTTGCAGCAACAGGAATCTGAAAATGAAAATCAGTAATGGGTGAAGTAGAACTATAAAAGGGACCCTGGCACAGTGTGGCAGAACAAAACAGGTGGAGTGGTGGCCTCAAAATTGCCTTTTCCCCCAACTTTGCATATTTGAATTCTGGCCTTGTTCATGTTGGAAGGCACTGTATGATATGCACTGCAGCAACCCACTAGTTTCTACCCTTCTTTCATTAAGGCACCCAACAAATGTGTTTCTCCTGCATCATTGTACCCACAACATCAGAACATGGATTAAGGCCACTCCTACCACCCACCCAGCTCCTTAGTCTCCCTTTATATGGACTTTATTTCGGTATTTTCTTCCTATTCGTACAATTGTGTGTGTGTTTCCTGACTGGATTGAGGGATGTCAGTGTTCTTGTGCCGTTGATATTACAGTGGTCAAGAATCTACTTAGGGATTTCATGCTAAGGTTTGGTGACTGATTAAGGATGTATAGTAATCAAATAACTCACTTTGTTTCTACTGAAATACAGGATTTATATAAAGCACTATTGATAAAAATGCATTTTCACTGGGCACATCATGCTGAGTCATTTGGTAAAGTCGACCAATACAATAGATCTGACATCAACACATTTGCCAAAATCTGAGTAGAGACTCACATTAAGTGGCATGATGCACTATCCCTGGCACTCTCGTCAATGTGAGCCATATAACTTAGGAAGACTACATTAAGCTCCTCATTGTCATCATGGGCCACCCCATGCTACTTGCCTTGAACCTCATCTCTCCTGCTGCTCTTGACTGCATCTGAAAGATAATATGATTCTGCAATACTGCAGACAATTATTTTGCTGTCTTCAGCCTGGTGAGTGGATCCCTATCCAGGTCCATCACTGAAAGTCTGCCTTGCAGGCCCTGTGAAAGGGGGCATAAAAATGTCCTCTTACTATGAGCTCAGCTGCGGAGTGCCATGGAGTTCCTGCCCAGATATATTCTACACACTGCAAACTGATCTTGGAATATCTAAACATCAGCCCATACACCCCTATTGTGCCTCCTGCTACTGCTCTGCCCTCTAATTATTTCAACGCTACAATGGACCAATAAACAGCAAGGCTGCTGGGAGAAGCTTCATTGTCTGTGTCTATGAAGCCTGGATTGCCTCAGGGTTCATCCCCACCTTCTCACGTTATCAACTCATTCTGAGGTAGTTGTCAGCCCTCCTGCTATCGAATATTGCAGTGGGTCTGTCCAGCTACCTTCTCATGATCTTTATTGTTTGGGCCATGCTGTGCTACTGGATCTATGTCGTTACAACGCGTTATTTTACAACGCAGACCGTTACAACGCAGTTTTTACAACGCAGGTACCATTACAATGCATGCCATTACAACGCATGTCATTACATAGCAGATACTATTACAACGCATGCCATTACATCGTAAGTATAGGTAAGTACATCTTTTTTTTAAAAATGTAATAAAGTTAATTTAATTAATTTTAAAATAGTAAATAATATTATTTAATTTTAATAAATGTAATAAAAAAATATATATTTTAATTTAAGTAATGTAATTCAATTAATTTTATAGTTGAAAATATTGTAATTAATTTCTTTTAAATTAATTAAATTAATGTAATTAATTTAATGTATTTAAAATCGTAATACCCCTGTACCCCAAAAACCAAACCCAACCCTAAAACCTAAAAATACCCCTGTACCCCAAAAACCAATCCCAGCCCTAAAACCTAAAAATACTCCTGTACCCCAAAAACCAAACCCAGCCCTAAAACCTAAAAATACCCCTGTACCCCAAAAACCAAACCCAGCCCTAAAACCTAAAAATACCCCTGTACCCCAAAAACCAAACCCAGCCCTAAAACCTAAAAATACCCCTGTACCCCAAAAACCAAACCAACCCTAAAACCTAAAAATACCCCTGTACCCCAAAAACCAAACCCAGCCCTAAAACCTAAAAATACCCCTGTACCCCAAAAACCAAACCCAGCCCTAAAACCTAAAAATACCCCTGTACCCCAAAAACCAAACCCAGCCCTAAAACCTAAAAATACCCCTGTACCCCAAAAACCAAACCCAGCCCTTAAACCTAAAAATACCCCTGTACCCCCAAAACCAAACCCAGCCCTAAAACCTAAAAATACCCCTGTACCCCAAAAACCAAACCTAGCCCTAAAACCTAAAAATACCCCTGTACCCCAAAAACCAAACCCAGCCCTAAAACCTAAAAATACCCCTATAGCCCAAAAACCAAACCTAGCCCTAAAACCTAAAAATACCCCATATTTACTTAAATTAATAAATATAATTAATTTTATTAAAATACATAAATTAATATTTTAATTTATTTTTAATATTAATTAAATTAATAAAATAATGTAAAATAAAATAAAATAAAAATAATATACTTACCTATACTTACGATGTAATGGCATGCGTTGTAATAGTATCTGCTATGTAATGACATGCGTTGTAATGGCATGCATTGTAATGGTATTTGCGTTGTAAAAGTTGCGATGTAATGGTAGTGCGTTGTAAAAGTTGCGTTGTAACGGTGCAATACCGTGCTACTATATTGAAATGAATGGTAGTATGTGCCAGGAAGTAAACTGCACCCTTCCTACTGCCCACCCATGGGACCGTCGCTCAGTGTATCACAATTGCAGCTTTTTTAAAGACACTGTCTAGTCCTCAGCCTTTCTTCCTGTTGGATTGTGGTCATTATCCTCTTTGAAGAAGTAACCTGCCTTTATGTGTTTTTTATGGGAACCATCCTGTCAAGTGAGTCACCATTTCTGTCCTGATTCCCCTAGATAATGCTGGCTTCTATTTCCCCAATGAGAGTATTCTACCTCCTACCAACCATCTTGCTGACACTTCTTGTGGATCGAGAAATGGAAGTGGGTCATGAAAGGCAGTTTCTTGATAGGACAGGATTGGTTTGACATTATCCTCCATGCCTACCTGATTAAAAGTCAAGATTCCTTCTCTGATCTAGCACATAAACTACCCATGTCCGTGCTATCCTGCTACCAACTTCTGCCTGGTCTGATTCCCAAATCATTTGAAATTCTCCAAGGTTTAATAAATATATAACAGAGTTAGCAATTGATGTTCATTTAACAATGAGTGTGCCCTTTTTCTCTGAGACAAGAGTCAATGATTTTACTTTTTGATAAGTCTTGAAATATTAAGGTTCAAAATCAGCAAAGAGCCTCAAGTGTGTTTTCCACCCAATTCTAATGGTGCATACTTGATGAAGGGAAAAGAAGCAAATATCCACCAAAGAAGCACTTTCTCCATTTAATTAAGAGTGAGTACCTTTGTTTGGTAGAGATTCAACTCTTTGTTGCCTCCTCTTCCTCATAAGAAGATTAATTTTGTCATGAAATCCAGTGTAATGATGATTGAGGACCAAACACATTGCAGAAATCAGATATACATAGGAATACAGAAGGCATTACCTCCTAGTTCTTAATCTAACTGTAGCGTGGAATATGTACTAAATATTCACACTATGAGATGGCACTTACTAATCAGCGAATAAAAGAACTCCTGTTGGGTGGACATTTGATGCTAAGCTTATCTCTTCTCTTCTTGGATAATATTTAGAAAGGTTTTATTTCTGGCATAGATGTTCAATTCACAGAAATAAAATCTCATTCGGGAACACAAACAAAAGCATAGTATGTGCCCCAACTGACGCTCCACTTTGATGTAGCTGTAGTGTAGAATGTGCAAAAGCTATTCTCCCAATCAGGCAGCACTTAAAAATAAATCAGGGGGCAGATATAGTAATTTGAACATGCAGGGCAGGTGGTAGGGGCTGTAGAAGGGCAACAGACCATGCAGAGCAGGCAAATAGTGAAGTGGAAGCACAACATACTAGCAAACATCAGGAGGGTGGAAGGAGGAAAACTCATAGGGAAAACAAGGGGTAGGGAATAAGGGGGCAGAGGCAAGGTAAGCAAGCTGACCAAGCAGGACAGTGCAGAGCATTAGTGGATAAATAATGGACAATGCAGTGCAGACAACAAGGTGTAATGGCAGAACAACAGACAATTGAGCGTGGGAGGTAGGGGGCAGTGGCATTAACCTCTTCGACGCTCATGGCGAGCTCAGCTCGTCATGAGGCACAGTGGAGCTGTGCTCATAATGAGCTGAGCTCATCATAACGGCCGTGGAACGCCCACGCAGGGCTAATTCCTCTCCTGGGCGGGCGTTCCATTGAGTGGGCGGAGTCATGAGCACAGCTCCGCTGTGCAGCATGACGAGATGGGCTCGTCATGAGTACCGTGGCGCACACCCCCCCACCCCGTGGGGGAATTAGCCCCGCGGCGAAGGGGTTAACACAGAGAATGGAGGGCAGGGCAGCAAGCAGACCACAAAATGCAGCCAGCAATGGCAGTGACCGCACAACAGACTATTATGGGAAGATGGTAGGGACAATAGCAGCACACTGGACCATGGAGAGCATGAAGAAGAGGACATGGGCACACACACACACACACACAGACAATAGGACAAGAGGAAGGGGTTCAGGGCAGGAGGTGACCAGGGAGGCCAGACTGCAGAGGACAGGGACATGCAGATGGAAAAAGGAATGCACGTGGGATGAGACAGGCAGCAAGCTGGCCACAGATGGCAGGGAGGCATGGTTAAAGGCAGAAAACTGACCATGAAGAGCATGAGGGAGGGGCAGGGCACACAGAAAGATAACAGTGAGCAGGCGGGTAGTGTCAAGTGTAGGGTCAGCAAGATGACCATGTGAGGGCAGGATGTGATTGGTTGGCCACCTATAAATGAATGGCCAGGGCCAGCCGTCCACTGCATACAGTCAAAGACCTTGCACAATGGAGATGTTGACTGAATATGGTTAATAAAAGCTGAAATTCATTGAAAAAAAGCAAAGATGAAAGAGACATTACAGGTAGGTATGAAAATGTAAAGTCACATTATAGTTAGGTATTGTAATATAATCTTAGTTAATGTTTAAAAAAATTCACTGAAATAAACAAAGTGATGTTATAGTTAGGTGTTGAAAATTGTCAAAAACTAATGTTTCAAAACAAATTGAAATGTACTAGTTATTGTACAGTGAGCTAATTATAACTTGTGCCCCACCATGCTCTGCTTATTAGCTCACATATTGCACCAGTCATGGCATAATAAAGGATGTATGACGGTACGACGCGGACTATTACCACGCGTACCGTTACAACTAACCCTGGGCGGAGTTCGCGGAGTGGGGCTTCGCGGAGCTACGCGAAGTGGGCGAGAAACTACGCCCACCTCCGCACTCCGCGTAGCCCCACTCCGCAAACACCACTGGCCGCCAGCCCCGCCACCCGCCTCCCTCCTGCCCTCCCTAAATACTTTGAAATAAAGGAATCAAATAATTTAAAAAGCACTTACCTTGCCGCCGCTGCCCGCCGCGTCCCCGGGGCTCGCTATCTTCCTTCTTCCGTCTTCTTTACTAATGCGCATGCGCGGGCGGCCGCGCATGCGCATTTTCTCGTGAAAATGCGCATGCGCGGCCGCCCGCGCATGCGCATTAGTAAATCGGACGGAAGACGGAAGATAGTGAGCCCCGGGGACGCGGCGGGCAGCGGCGGCAAGGTAAGTGCTTTTTAAATTCTTTGATTCCTTTATTTCAAAGTATTTAGGGAGGGCGAGAGGGAGGCGGGTGGCGGCCAGCTACGCTCCGTCTGCGGAGCGTGCGTAGTGCCGCCTGGCTCCGCCAGCTCCGCAAAATGCGGAGTAGGCGGCACTACGCACACTCCGTGCACGGAGCGTAGCTGGCCGCCCACCGTTAGTTACAACGCGTGTTTTACAACACAAGTCGTTACCACGACTTGCGCTGTAGGGTGCGGACTTAGGAATAGTTTAATTTACTATTCCAACACCAGTCCCCGTGGATAGTAGGGAAGGTGTTGGAATAGTAAATTAACTATTCCTTGTCCTTGAGCGCCCTCCAGCGCAAGTCGTGGTTACGACTTGCGTTGTAAGAGACGCGTCGTAATGGTAGCGCGGGGTAACATCGGCGTCGTAAAGGATGTTCCCCCATAATAAATGACATCACTGAAGACACCATTCAAACTAATGCTCCTCAAATTACTCTGTAAACCACTAGATAATTAAAAAAAAGATAATAAAGTTCCCACAATCATATACATCATAGATTGACTGTATCTTCATGTGCGCACATACAAAATAGAAATAGTGTACCTGCAATGATAATTTGCAAGTTAAAGTGCAGTATGAAATTCGTATTGTTAACCAAACATAAAATGAGGAGAACCACTTAGGTTTTAAAGAGCCAAAACAGCCATGTTCTGTGAAAGATGACCAAAACATGAGCGAGAACACCATTGATAGTGATGTACTACAGAAAGGTACAAGCCCAAAAACAGAAAGAAATACAATAAAAAAACATGATATTTTTCAACAATAAAATATAAGAATTATTATCTTCTAACATTCAATTAAAGTATAATCATGGAGGTGGAAATGATTAACGTTATACATAACACAGTGAATCAATATAAAAACAAAACTCATTGAACGAATCAATGTAAAGACAAAACTATACAAAGATTTTTATAAATCACAAGAACCATAGGACATCTGGAGATTGGTTGAACATTAATTTCCACAGCACTGATCTCTGATTAAAGAAACTCCCAAGAAACTCATGAAAGTTCAAGTAAACAGCATCTACATTTCAACTCAGATCTCAATTAAATTCAATGAAAGGAACATGAATAATTTAAAACTTACTACCTGATAATTTAAAACTTACTACATGATGAGGTCACCACAAATTGCATTGAATATTGAGTGTAACACATTAATATGACACAAAGAGACTACAATACCCAGAGAAGCCTCCTTGTTGGCGGGGAAGGGAAAGTGATTTAAGGAAAACGACACTGCAGCACTCAACATCCTTTGTGGGACAGCTTGAATCCAGAACCTGGTTGTTGTTGACGCCTCCTGTTCCTCGTGGCTGAAGAGTCAAGCTTCACCTTCTTCATCTAAAATCAACCGACATCGGTGGGCATTCGACTATCGTGCCCCGGGTCACTGGCAAGTGATCCAGACTCTGTCCCCTCTGCTTTCAGGTTCTTCTCATCTCTGATTTAGCCTTGGATCAAAACGAACACTTTCCACTTGGACGCCAGCAGCACTTTGCAGCAGATCGCCATTGAAAACGATGACAAAACCCGACACGAAAAGACACCTATGCACCTAGCTTCCCTGGGTGAGGTAACTTGAGTACTCAGGTGCATCGGTGGGTGTTGACTCTAGAACCCTCTAGTTCTAAAGGGGTTTGCTCCAAGTCCTCTTCTAAGTGTGCTTTATCTGTAAAATTCCATCTGTGACTTTCCCCATGAAAGTTAATGGTGATTCGCAGCCGTGTTTAGACACTGCACGTGTCCCCCATGGGTCTCCTGTGTCACTACCTTGGGTGGTTCCTGGTGGCCCCAGCGTTTCTACAGGCTCTAGGCCTTGTATCTATGCAAGTCATGGTTCTTATACCACTTTCTTGATATATGGATTGGTACGCCCCTAGGGCTGAACGTATATTGTGCTAATTTACTGTGTGTTAATAAGTTTATTGAATGTACTTTTGCCTCTAGCCTCATAAAGAGACTAGTGGGATGGGTTTAGAATAAATACATATATTTTATATATATACCTGTTGTGGTTCTCCTTTCATCTAGTCATTCACGAGATTATAGACAGGCAAAACAAGCTGCTTTACATTCCTCCAAGACTTAGCCTGAAGGCTGCTCCCCACACCTACCACTAGGATAGCTTTCTATAAAGGTTGTCTTTAACCTTCCATCAATAAGGGCCGTTTGGGCTGGTGCAAGGTGCCCACTAAAATAGTGGACAGCATATGCCAGGTCAACTTCTCACAATGTGCCCCAAAGTGACACCTTCCTGCACATAAACAATCACCAGAATGCAGCATACATAGAAAGAGGAAAAAAACTAGGAGACATTAATACATTACTCCTCGTTGCGCCTTTCTACACCTCCCCTGGGGAGACGTAGCATTCTGACACATTTCCAGGTTTACAGTTTATCGTAAATCTGGAAATGTGTCGGGTCCATGGGTGTTGCTTGGGAACACTCAAATCAACACCCGTGGAACGCCCCTTCCACGCAAAATGCTGCATGTAAAGGGGCCATATTTACAAGGATACAGTGATTTTTTCTGTACTTGTAAATATGAGGAAGTAAAATGCGCTGCCGGTGCGTCACAAAACGTGACGCACAAGCGGTGCAAGGGGCTTGTAAATAAGCCCCTAAGGATCTCCAATGGGCAGCTAGAATTTCGAGGTATTCATGAGTTTGATTGTTGTTCGGTGACCTGCGATCTCGAACATCTTTGCAAGAAAATTCTAACTTTCTCATAGTTTCTTTCTAGCATCACATTCTGAATACATATTCTGACCTGCATGAAATATGACTGAAATATTCTCGAATGAAAGGGAGCGTACTAAATTGACTGTGCCAGGTTATTGGTAAAGAATCACAAATAATTTCCTTTGATGATAGCATTTCAACTAAAGTAACATTTAAGGGAATATCTACAGAACCGTATCATATACAATTTAATTCATATAGTAAAACATCTTTAATTCTGTTGTTATGTTTTACTTCGAACGTAATATGCATGCATGAGGAAATGTATTTGTTGTGAACTTGGAATAAATTCAACTTTATGCACCAATACTCCGAGCAAAATTCCTGTATGATTTGAAAATGAATAAAACATTACCTCCAAGGGACTTGGTGGAGCCCGCTGAGTCAAGTAATGAAATCTACTGCTCTCTGAAATTTCAATTAAATGAATGCAAGATGTAAGAATCTGCCTTTAATTATTTGTTAGTGGGTATAGGCTGCTTATACATAATTTAAACATAGTTTGATGCCTGAAATGAACGCATTCCTTTTGGTTGCAGAATGTTTATCTATTCTACGAATGAGCATTAGTTTAAGAGCCCAAAGAAGGCAATACATTTGATTGTCATGTATGAAACATAAATATAAGTTTTTGTAACATGGGATTACTTCCTATTGGAAGTATACTTTGGTGCTTGTTCATTCGTTGATAAGATTTTGGCAGCCCACATGCAATCGAGACCATTTCAGAACTCCAGAGCAGAAACAAGATTACTGCCACTGTTGATTGGCCATTGTGGAAATGGATAATGTGCAAATTGAGGAGCTGCATGCTGATGCAAAGAGCATTTGCACATTGGGCCTCACTGTGAATGGGGTATTGACACCTCTCAAGTAATAGGGTACTCGAGCATTATGTGAAAAGACTGCAACCTGCTAATGCTCATGGAAACTTTGAGCTGCTTTAGTCCAAAAAGCGAGGGATTTTATCTTCCACTGTAGGACGTGGCATTGAGCAAACATCTTGACTCTCAACTTGTGCAAAGACCCTTCGATGTTGAAAATCTTAGGCTGCATAATCTTAAAAATGTATTTAGACCTTGCTTGAATTTATAATGCAAAGCATTTTCATGAAAAAAAGCCTCTATTAAAAACACTAAGAAAACAATTTTTTTTATAATTAAGTATACTGGCAAGATCGAGCACTACAAAATGTAGTGCTAATAAATTAAAACAGAAACATTCTTTTGTGATACGACTCTGTCTGTATGAGACACAATGCAATGAGTTGAGTGTGTAGCATTCCCATTCAGAAAGCGAGCTAATGATAAAATAGCCAATCGGGTGAAGGGAAAACACCGGAAGCCGAGCTTCACAGTCCTGGGCGTGAATAGGAATGATCCTTTACACAAAAGAGAACGAGAGCCTCGTTAACGGATTGAGGTAATCCAGTGATATATAAAAGTAGCACTTAAACTCCATAGTGTACATTTATGATGTACATATGTTAAATGATGTCTTTCACATTCACGTGCAATTTAAGATAGGGATAGATGTTTAATCACCTGCATGCTGGGGGTGACAAAAGTAAGAACATGTATTCTTTGAGACGTGCTATTTGACCTTCGTTCTTCAAATGACAGATAGTGGGGAGTAACAGTTATGAATGCACATCACAGAATTTCCCTTTTGACTGATGACATTCTGCCACAAAGGACTCCCCCTCTGCTGGAGGGGCCTGTGGGCTGGCCTGCCTGGGCTCAGCTCTGCCTTATGTGATTGTGAGATTGGTGCTTACTGGGAACACTTGAACTGACTGGAACTGCACCTGCCGAGAAGACTGCCAGGAGGAACCGCCATCTGGACTTTGCCTGGTGTGCAGATCTGGGGTCTGTTGGGCTACCAGAAGGACTGCCACCTTCCCTGAATGTCCCTGTTGTGCTATCCTACCGAGTGTTAGAAGTGGGCGGGAACGGAAGGGCACGGCATGCCCCTACTTTTAAAAATTATGCTAGTCCGTTCCCCTACTTGTTTTTTAAAAAGCGTACCTGGAACTTCATTTTTCAGCCTGTGGGGTGCAGCGTGCACATTGAGGGAGGCCTCTGCAGTGCACCCGACTTCTTCCCCTTCCCCTCTGTGTCTAGGGGCCTGCAGAGTGACACTGAAAGGGCCATCAGTGTAGCATAGCGGGAAAACGGCTATCCCTGATGGCCCTGCTGCTGCCGTGAGCCCATGATTCACACCTCTTTTTGTGAGGACGCTGCCTGCCTGCCTGCCCCCACTGTGACCAATACAATGGTCACAACAGGTTACTTTGGTGTCACACAGACTGACGGACGCCAGCTGGGAAAAAAGAAAAAGTCTTCACTGAGGACTTTGTGACTTGATGTAAATCTGCTCTCAAGCCAGAACTGAAAAGCTGACCCAGCCCCACCAGCCTCTCCTGGAAATTATTCTCCGTGCCTGCCAAGAGGTCCCAGGCCCCTCCTTTACAGCTCTGCTCTTTTCTCTGTACCGGGGCCTGCAAGACGAGCCTTGACTGCCTCTGAAGTTGAACTCCACAAACATCAAGTAAGTTGTTTTATCTGCTGTGTTATTATTATTTTTTTTTCAATGTGTAGTGCCCAGTGGTGCGATTGTGTAGATATGTGTTTAATGGGCTGGTTAACAGAGTTATTTTATGTTAATGTATATAGTGTGCCTTGTTAATTGCACAAAGCAGCTTGGGAAACATAAGGTGCATTACGAATTTAGAAGTATCTAAATATGTCCATATGTGGGTGCGCACAAGTAAAAAAACGTATACATGCATGAAAAAATACAAGCATGAGTAAGGAAATGAATGCAAGTCTACACAGATAGCGCTTTAAGTGCGTCGCTACTCATAATATCGCTTGAAGTGCGTCACTACTCATGGACTCAAGGAGCCATTGCCCATAGACACCATAAATGTCCATTCTTCGGGCGTTGTACCCTGTGGGTGCCCCTTTAAACCCTGGGCCTGAGACAAGGGATAAGCTGTCTCGAGCAGCGTGATCTATTTTATGTGACCTTTTCTTTCCAGTTGCTGGTTGTAAGCAGTGTCCTGTTTCTTAAAAGATCCTTTATTTGAACCTTGGCATAGGCAACAGATCCCGCTTTTGGGACCTTATAAGTATTTAGTTATGCAGCACAATATCCTTAGTGCAACAACATCAACTGTTGCATGGATTGGAGGGAGAACATGGCGGCAGACGGCTGAGCTGCCGTGGTGCTCCGTGAAGCGGGCTTATGCTTGCTCTATCCGGTGACCCGACTTGATCCCGACCCAGCCAAAATGACTATACTTGTGGCCTTATTCAACGTTTGCTGCCTGCTCTAATTTTGGAACCTCGCAGATTTTGTAGTCTAAGTACTTTGGTACAGGAGTCTTTCCACCTTATCTATGCCTTGCTGCAGCGGCCGCGTTACCGCAGCAGTTTCCTGTGTCTCGGCGTTTGGGATCGGCGATAGTGAAGAAACGCCGCACGCTATCTTGAGGCACAAAGTTTCCCCCGCGGTCCTGCGACGGTGGTCTGCAGCAGGGACAGGAGAGCCCGTAATTTGGTGCGCGTTTCCTGCGGTATTTCCACGAGGAGCTGTGAGGAGTCAGCATCCTCTGTGAAAGTGGCTGACGAGGTGGCGGAAGGGTGTTCCAGGAGCAGTAAGGGGAATGTCCAAGTGGTGGGCAGCCCAGAGTTGAACTCCCCCCCTAGATTAAAACTAGATCCAAGGGGCAAAGTGGTCAGAAAAGGGGGAAAATGCTAGTAAAGTTTTCACCTAAGGCAGCCCCACCGAAGGAAAAGGGATCTTCTTCCTAACATCAGAGGTGAAAAGCAAGTGCACTCGCTCAAACAATGTTAAAATAAAGGCTAAAACAAGGGCAAATACCAAGAGCGTTAATATTGAAGAAGTGAGCTCTAAAATCATGCCATTTTTGCGCTCGTATTTTTAAGGCTTTGCCGCAAGTGTTGCACCTCTCTAAGAATCAGGAAATGGCTGCCTTTAATGACGCCGCAGATGTAGGTTTATCGCCTGTAATGGCTCATGACACTGCTCTTAACCCCTTCCTTCCGCCTACATTGAGCTTGTCTTCGGTACCACCTATTGTCACAGGTTTGGTCCGAGTATTCCCTCATCCTCTATGCATGAACGAGTAGCGCCTACAGTGCCGCAAGCTGAAATCTCTGCTGATATTCCAGATTCTTTAGGAAACTGGAGTGTCTCGTTAGCAGCAAACAGCTCACTATTAGCTTCTACATTGGTTGAAGGGAGGCAGCACATGGACAGTTCTGGAAGTCCGATGGGTGGTACAGGTCTTGATGGGGGAGAGCAGATAGAGCTGGGGCCTTCTGCTATTGTTGTTGCTGAATCTTTTGAGGGGTTCGTAGCTGGAGCAAGTAAGGAATACCCTGCAGAGAACAAAGCTGAAAAAGAGCTCTCACCCCCGGCCACTATACAGCAACAGAGTGATATACCTGTCTCTGCTAGTTTGATACAAACGGTACTCGCAGTTGGCATCACAGCAGATCATTGATGGCAATGTTCTCTACACTCTCCCAGGATATAAAGAGGGGCTTTGAGGAGTCCTCAGCTAATCAAGCAGAGACGAGGAGCTACCATGAGTCCCTAGATACCAAACTTGATGGCCTGGAGTCAAGAACAGGTGTACTGGAAGAGAACATGGGAGTATTGTCACTACACGTAGACAAAGTCGAGGAAGACATAGCGAAGTTAAATAGAGAGGATCAAACCCTTCAGGACAGGATGGAGGTCTTAGAAAACAACGCCAGACGCAGCAACATACGAGTCCTTAATGTGCCTGAAGGATCTGAGGGTTCCGAAATTAAACAGTTCGTGGTTCAGCTTTTGAAAGACTCACTAAGCCTGGGCTGTTCAGTGGAGGAGCTCGCCACTGACATCCAAAGGGTACATAGAGAACCCTTTAAACATAACCCACAAAGGCTTAAACCACGTAAGATCCTGATTAACTTTCACACATATGCCCTCAAGGAACAAATTCTCAATCAAGCCCTTAAACAGAAATCTTTATCAGGGAAGGGGTTCTCTTTTCAAATAAGATCAGACCTGGCTAGGGTCACACTGGAGAGACAGTGGGAACTAGGTAGGCGCTTAGACGCTTTTAGGAAGGTGGGCGCTACAGCTAAGATAACATTTCCTGCAGCGTTAAAAGTTATGCACAATAATAAGATGTATAACATCAGGACAGTGCAGGCAGGGGATGAGCTTTTGTTGGAGCTGGGCAACAGGGCTTCTACATTGTAGGGGAAGGTTGTGTTCTATGGAGCTTTGAGTAAATTTAAATTGAGATATCTTCCCTCCTTTGTTTAAGAATTTAGATAAATGATAGATGCTTGGAAAAAAAAAAGAAAAGGTACATATATACACAAATGAGAAACTTAAAAAAAAATGTTTTTTCATCTTTTTCATATTTAGTTGCACATAAATTAGGTTATAATGTTCTTCAAACCCAAGGGTCGGGTATCAGGTCAGGTTGGGACTGGATGGGCTAGCCGGGGTCCGTAGGGGGGTGCCATCTACTGGATTTGATCCGGTTAGATACATCCAGGGTTCCCCGCGGGAAGGGGGGAGGTAATGGGTGGGGAGGATGGGTTGGGGGGGGTTAAAAGCAAAAAAAGTCCTCATTTGTCATTCCAATATTTTTTTTTATGGAGTTCAGCTGTTACTTCTTGGACGGCAGATGAGTCTGTCCTGGTTAGAGTGGTATAGCGGCATTCCTGGGTTTCAGTATTATTATCTGGTAAGAACTTGGCTGGTCCTTTTTTTCTATGGGTATGGCTAATCTAAAGATATGTTCCTGGAACATAAATGGCCTGCGGACTAAACCCAGGGCTAGAAAACTGTTTCAGTATCTCCGGGATATGGATGTGCAGGTCATCCTGCTCCAGGAAACTCACCTGATCCAAGCTGAGTTAGATGTACTGGTGAAGAAAAATAGGTGGATTGACTTTGCGGTCTCCACCTCCCAAACTACAAATACAAGGGGAGTGTCCTTGATCTTTAAAAAACAGCTAAAGGCTAGATTGATAACCTCCATGGCGGACCCAGGTGGCAGATGGGTCATTGCCTTATTAAACATCTTGGGGGCTCAATTTACTCTTGTTGGGTATTATGGCCCAAATCAAGATGACCCCGCAGTATTAGAGACCATCTTTTTTCACCTTTTATCTTTTCCCGAACCAGTAATATGGGCTGGAGATTTGAATATCGTCCTTGATCCAAATCTAGACAAGTCACAAAATAACCGGTCCCGTATCCCTTCAAAATCCAGGACTTTTTTGCTCAACTCGATGAAGCAGTTTGGATACGTGGACATTTGGAGGGAAAGGTCTGGGACTCAGCAGGGAGTTTCTTTTAGAAACTATAAATACCACCATCAATCTCGGAATGACTTCGTATTGGTTAGCCACAGTCTAGTTGCTGGTGTTAAGAATATTAATTATTTGCCCATACATTTATCTGACCATGCGACTGTGTTATTGGAGCTTTTGGTGGCTCCTAATGCTTCATGTAGGAGCTGGACATTTGACCGTTCCCTGCTTTCCCTCCCAAATGACGTTTTATCTCTTAAAACCGAGGTCCAGCATTTTCTTAATGAAAATATTGGGTCAGTTGATAATGGTATTGTCTGGGATTCCCTAAAGGCATTTTTACGAGGCCTTATCATCGCCAAGGTGTCTTATAGAAGTAGGGAATATAGGGAGGCTATTGCTTCAGTCGAAGCAAACATAGCTAAAGTCCAACAAGACAATGATACCAACGGGGATTCCTCAGCAACTCTCTTGTTAAGCCTACAGGATAAGCTTCTCTCCCTAAAGGGACAATTAACTTCAATCTTAAACCAGCGTATTCAAGAAAGATGGGATGCTAGCAAGATCGCCCATTTTGAATACGGTGAGGGCGCAGGGAAGTTATTGGCCTGGAAATCCAAAACCGATCAAATTCGTAACAACATAGATTTGATCATGGTTAACAACGTTCCTAGGTCATCAGACCTAGATATAAGACAAGCTTTTAGAGACTTTTTTCAGGAAATATATCATGAAGATAGAACACCTGAACCTGATCTAATTAGGAAATGGCTGAATCAAATAGCCTTACCGACTTTTTCAAGTGAACAGAGCGAGTTATTGGATAGTATAATCTCAGAGGGATAAGTTGAAAAAGCTGTTCAATATGCTAAAAAAGGGAAGGCTGCAGGACTGAACGGTCTATCAGCTGAAATATACAGAGCATTGGAGCAAGAATTAGGCCCCTTTTTGACAGTGTTATTTAATCAAATTTTACAAGACGGCACTCGCTCTCCACCATCTTGGGATAACGCCTCTATAACTTTAATCCTAAAGCCCGGAAAGTCACCTACTGCATGTGGGATCGCGGCCCCAGACTTCCAGATATATGCATGGGCATTTCAACTATCCCATGTCAGAGTGCTTCTTAAAAATCCATCTGGGTATGGGGCTGGTTCTTTGTATTCCACCCTTCGAATAGGAGAAGGTGTTAGCCAATCAGGGTTTTTGTTTAAGTTTGGGGACCCCAAGTTTAAAAAAAATTAAGTTGAAGATTCTGCAAGGAATGGCCAAAATGTGGGCACAGATAACTAAAACCATTAAGGTAGGATACATCAATAGTAGGACTCCCCTTTGGGATCTCCCTGAGAGTCCCGCTTGGTTGAGAGACAGTCTAGCGATACCGATTAAGGAAGCTGGGTTGGCTGTTTGGGGTGATTTGTTCACAGAAGGGGAGTTGCTTCCGTGGGAGTGTCTTAGAAACATCATTGGCTCCAACTTTGCTAGATTCAAGTAAATGCAAATAGCTAGTTGGACCCACGCATTTGTTTTTCGTATAACGCGTGGAAATAAATTCCCCATAGGAAGTCACTGCCAATTACTATCATCCTTGGTCGATAAACCTCCCGCTAAAAAGGAAATCTCATCATGGTATAACCTGATTATGGAGGAAAGGGATGGCGCTTTCTCATTACCAGAAGACCTTTGGTCATCAACCATAATGGGGTGTAATTTGCAAGGGCTCTGGAGCCTATCCTGTGGAATGTTGTGGGACGTAGTGAAACCATCTTGGCTCCGTAGAAATCACATCTTTACCATCCACAGGGCCTACTACTCTCCATTAAGGCTTTCGAAATTTACTCAGGGGAGCCCGGTAACATGCCCTAAATGTGGTTTGGTAGCTGCTTCGGACTGTCACATGTTTTATGAGTGTCCCGTTTTGTCAACTTTTTGGGAGGACATAAAAAGAACTTTGTCTTTATCTTTGAACTTGAACATAGTCCTCGATCTCCCACTGATTATCTTTGGTATTTTGGAGGGTCTCTAAAGTTCAGAGAAGAAACTAGTTTTTTACTCTATCTTGCTTGCCAGGAGGGAGATATGCAGAAGATGGAAAGACTCTTTGCCCCCTACAATCGAAGATTGGTACACCTCTATTTTAACTGTCTCCAGATTAGACCTGGGTAGGTCTGGTAATCCAAACAAAAAGGCGTTTTGGCATCTATTAAATGGGCACATTGAATGTCCGGGTTTCTTTTTGGTTTTTTTTTCCCCCGGGTCAATGATTAAGCCACTTGGACATACCCCAGGGCCTGATATCATTGTGGAATTATCCACTCTTTTCTTGGTTGGTTTTCGTCTGGTGAAATAAAGTTGGTTGAGAAGGAGGAGCTGAGGGTTAAGTATTGAGGGTCAAGTTGAGCCCTACCAGCTAATTATTAGCTGAGACAGCATCCCGCTCGTATACCACTTGACTTCATCATGGAAACAAAACCATTGTGGCAAATGAGGACAAAAAAAAAAATCAACTGTTGCATGGCTAAACACTTATAAGGTCCCAAAGGTGAGACCTATTGGCTATGCCAATGCTTGTTCTATTTTGCATTCACTCTTCAACATTCGGTATTGTATTCTCACTCGCACTCACTCTCACTTTTTCCTACTCTGATTACCTCATTCTAACTTACAGTTTCACTTACTCTACGTGACTCATTCTCACTCACTTTCTCTCACTTTCATCCACATACACTCTTTCACTCATGCTCAGTAACATTCAGGCATTCAATCATTCGCACCCACATTTACTTACTCGCACTCATTCTTCTTTGCAGGACACTTGAATAGATATTTGCTATACTATTTTTGAGCAGCTAGTTGGCTGACATGAATATGAAGGAGCCCTTGTGGGTTTCCGCGAGTCAGATCAGATTCTCTTGAAGAGTTCCTTTGTGTTCTGAGCCCTGCTTGACACATATGTACAGAAGAAGCCCTATATTTATGTCCTCAATGTTTGAGACACAAAAATACTCATTGATTTCTGAACAACGAGAGTAAAAGCGTTAAGGTAACATGTCGTTCCTGCTTATATTTTGCATGCTTTACATAATTCCGCATTCCCTATGAGTGTTTGATGTTTCCAGAATGTTGTTACTTTTTTTCAGGCAGTGCATATTTGAAATAAGTCACATCCAGTTGTTTATAATGGGGCAGAATTGGGTTGTAGCTGAAAACAGTGCAAGTTTCACTCAGTGGGGCTGAACGGTGTTTGGTGGGGAAGGATGTGGCACTATGGCCAGAGCTACAGAATTTGGAACTGGGGAACCTGGTTCAGCTTTCATGTCTAGTCCATCAGACCACTCCTGAGGGAGCACATTCCCATGATAGACCTTAGAAGGCTTGCTCACATAGCACCAGCGGGTGAACCCGCCCGGTGCCCAGTGTTGGTTAACCTTGAAGCCCTGTCCACCACAACCCATACTGAAGTTCACCTCCAGTCTTGCGGGCAGGCCTACAAAGCAGCACACCCTAGAGCAGCAGTGACTTTGTCACTGAGGTCACAGGACCCTCGAGGCCAGTCCTCCTCACCCATTGGTCTTGTTCCAGTAGTACTAATGCAATTCACCAGGGATTTGCAATGCAGAATTTGCATGCACACCAGACAAAGGAGCATGTTTTCAAGGGCCTTGCGTCATGATTGCACCTTGCAATGTGGTACATGCACAATGCAAAGCTCCAAGTCATGTTTTGAAAGCCACGTAAAGCCACTTTGCATGTCTTTAAACAACTTCATAGATATTGAGTAGTGTAAAGCAGCACAAACTGCTGCATTGCCTTGTGTGCAAGGGAGGTGTTGCGGTAGGTGTTGCATGGGAGATTGGTTTCTTAACTGGGGACTGGTTTTGCAGCAATGCTGCAAAATCGGCCCCCAGTATCAAAACCAGCAGAACTGTGCAGCAATATGACTCACTCTTGGAATCGCATAAATCACTGTAGAGTTCCTTGTAAACCCAGTAGTTTTCCTGCAGCAATAAAAGTCTCCCACGCAACTACCATGGTTTTTGATGCATTCACAGATTTACAAGGACTTGTAATCCGGGGAATGCATCAAAATCTTGCGCTGCCCCAGGGGAGGCATAACTAAGAGAAATGTCTTTATTTCTCCTTGTTTTGTCCTCTTTCAAAGTGTGCTTCATTCTGCAGCACACTTCCAAAAGCAATCCTGCATGCAACGGAGGCACCCTTGCACCATGGGACAAGTGTGCCTGCCTTGTCGCTAGGCTGTCAAAATGGCACCAGCACAGGGGGAAAAGACAGGAATGCACCATATTGGATAAATACTGTGAATTCTTGCCCTTTCCCTGTGATACAGTGCAGTGCAGCAAAGTAACCTGCTGCCCAGCTCCACCATTCCCATAAATATGCCCCTAAGCTCACAAACTTCAGAGAGTTGCGCTTTTCCCATGGTGTAGTACACTCCCGTATGCTATTGTGTGTAATAATTTTGCTTTCATTGCGGTTAGCAAGGGGGAGACAAGAGGACCTTTTAACTCAGTCGCCAAGCTAGTGAAGGCATGCAGTAAGGTGGACCCCTTTTTTTCCATGTCCTTAAAGTGCACTTGGAAGTTAAGGCGCTTGTCTAGATGTACCCCCAAGTATTTATAGCTATTTACTGCTTCCAGCTGGTCATTGTTTATTCGGAAGGTTGGTGGAGTTTTGTGTCGTCGCGTTATGAGCATTATCTTTGTTTTCCTGATGTTTATTGTTAGCAGGTTCTTTTTTGTGTATTCGGACATGTCATGCAACAGGCGTTGAATGCCAATTCTTGTCTGGCTCAGCAATACCATGTCATCCGCATACGATAAATGCGTTACACAGAGATTACCTAACCGGGGAGGATGTGCATTGACCTTGTCTAAGCTTTTTGCCAGATCGCCCATAAATAGATTAAATAAGTCCGGGGCCAAGACACAGCCTTGCTTTAGGCCATCGACAGTATTGATCTTCCGGGTCAAACGATGCCCATTGTCGATTTTTAGCTGCATCCAGGTATCAGTGTACAGGTCAATGATGGGCAAAAGAATTGAGTCCGGTAGGCCCTGATGTTTTAGTTTTGCTCATAGCATTTGCCTGTTAACGCGGTCAAAGGCCGCCTTAAGGTCCACAAAACAAGTGTAAAGCTCCTGGCAGTTCTGTAGGCTTTTCTCTGCGATAAGGCATAGGGCCATAGCATTCATCATTGCTCCCATGCCACGGGGAAACCCAGTCTGATTCAGTGGTATTTTGTTATTCATTTCTGACCATTGAGCCAGGTCTGCTAATATCATTGACGCATAGTATTTAGCTTTGGCGTCAATGAGGGCGATCAGACGGTAGTTATTTGGGTCTTTACGGTCTCCGCCTTTGTAGATTGGGGTTATGATCGCCCCCCTCCTGCTCTCTGGGATACCACCCGTGTTGCTTACTGTTCGGAACAATGAGTTGAATTTGCTAGCCCAATACTGTGGGTCCTCCTTATAAATAGCTTGCAGAACGCCGTTTGGACCTGGAGCGCTGTCTTGCCTACTTTTCCTAATTATTTATAAAATGCTTTGTTTATCATCTTGCCTGGAGTATGGTACCATGCTTTCTTGGACTTTTATCCTATTCCCTTGATAGACTTGGGCGATGTCTTCCCGCTCTGAATTGTCTGTTACTTTGCTTGCCAAAGTGTTGTTGTGTTCAAATTATTTGTTGAAAATATGTCCGTTATGTGTTGGGTCCATTCCGATTAAGTTATGCAGGTCATGCTTATTGGTTGAGCTGTCCGATTTACGGAGGTAACTTGTAACCAGAAGGCCCTCGAGTCCGCTCTCTTTATATTATGCAGTAGTTTAGACCAGAACTCATTTACAAGGTTTTGTTTTTCAGTCCATATTAATTTCTTATATTGTTTCCTGGCCTTACGTACTGCTTCCCAGACGCTGGAATTTTGTGTTTGACCATGTACTTGATGCGGGCACAGAACGTTCTCTGTAAGGTGCGCTTGTAGTAAGTTCTTAGCATCATTAGCTATTTGAGGGAGGGATTCACTCGTCCACTTAAGCCGCTTCAGGTTAATGGTTGTGATATCGCCTGTTAACATGGGTGCTGGTGCGTGTTTAGTTATGTCCATCCTAATCTCAAAGTGTTGCATTGAGTGGTCGCTGTCCAAGGAACAGATAATGTTGAAGTCTTGAACTTGCCTTAGTAGGGGTAATGTGACTAATGTGTAGTCCAGGATGGAGCTTGCGTTGTGGCCTGTATAGGTCATGGAAGGAGGGTTGTCTTGGTTGGATCTTCCATTTAATACCCTTAGGCCAAGATTTTCAAGATCCCACATGAATTGTTTGCCCTCCTTATCGCTCTTTCTAACCTGAGGAAGCGCCTGCGGCAAGACATTCCAAATTTTGTTTGCTGCGTTAATGTTAACTTCGTCTTCTGGTTCGTGTAGAAGATTAGAGTTAAAATCACCAGTAAGAATTATCTCCCATTTAGGATGTTCCAAACGCATATTTGAGACCACTGTGATAATGCGTTGGATGAGTGCTTTTTTGAGGGTTTTTTTGGGATTGGCATATGTATTTATTAAAATTAAAGTTCTGGTTATGGCCTTTATTGTGCTTTCCAATTTTAGAATTTGCATGTCCCCCGTCGTTGCAGCCAGTTGTGATACTTTGAACTTTAAGGATGTTGAAATATAGACGGAGAGGTCCCCACTTGCTCGCCCAAAGCGTTGTATTCGGGTCGCACTTACATGATAACATAAACGGCCTGGTATGTCAATTGGTTCGGTTAGCCACGTTTACTGTAGGGCTATTATTGCATATGGTTCCCAGGTGGCAGCTTTGCCGTTTTTATTTACGATGTCTTTTGCGCCCGAAATGTTCCAAGAGAGCATTTTTATGACATGTCTTTCGGTGTTAGTTGACTTACGGGAGGTTCAATTTGGGGATAACGATTGCGGCCGTAGGTGCTCATACTCAGCTGCTTCGGCTCCCCTAGCACGTTGAAGGACCGAGCGCGTTGGTCGTTTCATCCGGACTTGATTTGCACTCTTGTTGTGCCTTCTTAGGAGCAGGGACGGGTATGGTGCCTTAGCCAATTCCTTCAAGAGGATTCCCCATTCCTTAAATTTGGCCATCTCAGAGAGGATGTGGGCCACTATTCCTGCCCCATTCCATGTTGTGACTGTGCATTCTTTTTCCGCCTCATCGTTCGTTGTTATAAACTCAACCGACAGAAGATCTGCTGAAGTGAGATGGCCAAGGCTGGGATTGCTGATGTTAAACAAAGTATGTTCCCTCGGTTTAGGTGATCTTGCGAGCCTCGTAGCTCATATTCGGGGATAAAGAGAAGCTTCCCTGTGTTGGCAGTTTCCTCCTTTGCCATTTGTGAATTATCACAAATTTTGATTATTTGACGTTGATTCATTTGCTTACGACTTCCAGTATCTTTTACGTTAACGGTGTGATAGTTTTCGAGTGGGTAATGTGCATCGATCTGGAGTCGCTTTTGTGGCATGCTTAATGTTTTTGCTTCTTGTTCTATGCTTATTGCATGCCTCATTGCTGCTAAGCACTCATTTGCCTCAACCAGGTTCTCAGAGCGGCATCTTCCCCCTACTTTACTTATTGTTTCAGCAGTAACTACCTTTATATCAGTTGGAAAGGTTACTTAGATGAGTTCAAGATTTTTTCTGTTCGCATTTGTTGCCAATTGTCTATCAGTTTCTATGTCCGCACTTGAGGTAGTGATTAAAGTTGGGGATGCTATGTCGTCGTTGGTTGTTTTTTTGAGGACATGACTATAAGGCCTGTCTTTACCAGACTTTCCGTTGTTTGGTTCTTTCTCAATTATTATGAGCTGCTTATTCGTGCTCTGCAGGCTAGGACTTTGTTTGGAGGGAGTTCAGGTTTTCCCGGTGCGGGGTGGTAAATCGCTAGTGGCTTACTTGACTGATCATCAAAACTGTCTCCTTGATCAATGGTAAAGTTTGACCCTGTAAAATCACATTGCTCAATGCTTGGAGGGTTCCCTATATCAAAAACCTTTGGGGGGATGGCTCCTGCTGCATGTGGGGATCTATTTGGCGAGTTTTTCTGTGCTTGTTTGTTACAAAATTCTGTCCTGGAATCAAGTACTTCAATTATTGCGGGCGTCTTCTGGCCCTTGTATTTTTTATCTCTCGCTGTCGTCGACTGAGATAAATCATTTTTGATGACACTCCTACTTTTTACTTTTGTTTTGGCTTGATCAAAAATGGGGAAGTTTGTTGTCGGCTGCTTGTTTTCAGGTTCGCATCTAAGACGTTGATTTCGGGTTTTTCTAGCCCTTTTTTTCTGACGTTTGGTAAGTCTTATCCCACTGTCAACTTTGGGAAATTGATCGATTATGAGAGGTTTGATACTGCTAAATTGACCTATCAAAGAAATATTGGGTTTTACATTGGACTTATCTATTTTTTCATCTATTGTTATGCTTGAATTGTTTTGTTTGTCATTTCCTTCTGCCAACTGTTCTAGAGGAGCAACTATGTTGGCTACCTCTATTATCCTTAGCTTGCTTACATTGCTTATTTGTGTCACTTGATGGTCAAAAGAAATCAAATCATCACTTGGTTGAATACTGTTAATGGTTTGATTCGCCTGCTTGCATACCTGCAGGATATCCTTTAGAATGAGTGGCAAGTCTTGCAGTTTTTCTAATATTGGATGACAGGTGCATGGCTGAATTGGCATACTTGGGCGAACTTGCTCTATAAAGATGTTAAATGTGCCAGCCACGATGTCAAGTTTCTTGTTCATGCCAGCTATATGTTCTGCTATTGAGCCCATTAAGTATATTTGTATGTCAAGTTTATCTGACTGCATATTGAGGGTTTTTGTGGAAGTTTTCAATATGCGCCCTAGCGTGTTGTGCAGAGTCAATATAGATTCTAGATTAATTTTTATGTCCTGTTCAAGTTCTGGTTGGCTGCTATGGCCTTTATTTTGATTAATAAAGGGTTCCGGGTCTGTCTGTTCATTGAACGATGTTGCTTGTTTCGTTTCCAGGGTTCGTTTTTGATTAAGTTTTGAGTTTGTTACTATTGGTGCAGTGTCTGGTGACAATGTACTTGAAATTTCTAATATGGATACTTTCTTTGGACCATCCTTATCGCAGGTTCTCACGTGTGTAAATATTTAATTATCTGATGCCGGTTTCGTTCCACTGAGGGTCTCTGTTCTGTTTTTGCTCATTAGACCTATGTTTGGTGGGATTTCTGACTGTGAGTCATGAATCGTTATTACTTGGTCCTCCAGTGCGGCAAGCAGTAATTTGTTGCTTGTGTTGATTTGCTCCGTATCACTTCTAGTTGTATTAATGGACGGACAGTCCCTATGCCCTGAGGTGTTTTCGTTGTTATTTATTATTATATCGGGTTTCTAGATCAGGTTTAGGCCTTTTGTTTTTGCTGTGCTCGATTTTAGATCTTTATTTGAGCGTGAAACCGGTCTTGGGGTTGAATGATTATTAAGGTGAGCCTTATCTAGGGAATCACTCCAATTGATTTTTGTGAGGGCTATCCCTTGTGCTTACTGATCGCTTACTTCCAATCAAGGCTACATTTATTTCACTGATGTTTGGTATTACGTTACTTGTGTTTCCTTCAAAGGGGATGCCCAGGGATTTTTTTGATACTGGCATTATTGTTGGTGAGTTATCTTCGTCGACTCCTTCTGCCAGTTCGTGTGTGTTATTATCCCTATGGACTTGGGCTTGACATTGCATCGTGCGTTTATGTGTGTCATGAGTTAGTTCCACGCAGTTGTGGGTCAGATCAGTTCCGTTCGGCAATATGCTTAAAACTAATTTGGGAACCGACATGTGCATTTTCTCTGTCTTTGTATTACAAGTGTTCGGCGTCAATGGTTTTTGTAGGCCATTTGGGGTTGCAGGCATTGAGTAAATCACCGAGATTGGATCCTTCACGAATGTAAACTTCCCGAAAGGTTTCACTGTTCCAAAAATTGAATATGTGGGGGATAATAGACTGGGAGGTGGGCCCGCTTGCTGAAGGTGAGCGGGCGATTTGGTCTTGGCTTTCTTCCTGGTGTTTCTTGGAGGATTTATTCTTGGCTTCCCAGATCTCATCTTCCCCCTTTCTTATTTCCCAAATGGTTTGCTTTATTAAATTTGGAATTAATAGTTCTTTTTCGTGATTTCCTGCTGCTGGCTTGGGTGCTTACAGGATTCAACTGCAGCCTCTCACCTTGTTTAGCACTAAGGTCCTTAAGGGGGCACACAGGTCACACAGGTCACCCCCTGGCTTGCACACCCTGTCGGGATACAGTGTGTACCACCTCCTTACTGCTGTTCGCGTTAATCCCATTTCCACTGCAAATATCTTTGTGGCAATTTGGGTTTACCGCTGCTGCAAAAAAAATTTGTGGAGATTATTGTGGTGATAAGAAGGACGTTCAGGGAGTGTTGTAGTCACAGCGCTATACCCTTTACTCCCAGCGCTCACACTACCTGCTATCACTGTCCCTCTGTCCCTCTGTCACGGCTACGAATTAAATGGTGGCAAGGAGTTGCTGTTGCTGTTGCTCCAATAGGCTCGGCCGCAACACAGCGCTGCGGAAACTCAACCACCCAGCCACTCGGCTTGTCAACTGCACTGCTGCAGTTCCTGGCAAGTCTCCTGACAGTTCACTGCCTCCCAGCGTCTCCTTGATGGACTAGAGCACTGCCGGTTAAGCCATCCTCTGTGTCCCCTACAGGGTGCTGCTGCTATGGGGCAGTGGGGCCGTGAGGCAGATTGAAGGATTGAGCCCGCTCCCACACCCGTGCCCGCACCCGGCCCGTGCCCAAGCCTGCACCCAGCTCACGATCCCGATCACGTCAGTGGCAGCAGCAGGCAGGGAGGCAGCAGCTAATCAACGTGTGGGCGGGCGGGCGGGTGTTTAGTCAGACCGGGGGACGGCAGGTAAGCACAGTCCGTTTTCCGCGTATCCGCTTTTCCCCGCTCACGATTTACAGCGGCCTCCTACCTCTTACCTCCTACCTCCTACCTCCTTGACACGTGCCCTTGATCTTCTTGGTCCACTTGGTAGGGAGGATGGGGGGGGTGCATGGAGCAATGTCTACCGCTGCTCCTTTCGGCACCGCACTCTGGCGTTCTCTAACCGTTAGGGTCTGCTCACTCAGCTCACTCAGCTCTCCGCTGCCCTCTAGCGACTCCAGCCTTTGTGGTGTAGATTAGTGGTCAGTGAAATGCCAAACGTACTAAAAATTGGTATATTTTGTTATTTCTAGCCACACCTCCGACTCCGCCCACTAATCAAATCCTCTGCCTTTTCCCGCCCCCTGAGTCTGCCCACAGTTACCCTACTTTTCTTTCCCCATTTCGACCACTGATCCTACCTGCCTGCACCATACTGCATGAACATGCTCAACTTCATGGATTGACAAGTCACGGATTTGGAGGCACCTCTCTCTAGTTAGCGGAGCCCAAGGCGAAGGTTCATTTCTCCAGGAAGTGCGTGTGGAGAGCTTTGTCTCTCCCTTTCTGGTGCGGACCGGTGCGGTGGGAGCACCTTGGTTTTTCCCAGGTTTCCTCTTCAGTAGCGTGTGTCTGTGCAGCATGCATTGGCCTGAATTTCCCCCAGTAGTGGATGAGGAGCGGGAGGGAAGAGCAACCCCGGAAGCACTCTCCCTCTCACGCCGTGCCGCCTCCATCTGGTCAAAAAGGCGGAGGCCGGGAGTAAAGAAACGGCCTACTTGTGAGCAGCTGCTCATTATCAAGGCGTTGGTTGGCAACCAGCCCCCGGGGTGGAGGAGCCGGAAGCCAGGCAGGAGTGAAGTGCTCAAGGCCGCGCAAGGATGTTGTCGGGCTGAAGACAGCGGAGTCAGCGGGGACTTTGCTCAGCTACTGGCTCGGTGACAGAATAAATTGGCTGCACCGTATGGTCACGGGCAGCCGCCATTGTGAACAGAGCCCTAATGGGGGGTTGCCCACTCGCCTCACACAAGGAGAAGAGGCCGAGTGAGGACACTGCAGTTGGCGGCGGTGCTCTCAGGTACAGGAGTCATATTCTGGAGCTTGTGCATTTTTTAAAGTGCGAGTGCTTATTGTTGGGGACCCCCTGCCTCCA
Source organism: Lissotriton vulgaris (assembly GCF_964263255.1). Taxonomy (NCBI): domain Eukaryota; kingdom Metazoa; phylum Chordata; class Amphibia; order Caudata; family Salamandridae; genus Lissotriton; species Lissotriton vulgaris. Next base: position 1,088,026,487 of record NC_141694.1, on the reverse strand, counting down.
GAGTGCGCACCGTTCCTGAGAAGAGGGGTCAGGGAGAGAGGGAGGTCAGAGATTCCCCTGCTGGAATTTAGTTGGTGTTTTGCCAGCCCGACCGCATTAAACTCCCTGCTGCTGGGTGCCAGCTTCTGCCCTCATTGTGCTTCATGCGGCTAACCTGGGGCCGACTGCATTCCTGGCTGCATTCGGGGGAATTACTTTTTTTCAGTTGCAGGCATTAGGAGCACAGACGCTGCTTCAGGGGGACCTCTTGTGTTATTACAGCCATTGCCCAGATGGAGGGGACTGAGGGAAGTCTCCCCGCCACTTTTAGGAGGAAGGTGTTTTCCCTCCCTGACCAAACTGCTACTTCAGATGCCCAGATGTAATAAAGTATCCCTGGATGGCCCATATGCACAGTATTGGTGTTCTGCCTAATGCTCTCACCAGGGTTTGATTATACGTGTAACTATGATGCAGTGCCTAATGCGGTTGTTATGTGTGCATCTTATCATGGTTATACTATGGTGCATTGCTGATTATATGTATGCCTAATTTGTTCGAGCTCGGGGTACTATGACCAATGTATATCGTGATGCACTATGGTAGGGGTTTATGCCTAATGGGGGGTGCTAGACTCATCCTGCCAGTAGTTACTGGTTGTTTGTAATTTTCACTACTTGTGTGATCTAATGGTTATGAAAATGGCCCGATTGGCCCTGTAAGGTATTTGAAGAAACATGCATCAAGCAAAAAATTCTTCGCAAACATAGCGATTTGCAAAAAAAGGTTGTTTGGGAGCACCATTCAGCCTTTTCCAATGGAGGAACCCATTTAGAGAAAAATCAACAAATTCCCAAAAATAAGGACTCGCACAAATTGCGAGAACAAAAATACGAACCCTTATTTGTGATTTCCCTAACTGCGATTGCAAATAGCGATTCCCTAATAAAAAGTCGCAAACCAATGCATGTAAAATTGCAAATTGCTATTCACATGAAAATCTAATTTTGCAAGTGCAGGAAGGGGAATCATAATTAGGTGGTAAGATGTGAAAAAAAAATCACACAAGTGCAACCACTCAGAAACCTACTTAAACTGACCCAGAAGGCCCTAGGAGCTTTTCACAATGGCAGAGCTCTAAGTGATGGTGAGGAGGATCCAGGCAGAATTACAGCGCAGATTGAGAATACCGGAGCGTGTATTCAGAGTGTGCATCACATTGCTGGGACAAACAGAGGATGAAATATTCAATAAATACAGGCAGAATGGTGCAATGATCCTACACCTCATAGCAGAAGTGGAACCCCTAATGCAGCGCAATACCCTTATGACCCATGCCATCCCCGCCCATGTACAGGTCCTATGTTGCCTACACCTACTTGCCTCAGGCAGTTTCCAGGTGGTAGTAGCTGTTGCTGGAGGGGTATCACAAAGCTCCCTGTCACATTTCTTCAAGTCCTTCCGGGACGCCATGATGGCAAGGCTCCACACTCACATCACCTTTCCCACCAGCCAATAGGATTTGAACAAGACAAAACTGGACTGCTACCAGGTCGCACAGTTCCCACTTGTGATTGGATGCATAGACTGTACGCATGTTCCAATATGTCCCCCAGCAGCTAATGAAAACATTTTCAGGAACCAGAAGTCATATCATTCAATCAATGTGCAATGCTAAGCATATCAAAACTGACATTGTGGCACAATACCATGGAAGGACCCACGACTCCTGCATATTTAGACAGAGTGGCATCCACACCCGTCTACTCATGGGTGAATTTGGGGAAGGACATCTGCTCTGTAAACACATATACTTATTTTCTACACAAATAGACAGAAATGTAAATGCATAACAGTCGCTAATCCTTTGATTACTACCCTGTAGGTGACAGCGCATATGCCCTGCGGAACTACATCTTGACGCTGTACCTCAACACAGCCACACCACATGAGCAGAGGTACAATGCAGCCCACATCAGCACACCTAACATCATTGATGCATGTTAGGACTACTGAAGAGTCACTGCCACTTACTACATGAAACTGGTGGAGCATTGCAGTACCGTCCAGAGACCTGCTGCCGGATCATGGCTGCATGTGCCATGTTGAACAACATTGCCACCAGAAGAGGTATACCCACTGAGGTGCCCGACAGTAAGTCTGAGGGGGACAACCAACCACCCGCACAACTACGACAAGCGCATGTGGCAAGCACAGCAAAAGGCAAAGGAGACGTGCAGACATCACACAACATTATTTCTGAGGTATGTAATGATTAAACAAGACACTTAAATGTCGAACAGAAAAGTATTTACTGACATGAGCCCATGGATTATTATGTAGCGGTACAGAGATTTGTGATAAATAGAACAGTGATATCTTCGAAAAATAGAGGGAAATAAACAATGTCAGGGGGCTTTAAACAATCACTATAATGGTTTTGACCATGGTTACGTCACCATGAGCAAATTAAGAAGAACATGTCTGTCTAGCGCTTCCTGCCAAGCACCCCAAAAGGCCATTCGCCTGCATCGGCTACATCCCCATGATGTGCAACTGAAGGTGTCGTGCTGTGAGTACTGCGCCTCCTGGCAGTGGTCACTGGCATCGACAGGCTGCTAAGGCTGGATGCCTCCTCACTCCCCTCCTCCCCCGTTAAGTTGCTGCCGCCAACAGTACCAGCCTGGATGTGTTGGACAACCTGTCACTTGTCCAAGGGCCCTGGCCACATCCCCACAACTATGGCCCATATCAATTTGCATGGCCACGGATCGGCGTGAAAGCAGCGCAGTGGTGTTACAGAGCTTATTGTTGGACCTGGTATAGGCTGCCATGCGCATCATGCACTGCTAATGCCTTCTCCTCTGTGTGCTGTGGCCCTCAAGCATCACCCTGGTGAGCTCCTGCATGCTTGCGTTGTTCTGCCTATTTCCATCCAATACCGCTGTGGTTAGTCCCCGTCCAATGTCTGTCATGAGGTTGATGTTCTTTGCCAATTTTGGTAGTTGCAGCTGGATTGACCCCATGTGTCTTGTTTGCAGGTGCTGCACCCGCAACATCTGGGACTCCACACCACCCCACACTTTTGGAGCCTGGTCTTCCTGTTCAGCAATGCAGGACCTTGAACAGCGCCTCCGCCTCCGTCCACGTTGGACCGGTGCCTGCAGTTTAGGTGTTGTGCCTGGTCACAGGAGTGGGTGCAGGAGCCAGCTCTGATTCGAAGGGCTGCAGTGATGGAATTTGTGCCCTGCGTTTTGTGTGTGCGGGGGTGTGCTTGCTGGGGCAACTGGAGTCTCCACATCGGTCTCTGCAGGAGTCTCAGAGATGTGTAGACATTCACTGACTTCCGAGTCTACTTCAGCTGCATCTGTGATGTGAAACAGTACAATGTTAGTTTGTGTTAAGGTTACTAATGAGAGACAATTAAGCATACTTGGCTCACATTAAATCACTGACTGCCATGCAGTGTTGGCTTGTTTTACTTGCCATCGTTGTGTGTGACTGCTAGCTTGACTGACATGCCTACAACTCCCATAATGCATTGAATGTTTGAGGGAAAAAAAGGACTGGAGTTTGACCTGTACACTGGGGTTGGACTGGGGGCATGTGCACAATTGAGCATTACTTAGTAGTGTATAGTTGCATACATCTTACCTTGTGTGGTACTAGCCGCACCGGATTTGTCCAGCGGGGTCACTCCCACCGCTGCTTCAGGTTAGATTGTGGCCTTCACCGGGTCCTCCAGGGCTGTGTTGTCTGGAACTGTAGATGGGCCCCTTTTGTGTTCCTGGCCTCCTTCAACCTTTCTGCAATTCGCTCCTTGGTTCGGCTACGCAGGTTGTACCACCTCTTCTTGAGGTCATCTATACTGCGATGTGTGACGCCCACCGCATTGCCCTTGCTCTTGATACACAGCCATATCCTGCATTTGTCTGCCTCTGGCACTTCAAGTGAAAGTTTCCCAAAGAGCTTGTCATGGCTCTTGGACACCTTCTCAATAAGGTTTTCCAGTTCTCTTTCACTGAATTTCAGTTTTCTCTTCCCGGGTGTGGCACTCTCCCCTGATGTTGTCTGATCCATTCTGGTGCACAGAAAGGTAAAGAAAACAATCTTGGGTGATGAATCAGTTCAGCGCCAGCACTCCTCTTCCTCCTCTCACCTGCTCTGGGCACTGAAAGAAACATGGGCTGGATGACTTCTTGGTTGTGATGTCATCAGCATGCTTCCAAAGTGACTCGTTATTTGCCATTTCTCAGTTTGAGATTTCACTATTTGCAAAATCGCAAAAAGCGAAATCGCAAATTGTGTTTTTCAGAAAATGCACATCTCTGATGTGAAGTTGTTATTCCCATTTGCGAGTAGTACCGATTATGTAATTTTTTTTGTTCACAGGTGCATGCATTGCAGATAGCGATTTCTAAATAGCGATTCCATATTTATCGCTAATTAGGAATTACTAAAACTGATTTTGATGCATGGACCCGATAATCCCCTGTAAAGTGATTCCATGTGCCAGGTGACACAGTGTACATATGTGATTATGTTCTAATTTGTTTTAGGAGTAATACAAAGGCTATTTTTTATATAACCTTTTGTGGAGTTTCTTTTATGGTGTGCCTAGTGTGTCGCAGCTGTGATTGTGTGTTGCACAAACTCTTTACACTTTGCCTCTGGGATAAGCCTGACTGCTCTGACAAACTACCAAGGGGGTCAGCAGGGGTTATCTTCAGTGTGTAACTTCCTTGCCCTGACTAGAGTGGTGGTTCCTGCCTTGTTTAGGCAAATGCCCTAGACAACCAGAAATCCCATTTCTAATAACCAGCAACATGGAGCATGCAATGGCCATGTTGATTTGTTCAGAAGTATCCTGACCGGGAACAAACCCATGTTTTTCTTGGTTATCATTTTTTATAGCCCTAGAGAGTGAATTGCAAGTGCTTTATGAGAAATTTTAATGTCAGAAGTTATCAGAGATATTGATCAATATGATCTACATTTATTGGCTGGTTTTATTTTTTTTTTAAAGAATATAGCAATATTGATTGGATGACTAGTGTATCTATCTGCCTTCTTCAATCCAAGGCACTATCAGCACCACTAATGAGTTGACAAAAGTCTTATGAATTGTTTAGGTAATCCATCTTTTCCCGCAGCTTTTGCCAGGTGATAATGATCTTATTGCACACAGAGTTTTTTCCAAAGCCAATTCATTATATAACATAGTCTGCATCTCTCCTCTTAGCCTAGACAGGTTGCACTCTTGGACATATATCTCAATAGAATTATGTGAACTTAGAGCATCCTCTGTGTATATTTTCTCATAACGTGCACCAAACTGAGTGATTATCTTGATAGGTTCCCTAGTAATATTACTATGTATATCTTTTATTTCGACTATTGAGTTCAGATTATTTGAACACTGGTTTTATACACCAACAGACGCCCTCTGGATTTCTCATATTCCAATTCTTTGCCTTTATAATGCCTTTTATTCTATGTCTTTAATGGAACAAGTCACTGACATATCTTGCCTTCATGAGCTTCATAATTTTGGATAGCTGTTGCATGAGCTCTGTCCATAATGAGTACCTAATGTTTTGCCCTGATCTGTTGTACCAGTCGTGCTTCTTTACCTACATATTGAATGGTGCATCCCCTAATATATGTTTGAGGGCATCCCAAACTATATTTAATGTAGCAGTTCCAGTGTTGCTATGAAAAAACCCAGATATAAACTGGATTTTAAAATCTAAATTTGCTGGGTCTATCAGTAGGGATTAATCAAATGTTCATCCGCCTGATCTCATTGTCTGATAAAAATCTTGTATTTTAATTCTTGACCAGTACTAGGAGGCTAAATACGTTGTGGTGGGAAATGGCTCCGACTGTCGGCTGGAACCTTTCCGACCGCATCGTAATATGCCCCACTGATTCCTTTCCGACCGACCCATTATGATGGAGTAGATTGAAAAGGAATGCGAATGGTAATTCCGACTGGATTCCGACGGGCTTGGAAAGCCCGTCCGCCAGTCGGAATGCAGCCAGTAATCCCAAGGGCGGCTCTTTCAGCCTGAGGGATTATGATGGCAGGTTTATACAGCCTTTATGTGCTGGCCTTGCGGACACAGAAAAGTCTGTCAGATCTCAACTTTGGGGGCCCCGTTGGCCCCTTTGATGCATGGCCTCCAGTTGGAGGCCGAGGGGGCATCTATGGTGCCCCCCTGTGGAACTGCATTTGCATTTTACAGTGGGATCATGCATTCCGGCTGGAAGGCATGCTCCCATTGTAAAGTAAAGGAGTGGGACTGAACAGTGCTCGGTCGTATCCTAATTAGTCAGTCGGTTGTAATGAGGCCCTAAATCTTGATCAGAAATGGTCTTTGTGTCTATATACCAAGGTTCATTAGAATGAGTATATCACAAGACACTCACGAGTCCTAATGCTCTCTGCATTCTTTTAATTACCTTTCTAACTCTTATTAATCTCCTGGTGCTTTACTATTTGTTGTATCGATGTTAGAGTCTATTATGCAGTTAAAATCACCCAGTAATATTATTTCTCCCTTCCAGGCCGTAAATTCTCTCAAAAGATAATCACAGATCTGTGAGTTATTATTATTAGGCCTGTACATTCCACAACCATTGATAATTGTTCTACATACAGCTGTACAATAATTTACTGCTGTTTAGTATTGAACAATCCTGTTGATCAGTGATGCTCTATGTTGAACAATAATGTGCTTTTCTGGATTTGTTCACTACATACATTTGAGGAAGAGAGTCTGACACCTCAGTAATCAAATTCCTTTAACCTCTCCAATTACTATGAGCCTAAGATTATTTTGCCCGTGGCCTTTTATGAGGTTGAATACCATACATTTAGTTTACTGGATGTCCATTTCCAGCCCATAATTGTTGCAAAATAATTTTAACCTCTGAAGAAGTATTTGGAGTCCTTTCTCTGTTTTGGACAATAACAAGGTGTCAACTGCATAAAGCTTAGCGGGCAACTTTCTCCTAGCCAAAGTCAGAGAGTAAAATGTTTATATAACCATAAACAAACAGTAAAATCAAGATAGGTGCAAGTTGTCAGAGTGAAGCCTCTTTATTATATTGAGAAGGACTGGAGATACCTCTAGTTCTGCTAATAATTGCCTTAGTTTTTCCCTAGGAGCAGTGTAAAATAAGGACAGAAGGTCGACAAATGCCCTGAAAAATTTCTCACAATGATATTGACCACTTTCCATATAATCAAAAAGGAAGTAAAAAACGTGTTTGATTGTACTAGTTTTAGGTTTGAACTGGGCCTGAGATTGGCTCAGTGTCTTTTCCGACATCCAACCCATATGCCTGTTGAGACCCTATATACAGAATATCTTCTGCAGCTTGTCAATTGAGCTAATTGGAAGATAGTTGCTGGATACAGATACACTGCCCTTATTATGGGTGGGGATTATCTCTGCTCTTTCCATGTGTCAGGAATTGCAGCAACTTTGGATATGTCATTTGACAAAACATTAATGTATGGGGTCATGATGGTCAGTGCTAAAAAAATACAGATTTGCTTGTATTTTGTACAATCCTGGAGCTTTAGCTTTTTTCAGAACATTTATCACTTCGATTGTATCACTTAAGCTGAAAACAATGGTTGCAGTTTTGGAATTACTTGGATGAGTTAAGGTTGACATCTCCAGACCATCAGCTTCTTGATGTTTGGTGTAAAGAGACTCCAAATGAGCAACCCATTAATTGGAAATGAAGTTCTAGTCTCACTGTTGGTTATTAATTGCAAAAAAAGATTTTTTTTGTTATCTCAAGTGACCTGTAATAATTCTTCTAATTTCTATGTATCTCAGTGATCTTTGCCCTTTTGAAATTATGCTGATATTGTTTCCACATCTATTTTATTTTGTCCCTCTTACCCGTTTTTAGGTCGAGCCTTGAGCCAGGGAGCATTTGCTGCTCTGCGAGACTTATTGTAGATGAATAGAAGCTCCGCCCACTCCCCGCCCATATTTGCCATTGGCTTGTGTCCTTGTCTGTCCAAAATGTTGGCTTCTGATTCGTCAATAGGCTTGCCAGTCCCTCCTTAGCATCGCCTCCTCTTCATTTGGCACCTCTCTTGGCGACTGGCCCCTTTACTTCGGCTGTTACATGGTACATTGTATTTTAGACTGTGAGCACTATTTTCTTTAATGAGGTTATCCTACTGCAGGCCCAACGTGCTTTGGTGCCATTTTTTCCACCCGAGCCCTCCCTCCCAATGTTTGTGCCTTCTCCCCCCTTCCTCCCGTTGTCTGTGCCTTCTTTTCCAACCCCTCCCTCCCTCCCATTGTCCGTGCCTTCTTCTCTCCTCCCCCTGCCCTGCCTACTCCCCTTCTCCCTCCCATTGTTCGTTCCTTCTTCCCCATCCTCTCTCACGCTGTCCATGCCTTCTCTCCTCCCTGTCTCCACCCTCCCTCCCTTTGTCCATAATGCCTACAGTTTGCAATGCAATGGGTCTCACATAAATGCAAGACCAATCGCATTGCAAATGCTTTTTTTTGTTACATCTGGGCGATGCCTAGAGGATCAGCTTCTAATGGCCAGGGATGAGTCGTGGAGCACGGGCTGATGCTTCTGGGGTCATCCATGGAGAGGTGAATAGTGAAATAGGGCGGTGCTTGTTCCGAAAGGGCCAATCTCCATCCTTCAATGTAGGACCCGCAGCTACGCTGTGAATGCCCCCTTTGCCCATATGTGCCACTTGCCCCATCCGGAGTAGAACGCCTTCCACACGCAGTCCCATCCCTGCTTGTGCTCACAGCTCCATTTCCTAAATATGCCTGGATCTCCTCCCGGGGTCATCGGGATTCTTCCTTCTGTCTTCCCCCAGGGGCCATCTATCTGTCACACAGCAGGGTTAGACATTCCTCAGTGGGAGGTAAACGGAACAATGAGACAGTGTCAAAGTAAGTGAGTCTCCCATCCCACATAAACAGACAGCTGCGAAGGATGACAGACCGTCTGGTGTAAAGCAAAATCCCCCTTTCACTGATGTGAAGCCAGGTCTGACGTCTCAGTTGGCTAATGCACACACTGCAGGGGGCTGTGTTTTTTTGTTTCTAGGTTAGAATCTCAGTCAGGACGTCCAGTCATTCATCCTTACAAAGTTAATAAAATGTATGTTCTGTGTATATGTTGGCTCGTGTCTCTAAATCCTCGGGGTAAATGTGCACTTTACAAAAGACACATGTGGCCACATATTCGAACTTATAACTCCATGGTGCAGCGTACATCCCTGCACCCGGTAGTTGAAGGGGGCCCGAGGACTGTGGCTGAAAGTCACTCAGGGTCCAGCGATCTCCCTCATTCCCTTTCTTGAAAGGGGATCATAGCTTTTGTCTCAGTCTTAAGAGCTGACTTTCAGTAAGGTCTACTGGAGATGCTCTCCCTCTCTTGCATTTATTGAAGCTGACCTGCGTGTTTGCATTAATCCGCACAGCAGTCCCTGGACCCTGTGAGAGCATCTGGCTTTAATCAGAAACATGGGCAGGGGAGGGGAACGCTTAGCTCCCTGAATTCCAGTTCAGTGGCTACTCAGCACCAAGCGGAGCAAAAAAGTGCACGTTATTACCTCCCAGAATATTCATTGTTTCAGTTTTAGTTGATGTAATTGTATTTTTATGGGAGTAGGGGCCTGCAAAAGTCTCTAACCTTCTGCCCCCATGCCTACAAGTCGTTTCTTTCTCCCCTTCTAGTGATTTGTTTTTTGGTTCTGAATGTCTCCATTGCTTTTATTTTAACTTTTCATTAATCTGCGCTGCGGGGCCAGGCTTTTATTCATTCTTTGCCTTTGTCCAGGAGTTGAATTCTTGTGTGTTTTACAGGTTAATGTGTCCGGCGTTTGCTGATCAGAAACTTTTTCTGTTTTGCCATCCCCACCCCCCAAACAAGGTGTACTATTTCCCCTCCCCTCACCCTCTGCTGTGGCTGTAGCCCCCTTCTAACCCACTGCTGTAGCTAAAACCCACAATCCCACTGTTTGTTTTGGGTATATCCTTCCCCCATCCTGCCTGTTTTGGGTATATCCTCCCCCATTTCACCAATTCCATGTGTGGGCTTTCTGCTTGTATGCCACTTGTTACTTCTGTGCAAGGTGCTTGTCAGTTTCCTTCTGTGCTGTGTGACATTGAGCCATCTGCCTCCTTGCAGTGTGTGATTGTTTGTCACTCTGTTTCTATGCATTGTGCCTGTTTGCTTTCTTTTGTCTCGTCCTTTGTGGATTACTGTTAGACCAATCCTATGCATAAGTCAGCACCAATTCAGCACCAGCACAGTACCACTCCGCACCACTTGAGCACCATCACAGAATTACGAATCACCACCAAAGCATCACTCCGCACCACCTCAGCATCACTGAACAACACCTCAGCATCACTCAGCACCACCGGAGTGCCACCTACGCTCAAGCACACTACCACTGTAGCACTTAATCAGTTTAACTCAGCATGACCTAAGCACCAGCACAACACCACCCTAGCACCAGCGCAGCACCACCTCAGCGCCAGCACAGCACCTCCTCAGGATAGAACCAGGGCAGCACCACCTCACTGCCAGTGCACCACCACCTCAGCATCTGCGTAGTACCATCACTCAGTACCACCTTAGCACCAGCGCAGAATCTCCTCAGCCTCACTCAACACTACCACAACACCACCTCTGTATCAGCACAGCACCACCTCTGCATCAGTGCACCACCAGCAAAGCCCCACCTCAGAACTTGAAAACAGAATAGGGTTGGCTCTAATCAGCAAGGCTGAGCCTATATCATATGTAACAAAAGAAAATGCCAGTACTGATAAGCTTGATTCAACAATGAGATAAATCTTCCACAAACAGAAAATCAAATTCCAGAAAGGGAATGCTCAATCGTCGCAATTTTATTTTATAGAGAATTTCAACAATATTTTATAAAAGTTCTTTTTACATTTGCATGAAAACACATTGGGACAAAATCAGAACTGAGAGCGGACACATAAAAGTACAATCACCTGGAACAAACCATCATTCAAAAGAACAGTCATATCACATTCGCCACACATTCAACACATACACACTTAGCTCAGGCGTACCATATATACATTTTTTACAAGGGAAAAGAAATATATATACACAACTGGAACTGCATTAATTAAACGAAAACGTTCACAATTTAGATTAGCAGGTAATACAATACCAAAGATTTTACAATTTCAAGAAGTCTTTGCACAAATGAACAAAGGTTGTTAATGTCCAACAAATAATGTGAAGTCTATACAAAGGCTTGGCTCTTAAAAAATGGCAGACCAGTGAGGAAAAGGGGGCCTACGCGTTTCGAATCTCCTTTAGTTCTATGGAGATTCTCATCAGGGCCTCAGGCAGCTGTACAGGGAAAGAAACAGAAAAAACATATATCTTTTTTTTAAAAAACAACATAGAAGTGGCAATTATGGCAACAATTTAACACATTTGTATTTAGCACGGTCAAAGTGATGCAAGCAGAGTCTCCAAACAGAATCTCTAAACTCAGCGAAAACCCGGCAAGTCAACCTATTCAGAAAAACAGCCAGGCTGTATGGTGAAAGGTGATACGAGATTTAGACTACATAGGAGGACTGCAGAAATCTAAAGGATGGGGCTGGGATCTTTAGGCTACACCCGCAAGGATAGGCTCATTAGGCTAATAGTCAGTCCAGGGAGCACTTACCACCAAAGTTACTGTAAAGAAAGGCTGGCGGTGGTCCAAATGGGAAAGGGGGTTGGTTACAAACAGGAGGTGAAGAGCAATCTGAAACGTAGGGAAGAGTATTTACAGTTACTGCACATAGAAATCTAAATGGTGGACATTGTGGATGTGTGCCCTGCAAGGTTCTCTTACCAAACGAACGAGAGATGTGTCCGGTCGGCACGATACACAGGATAGTTTTTGCCGATATTATGAACAACACTATGGTCGGAGGCTTTTCAGCGTCGTGTATCTCGGATGTAATTCAGGCTCAAGTGCCGACCGGACACATCTCTCGTTCGTTTGGTAAGAGAACCTTGCAGGGCACACATCCACAATGTCCACCATTTAGATTTCTATGTGGACCACCGCCAGCCTTTCTTTACAGTAACTTTGGTGGTAAGTGCTCCCTGGACTGACTATTAGCCTAATGAGCCTATCCTTGCGGGTGTAGCCTAAAGATCCCAGCCCCATCCTTTAGATTTCTGCAGTCCTCCTATGTAGTCTAAATCTCGTATCACCTTTCACCATACAGCCTGGCTGTTTTTCTGAATAGGTTGACTTGCCGGGTTTTCGCTGAGTTTAGAGATTCTGTTTGGAGACTCTGCTTGCATCACTTTGACCGTGCTAAATACAAATGTGTTAAATTGTTGCCATAATTGCCACTTCTATGTTGTTTTTTTAAAAAAAGATATATGTTTTTTCTGTTTCTTTCCCTGTACAGCTGCCTGAGGCCCTGATGAGAATCTCCATAGAACTAAAGGAGATTCGAAACGCGTAGGCCCCCTTTTCCTCACTGGTCTGCCATTTTTTAAGAGCCAAGCCTTTGTATAGACTTCACAATATTTGTTGGACATTAACAACCTTTGTTCATTTGTGCAAAGACTTCTTGAAATTGTAAAATCTTTGGTATTGTATTACCTGCTAATCTAAATTGTGAACGTTTTCGTTTAATTAATGCAGTTCCAGTTGTGTATATATATTTCTTTTCCCTTGTAAAAAATGTATATATGGTACGCCTGAGCTAAGTGTGTATGTGTTGAATGTGTGGCGAATGTGATATGACTGTTCTTTTGAATGATGGTTCGTTCCAGGTGATTGTACTTTTATGTGTCCGCTCTCAGTTCTGATTTTGTCCCAATGTGTTTTCATGCAAATGTAAAAAGAACTTTTATAAAATATTGTTGAAATTCTCTATAAAATAAAATTGCGACTATTGAGCATTCCCTTTCTGGAATTTGATTTTCTGTTTGTGGAAGATTTATCTCATTGTTGAATCAAGCTTATCAGTACTGGCATTTTCTTTTGTACCACCTCAGAACTAGCACAGGCCCATCACAGCATTGGAGCAGCCCCCCCTCAGAACCAGTGCAGCACCACTTGAGCACCAGCACAGCACCAACTCAGCATCACTCAGCACCACCTCCGCATCACTGAGCACCACCAAAGCACCACCAGAGCACCACTTCAGCACCATCTCAGCACAAGCTCACCACCACCTCAGCACCATATCAGTATAACTCAGTATCACCAGAGCATCAGCACAGCATCACCTCATCACCAGGACAAACTAGAAGACATTGTATATGTTAATTCTTTTTTTAATAGGTTTGTTCATTTGTACGTAGTGTTTACTTGGTTATATATAAGGTAACAAAAAATGCTTATAACACTTTAATATAACTTTTCAACATGCTGTACAGCAGCCACACTGCTCTACAACATAGCTTAAACCCATTGGCAAAGCCAATAGCTCTGGCAAAACACTTATAAGTTGCCAATGCTTGTTACTGCAGTTATCAATTCAGTTTTCCTACCTCAGCACTCAATCCTGAGCCATTCCTTGACTACAGCACTGTTCCTATCCATCTTCCAGTTCTTATTGAAGAATGTTTTTGATTCCTAAATAATAAGTTATGGCTTGTTAGTATTGAAGATGGATGTTCTGTGTTATTACCTAAAAACTCCAATGTAGGTATTACAGTATCATAAATTTGTTTCACGGTTAAAGGGTCGCTGATAACAGCCCATATACTAGAAATCCTTGCAGCATCTAGAATATCCATTGTGTGGATATTGCCAACAGTCTTCTTATCATATGTGACAGTAAAGTTTTTAAGCTGCAGATTACACGCTGGAATTTTCCTGAAATAAAATGAGTTCCACTGTACAGGATTTTATCACTCCCAAGAGCATTCTCAGAATGGCCCTCCTCCCGGAAAACACATTGCATCAGAGCTTGTAAATGGATTAAACCCAGACCCTTGGTATTTAAAGTAGATTTGTTTACTCCAAGTGCAGACTTTGCTGCTATTCAAAGCTGACAAAGCAACAAGGTTGTAAGTTTCATTGTTCATCATGTGGAGCGCATCCTCCCGTTCAGTGCCTGGGCTGTCTTCACAGGTCCAACATAGTAAAGCGCTGTTCTACCTCTAATTCTGATTCTCCCTCAGTGTGCCGGCTTCCGTTGTACTCTCCACTGCCAGAACGGCAGCTCCCACCGGTATCTACACAGTGCTCTGGTAAGGCTTGCGTTTACCTGCTAGCGATACCTGCAATCAGTCCAAATCCACAGCAAGTCTGTTAACGCCAAGAGGAGCTTCGCGCGCATCCAAGATGGACGCGTGAGCACAGGGCTCCCGAGACCCTTTCCGCCTCCCGCATCTATCCTGTCGAGAATCCTGATATAGACTACGGATTCTTCTAGCTGATACCCTGCTGACACAGGATCTTTTTCCAAAAATCGATTTGGCCGCCGGGAACCGGACTTACTACACCTTGACACTTCGCGGCCTTAAATCGATCACTATCCAGGGACTTGCGTCTCCGAGGTACCCAGGTGGCAATTGAACAACAACGGCCAGTGGTAATCAGCCACGGCCCCTGTGGTACTTTCGGTTTCGTTTTTGGCCTTTGTCTACTGCGACTTGCTGCCTGTTGACACTGCCGGCCTGTGCCTTGCTCTTGGCTGTAAGCTTGTCTTTCACCCTCGTCCCCGGACTCTACAAGTCAGCTTTGCGGAGAGCCATTCTAACCAGGTCCCAAAAGACCCGTCAGGGCTCGCTGCTCAATATGGCGGGCAAGCCGGAGAGCGAGAAGCGGGTCACCAAGGGCACGTACCGAGGGGGTATCGCCCAATCCAATACTATGGATCGCGAAGACCAATGAGTGGGTCAAGTCCCTGGACATCAAGACTGCAAGTCTCACTACTGATGTCTCGGATCTTCAGACCGAAGTTCGCAATCTCCGATCATCTAACGATTTGTTTGCCCGTTGGCTGGATGATTTCGAGAGCCGGGCTAGGCGCAACAACGTCCGCATAATCGGTGTTCCGGAGAAGCCCTCTGAAGTATCTACAGATCTCCTTGTGGAGGACCTCGTATTGAATCACTTAACACCCAAGGGACTCAGTAGCTTTTTCACAGTGGAGCGTGCACACAGAGTCCCCGGCGGGAAGCCTAAACTGGGTGCCGCCCCGCGGCCTATCATAGCCAGGATTTTCAATTTTCGGGACAGAGACGCTATTCTTCAAGTGTCACGAACCAATGGTCCCACAAAATGCGAAAATGCATCGATCAGTTTTTACCCAGATTTTACACAGGAGGTGCAAAAACAACGCATGGGATTCATGGGGGTGAAACGGCGACTTAGAGACATGGGACTGAAGTATGCCATGCTTTTCCCGGCCCGATTGAGGATTGAATATGAGGAACGTGCGCTCTTCTTTGACCGCCCTGAGCTCGTCAGTGACTGGCTTGATACTTTGCTGACACATCGAGATCGCTCGGAACAATCGAGGGGCACTGAAGGTGGCCTGGAGGAACAGGAGGAGTGAGGCCTCACCGGCGTGCGAGCTTTATAGACTTATAGCAGTGGTTCGATGATTCTTATGTGTATATATTGGTAATTACCCGGGGGCGGGGGGAATCGGGTCTCTTCCTCCTCTAGGGGTTTCTTCTCTCTTTTTGTAGATTAGTTTAATGGGGCGACAGGCACACTGCAAGTTGGGGTGGCTTTTTGTTTTAACGCAGGGGTGCAGGGCGGGGGGGATGTGTTTTGGGGATTTCTTTGGGGGTGGTGGGGGGTATTTGTTTCTTTGTTTATTTCGAGGCAACGTTTTGCTGCATATTTCGTTTTCTGTGTCTGTTTCTTTGTGGGGGGGGGCACTGTCCTCATTTCCGGGATGGGGGGTAGAGGGCTGAGGGTGCTGAGCTGGAATGTCAATGGTCTGGGTGATAGGATAAAGCGGGGGATAGTTTTGCAGTACTTGAAGCGTCTTTCCCTGGATATAGTGTTATTGCAGGAAACGCATCTGATAGGGAACACATGCCATGCACTGAATAGACGGGGCTATCGTCTAGTGGCACACTCCGGATTCACTACAGGGTCAAGGGGGGCGGGCGTCCTTGTCAGCAGCTCCCTCCCCCTGGAGATAGACGATACTGTGCTGGACGATAGGGGCCGATATGCAGCTATTACGGGCCGCTGTGAGGGGAAGACGATATCCATACTTTCTGTATATGTCCCACCAGGCTTGCAGTCCACGACATTCTCTGACTTGGGAAGGGTGGTTTTGGGTCTCCCCGTAGGTATGCTGGTTGTGGGTGGTGACTTTAACTCAGTTGTCTGTGGTAGTGAGGATCGTAGCCCCCCCCAGGGTTCTCCCGAAATCGCAAACATGGCTGGGTAGCTTTCTGGATGCATTGGGTCTAGTGGATTGTTGGAGGCAACTGCACCCCGGACAGGCACAATATACCTTCTATTCAGGAGCACATGGGAGTCTCTCGAGGCTTGATTATATACTAATATCGGCGGTGCAGGTGGTCTCTGTGAGAAAAATTCGACACCTGGCCAGGGGAATCTCAGACCACTCCCCGCTCTGGCTTACTATTGATGTGCAGTTGGGAGCTGAGGACCGGGTGGCTACGATTAACCCCTGGCACCTTCGTAATCCTAAAACTAAAGCCTAGGTGGTTAAATGCATGGACTATTACTTTGCTGAGAACGTGGGGTCGATGTCCTCCTCCATCTCATTATGGGAGGCCTTTAAGACTGTGATCTGTGGTCAAACCTTGTCCCTGATCGCCAGTGCGAAGAAAAGCAAGAATGAGGAGGTGGTACGTCTGGAGAATGAAATTACTGCTTTGGAAGAAGAATTAGAATCTGGGGTTACACCTGAGGGGTTGCATGTTCTAGCCCTTAAACAGTCTGACTACAGGGCTCTGGTGACTGATGCAGCCAAGGCAATGAGTCATGAGCAACAGGGGCGTCTGTATGATGTTGGTGATAAAGCGGGAAAATTGATTGCTTGGTTGGATAAAAGAGATAGACTGAATCGTGTGGTGCCTGTTGTTGAAAGAGCGGATGGGGTGCGGGTTGTGGACCCTGTTGAGATAGTTGGAGTCTTTGCCCAGCACTTCCAGAAGGTTTACGCGCCGGTTTCGGATAGACCAGAGGAAGACTCCCATTTACTACTTAGAGATGTCGCGCTGCCTAGCCTATCTGAGTCAGACAAGGAGCTTATGGAGGCGGAATTTTCCACCGATGAAATAGCACTCGCTATCCGCTCTATTTGCTCAGGGAAGGCTTCAGGCCCGAATGGCATCCCGATCGAGCTTTATAAGTTGTGTCCGGACAAAATGGCACCACATCTTCGTCAAATGTTTCTGGAATCGCGAGATATCGGAACCCTTCCCCGGGATCAGAGACTGGCGTCCATTGTTGTCATCCACAAAGACGGGAATCCCCGTGACCAATGTACATCAAATAGGCCGATATCGCTTCTTAACGCCGAGCCAAAGATCTTGGCAAAACTTTTGGCAAATCGGCTGATCAGCGACTTGATACACCCGGATCAGTCTGGGTTCATTCCACATCGAAATACCGCACTCAACCTTTGCCGTCTTCATGGCGTATTGGCAAGGGCGGGGTCGCTTCGTGAGCTGGCCATCTTGGTTTCTTTGGTTGCCTCGATGGCCTTCGACACGGTGGAATGGCCGTATTTGTGGGCGGCCCGTGCAAAATTTGGTTTTGACCCCAGTTTCATCGGGTGGGTTAGACTCCTGTATGAGCAACCGCTGGCCCAGGTGGTGGTCAACGGTAGGGCCTCAGAACCCTTTGTTCTCGGAAGAGGCACGCGGCAGGGCTGCCCTTTGTCACCATTGCTCTTCGCACTCGCCCTTGAACCCCTTGCTGCGTGGCTTCGGTGGGAACCATCGCTCAAGGGTATTAGGTGGTCCCCTGACTTTGGGGATCGTATATCGTTGTATGCGGACGATATTTTGTTGTATCTAACTTCCCCTCGAAAGTCTTTAGGGGTATTGTTCGACGTATTGAATTCCTTTCCTTTAAAACTTTCCTGTTATTCCTGTAAATAAGGAACACAACTCGCAAGGAAGTAATCCTGGGACAACAACCAGTTGGAATACTTTTGACCCGATTGATAAGGCAGACACCCTGAAAATTCTGTCAAAAATTAAATCCGGATCGCCACTTGATCCGTGCCCTCCCTCACTAATTCAGGCGATTAAAGAGGACGTAAGCCCCATGATCAATGACATTATCAATGCCTCACTTCAATCTGGAGAAGTCCCCAACGCGTGGAAAACTGCCATTGTAAAACCACTACAAAAAAAGGCCTTACATGATCCCTCTGTCCTAACAAACCTGCAACCGATTTCCCAACTCCCTGCACTGTGTAAATGCACTGAAGCCCTGGTCAACAAGCAGCTAACAACATTCCTGGAGACAAACAACATTCTACACCCCAACCAGGCTGGTTTCAGAGCTAACCACTCTACCGAATCAGCTCTGTTATCCACAACAGAAACCATAAGAACTGCACTAGACCAGGGGGGTAAGGCTGTCCTTGTCCTCCTTGATTTATCGGCAGCTTTCGACACGGTGTCCCATACCATTTTATTACATCGCCTAGCTGAGGCTGGTATAGGGGGCACCGTGTTGAATTGGTTCCCAAACTTTCTGTTACACAGAAAACAAATCGTCAGGTTAGGACAATTCTTTTCAGAGGAGAAGGAGATAGGCTCAGGGGTACCACAGGGCTCTAGTCTGAGCCCTACCTTATTTAATCTGTACATGGCTCCCCTGATCAATCTAATTGCGTCCTTTAACGTGAATATGGTCGCATACGCCGACGACACCCAATTGGTCCTGATTCTGGATGAAGACACAGCTAAAGCAGAACGAGACCTAAAAGAGTGTCTGACGGCGACTTTCAATTGGATGCATGAAAATCATCTGAAATGCAACTCTGCAAAAACAGAGGTCCTTCCATTTGGGAAAAATAATTTATTTTCTCCACTCACCTGTTGGCCATCCGATGCGGAGGCTCCTCCCGATACCATCAACGCAACTCGCAACCTGGGCATAAAATTTGACAATATGCTCTCTTTTGAGCAACAATCCAAAGAAATAGCAGCCGTCTGCTTCAACATCATGAAAGGATTACGCAAATTCTTTGACTATCTACCATTACCCGCCCGCCGAACAGTAGCAGTTGCTTTAATTACAACCAGAATTGATTACTGTAATATTCTGTATGCAGGGGTAACAAAATCTACCCTACACAAATTACAGATGATTCAAAATGCGGCAGCGAGGCTGGTCCTAAGGTTGCCTAGAAGATCATCAGCATCAGCCGCCCTGAACAAGCTGCACTGGCTTCCTATTCAGAAGCGGATCTTATTCAAAATCATTGTGATCACATTCAGGTGTTTTCACAAACGTGGCCCAAAATACCTAAATAACAGATTTCATAGGTACCATCCCTCGAGAGAACTCAGATCAGCCACAGCCAATCTGATGACTGTCCCCAAGTATAAACTAGCCACCAAGGGGGGAAAGTCACTGGCAGTTCTTGGGGCCAAGGCCTGGAACACACTCCCCACGGACCTCCGTCTAATATCATCAGAACAGACTTTCAAAAAATCCTTAAAACCTGGATCTACGGACTCTCAGAATCAAAATGTAAAACTCTGGTCTAATTATACATAAACAACCTAAACGCAGTCGAAAACACCGTACAACCTGTCAGCAATGAAGACAAAGCGCCAGGATGCTCCCTGGAGTGACAGAGCGCTATACAAAAACCCACAAACATCAAACATCAAACTTCGGGAAGAATTCTGGCTTCGTAATTAACTGGGCCAAGTCCTGTATTTACTCGCTTACCGGAGAATTGCCTCCTTTGCCCCGCGTCTGTCCGATACCGATTTCGCATGTCGGTTTTAAGTATCTGGGGATTTATATATTTTTGGACTCCGCTGCACGTTATGAGAGGAATTTGCTTCCTCCGCTTCTCTGGCTCAGATCGGACGTTACGGCGTGGTGTGGCTTGCCGCTGTCCCCGGTGGGGAGAGAGGCTCTTTTTAAGATGATGTCTCTTCCCCGATTCCTGTACACCATCCAAAACACGCTCGATTTGGTGCCTGCCAGTTATTTCTGCGAGATTGAGGGCCTCCAGAGGAAGCTTGTGTGGGGCGGGCAACCTCGCATTGCATTGGCGAAATTGACTTTGCCCTGGTATGATGGAGGCATAGCGCTGCCCGATATAAAACGATACTATTGGGCATCCCAATTAAGTGCAGTCAATCACGCAATGTACGGTCCTGTCCCTAATCCCGCGTTCGAACTGGATAGATGGCAGCTACCGGGAGGTGACTACAATAGGGCGCTCTACTCTAGATCGGCTAGGAAGAATCTGACTGGCCCCACCCGGGTTACGGTACGGGTGTGGGGTAGTGCAACCGCTGCCACGGGGTGGTCAGGCTGACTAGAGCTACCCCACTTTACGCGGCAGAGAGACTGGGCAGTCTCTGGACGACAAAAGGATTCGACAAATGGGATCTCATTGGTATTAGTAAGGTCGGAGATCTTTGGGTCAAGAACAGAATCAAAACTTTCGATGAACTCAAACGGGAATATGCATTGAGTGATAGGGAGCACTTTCGTTATATCCAGATCCGCCATGCGCTTGAGTCGGTCTTTCCAGCCGGAACCGCTATTCCAGAGTCCTCTCCTCTGGAAGATAGAGTGCTTGACGGATACGTCCCCGATAGCACTATTTCTCTCATTTATAAAAAACTTATTAATGATCGCTTGGACCTACTCGTACAGCTTCGGGGGGCTTGGACCGGCGATGGACTGGAGTTGGACGACGAAGACTGGCAGGCTGTGATATCTTCCCCCAAGGAGGTCGCGATTCCGGCGCGTCTCCGGCTGGTGCAACTGAAGATTCTACATCGAGTCTATGTCACGGGTCCACGCCTGATGTGTATGGGGTATTCTGTGGAGGGGTTGTGCAGGCGCGGATGCGGTATGCTTGCTACCTTTCTTCATATTTTATGGGAGTGTCCGGATGTTGTGGTATTTTGGAACCGTGTGCATGCTGTTATGGAAGAGGTGACGGGTGTTTCATTATTGCCAGAGGCCAGACACTGTTTGTTAAATGTCTGGGAGCCGAATGATTACAGCGTTGCTCAGCCTCAATGGGCCACCCTTGGCAATATGATAGCGAAAAGGGACATAGCCCCCCGGGGGGGTCTCAGAGGGCACCACTAGTTTCAACATGGGAAGAAAACATGGACTGGTGCATGTTCAGGGAAAAAATTGTGTATGTTGCCCGTGGCAGGCCCAAGAAGTGGGGAAGGATATGGAGCCAATGGAACTCATATCGTGGAGAGGTTTGCACCCCCCCTTTTGTAGAAGTCCCTGACATTCCTCTGTCCCCATGACCGTGCATTCCCTAGCTCTTACATCCTATTGTTTATGATTTGCTTGCCTGCTCCCGGCCCCCCTCCCTCCCTGAGATCCTCAATCCTTTTTCAAGTATGCTTATTTAGCCGGGATCGCTCCCCCTCCTGCCTGAGACAGCCATTTACTGTATAGTTTATTGCCTCGAAAATTTTTGTCTGTGTGTTGGTTTTATAAAATGTAAAATGTGGAACCTTTCATTTATCCTTCCTAACACCACAGGATCATTATAATGTTGTGTGATATCGCTGCCGGGCCCAAGGGTTGTCGGCTGATGAGCTGTGTGACATTGCAACTTTGGTATTTATTGCTAACGGCCGGCCCCTGTGGTTGTAGGTCTGTAATTGTACTACTTTCCTTGTAATAAAGGTTTTCCAAAAAAAAAAAAGTCTGTTAACGTCTCCACCACTACCTCCTCCAGCTCTTCGCCCTTCGCTTAGCCCAGCCCTGGGCAGGACGAGATCATCGCTAGGACAGCTGCAATGAACGCATGTGTAGGTAGTAATGAGAAGAAAAGCCACAACACAGGCGGCAGCAGAGGGGCTCGTAGCCTCATTCACATGGTAATCAACCAAAATCATTATATTGCAAAAATTGCTGAACGATTTATAGAGCAGCCAATCTGGGATCAATCTGCAAGCATTTCTTCCTATCTTAACAACAAGCATTTTAAATAACTCTTAAGTCCAAGGTAGGAGCTGGTCACTACAGCCAGTCTAATGGGCCGCCACCTTCCCCCAAAGCCTATTTCAAACTGTTGTATTAAATGGTACACAATTTAAGATCTCTGCATAGCAGCTGATGTAGCAATAGATTAATCTACAGAATTAGAGGTTATTAAAGAGATTGAGGATGTCGCAGACCCATTTAGATATGTGTCTGGGTATACATTCAACATGGCTAAAACTCAAATGATTATCAATTTTAAAGAACAAGGGAGACATCAATGCATTGTAAGAGAGGCAGCATTCTTTGGTATCAAAATTAGCAGCAGTGTTGAGCAATTTGTTTACATAAATTATGATTACTTGCTGAGGGATTGAGTTAGACAATTTCAGTATTGATAAAAATTCACCATCACACTGGTGAGGCGGTGCATCATTATAAAAATGAAAATGTTACCAAAAATGGTATATATATTTTGTTCAATCCCACTCCTGGTCCCAACCTCATTCTTCAAAAATCATATGGAATTATCAGCGGGCCCATATGGCAATCTGGTTCCTGTAACTTTCATGTGAGAGAGGGGACTGGGCACTACCAGATTTCAAATCATAGTATTTGGCCGCCATGTTGCAAAAAATGTCTTTCTTGATCACAGATCACTCTGAAAGCAGATACAGGAAATTGTGTCAGATGTGCGACAGAGACAATGCTAATTGAGTTTTGTTACAGTACTTTGATCAAGGGTATTTTTGAATGGTTAAACCACGCAAGTTATATGGGAATCTTTGAAAACTACATTTCAGATCCTTTATAAAAAAGCTTATTCCCTAATGAGGAATAATTAATCTTTCCCCGGTATTTTAGGGACTCCTATTGTAAGATAAGTGTTTGTAATTGTATGATGCATGTACGCCACATAGTAATTCGTGGACAATCACATTCTTTTAGTGGAATACAAGAGGAGTTCCCTGTTTCTAAGCATACTTCAAAAAACAATATTTGCAAGTCAAGGATTATTTTCACAAGGCTGGTATATTTGAGCTATTGTTCGATTCAATAAAGTTATTAGAAAATTGGAGAGCAAGAGAGACCGGTTGTAAGTCAGATATGTTTTTTGTAGCCGAAAATCTAGTTAGTAAATTAGGCAAGTGGTGAGATTCATTTGGATCAAATATAAATGTGAAGTAAATTGAAAATTACATGTGTCAAATCCTAGGCAATTAGTCAAAAAAGGGGGAACAAGTAGATAAGGGAAGACACATAGGAATCAATGATTTATAAAAACATTATATTTTTAATGAATTCTTCATAGGAAATTGTTCTTTTATCTGAATATGCAACATACATATAAATACATCAATGAAATAAAACCGTTGTTGAAATAAAATGAAAATTGAAAATGCTATAATACTAAAAGGCTCAAATTGACAGCTGCAACAGTATAAGGTGATTAATCTGCTGGAAAGCACAACTAATAGGTTATATATATATGTAAATTGCCATCCCACTTGAGATGTTCCAGGTGTGATTTGCAAGCCACCAATGATATACCTATGTTTGTTGCCTGTCCTTGGCTTGTGGAATGTTAGTTTGAAATTGAGAGCAAGCTATATAGGATGCTCATTTGCACCATACAATTGACTGTGCTATGTGTTATGCTTGGCATGGATACTAATATTCCTGGCTATCATAGAGACTTTGTATATATCACAATCATAATTGCGAGACTCTGTATTGTTCTCTTTCGGAAAAAATAAAAACCCTCAGGGGCAGGACAGTGGTGGGAAAGCTATGGAATTTTTAGATGCTAAAAGCTGCCATAAAATTAATTTTTTAAGTTTATCAAGCTTTATTGAGTAAGTGTTATACATAAAACATAGGCCGGAAGCCAACAACTTAATAATGAACATATGAGATATAAATAGGCAATAAAATATAGTAGAAAGCTGTTTACAATTTAAAGAATATGTTGGAAAATAGGTGGGAAAATCAAGGAATGGAGAAAGGGAAATATAGAAAATACTTGGCAATAAGAGATTGAATAATAATAATACTCTGTAGAATCAAAAATGGATATAATAACGTAATTACATATGAACAGTAAATTATTTAATGGTTAGCAAATAGAGAGAAAAAAGGGAGAGAGAAAAAACGGAATCATGGAGGTTGGACATTTTCAGAACAGTTGTAAAATACTCGACCAATTGAAATCTTATTCAAATAAATAGTTAGTGGTAACCAAAATAGGTCTCTATTTACATGTGGATTACAATAGGAAGCACAAGCAGTATCCAATCTGTGAAAATGACATACATTGTTCCACCAGGATTTGATTGCATGCTATGTTGAGCATTTCCAATTCATTGTGATTTGTTGAAAAGCTAAAGCTAACATCAAATCAAACAGTCCTTTTCGTGAGATAATGAACTTAAGGAATGTGATAAACTCCCCATAAAAAGAAGAACATTTGATATAGGAGTATTTAAGTTAAAAATGGTTGAGTGGCAGGACCAAATTTGTAACCAAAAGGAAGCTACGCGAGGGCATAAGAACAAAAGGTGAAATAAGTCAGCTAAAGGAGAATCACAAGACCAACACGTCTTGTTGTTAGTGTGTGTAAAGTTAGCGATGGAAATTGGAGTGTAAAATAATATGTAATATAGAAAAAACATAGATTGAGTGGTAGATGCGGATCTAGAGATTTTTATGGATCTAGCCCAGATCTTATTCCATAAATCAATGCTCCATTCACAACACAAATCCATCTCCCAAGCAAGTTCCATTTTAGTCTTAGATCTCTCTGGATCAGCGAAATAAAAGTATTTAGAAATCAAGGAGGCTTTTGGAAGTACCCGTAACATTTTTAGGAGTAGATCCTGTGTAGACAAGGAGTCTTCAGGAGGAAGAGAATAAAAAACTTCTAAAATCACTTCAACAAGAATCAAAAATGTTTGTAAAAATGAACGAGGGCAGTTAAAAGTAGTTGGAATTGAAGAAAGGAACAAGGAGATATAACTTCAAACAAATCTTGTACCCAAATAACGTTTCTATTTCTCCAGCAAATCCAAATCAAGGGTCTAATATTGATAGTAATAAGGCGATTGCACCAAATAGGAGAGCGTAAAAAAACATGTTTCTAGATATTAATTTTGGTTGACAAGGTGGTCTTAATAATGAGCATGTATGTTTAAATAGTGGAAGAGATGTGAGAGTGGTCTTGGTAGTAAATACAAGAATCTCTTTAAAAGTAAAGCGGTTTATAAACACCTTTCAGTATTGACCCATAACAGACGAATAGGAGAAGCATCTGTAAGAAGCCAGAAAGAAGCTTGTTTACGGCAAAAGGCTTTATGGTAAAAACGAAAATCTGGAAAATTCACACCAACAGAAGATGTTTTTTTAAGATGAGATAAAGAAATTTTAGGCTTTTTGTTGTTCCACAAAAACTTGGATAACAGAGAGTCTATTTTCTTAAAGTAGATAAAAGGGACGTGAACTGGAATCATTGAAAAGAAATGTAGTCAAATTGGAGTAATCATCATTTTAGTAGAATTTAGGTGACCCCACCAGGAAAGAAAAAGAGGATTCCAAGAAGAAAGGAGTTTCGAAATGTGGTCAAGATTTTCCTTTATGTTTATTTTGATTGAATCTTAAATGGAGTTAGTAAACCATATACCAAGGTATTTCATTCTGCAGCTTTTCCAGCGAAAACCAGTTATATCAAACTGCTCCTTAAGACAGAAATTAGAAATAGGAAGGATCTCCGTTTTGTCTGAATTTATTTTGTAACATGACACCATGGACATTTCGAAGAATTCTTGTAGTAACGGAGGAAGAGAGATCACTGTGTTTGAAATAAAATGTAGGACATCATCAGCATAAGCAGAACGTTTCAAGTGATGATCTCCTTAAAGAAAACCCGAGATAGAGGTATTGTAGTGAACCCGAGATAAAAAAGGTACAAGGGTTAACATTAATGAAAGGGGAGATAAGGGACAACCCTGTGGGACACCAAAATGAAGTGAAAAACTATTTGAAACAAGACCATTAACTATATTAACTATGGTGGACGCCATAGGTGCGGAAAAAAGTAATGAGGCAAGAGTGATGAACTTAGGATCAAAACCATGCCAGCTAAGAGTTTTAAAGAGAAAAGACCAATCTACCCTATCAAAGGCCTTTTCTGCATCTATAGATATCGTGGCTAGGGGATAAGACAAAGAAGATGCCTTTTCAGTGGCGTAAGGAAAGTTAAGGAAAGTTAAGGGGGCCCCCTGCTATGTACATGGAGGGGCCGCGCTCCGGATTTAATTCAGAGCACAAAGGCCTTATTACTGTGCTGAGGGGGCCCCCTGCGACTCGGGCCCATCTCACCTCAGGGGTTGCGGGGGCCTGTGTTACACCACTGGCTTTGTTTAAAACATTAAAAAATAGACAAGAACAAGTGGTTAATCTGCCTTTGACAAAACCACACTATTCTAGACCAATTAAATGTGGAAAAAGAGACTCAAGACGAAAAGCAAAAGTTTAGCAAAAGTTTTATAGTTGACATTTATCAAAGATGTAGGGCGATAATTCTTACAGAATTTGGGGTCCTTTCCCACTTGTGATTGGATGCATAGACTGTACGCATGTTCCAATATGTCCCCCAGCAGCTAATGAAAACATTTTCAGGAACCAGAAGTCATATCATTCAATCAATGTGCAATGCTAAGCATATAAAAACTGACATTTTGGCACAATACCCTGGAAGCACCCACGACTCCGGCATAATTAGACAGAGTGGCATAGACACCCGTCTACTCATGGGTGAATTTGGGGAAGGGCATCTGCTCGGTAAACACATATACTTATTTTCTACACAAATATACAGAAATATAAATGCATAACAGTCGCTAATCCTTTGCTTACTACCCTGTAGGTGACAGCGCATACGCCCTGCGGAACTACATCTTGACGCTGTACCTCAACACAGCCACACCACATGAGCAGAGGTAAAATGCAGCCCACATCAGCACACGTAACATCATTGACGCACGTTTGAACTACTGAAGAGTCACTTCCGCTTACTACACGAAACTGGTAGAGCATTGCAGTACTGTCCAGAGACCTGTTGCTGGATCATGGCTGCATGTGCCATGTTAAACAACATTGCCACCAGAAGAGGTATACCCACCGAGGTGCCAGAGAGTGAGTCTGAGGGGGACAACCAACCACCCGCACAACTATGACAAGCGCATGTGGCAAGCACAGTAGAAGGTAAAGGAGACGTGCAGACATCACACAACATTATTTCTGAGGTATGTAATGATTAAACAAGACACTTAAATGTCGAACAGAAAAGTATTTACTGACATGAACCCATGGAATACACAATTTCAGGAGCCTTTAAACAATCACTAAAATGGTTTTTACCATGGTTACGTCACCAGGAGCAAATTAAGAAGAACATGTCTGTCTAGCGCTTCCTGCCACGCACCCCAAAACGCCTTTCGCCCGCATCGGCTACATCCCCCTGATGTGCAACAGAAGGTGTTGTGCTGTGAGTACTGCGCCTCCTGGCAGTGTTCACTGGCATCCACATGTTGCTAAGGCTGGATGCCTCCTCACTCCCCTCCTCCCCCATTAAGTTGCTGCCGCCAACAGTACCAACCTGGATCTGTTGGACAACCTGTCACTTGTCCAAGGGCCCTGGACACATCCCTACAACTATGGCCCATATCAATTTGCATGGCCAGGGATCGGCGTGAAAGCAGCGCAGTGGTGTTGCAGAGCTTATTGTTGGACCTGGTATAGGCTGCCATGTGCATCATGCACTGCTAATGCCTTCTCCTCTGTGTGCTGTGGCCCTCAAGCATCACCCTGGTGAGCTCCTGCATGCTTGCGTTGTTCTACCTATTTCCATCCAATACCGCTGTGGTTAGTTCCTGCCCAATGTCTGTCATTAAGCTGATTTTCTTTGCCAATTTTGATAGTTGCAGCTGGATTGACCCCATGTGTCTTGTTTGCAGGTGCTGCACCCGCAACATCTGGGACTCCACCCCACACATTTGGAGCCTGGTCTTCCTGTTCAGCAATGCAGGACCTTGAACGGCGTCTCCGCCTCCGTCCACGTTGGACCGGTGCCTGGGGTGTAGGTGTTGTATCTGGTCACAGGAGTGGGTGCAGGAGCCAGCTCTGATTCCAAGGGCTGCAGTGATGGAACTTGTGCCCTGCGTTTTGTGTGCGCGGGGAGTATGCTTGCTGGGGCAACTGGAGTCTCCACATCAGTCTCAGAGGTATGTAGACATTCACATTCACTTCTGAGTCTGCGTCAGCTACATCTGTGATGTGAAACAGTGCAATGTTAGGTTGTGTTAAGGTTACTAATGAGAGGCAATTAAGCATACTTGGTACATATTAAATCACTGACTGTCATGCAGTGTTGGCGTATTTTACTTGCCATAGTTGTGGGTGACTGCTAGCTTGAATGACATGCCTACAACTCCCACAATGCATTGATTGTATGAGGAAAAACAAGGACTGGAGTTTGACCTGTACACTGGGGTTGGACTGGGGGCATGTGCACAATTGAGTATTACCTAGCAGTGTATAGTTGTATACATCTTACCTTGTGTGGTACTAGCCGCGCCAAATGTGTCCAGCTGGGTCACTCCCACCGCTGATTCAGGTTGGATTGTGACCTTCACCAGGTCCTCCAGGGCTGTGTTGTCTGGAACTGTAGATGGGCCCCTTTTGTGCTCCTGGCCTCCTTCAACCTTTCGGCACTTCGCTCCTTGGTACGGCTACGCAGGTCGTACCACCTCTTCTTGAGGTCATCTATACTGCGATGTGTGACAATCACCGCATTGTCCTTGCTCTTGATACACAGCCATATCCTGCATTTTTATGCCTCTGGCACTTTACGTGAAAGTTTCCCAAAGAGCTTGTCATGGCTCTTGGACACTTCCTCCATGAGGTATTCCAGTTCTCTTTCACTGAATTTTAGTTTTCTCTTCCTGGGTGTGGCACTCTCCCCTGATGTGTCTGATCCATTCTAGTGCACAGAAAGGTACAGAAAACAATCTTGGGTGATGAATCTGCTCAGTTCCAGCACTCTGCTTCCTCCTCTCACCTGCTCTAGGCACTGAAAGAAACATGGGCTGGATGACTTCCTGGTTGTGATGTCATCAACATGCTTTCAAAGTGACTAGCTATTTGCCATTTCGCAGTTTGCGATTTCGCTATTTGCAAAATCGCAATAAGCGAAATTGCAAATTGTGTTTTTGGGAATTTGCGCGTCTCTGATGTGAAGTTGTTATTCCCATTTGCGAGTATTACCAATTCTGTATTTTTTTGCTAACGGGTGCATGCATTGCAGATAGCGATTTTTAAATAGCGATTCCTTATTTATCTCTAATTAGGAATTGCTAAAACTGATTTTGATGCATGAACCCGATAATCCCCTGTAAAGTGATTCCATGTGCCAGGTGACACAGTGTACATATGTGATTATGTTCTAATTTGTTTTAGGAGTAATACAAAGGCTATTTTTTATATAACCTTTTGTGGAGTTTCTTTTGTGGTGTGCCTAGTGTATCGCTGCTGTGATTGTGTGTTGCACAAACTCTTTACACATTGCCTCTGGGATAAGCCTGACTGCTCTGCCAAGCTACCAAGGGGGTCAGCAGGGGTTATCTTCAGTGTGTAACTCCCTTGCCCTGACTAGAGTGGTGGTTCCTGCCTGGTTTAGGTGCATGCCCTAGACAACCAGAAATCCCATTTCTAATAATTAGCAACATGGAGCATGGCAATGGCGATGTTGATATGTTCAGAGGTATCCTGACCAGGAGCAAACCCATGTTGTTCCTTGGTTATAATTTGTTTTATAGACCTAGAGAGTGAATCGGAAGTCCTTTATGTGAAATGTTGGTGTCTGGAGTTATCAGAGATATTGATCAATATGATCTACATTTATTGGCTGGTTTATTTTTTTTACAGAATATAGTAATATTGATTGGATGACGAGTGCATCTATCTGCCTTCTTCAATCCAAGGCGTTATCTATTCTTTTAGCGCCACTAATAAGTCAACAAAAGTCTTATAAATTGTTTAGGTAATCCATCTTTCCCCGCAGCTTATTCCAGATGGTAATGATCTTATTGCACACAGAGTTTTATCCAAAGCCAATTCATTATGTAACATAGTCTGCATCTCTCCTCTTAGCCTAGACAGGTTGAACTCTTGGACATATGCCTCAATAGAATTGTGTGAACTTAGAGCATCCTCTGTGTATATTTTCTCATAACATGCACCAAACTGAGTGATTATCTTGATAGGTTCCCTTTTAACATTACCATGTATATCTTTTATTTCATTAATTGTGTTCAGATTATTTGAACACTGGTTTTATACACCAACAGAAGCCCTCTGGATTTCTCATATTCCAATTCTTTGCCTTTATAATGCATTTTATTCTATATCTTTAATGGAACAAGTTGCTGACATATCGTGCCTTAATGAGCTTCATAATTTTGAATAGCTGTTGCATGAGCTCTCTCCATAATGAGTACCTAATGTTTTCCCCTCATCTGTTGTACCAGTCATGCTTCTTTCACCTACATATTGAATGGTGCATCCCCTAATATATGTTTGAGGGCATCCCAAACTATATTTAATGTAGCAGTTCCAGTGTTGCTATGAAAAAACACAGCTATAAATTGGATTTTAAAATCTAAATTTGCTGGGTCTATCAGTAGGTATTGATCAAATGTCCATCCGCCTGATCTCATTGTGTGATAAAAAGCCTGTATTTTAATTCTTGACCAGTAGTAAGAGGCTAAATACGATGCGGTCGGAAACGGCTCTGATTGTCGGATGGAGCCTTTCCGACCCCATCGTAATATGCCTGATGGATTCCTTTCCGACTGACCCATTACGATGGAGTAGATTGGAAAGGAATGCAAATGGTAATTCCGACTGGCATCCAGCTGGCTTGGAAAGCCCGTCCGCCAGTCGGAATGCAGCCAGTAATCCCAAGGGCGGCACTTTCTGCCCAAGGGATTACGATGACGGGTTTATACAGCCTTTCTGTGCTGGCCTTGCAGACACAGAAAAGTCTGTCAGATCTCAACTTTGGGGGCCCCGTTGGCCCCTTTGATGCATGGCCTCCAGTTGGAGGCTGAGGGGACATCTATGGTGTCCCCTTGTTGAACTGCATTTGCATTTTACAGTGGGATCATGCATTCCGGCTGGAAGGCACGCTCCCATTGTAAAGTAAAGGAGTGGGACTGAACAGTGCTCGGTCGTATCCTAATCAGTCAGTCGATTGTAATGAGGCCCTAAATCGTGATCAGAAATGGTCTTTGGGTCTATATACCAAGGTTCATTAGAATGAGTATATCGCAAGATAGCCACGAGTCCTAATGCTCTCTGCTTTCTTTTAATGACCTTTCTAACTCTTATTATTCTCCTAGTGCTTTACTATTTGTTGTATCGATGTTAGAATCCATTATGCAGTTAAAATCACTCAGTAATATTATTTCTCCCTTCCAGGCCGCAAATTCTCTCAAAAGATAATCACAGATATGTGTGTTATTATTATTAGGCCTGTACATACCACAACCATTGATAATTGTTTGACATACAGCTGTACAATAACTTACTGCTGTTTAATATTGAACATTGTGCAATCCTGTTGATCAGTGATCCTCCATGTTTGAACTATAATGTGCTTCTTTGGATTTGTTCACTCCATACATTTGAGGAAGAGAGTCTGACACCTCAGTAATCAAATTCCTTTACCCTCTCCAATTACTATGAGCCTAAGATTATTCTGCCCGTGACCTTTTATGAATAAATTTAGTTTACTGGATGTCCATTTACAGCCATTAATTGTTGCAAAATAATTTTAACCTCTGAAGAAGCATTTGGAGTCCTTTCTCTGTTTTGGACAATAACAAGGTGTCAACTGCATAAAGCTTAGCGGGCAACTTTCTCCTAGCCAAAGTCAGAGAGTCATTCTCACAACAGTGTAAAATGTTTATATAACCATAAACAAACAGTAAAATCAAGGTAGGTGCAAGTGGTCAGAGATAAGCCTCTATATTATATTGAGAAGGGCTGGAGGTACCTCTAGGTCTGCTAATACTTGCCACAGTTTCTCCCTAGGAGCAGTGTAAAATGCGGACAGAAGGTCGAGAAATGCCCTGAAAAATTTCTCCCAATGATATTGACCACTTTCCATATAATCAAAAAGAAAGTACAAAACGTGTTTGATTGTACTAGTTTTAGGTTTGAACCGGGCCTGAGATGGACTTAGTGTCTTTTCCGACATCCAACCCATATGCCTGTTAAGATCCTATACACAGAATATCTTCTGCAGCTTATCAAACGAGCTAATTAGAAGATAGTTGCTGGATACAGATTCACTTCCCTTATTATGGGTTTGGACTATCTCTGCTCTTTCCATGTGTCAGGAATTGCAGCAACTTTGGATATGTCATTTGATAAAACATTAATGTATGGGGTCCAGGTGGTCAGTTCTGAAAAAATACAGATTTGCTTGTATTTTGTACAATCATGGAGCTTTAGCTTTTCTCTGAACATTTTTCACTTTGATTGTATCACTTAAGCTGAAAACAATGGTTGCAGTTTCGGAATTACTTGGATGAGTTAAGGTTGACATCTCCAGACCATCAGCTTCTTGATGTTTTGTATAAAGAGACTCCAAATGAGCAACCCATTAATTGGAAATGAAGTTCTAGTCTCACTGTTGGTTATTAATTGCCAAAATGATTTGTTTTGTCATCCCAAGTGACCTGTAATAATTCTTCTAATTTCTAGGTATCTCAGTGATCTTTGCCCTTTTGAGATTATGCTGATATGGTTTCCACATCTATTTTATTTTGTCCCTCTTACCCGTTTTTAGGTCGAGCCTACAGCAAGGGAGCATGTGCTGCTCTGCGAGACTTATTGTAGATGAATAGAAGCTCCGCCCACTCCCCACCCATATTTGCCATTGGCTTGTGAGCTAGTCTGCCAAAATGCTGGCTTCTGATTCATCGATAGTCTTGCTAGTCTCTCCTTAGCATCGCCTCCTCTTCATTTGTCACCTCTCCTGGCGACTGGCCCCTTTACTTCGGCTGTTACATGGTATATTGTATTTTAGACTGTGAGCACTATTTTCTTTAATGAGGTTATCCTACTGCAGGCACAACGTGCTTTGGTGCCATTTTCTCCACCTGAGCCCTCCCTCCCAGTGTTTGTGCCTTCTCCCCCCTTCCTCCCATTGTCTGTGCCTTCTTTTCCACCCCCTCCCTCCGTCCCATTGTCCATGCCTTCTTCTCTCCTCCCCCTGCCCTGCCTACTCCCTCTTCTCCGTCCCATTGTTCGTTCCTTCTTTCCCCATCCTCTCTAACGCTGTCCGTGCCTTCTCCCCTCTCCACCCTCCCTCTCTTTGTCCATGATGCCTACCATTTGCAATGCAATGGGTCTCACATAAATGCAAGACCAATCGCATTGCAAATGCTTTTTTTTGTTACATCTGGGCGATGCCTAGAGGATCAGCTTCTATTGGCCTGGGATGAGTCGTGGAGCATGAGCTGATGCTTCTGGGGTCAGCCATGAAGAGGTGAATAGTGAAGTAGGGCGGTGCTTGTTCCGAAAGGGCCAATCTCCATCCTTCAAGGCAGGACCCGCAGCTATGCTGTGAATGCCCCCTTTGCCCATATGTGCCACTTGCCCCATCCGGAGTAGAACGCCTCCCACACGCAGTCCCATCCCTGCTTGTGCTCACAGCTCCATTTCCTAAATATGCCTGGATCTCCTCCCGGGGTCGTCGGGGTTCTTCCTTCTGTCTCCCCCCAGGGGAGTCTATCTGTCACACAACAGGGTTAGATATTCCTCAGTGGGAAGTAAACGGAACAATGAGACAGTGCCAAAGTAAGTGAGTCTCCCATCCCACATAAACAGACAGCTGCCAGCTGCGAAGGATGAGAGACCGTCTGGTGTAAAGCTCGATTTTCGCAACATGCCAGGAGCACAGGACAGTCTTTGTGAGGTGTGCTGGGGTTGTGCCCCACCTGGAGCAGACTGCCCCCAGAAGTCTGCACTCTCTAGCAAAATCCCACTTTCACTGATGTGAAGCCAGGTCTGACATCTCAGTTGGCTAATGCACACACTGCAGGGGGCTGTGTTTTTTTGTTTCCAGGTTAGAATCTCAGTCGGGACGACCAGTCATTCATCCTTACAAAGTTAATAAAATGTATGTTCTGTATATATGTTGGCTCGTGTCACTAAATCCTCGGGGTAAATGTGCACTTTACAAAAGAGAAAAAATGATCAACCTGTGCACTCCCTTATGTGTACTCTAGTGCTCTGTTGCTATACTACATTAGAACAGTGTTTGTGTGCTGTTTGGATGAAAGGCAGCCAGCCCTAGTCAATGATCAACCTCTGGTGGAAACTCCACTAGTGTACCAAAGGCACTACCTGTATAAAGTATTACATTTAAAAACAATTAAGCCATTGTAACATGTCCCAGTAATCACTCATGAGAGTTTTTTCAAAAAATAATCGTGTATTTCTTCAGACAATACATTGATATTACTAATCCAGCGAACTGATAAATTTATACATCATAGTACGAAATTCAAATGCATCAACGTTGTTGTATCATATGCTTAAACTCAAAAAACTGTCAAATCAAGCGCTTAATGGAAGAACACAATTTGAAAAAAAGCCCAGTGCATTTCGGGGG
This sequence comes from Lissotriton vulgaris, assembly GCF_964263255.1. Classification (NCBI taxonomy): domain Eukaryota; kingdom Metazoa; phylum Chordata; class Amphibia; order Caudata; family Salamandridae; genus Lissotriton; species Lissotriton vulgaris. Next base: position 1,087,991,586 of record NC_141694.1, on the reverse strand, counting down.
GTTCCCTTCTTCAGGGGCACTGTAGGAAACAAAACATTGTATCAATTCATTATAACAATATATTTCAAAATTGTATGCTGAATAGGTTACTGAACTCGCTTCAGATCAATCTAAACATGCAGTTCTAAAAACACAAACAAGGTGGACAGAACCAATGTAACATGATAGCCATATATGAGCTTATTATAAAGGTCAAACGAGACATTGAAAATTAAGGGTCAACTTAAATAGTGTACTATGCCACCAAAAGAACACCATGGATGTGTGAAGATTACAGACCAATACCACCACTTTGAGTGAAGCGTGCTCACTATAGATAAACAGTCACGTGATTAAAAGAAATCTGAAAACCACCACTTAGTGAAAGTGCTAAAGACTAGGTCCCTGTTTGCAACAGGGCTCACGTAAAATAAAAAGACAAGTAACAATGAATGTGATGTTGACAAGTAGCTTGTCTAGATAGCCCTGCTGGACAAAACAGGAAAGCCAATCATCTGTTAAAATCAGACCAGCTGCTCGTGGAATAAACGTGAATGAATGAAACTCTACCAAAACACTTACTGTAATAAATGACAACTGTGCGATGTTTCGTAATTTCACTATTAAATGCAGTCAACTCTGGAATTGCTCATATGCAGACACGGATTAGTGGGTTTTCTGGATACTCATGCGTGCAAAGACGCTGAAATGTGGACACACTCTGTGGAAAATAAATGAAACACCTGCAGGTGTATGTCTCACTAAAGAATGGTTATCATCCAAACCTTCTGCTACGATACTCATGTGGCCACCTCTCACTCGAAACCTAGAACCTAACTCGAGAACGCTTAATGGCGTCCTGATCTGTAAACCTAATAATGGCCAACACTCGTATACCGGAGCAACCGATCATTGCAAATGACAACACTAAATGCCAAAGATAGAACAAAATTACAAAAACACCCGTTCTACAACCATGTACTAGTTAATTCCACTAACGACTAACCTTCCATTAATAGCCACTATTCCACGTGGGATCGTATCCTAAATGTATCGACTCGGCTTCAACCACAAAGGTAACTTTTGTCGACAATGCTTCCCGACTGAGCCTAGACAACGAGAATAACTGGTATAAACAACGGGAGCCTACATAACTCTAGACTGACCAGTACTGCCTGAGCCAAAATGGTATCAAACTCACCACAAAAAATCCGACCTGCGCCAACTCGTATTCCCGGAACTGGTTACGAACACGCCACTGACTTCCAGATGGTAATCACTATTTCTAATAATCAACGCACAGAGAAAGAAGACTGAGGAAGCGCCACCGCGGTGGAGCCGCCATAGTGGAAATGTACTTTGTGCATGCTAAAATGTGAAATATCTCGAATCCTCAATAAATACCAAGTGTGATTATAGTGAGGTTTACAACAACCGCCTATGATTATATGTTATAACTAGTCCCTATTACCGATACTGAGCTCTCAAAATAAGAAAGCCGCCAAATGCAGAGTTCTAAGTAAGGCCGCCATGATGGGACGGTGCAGAGCTCACCGATCGTAACCATAACTAAGAGTAAAGATAGCTAAGTGAATTCATGCTAATCTTCTTGCCTAATAAAAAAACGATGTTAAATGAAGAGAATTTCTAAAGGTTAAGTCGCCTGTTTTTGTGCCAACATACTAAATGATGAGTCGAAAGAGAAAATAGCTCCATAGTGAAATATTACAATAAGGTTATTGATACCATTGTCAATTTCTAATGCTAATCTGTGTAAGATGAACTCAATTGAGCGTTTTTATATTCTGAGTAGTCTCAAACTACTATGTAAGCGATATTCAATAATATATTCTGTCAAAAGAACATGAACAGATGTAGGAAAAAACAAGTAACAGGATGTATGGACAGATAGTGAGACAAAGTGAGTGATAGGATGTGGGAGAAAAGAAAAAATAAACATAACTCACATCGAACCATGTGTGCAGTTTCACCTGAATATAAGCCCATTTACAAAAAGTACTGACTACAACTCATGCTAGTATGTTAGAAGAATAGTAGATGATAACACCACAATTCCATATTAGTCACGGCTAGGTGTGATTGACAACAGTACTATTACAAGAAACATTGCAATTCGATTCTGTCATTGAGCCCATTGGGTACCAATGTCTGCAGATATTTTATCCACCAAGCTTCTCTCTGTGCCAGTAATTTTATGTGATTCTGATCTGGTTTGACTGTTATTATTTCTAGAATGGTGAACCTGAGCTGAGCATTAGTGTGTTGCTGCTCTAGCCAATGAGTTGCAAAATAAGATTTTGTGGACTCAGTTCTAAATGTACTCTTGTGCTCTGTTATACGAACTTTGATCTTTCTCGAAGTTTTACCCACGTATAATGCTCCACATGGACACTTGATAGTGTAAATTACGTTAGAACTGTTGCAGACCCCATTGTATTTAAGTGAAATTTATTTTCCCGAATGTGGGTGACGAATAACATTTCCAGTCATTACGTTATTGCAATGGACGCAATTATAACATTTGCGCATTCCTTGGTAGTGTTGTTGAGTTTCGACTGTTTTAGAAGTTATGATCTCCTTGATATTTTTGCTTCGTGTATACGCAAAAAGAGGTTCCTCATCATATAGTCCCTTTAAATCCAGTTCTTGCCTCAGTAACTCCCATCTCGATTTGATGATGTGTTTGATAGCTTGCGATCTTGATGAATATTTTGACACGAATACGTGTCTCTTTGTTTTCTCTTTCGGCTTAGTGACTAACAGCATTTCTCATTGTTTCGATTCAATATTACTCAAAGCTGCTGATAAGATTTCTTCTGGGTAGCCTCTTTCACTGAATTTCTCTTGCTGATGTTGTAATGCAGATTGAAGATTAGATGTATTGGATATGATTCGTTTCACCCTCAACAATTGTGAATACGGTAGATTGTTTATTAGAGAAGGTGGGTGAAAGCTTGTGTACAAAAGCAGGTTGTTTCTATCCATTGGTTTAGTGTATACTTGTGTCTCAAGCTTGTTGTCTCTTTGGGTGATCATTACATCTAAGTAATGAATGGTGTGTTGGTTGATCTCATGAGTGAATTTAATTCTCTCATGTTTATTGTTCAATTCACCAATCAATTGTTCCAGCAAAATTTGAGAACTCTTCCATACCAGAAAAATGTCGTCATTGAATCTGACGTAAAACGCTAAGTTGGTAGACCAGACTTCTTGGCTGAAAGTGTGGGTGTCCTCAAATTGCACCATGAATGTATTGGCGTACGCCGGCGCTCCTGAAAAACCCATGGAGGTTCCACTCGTAGGTAAAACTTGCCTTGCCATTCCAGATAGCTGTGTTGTAGACAAAATATCAACAATTCAAGAATGAAGATTTTATTGACTGGTAATTCAGGTAATTTCAAAAGAGCCCACTCACAGGCTTCAACACCTTCTTTTAAGGGAATAGAGGTGTAAAGAGCGGTTACATCAATTGTGCACATCAACCAGTTAGGACTGTATTCCTTTGATACTTGCTGCAGCAGATTCAGAAAGTGAGTAGTATCTTTAACGTAACTGCACCAGGACTGTACAAATTTTTGTAAAAAGTGATCTATCAGTTGGCCCGCTGGGGAAAAGATGGAATCACAACCTGACACTATCGGTCGGAAAGGTGGGTTGTTCAAATTCTTGTGCACTTTCGGAAGCATATACAACCTTGGTCTTCTTGGGTATTGTACTGTAAGGAAGTTGCGTAACGTGGATGTAATCCAAGCCATATTTTCAGCTTTTTCTAAAATCTGATTAAGGATTTCAGTAAAGCTAGAAGTTGGATCTTCTTCCAATGGAATGTATGTTGTTGCATCATTCAGGTGTTCATTAACCTTCTGATCATAGAAACTCGTATCCATTACTACTAAAGCACTTCCCTTATCCGCCATTTGGAAAGTTATTTGTTCATCTGATCCTAATCTACGTAAGATGTCCATTTCATCTTTTCTCAAATTTGGTCGCATACGTGGATGCAGGTTTAATTTGGTTAGATCTTGACGCACCAATGACTCAAAAGTGTCAAGTATTTTATGTGACACTGGCGACATGAAGGTACTTTTCGGCTTGATTGATCTTAATTCCAAGTCATCTTCTTCTTGACTAATTGTTGGTGTGTCAGAGGAAGGTACTACATTAGTAAAAAAAGTTTTAACCTTAGATTTCTTAGAAACCGAAAGACAGATACTTCCACTTCTAATTTATTAGTGTGGTAGACAGGTACAAAAGAAGTTCCTTTATTTAGTACCATTTCCTGAGATTTAGTCAATTGCTTAGAAGAAATGTTGATTACGAGGGTTTGCCCTTGCTCCTCAGACTCCGCGCCTCCGCTTCTTTTTCCTTGGCGTCCCTTTCCTTTGTTTCTTTGTCTTTGTCTTTGACTCCTCATTGTTTTTTTAGGACATCTGGAGGTCTCCCTCCCCCCTGGACCTTGTCTAAAAAAGGCGGCGCTGCAGATGTACTAGCTCTGTTCTTAGATCCAGATGTTAATGAATCTTGTCCAGTGAGCAATGGCTGTCGTGATGGGTCCAAATCAGTGTCAGATACTATTGATTCCTGGGATGAAGTTGCAGGTTTTTGATAAGGGCGCCGTTTGGCGTACACCTCTGCCCAGATGTACACCTCGTTCAATTTATAATCAATTGTATCTCTACAGAATTTTCGTAGTTTTCTTTCTTGTATGTCTTTGCCGTAGGAATCTAATTTACCATTAAGATCTTCCAAAGTGAGCTTCCAAAAATCTGCGTCACAACGCGTTGACAAGTCTCCCTTGATAATATGTATTTCTTTTTCTAGCTCTTTAATAGTTTTTGATAATTCCTCAATCAGAAGCAAGATTAAATCAAGTGAGCATTTATTTAAAACTGCTTGCCACTTTTCCATGAATCTTTTGTTATATTGGAATTTATATAAAAGAGGCTTGATGGGCAAACGTAGTCCACGAGGGATTCTTTGCACCTTATGATACTGGATCAACGTCGATGCATGTAACCGTTGACTCAATGCTCTTTTAGCTATGAACTCAAGTTGTTTCAGTTGTTGTGGAATAGAACTGCCTTGAGCATTAAACGAAGGGGATTGCTCGATGAGCGAATAGATACCTTCAAATTGTGTATCTGTGTAAGTTCTAGTGTCTGCTCTGTTTTCAGTTAAATTGGAAATGCTGTCAAATGACATGTTTGTGAAAGGGAGAGGCGGGGTGCTGCAGGCCAATATGAGTGGCAATTAAAGTACGAGAAAAAATGATCAACCTGCGCACTCTCTTATGTGTACTCTAGTGCTCTGTTGCTATACTACATTAGAACAGTGTTTGTGTGCTGTTTGGTTGAAAGGCAGCCAGCCCTAGTCAATGATCAACCTCTGGTGGAAACTCCACTAGTGTACCAAACGCACTACCTGTATAAAGTATCACATTTAAAAACAATTAAGGCATTGTAACATGTCCCAGTAATCACTCATGAGAGTTTTTTCAAAAAATAATCTTTTATTTCTTCAGACAATACATTGATATTACTAATCCAGCAAACTGATAAATTTATACATCATAGTACGAAATTCAAATGCATCAACGTTGTTGTATGATACTTAAAAAAGCAATTAAACTCAATCAATCATATGCTTAAACTCAAAAAACTGTCAAATCAAGCGCTTAATGGAAGAACACAATTTGAAAAAAGGCCCAATGCATTTCGGGGGGTTCCCTTCTTCAGGGGCACTGTAAGAAACAAAACATTGTATCAATTCATTATAACAATATATTTCAAAATTGTTTGCTGAATAGCTTACTGAACTCGCTTCAGATCAATCTAAACATGCAGTTCTAAAAACACAAACAAGGTGGACAGAACCAGTGTAACATGATAGCCATATATGAGCTTATTATAAAGGTCAAACGAGACATTGAAAATTAAGGGTCAACTTAAATAGTGTACTATGCCACCAAAATAAACCATGGATGTGTGAAGATTACAGACCAATACCACCACTTTGAGTGAAGCGTGCTCACTATAGATAAACAGTCACGTGATTAAAAGAAATCTGAAAACCACCACTTAGTGAAAGTGCTAAAGACTAGGTCCCTGTTTGCAACAGGACACACTTAAAATAAAAAGACTGAAGTAACGATGAATGTGATGTTGACAAGTAGCTTGTCTAGATAGCCCTGCTGGACAAAACAGGAAAGCCAATCATCTGTTAAAATCAGACCAGCTGCTCGTGGAATAAACGTGAATGAATGAAACTCTACCAAAACACTTAATGTAATAAATGACAACTGTGCGATGTTTCGTAATTTCACTATTAAATGCAGTCAACTTTGGAATTGCTCATATGCAGACACGGATTAGTGGGTTTTCCGGATACTCATGCGTGCAAAGACGCTGAAATGTGGAAAATAAATAAAACACCTGTAGGTGTATGTCTCACTAAAGAATGCTTATAATCCAAACCTTCTGCTACGATACTCATGTGGCCACCTCTCACTCGAAACCTAGAACCTAACTCGAGAACGCTTAATGGCGTCCTGATCTGTAAACCTAATAATGGCCAACACTTGTATACCGGAGCAACCGATCATTGCAAATGACAACACTGAATGCCAAAGATAGAACAAAATTACAAAAACACCCGTTCTACAACCATGTACTAGTTAATTCCATTAACGACTCACCTTCCATTAATAGCCACTATTCCACGTGGGATCGTATCCTAAATGTATCGACTCGGCTTCAACCACAAAGGTAACTTGTGTCGACAATGCTTCCCGACTGAGCCTAGACAACGAGAATAACTGGTACAAACAACAGGAGCCTACATAACTCTAGACTAGATTTGACAGTTTTTTGAGTTTAAGCATATGATTGATTGAGTTTAATTGCTTTTACAACGATCATACAACAACGTTGATGCATGTATAAATTTATCAGTTTGCTGGATTAGTAATATCAATGTATTGTCTGAAGAAATACAAGATTATTTTTTGAAAAAATTCTCATGAGTGATTACTGGGACATGTTACAATGCCTTAATATTTTTTAAATGTAATACTTTATACAGGTAGTGCGTTTGGTACACTAGTGGAGTTTCCACCAGAGGTTGATCATTGACTAGGGCTGGCTGCCTTTCAACTAAACAGCACACAAACACTGTTCTAATGTAGTATAGCAACAGAGCACTAGATTACACATAAGGAAGTGTGCAGGTTGATCATTTTTTCTCGTACTTTCATTGCCACTCATATTGGCCTGCAGCACCCCGACTCTCCCTTTCCCAAACATGTCATTTGGCAGCATTTCCCATTTAACTGAAAACAGAGCAGACACTAGAACTTACACAGATACACAATTTGAAGGTATCTATTCGCTCATCGAGCAATCCCCTTCGATTAATGCTCAAGGCAGGTCTATTCCACAACAACTGAAACAACTTGAGTTCATAGCTAAATGAGCATTGAGTCAACGGTTACATGCATCGACGTTGATCCAGTATCATAATGTGCAAAGAATCCCTCGTGGACTACGTTTGCCCATCAAGCCTCTGTTATATAAATTCCAATATAACAAAAGATGCATGGAAAAGTGGCAAGCAGTTTTAAATATATGCTCACTTGATTTAATCTTGCTTCTGATTGAGGAATTATCAAAAACTATTAAAGAGCTAGAAGAAGAAATACATATTATCAAGGCAGACTTGTCAACGCGTTGTGACGCAGATTTTTGGAAGCTCACTTTGGAAGATCTCAATGGTAAATTAGATTCCTACGGCAAAGACATACAAGAAAGAAAACTACGAAAATTCCGTAGAGATACAATTGATTATAAATTGAACGTGGTGTACACCTGGGCAGAGGTGTACGCCAGACGGCGCCCTTATCAAAAACCTGCAACTTCATCCCAGGAATCCATAGTATCTGACACTGATTTGGACCCATCACGACAGCCATTGCTTACTGGACAAGATTCATTAACATCTGGATCTAAGAACGGAGCTAGTACATCTGCAGTGCCACCTTTTTTAGACAAGGTCCAGGGGGGAGGGAGACCTCCAGACGTCCTAAAAAAACAAGGAGGAGTCAAAGACAAAGACAAAGAAACAAAGGAAAGGGAAGCCGAGGAAAAAGAAGCGGAGGCCCGGAGTCTGAGGAGCAAGGGCAAACCCTCGTAATCAACATTTCTTCTAAGCAATTGACTAAATCTCAGGAAATGGTACTGATTAAAGGAACTTCTTTTGTACCTGTCTACCACACTAATAAATTAGAAGTGGAAGTATCTGTCTTTCGGTTTCTAAGAAATCTAAGGTTAAAACATTTTTTTACTAATGTAGTACTTTCCTCCGACACACCAACAATTAGTCAAGAAGAGGATGACTTGGAATTAAGATCATTCAAGCCGAAAAGTACCTTCATGTCGCCATTGTCACATAAAATACTTGACACTTTTGAGTCATTGGTGCGTCAAGATCTAACCAAATTAAACCTGCATCCACGTATGCGACCAAATTTGAGAAAAGATGAAATGGACATCTTACGTAGATTAGGATCAGATGAACAAATAACTTTCCAATGGCGGATAAGGGAGGTGCTTTAGTAGTAATGGATACGAGTTTCTATGAACAGAAGGTTAATGAACACCTGAATGATGCAACAACATACATTCCGTTGGAAGGAGACCCAACTTATAGCTTTACTGAAATCCTTAATCAGATTTTAGAAAAAGCTGAAAATATGGCTTGGATTACATCCACGTTACGCAACTTCCTTACAGTACAATACCCAAGAAGACCAAGGTTGTATATGCTTCCGAAAGTGCACAAGAATTTGAACAACCCACCTTTCCGACCGATAGTGTCAGGTTGTGATTCCATCTTTTTCCCAGCGGGCCAACTGATAGATCACTTTTTACAAAAATTTGTACAGTCCTGGTGCAGTTACGTTAAAGATACTACTCACTTTCTGAATCTGCTGCAGCAAGTACAAACGGAATACAGTCCTAACTGGTTGATGTGCACAATTGATGTAACCGCTCTTTACACCTCTATTCCCTTAAAAGAAGGTGTTGAAGCCTGTGAGTGGGCTCTTTTGAAATTACCTGAATTACCAGTCAATAAAATCTTCATTCTTGAATTGTTGATATTTTGTCTACAACACAGCTATCTGGAATGGCAAGGCAAGTTTTACCTAAAGTGAGTGGAACCTCCATGGGTTTTTCAGGAGCGCCGGTGTACGCCAATACATTCATGGCGCAATTTGAGGACACACACATTTTCAGCCAAGAAGTCTGGTCTACCAACTTAGCTTTTTACGTCAGATTCATTGACAACATTTTTCTGGTATGGAAGAGTTCTCAAATTTTGCTGGAACAATTGATTGGTGAATTGAACAATAAACATGAGAGAATTAAATTCACTCATGAGATCAACCAACACACCATTCATTACTTAGATGTAATGATCACCCAAAGAGACAACAAGCTTGAGACACAAGTATACACTAAACCAACGGATAGAAACAACCTGCTTTTGTACACAAGCTTTCACCCACCTTCTCTAATAAACAATCTACCGTATTCACAATTGTTGAGGGTGAAACGAATCATATCCAATACATCTAATCTGCAATCTGCATTACAACATCAGCAAGAGAAATTCAGCGAAAGAGGCTACCCAGAAGAAATCTTATCAGCAGCTTTGAGTAAGATTGAATCGAAACAACGAGAAATGCTGTTAGTCAGTAAGCCAAAAGAGAAAACAAACAGATACGTATTCGTGTCGAAATATTCATCAAGATCGCAAGCTATCAAACACATCATCAAATCAAGATGGGAGTTACTGAGTCAAGAACCGGATTTCAAAGGACTATATGATGAGGAACCTCTTTTTGCGTATACACGAAGCAAAATATCAAGGAGATCATAACTTCTAAAACAGTCGAAACTCAACAACACTACCAAGGAATGCGCAAATGTTATAATTTGGTCCATTGCAATAACGTAATGACTGGAAATGTTATTCATCACCCACATTTGGGAAAAGAAATTTCACTTAAATACAATGGGGACTGCAACAGTTCTAACGTAATTTACACTATCAAGTGTCCATGTGGAACATTATACTTGGGTAAAACTTCTAGAAAGATCAAAGTTCGTATAACAGAGCACAAGAGTACATTTAGAACTAAGTCCACAAAATCTTATTTTGCAACTCATTGGCTAGAGCAGCAACACACTAATGCTCAGCTCAGGTTCACCATTCTAGAAATAATAACAGTCAAACCAGATCAGAATCACATAAAATTACTGGCACAGAGAGAAGCTTGGTGGATAAAATATCTACAGACATTGGTACCCAATGGGCTCAATGACAGAATCGAATTGCAATGTTTCTTGTAATAGTATTGTTGTCAATCACACCTAGCCGTGACTAATATGGAATCGTGGTGTTATCATCTACTATTCTTCTAACATACTAGCATGAGTTGTAGTCAGTACTTTTTGTAAATGGGCTTATATTCAGGTGAAACTGCACACATGGTTCGATGTGAGTTATGTTTATTTTTTCTTTTCTCCCACATCCTATCACTCACTTTGTCTCAATATCTGTCCATACATCCTGTTACTTGTTTTTTCCTACATCTGTTCATGTTCTTTTGACAGAATATATTATTGAATATCGCTTACATAGTAGTTTGAGACTACTCAGAATATAAAAACGCTCAATTGAGTTCATCTTACTTATATTAGTATTAGAAATTGACAATGGTATCAATAACCTTATTGTAATATTTCACTATGGAGCTATTTTCTCTTTCGACTCATCATTTAGTATGTTGGCACAAAAACAGGCGACTTAGCCTGTAGAAATTCTCTTCATTTAACATCGTTTTTTAATTAGGCAAGAAGATTAGCATGAATTCACTTATCTATCTTTACTCTTAGTTATGGTTACGATCGGTGAGCTCAGCGCCGTCCCATCATGGTGGCCTTACTTAGAACTCTGCATTTGGCGGCTTTCTTATTTTGAGAGCTCAGTATCAGTAATAGGGACTAGTTATAACATATAATCATAGGCGGTTGTTGTAAACCTCACTATAATCACACTTGGTATTTATTGAGGATTCGAGATATTTCACATTTTAGGGTGCACAAAGTACATTTCCACTTTGGCGGCTCCACCGCGGTGGCGCTTCCTCAGTCCTCTTTCTCTGTGCGTTGATTATTAGAAATAGTGATTACCCTCTGGAAGTCAGTGGCGTGTTCGGAACCAGTTCCGGGAATACGAGTTGGCGCAGGTCGGATTTTTAGTGGTGAGTTTAATAACATTTTGGCTCAGGCAGTACTGGTCAGTCTAGAGTTAAGTAGGCTCCCGTTGTTTATACCAGTTATTCTCGTTGTCTAGGCTCAGTCGGGAAGCATTGTCGACACAAGTTACCTTTGTAGTTGAAGCCGAGTCGATACATTTAGGATACGATCCCACGTGGAATAGTGGCTATTAATGGAAGGTGTGTCGTTAATGGAATTAACTAGTACATGGTTGTAGAACGGGTGTTTTTGTAATTTTGTTCTATCTTTGGCATTCAGTGTTGTCATTTGCAATGATCGGTTGCTCCGGTATACGAGTGTTGGCCATTATTAGGTTTACAGATCAGGACGCCATTAAGCGTTCTCGAGTTAGGTTCTAGGTTTTGAGTGAGAGGTGGCCACATGAGTATGGTAGCAGAAGGCTTGGATTATAAGCATTCTTTAATGAGACATACACCTACAGGTGTTTCATTTATTTTCCACAGAGTGTGTCCACATTTCAGCGTCTTTGCACGCATGAGTATCCAGAAAACCCACTAATCCATGTCTGCATATGAGCAATTCCAGAGTTGACTGCATTTAATAGTGAAATTACGAAACATCGCACAGTTGTCACTTATTACAGTAAGTGTTTTGGTAGAGTTTCATTCATTCACATTTATTCCACGAGCAGCTGGTCTGATTTTAACAGATGATTGGCTTTCCTGTTTTGTCCAGCAGGGCTATCTGGACAAGCTACTTGTCAACATCACATTCATCGTTACTTCAGTCTTTTTATTTTAAGTGAGTCCTGTTGCAAACAGGGACCTAGTCTTTAGCACTTTCACTAAGTGGTGGTTTTCAGATTTCTTTTAATCATGGGACTGTTTATCTATAGTGAGCACGCTTCACTCAAAGTGGTGGTATTGGTCTGTAATCTTCACACATCCATGGTGTTCTTTTGGTGGCATAGTACACTATTTAAGTTGACCCTTAATTTTCAATGTCTCGTTTGACCTTTATAATAAGCTCATATATGGCTATCATGTTACACTGGTTCTGTCCACCTTGTTTGTGTTTTTAGAACTGCATGTTTAGATTGATCTGAAGCGAGTTCAGTAAGCTATTCAGCATACAATTTTGAAATATATTGTTATAATGAATTGATACAATGTTTTGTTTCTTACAGTGCCCCTAAAGAAGGGAACCCCCCGAAATGCATTGGGCTTTTTTTCAAATTGTGTTCTTCCATTAAGCGCTTGATTTGACAGTTTTTTGAGTTTAAGCATATGATTGATTGAGTTTAATTGCTTTTACAGTTATCATACAACAACGTTGATGCATTTGAATTTCGTACTATGATGTATAAATTTATCAGTTCGCTGGATTAGTAATATCAATGTATTGTCTGAAGAAATGCAAGATAATTTTTTGAAAAAACTCTCATGAGTGATTACTGGGACATGTTACAATGCCTTAATTGTTTTTAAATGTAATACTTTATACAGGTAGTGCGTTTGGTACACTAGTGGAGTTTCCACTTTACAAAAGACACTTGTGGCCACATATTCACACTTATAACTCCATGGTGCAGCGTGCATCCCTGCACCCGGAAGTTGAAGGGGGCCCGAGGACCGTGGCTGAAAGTCACTCAGGGTCCAGCGATCTCCCTCTTTCCCTTTCTTGAAAGGGGATCATAGCTTTCGTCTCAGTCCTAAGAGCTGATTTTCAGTAAGGTCTACTGGAGATGCTCCCCCTCTCTTGCATTTATTGAAGCTGACCTGCGTGTTTGCATTAATCAGCACAGCAGTCCCTGGCCCTAGTGAGGGCATCTGGCTTTAATTGGAAACATGGGCAGGGGAGGGGAACGCTTTGCTCCCTGAATTCCAGTTCAGTGACTTCTCAGCACCAAGCGAGCATGAAAGTGCACGTTATTACCTCCCAGAATATTCATTGTTTCAGTTTAAGTTGATGTAATTGTATTTTTATGGGAGTAGGGGCCTGCAAAATTCTCTAACCTTCCGCCCGCATACCTACAAGTGGTTTCTTTCTCCCCTTCTAGTAAAACCTTGTTGCTTCACTAATTGTGATTTGTTTTTTGGTTTTGAATGTCTCCACTGCTTCTATTTTAACTTTTCATTAATCTGCGCTATTATTCATTCTTTGCCTTTGTCCAGGAGTTGAATTCTTGTGTGTTTTATAGGTTAATGTGACCGGGGTTTGCTGATCACAAACATTTTCTGTGTTGCCATCCCCACCCCCCCAAACAAGGTGTACTATATCCGCTCCCCTCACCCTCTGCTGTGGCTGTAGCCCCCTTCCCGCCCACTGCTATGGCTAAAACCCTCCATGCCACTGTTTATTTTGGGTATATCCTCCACTCATCCTGCCTGTTTTGGGTATATCCTCCCCCATTTCACCAATTCCATGTGTGGGCTTTCTGCTTGTATGCCACTTGTTACTTATGTGCAAGGTGCTTGTCAGTTTCCTTTTGTGCTGTGTGACATTGAGCCATCTGCCTCCTTGCTGTGTGTGATTGTTTGTCACTCTGTTTCTATGCATTGTGCCTGTTTGCTTTCTTTTGTCTCATCCTTTGTGGATTACTGTTAGACCAATCCTGTGCATCAGTCAGCACCAACTCAGCACCAGCTCAGTACCACTCCGCACCACTTGAGCACCATCACAGCATTACCAAATCACCACCAAAGAATCACTCCGCACCACCTCAGTATCACTGAACAACACCTCAGTATCACTCAGCACCACTGGAGTACCACCTCCGCACAAGCACACCACCACCTTAGCACTTAATCAGTTTAACTCAGAACCACCCTAGCACCAGCGCATCACCACCCCAGCACCAGCACAGCACCACCTCAGCACAGCACCAGGGCAGCACCACCTCACTACCAGTGCACCACCACCTCAGCATCAGCGTAGTACCAGCACAGCATCACTCAGCGCCACCACAGCATCACTCAGTACCACCTTAGCACCAGCGCTGAATCTCCTCAGCATCACTCAACACTACCACAGCACCACCTCCGTATCAGCACAGCACCACCTCTGAATCAGTGCACCACCAGCAAAGCCCCAACCCAGAACCAGCACAGCCCCATCACAGCATTGGTGCAGCACCACCTCAGCACCAGTGCAGCACCACTTGAGCACCAGCACAGCACCAACTCAGCATCACTCAGCACCACCTCCGCATAACTGAGCACCACCCGAGCACCACCTCAGCACCACCTCAGCACAAGCTCACCACCACCTCAGCACCATGTCAGTATAACTCAGTATCACCGGAGCATCAGCACAGCATCACCTCAGCACAAGGACAAACTAGAAGACATTGTATATGTTAATTTTTTCTAATAGGTTTGTTCATTAGTACATAGTGTTTACTTGGTTATATATATGGTAACAAAAATGCTTATAAGACTTTATTATAACTTTTCACTTGCTGTACAGCAGCCACATTGCTCTACAACATAGCTTAAACCCATTGACAAAGCCAATAGCTCTGGAAAAACACTTATAAGTTGCCAATGCTTGTTACTGTAGTTATCAATTCAGTTTTCCTACCTCAGCACTCAAACTTGAACCATTCCTTGACTACAGCTCTGTTCCTATCCATCTTCCAGTTCTTAGTGAAGAATGTTTTTGAATCCTAAATAACAAGTTATGGTTTGTTAGTATTGAAGATGGTGTTCTGTGTTATTACCTAAAAACTCCAATGTAAGTGTTACAGTATCATACATTTGTTTCACACTTAAAGGGTCACTGATAACAGCCCATATACTAGAAATCCTTTCAGCATCTAGAATATCCTTTGTGTTGATATTGCCAACAATCTTCTTATCATATGTGACAGTAAAGTTTTTAAGCTGCAGATTACACGCTGGAATTTTCCTGAAATAAAATGAGGTCCTGCGATTCTGATTCTCCCACAGTGTGCCTGCTTCCATTTTACTCTCCACTGCCAGAACGGCAGCTCCCACCTGTATCAACACAGTGCTCTGGTAAGGCTTGCGTTTACCTGCTAGCGATACCTGCAATCAGCCCAAATCCACAGCAAGTCTGTTAACGCCTCCACCACTACCTCCTCCAGCTCTTCCCCCTTCGCTTAGTTCAGCCCTGGGCAGGACGAGATCATCGCCAGGACAGCTGCAATGAACGCATGTGTAGGTAGTAATGAGAAGAAAATCCACAACACAGGCGGCAGCAAAGGGGCTCGTAGCCTCATTCACATGGTAATCGACCAAATTCATTATATTGCAAAAACGATTTATAGAGCAGCCAATCTGGGATCAATCTGCAAGCATTTCTTCCTATCTTAACAACAAGCATTTTAAATAACTCTTAAGTCCAAGGTAGGAGCTGGTCACTGCAGCCAGTCTAATGGGCGGCCACCTTCCTCCAAAGCCTAATTCAAACTGTTATATTAAATGGTACACAATTTAAGATCTCTGCATAGCAGCTGACGTGGCAATAGATTAATCTACAGAATTAGAGGTTATTAAAGAGATTGAGGATGTCGCAGACCCATTCATATATGTTTCTGGTTATACATTCAACATGGCTAAAACTCAAATGATTATCGATTTTAAAGAACATGGGAGACATCAATGCATTGTAAGAGAAGCAGCATTCTTGGGTATCAAAATTAACAGTAGTGTTGAGCAATTTCTTTACATAAATTATGATTACTTGCTGAGGGATTGAGTTAGACAATTTCAGTATTGATAAAAATTCACAATCACACTGGTGGGGCGGTGCATCATTATAAAAATGAAAATGTTACCAAAAATGTTGTATCTATTTTGTTCAATCCTACTCCTGGTCCCAACCTCATTCTTCAAAAATCATGTGGAATTATCGGCAGGCCTATAAGGCATGCTGGTTCCTGTAATTTTCATGTGAGAGAGGGGACTGGGCACTACCAGATTTCAAATCATAGTATTTGGCCGACATGTTGCAAAAAATGTCTTTCTTGATCACAGATCACTCTGAAAGCTGATACAGAAAATTTTGTCAGATGTGCGACAGAGGCAATGCTAATTGAGTTTTGTTACAGTACTTTGATCAAGGGTATTTTTGAATGGTTAAACCATGCAAGTTATTTGGGAATCTTTTAAAACTACATTTCAGATCCCTTATAAAAAAGCTTTTTCCCTGATGAGGAATAATTAATCTTTCCCTGGTTTCTTAGGGACTCCTATTGTAAGATAAGTGTTTGTAATTGTATGATGCATATACGCCACATAGTACCTCATGGACAATCACATTCTTTTAGTGGATTACCAGAGGAGTTCTCTGTTTCTAAGCATACTTCAAAAAACAATATTTGCAAGTCATGGATTATTTCCACAAGGCTGGTATATTTGAGCTATTGTTCGATTCAATAAAGTTGTTGAAAAATTGGAGAGCAAGAGAGACCGGTTGTAAGCCACATATGTTTTTTTAGCCAAAAATCTAGTTAGTAAATTAGGCAAGTGGTGAGATACACTTGGATCAAATATAAATGTGAAGTAAATTGAAAATTACATGTGTCAAATCCTAGGCAATTAGTCAAAAAAGAGGGAAACAAGTAGATAACGGTAGACACATAGGAATCAATGATTTATAAAAACATTATATTTTTAATGAATTCTTCATAGGAAATTGTTCTTTTATCTGAATATCCAACATAGATATAAATACATAAATGAAATTAAACCGTTGTTGAAATAAAATGAAAATTGAAAATGCCATAAAAATGGGATACACAATACTAAAATGCTCAAATTGACAGGTGCAACAGTATTAGGTGATTAATCGGCTGTAAAGCACACCTATTATGTTATATATATGTAAAATGCCATCCCACTTGAGATGTTCCAGGTGTGATTTGCAAGCCACCGATCATATACTTATGTTTGTTGCCTGTCCTTGGCTTGTGGAATATTAGTCTGAAATTGAGAGCAAGCTATATAGGATGCTCATTTGCACCATACAATTGACTGTGTATGTGTTATGCTTGGCATGGATACTAATATTCCTGGCTATCATGGAGACTTTGTATATATCACAATCGTAATTGCGAGACTCTGTATTATTCTCTTTCGGAAAAAATAAAAACACTCAGGGGCAGGACAGAGGTGGGAAAGCTATGGAATTTTTATATGCTAAAAGCTGCCATAAAATGAATTTTTTTTCAGTTTATCAAGCTTTATTGAGTAAGCGTTATACATAAAACATAGGCCGGAAGCCAACAACCTAATAATGAACATATGAGATATAAATAGGCAATATAATATAGTAGAAAGCTGTTTACAATTTAAAGAATGTGTTGGAAAATAGGTGGGAAAAACAAGGAATGGAGAAAGGGTAATATAGAAAATACTTGGCAATAAGAGATTGAATAATAATAATACTCTGGAGAATCAAAAATGGATGTAATAACTTAATTATAGATGAACAGTAAATTATTTAATGGTTAGCAAATAGAGAGAAAAAAGGGAGAGAGAAAAAACGGAATCATGGAGGTTGGACATTTTCAGAACAGTTGTGAAATACTCGACCAATTGAAATCTTATTCAGATAAGTAGTTAGTGGCAACCAAAATAGGTCTCTATTTACATGTGGATTACAATAGGAAGCACAAGCAGTATCCAATCTGTGATAATGACATACATTGTTCCACCAGGATTTGATTGCATGCTTTGTTGAGCATTTCCAATTCATTTTGAATTGTTGAAACACTAAAGCTAACATCAAATCAAACAGTCCTTTTTCGTGAGATAATGAACTTAAGGAATGTGATAAACTCCCCATAAAAAGAAGAACATTTGATGTAGGAGTATTTAAGTTAAAAATGATTGAGTGGCAGGACCACATTTGTAACCAAAATGAAGCTACGGGAGGGCATAAGAACAAAAGGTGAAATAAGTCAGCTAAAGGAGAATCACAAGACCAACAAGTCTTGTTGTTAGTGTGTGTAAAGTTAGCGATGGAAATCGGAGTGTAAAATAATCTGTGATATAGAAAAAACATAGATTGAGTGGTAGATGCGGATCTAGAGATTTTTAAGGATCTAGCCAGATCTTATTCCATAAATCAATGCTCCATTCACAACACAAATCCATCTCCCAAGCAAGTTCCATTTAGTCTTAGATCTCTCTTGGTCAGCGAAAGAAAAGTATTTAGAAATCAAGGAGGCTTTTGGAAGTACCCGTAACATTTTTAGGAGTGGATCCTGTGGAGACAAGGAGTCTTCAGGAGGAAGAGAATACAAAACTTCTAAAATTACTTCAACAAGAATCAAAAATGTTTGTAAAAATGAATGAGGCAGTTAAAAGTAGTTGGAATTGAAGAAAGGAACAAGGAGATATACCTTCAAACAAATCTTGCACCCAAATAACGTTTCTATTTCTCCAGCAAATCCAAAACAAGGGTCTATTATTGATAGTATTAAGGCGATTGCACCAAATAGGAGAGCGTAAAAAAACATGTTTCTAGATAATAATTTTGTTTGACAATGAGGTCTTAATAATGAGCATGTATGTTTAAATAGTGGAAGAGATTTGAGAGAGGTCTTGGTAGTAAATACAAGAATCTCTTTAAAAGTAAAAAGGTTTATAAACGCCTTTCAGTATTGACCCATATCATAGCAATGGGAGAAGCATCTGTAAGAAGCCAGAAAGAAGCTTGTTTACGGCAAAAGGCTTTATGGTAAAAACAAAAATCTGGAAAATTCCCACCAACAGAAGATGTTTTTTAAGATGAGATAAAGAAAATCTAGGCTTTTTGTTGTTCCACAAAAACTTGGATAACAGAGAGTCTATTTTCTTAAAGTAGATAAAAGGGACGTGAACTGGAATCATTGAAAAGAAATATAGTCAAATTGGAGTAATCATCATTTTAGTAGAATTTAGACGACCCCGCCAGGAAAGAAAAAGAGGATTCCAAGAAGAAAGGAGTTTCAAAATGTGGTCAAGAGTTTCCTTTATGTTTATTTTGATCGAATCTTAAATGGAATTAGTAAACCATATACCAAGGTATTTAATTCTGCAGCTATTCCAACGAAAACCAGTTATGTCAAACTGCTCCTTAAGACAGAAATAAGAAATAGGAAGGATCTCCGTTTTGTCTGAATTTATTTTGTAACATGACACCATGGATATTTCGAAGAATTCTTGTAGTATCGGAGGAAGAGAGATCACTGTGTTTGAAATAAAATGTAATTTTCTCCCTGAGTGTACTGGGGTAGCTCAGACGTGGGTCCCAGAGCCTCCACACCACTGGAGTCAAGCTAGCCGGGCTGATGAGAGGTGTTACCTCGAAACCGGTCCGGTCCTCGGATGCTGGATTCCGGTCTGGGAAAGATATGGCTGTTGTAGTTCGGACTGGACTGTTTCCATGGGGCACAGGGTCAGAGCTGATTTGCATAAAGCCATTATCTGACCCAGGGTGGTGTGGAGTGCAAAAAACGATGGATTTAGGCCCAGATCCTTGTACTGGGGTGAATGTAAGACATTGATCTACATTCTGTCCATCAAATTGTTTTTTGTAATTTTCTCCCTGAAATAAAATGTAGGTCATCATCAGCATAAGCAGAAAGTTTCAGGTGAAGATCTCCTTAAAGAAAACCAGAGATAAAGGTATTGTAGCGAATCCGAGATAAAAAAGGTACAAGGGTTGCAATTAATAAAAGGGGAGATAAGGGACAACCTTGTGCGACACCAAAATTAAGTGAAAAACTATTTGAAACAAGACCATTAACTATGGTGGACGCCATAGGTGCGGAATAAAGTAATGAGGCAAGAGTGATCAACTTAGGACCAAAACCATGCCAGCTAAGAGTTTTAAAGAGAAAAGACCAATCTACCCTATCAAAGGCCTTTTCTGCATCTATAGATATCGTGGTTAGGGGATAAGACAAAGAAGATGCCTTTTCAGCGGCGTAAGGAAAGTTAAGGGGACCCCCTGCTAGGTACATGGAGGGGCCGCGCTCCGGATTTAATTCAGAGCTCTCAGGCCTTATTACTGTGCTGAGGGGGCCCCCTGCGACTCAGGCCCCTCTCACCTCAGGGGTTGCGCGGGCCTGTGTCATGCCACTGGCTTTGTTTAAAACATTAAAAAATAGACAAGAATTATCAGTGGTTAATCTGCCTTTGACAAAACCACACTGTTCTAGACCAAGTAAATGTGGAAAAAGAGACTCAAGACGAAAAGCCAAAAGTTTAGCAAAAGTTTTATAGTTGACATTTATCAAAGATGTAGGGCGATAATTCTTACAGAATTTGGGGTCCTTTCCCTCTTTATGAATACGACATATAGATGCTTCTAGGAAGGTAAAACTCACCCTACCAGTAGTACAGAAATATTAGAGAAGTAAAAAAAAATAATTGAGTACCAAGTTGGAAAAGTGTAAGTAGAATTCTACCGAAACTCCATCCGGGCCGGGGGATGTATTTTTCTTTAGAGAGTTAAGGGAGGTAGCAACTTCCTGAATTGAACGGGCAGTGTCCAGGGAGTTAAAGTCAAGATCTGTAGAAGAAGGAGGAAGGATATTGCTGAGGTGTGTGCCCATAGAAGCATCCGAAGCTGGTAATTCTGGAGGTGTACAACTGTTACCACGCATTTTTTACAACGCAATACCATTACAACGGATCTTTTACAACGCAAATACTGTTACAACGCATACTTTTATAACTCATACTATTACAACGCAAAAACTTTTACAACGCAGGTACTTTTACAACGGATTTTTGATATATTTTTAGATATAATATTTATGTATAAAAATGGGTATTATAGTATTAATTTAATTTATTGTAATGTATTTTTTATTAATTAATAATCTAAAAATGTAATTTTGTAGTATTATTTTTTTATTAAATAGAGTATTAATGTGTGTATTATTGATTTTTTAGTACTAAATATTATTATAAAAATGTATTTATTATTTAATTAGAATAATAATTTGGGTATTATTGATTTAATTATTAAAAAAAATTATGAAAAACTGTATAATAGTCATAGTATTTATTTCTTAGTACTAAATATGATTATATTAATTAATTTATTTATTTATTAATTTGAGTATTAATTTGGGTATTATTCATTTAAATATTAAAATAAAATTATGATAAACTGAATAAATGCATAGTATTATTTTTTTATATATGAAAAACTTAAAAAAAGGCATAGTATTATTTATTTTGTACTAAATAGGATAATATTAATTAATTTATTTATTAATAAGAGTATTATCTAAAAAAAATTAAATGCATATAACAAGATTAATATTAATTTATTTTATTAAGGGTCTTTATTTACAAACATTATTTAATAAAAAAATCATTTGTTTAATATTATTTTTTTTTAAATATATTAAAGTAAATAAACATAGGGTACTATAGTAATTTTATTTATTGTATTAATTTTCTAAATTTATATCTGATTTTAAAAATATATAAAATTATTTTTATTAGTATTAATAGTATTAGTATTAATTAGTATTAATTTTCTAAATTTATATCTGATTTTAAAAATATATAAAATTATTTTTATTAGTATTTTTGGGTATTAATAAATTCAAGTCTATATATTTATTTAAAGAAAATACCAATTAAAATATATATTTGAAGAAATATAAATAAATGGATATTTTGATATAAATGTGATGTAATATATTGATTTGTTTTGATTAAATTGTTTTAATAAAAGAAATGCTATCTTACAACTATTTCTTATTTAAAAACATTATGTTTATATTTCTTGAACTTTTAGAAAATATTTCATTTACAGTATATTTGTTTAACATTTGTAAAAATTATGGTTCCCACGGTTTTACATTGTTTTCAATGGATACATTTGTCCTTCATTTATGTTCATGATTTCAGGATATGTGTATAGCGGTCCGGAATAAAAGAAAAGGAAAGCACAGGAAAGAGTCGGCAAAAAAAGGAAAATATAGAAGACAACAGGTAAGCAATATAAGAAGTTATTTTTAAGTAAAGTAGTTTTAAAATTAAGCAAAATATTAAGAACAATAAACTATAAATCAGTTTGAAAATCAATTTATTTTTTATTTCTGCATAGAAAAATAATTGTGGAAAAAAACATCCAAATTTTATTCATTTAATGCAATTTTTTGTATATTTTTATACATAAGTGAAAATTTAATATAAAAAATAACTTTATTAATAAATATGTATTGTATTTCAATGTACATTAGTCCTTTCTTTATCGTTGCAGCTCTTTTTGACGTCATGACGTTTACGTGAGCGTCATCGGCCATTTTGGGGAGTATCGGAGCAGGAAGCAGCTGGAAGCTGATCTACGTCCAGGTAGGAAACAACTTTAACCTTAAATAATAATTATATAGATTAAAAGATTGACATTTAGGATAAGTTGAGGTTGCTCGAATTGTAAATAAATAATGACACATGTCGATACCCGTATTTCTAGAATATGCCTATGTTGGGTCGAAGGGTGGGGGAAGATTGGAAACTGTTACCTAAGAATAATTAGTTGTATTTAATGTAGACTAAGTGATTTACACTGTATGTATAACCAAAATGTTAATTTATTGATATGCAATGTATTTAAATGCATTTTCGTAAATCGAAACGGTTTTGTGAAATGATGTTTGAGTAAGTTAGTTTCACGTAATTGTTGTTAAAACATTATTCGTTAGTAAACAGTGATATATCCCATGGTGTTTTCCTGAATATTGAAAAAGGATAATTTAGGTATGTTTGATAATGTTTGAAAAATTGGAAAAAAATTTATGATGAAAGGTCGAATTGTATAACAATTTTATTAGCACCAAAAACGGAAGGATAACTTTTGTGATTAAATTTGTGTTACTTTTTCTGGTGGAAAAAAAACATTCCTTTGATTTTTTTGCTCTGTCGATTTTTATGCATTGATAAATTTATAAAAAAAAATGGAAATATGAATGGATGAATTGTTTTTCAGTCAATTCTCAAAAATTTGGTGGAGTTTAAAATTATTTTGGTTATGTAAGAAAAAAAATCATGTGTTGGTTACAAACATTGAAGTTTGTTGTATAATAATTTAACGGAAAAATGGTTCAATATTTTGTCTACATCGGTATTACCATAGGAATATCACGTTACTGTTTAAAAAAATAGTTTTATCAACATTTGTACGTTGTAGATTGGAAAGATGAAGAGTATAACCATTATAAAAATGCATTTATAATATTTGCAAAGTAATGTGGAAAAGATTAGCTATAATGTAAAACATTTTGTTTGATATTTTTTGTTTTCGACAAACTCACTAATTTTAATTTGAATGGGTAGAAAAATATTATTGGTTATAAGGGAATGATTTTGAAAATTGTTTAAATAAAATAATACGTTTTGAAAAAGAAAAATTAAAAAAAAGGATGGTGACCCAACATTTAATTTAGCAAAAATAATTAAAAAAAGAAATATTAATAGCCAAATAAAATTAGATAGGGAGTAAATTTAGAGCAAAGCAGGAAAGTAATGTCAATATGTGTTTAAAAAGAAAGGATGTTAGCAAGATTCTCAAGGTAATCTAGAGCCACACACAACGAAAACTGTTGTATACGTCCCAATAGTCGTTCAGACATTTCCTTTGTTCTTTGAGTAATCCGTGAGTTTAGACTACCTGTGAGAGTTTGTGATAATCTCATTTCTTGAAAACTTTGCTCCTTCTTCAAAGTTTCAAGAAATGAATAGAAATTCGGGTGGGGTCTTCCAATTATATGATTGAAGGAGTTATGCCATCCCTCAATGGCATTATTTGTTTTAGCCTCTCCCTGTAGGCAACTCGATTAACAGTTCCACCACTCCACATGGAAACGTGGCTTCCTCCTGCGACCCGATCTGCCTAGGTGTCCAATCCATGTGTCTTCCATATAATTTAGAATTGGTGCCAATTTATCTTCGTTAGTTAAATAATACTCAGATTCTGTAATGGCAGTGTAGTACTCATCTACACTTTCGGGAGGGACAAAACAAAGAGCTGTTAGTTTTTTTAATTCGACTTGAAGTTTGCTGTCCGTTGAGTATTCTGTAACTAAGGGTGTTTTCTGTAATTTACGCCAGAATGCCTGGGAAAAATGGAAAAAACACCCCTGAATTTGGGTATCCGTGTACATTTTGGTGATCACATTGATCATACTCAATTCAAAATCCATTATTATTTTCCTAGGGCTTTGGGTAGTTTTAGATTTAATCACAGTTAAAAATTCTGTGTAAGTTGCAGAAGTCTTATCAGGCAGCAAACTATACACTAGGGGTATTACATTATTGTTAATTTTAGCGTGTATAGTATAAATTTGGGTGAATGGATGGGGCGTGCTTTTAAACGTTCCATCCATCATCCAAATTTCACTACTTTCAAGCTTTAAAAGGTTGCGGGGAGTACTAAAAATTAGGATACGCTTCTGAGGGTTTTCATTGCCATGCAGAAGGAAAGGTTCATTAGCAAAAGAAATAGTAAGTTCGTGTGGAATATTGATATCAGAAAAGGTATGTGGAGTCCTAATTTGAGTATTACTTGCCTGCTTTTGACGTTGTATAATTCTTCGCAAATTATGAATTGTAGGCATATTACTAGCAACATGTGTAGGGACATGCTGAGCAACCTCTCTCAAAATTGATCCTGTGGAATCATTGGAGGTGCTTGCAATAACTTTCATCTCATTTACTGTTTTTCTTACATCAACTTCCATTGCAGAGGCAGAGTGGTTATGGTCGGTTGTTCTTACAATAATATCATCGACCGTAACCGCTCTGCCGCTGCAACGGGTTGTAAAGTATTGCACGCATCTCCAATGATTCCGTGGAAAACTTATCCTTTTCTTACAATAAATGTAACCTGCATGGTTAAGAAGTCGATTTCCTTTCCTGGACATGACATAGTTCGCTGTAGGATGTGTAGACATTGTCTGAAAAGAAAAAAAATATGTTATTAAAATAATTGTAAATCAAATCAAAATTGTAAATTATGTAGCATTTTCTAATTTTGTTATGTATAACATATTCCATTTGTATAACATTTCTGTTTAATATATTCATACATTTGCTGGTATCTTTAGTATTGAACTTTCTAGCACTTTTCTTAATGTAGTACTAACTTGGAGTTGGAATAGTATTTTATACCTCTACATGTTCCTGCATTTTTCAACTGCAGCACTTACCCGGAATAGGAATAGTTATTTACACCTCTACACTATCCAACACTTTCCCTACTGCAGCACTTACCCGGAGTTGAAATAGTTATTTACACCTCTACACTATCCAGCACTTTCCCTACAACAGCACTTACCTGGAGTTGGAATAGTTATTTACACCTCTACACTATCCAGCAGTTTCCCTACTGCAGCACTTACCTGGAGTTGGAATAGTAATTTACACCTCTACACTATCCAGCACTTTCCCTACTGCAGCACTTATCAGTAGTTGGAATGGTAATTTATCCCTCTAGACTATCCATCAGTTTCCTTACTGCAACATTTACCTGGAGTAAAAATAGAAATTTACAACTCTACAATGTCCAGCACTTTCATTACTACAACACTTACCCGGAGTAGGGATAGTGATTTAGACCTCTACACTATTTCTCACTTTCTCTACTGCAACACTTACCTGCAATTAAAATAGTAATTTACACCTCTACACTATTCAGCACTTTCCCTACTGCAGCACTTAACTAAAGTTGGTAAAATTATTAGTACCTCTACACTATCCAGCACTTAATTTAACTCATGCTCTATTCTTATGTGTATAATGTATTTTGAATTTTACTTACTTTTCTAAATAGAGCTTTTCTTAGCTGAAATGTGTTTTTGATCTTGTTTTTGGCTTCAGTTGTTCTTTTTGAAGATCTTAGTTTTGCTGGGTTCTGCTCTGTTAAAAAATGTATGGTAATACATTTTTGACTTTTGATTTGTGAAGAAAGAGACTTATTACAAATTCAAAGTTTACAGTTTTTTTTATTCATTATTCAATTAAATTATGCAGAATTTTAGAGTTAGTAAATTTTTAAAAGACGTTTGATTTGCACTTTCTCTACTGAAGCACTTACCAGGAGTAGGAATAGAAATTTACATGTCTCTAGATTATCCAGCACTTTCCCTACTGCAGCACTTAGCTCGAGTTGGAATAGTATTTTACACCTTTAGACTATCCAGCACTTTCCCTACTGCAGCACTTAGCTTGAGTTGGAATAGTATTTTACACCTTTAGACTATCCAGCACTTTCCCTACTGCAGCACTTAGCTCGGGTTGGAATAGTATTTTACACCTTTAGACTATCCAGCACTTTCCCTACTGCAGCACTTACCAGGAGTAGGAATAGTAATTGACATGTCTCTAGATTATCCAGCACTTTCCCTACTGCTGCACTTACCCGGAGTTGCAATAGTAATTTACACCTCTAGATTATCCAGCACTTTCCCTACTGCTGCACTTACCCGGAGTTGGAATAGTAATTTACATTTCTAGACTATCCTGCACTTTCCCTACTTCAGCACTTACCCGGAGTTGGAATAGTTATTAGTACCTATACACTATCCAGCACTTATTTTCACTCATGCTTTATTCTTATGTGTATAATGTTTTTGGAATTTCACTTACTTTTCTAATTACACGTTTTCTTAGCTGAGATGTGTTTCTGATCTTGTTTTTGGCTTCAGTTGTTCTTTTTGATGATCTTGCTGGGTTTTGTTCAGAAAAGAAAATGTACGGTAATAAATTTGTGACTTATGATTTTTGAAGAAAGAGAATTTTGACAAGTTCAAAGTTTATATGTCTTTTTATACATTATTCATTTAAATTATGCTCAGTTTTAGAGTTAGAAAATTTTTAAAAAACGTTTTAATGCACTTTCCTAACTGCAGCACTTACCAGGAGTAGGAATAGTAATTTACATGTCTCTAGATTATCCAGCACTTTCCCTACTGTTGCACTTATCTGGAGTTGAAATAGTAATTTACACCTCTACACTATTCAGCACGTTCTCTACTGCTGCACTTATATGGAGTTAAAATAGTAATTTACACCTCTAGACTATCAAGCACTTTCCCTACTGTTGCACTTATCTGGAGTTGAAATAGTAATTTATACCTCAAGACTATCCTGTCAGTTTCCCTACTGCTGCACTTACCCGGAGTTGGAATAGTAATTTACACCTCTATACTATCCAGCACTTTCCCTACTGCAATACTTACCCGGAGTAGGAATAGTAATTTATACCTCTAGACTATCCAACACTTTCACCACTGAAGAACTTCCTCAGAGTTGGAATAGTAATTTACACTTCTAGACTATCCAGCACTTTCCCTACTGCAGCACTTACCCGGAGTTGGAATAGTTATTAGTACCTCTACACTATCCAGTACTTATTTACAATCATGCTTTATTCTTATGTGTATTATGTAAATGGAATTTCACTTACTTTTCTAATTAGATCTTTTCTTAGCTGAGATGTGTTTCTGATTTTGTTTTTGGTTTCAGTTGATCTTTTTGAAGATCTTGCTGGGTTGTGTTCTTAAAGAAAAAAAAGTATGGTAATAAATGTGTGACTTATAACTTGTGAAGAAAGTGACTTTTCACTACTTTAAAGTTTACATGTTTTTTTATACTATAAATATTTAAATAATGCACAATTTTAGAATTATATACTTTTAAAAAGACGTTTGATCTGCACTTTCCCTACTGCAGCACTTACTAGGAGTAGGAATAGTAATTTACATGTCTCTAGATTATCCAGCACTTTCCCTACTGTTGCACTTACCTGGAGTTGAAATAGTAATTTACACCTCTACACTATCCAGCGCTTTCCCTACTGCAGCACTTACCCGGAGTTGGAATACTAATTTACACCTCTACACTATCCAGCACTTTCCCTACTGCAACACTTACCCGGAGTAGGAATAGTAATTTACACCTCTATACTATCCAGCACTTTTCCTACTGCAATACTTACCCGGAGTAGGAATAGTAATTTATACCCCTAGATTATCCAGCACTTTCCCTACTGCTGCACTTACCCGGAGTTGGAATAGTAATTTACACCTCTAGATTATCCTGCACTTTCCCTACTGCAGCACTTACCCGGAGTTGGAATATTAATTTACACCTCTACACTATCCAGCACTTTTACTACTGCAGCACTTACAAGGAGTTGGAATAGTAATTTACACCTCTACACTATCCAGCACTTTCCCTACTGCAACACTTACCCGGAGTAGGAATAGTAATTTACACCCCTAGATTATCCAACACTTTCACTACGACAGCACTTAACTGGAGTTGGAATAGTAATTTACACCTCTAGACTATCCAGCACTTTCCCCACTGAAGAATTTCCTCAGAGTTGGAATAGTAATTTATACTTCTAGACTATCCAGCACTTTCCCTACTGCAGCACTTACCTGGAGTTGGAATAGTTATTAGTACCTCTACACTATCCAGTACTTATTTACAATCATGCTTTATTCTTATGTGTATTATGTAAATGGAATTTCACTTACTTTTCTAATTAGATCTTTTCTTAGCTGAGATGTGTTTCAGATTTTGTTTTTGGTTTCAGTTGATCTTTTTGAAGATCTTGCTGGGTTGTGTTCTTAAAGAAAAAAAAGTATGGTAATAAATGTGTGACTTATAACTTGTGAAGAAAGTGACTTTTTACTACTTTAAAGTTTACATGTTTTTTTATACTATAAACATTTAAATAATGCACAATTTTAGAATTATATACTTTTACAAAGACGTTTGTTCTGCACTTTCCCTACTGCAGCACTTACCAGGAGTAGGAATAGTAATTTACATGTCTCTAGATTATCCAGCACTTTCCCTACTGTTGCACTTACCTGGAGTTGAAATAGTAATTTACACCTCTACACTATCCAGCACTTTCCCTACTGCAGCACTTACCTGGAGTCGGAATACTAATTTACACCTCTACACTATCCAGTACTTTCCCTACTGCAACCCTTACCCGGAGTAGGAATAGTAATTTACACCTCTATACTATCCAGCACTTTCCCTACTGCAATATTTACCCAGAGTAGGAATAGTAATTTATACCCCCAGATTATCCAGCACTTTCCCTACTGCTGCACTTACCCGGAGTTGGAATAGTAATTTACACCTCTAGACTATCCTGCACTTTCTCTACTGCAGCACTTACCCGGAGTAGGAATATTATTTTACACCTCTACACTATCCAGCACTTTTACTACTGCAGCACTTACAAGGAGTTGGAATAGTAATTTACACCTCTACACTATCCAGCACTTTCCCTACTGCAACACTTACCCGGAGCAGGAATAGTAATTTACACCCCTAGATTATCCAACACTTTCACTACGACATCACTTAACTGGAGTTGGAATAGTAATTTACACCTCTAGACTATCCAGCACTTTCCCCACTGAAGAATTTCCTCAGAGTTGGAATAGTAATTTACACTTCTAGACTAGCCAACACTTTCCCTACTGCAGCACTTACCCGGAGTTGGAATAGTTATTAGTACCTCTACACTATCCAGTACTTATTTACAATCATGCTTTATTCTTATGTGTATTATGTAAATAGAATTTCACTTACTTTTCTAATTAGATCTTTTCTTAGCTGAGATGTGTTTCAGATTTTGTTTTTGGTTTCAGTTGATCTTTTTGAAGATCTTGCTGGGTTGTGCTCTTAAGAAAAAAAAGTATGGTAATAAATGTGTGACTTATAACTTGTGAAGAAAGTGACTTTTTACTACTTTAAAGTTTACATGTTTTTTATACTATAAACATTTAAATAATGCGCAATTTTAGAATTATATACTTTTAAAAAGACGTTTGATCTGCACTTTCCCTACTGCAGCACTTACCAGGAGTAGGAATAGTAATTTACATGTCTCTAGATTATCCAGCACTTTCCCTACTGTTGCACTTACCTGGAGTTGAAATAGTAATTTACACTTCTACACTATCCAGCACTTTCCCTACTGCAGCACTTACCCGGAGTTGGAATACTAATTTACACCTCTACACTATCCAGCACTTTCCCTACTGCAACACTTACCCGGAGTAGGAATAGTAATTTACACCTCTATACTATCCAGCACTTTTCCTACTGCAATACTTACCCGGAGTAGGAATAGTAATTTATACCCCTAGATTATCCAGCACTTTCCCTACTGCTGCACTTACCCGGAGTTGGAATAGTAATTTACACCTCTAGATTATCCAGCACTTTCCCTACTGTTGCACTTACCTGAGTTGAAATAGTAATTTATACCTCTACACTATCCAGCACTTTCCCTACTGCAGCACTTACCCGGAATTGGAATAGTAATTTACACCTCTACACTATCCAGCACTTTCCCTACTGCAACACTTACCCGGAGTAGGAATAGTAATTTACACCTTTACACTATCCAGCACTTTCCCTACGCAGCACTTACCTGGAGTTGACATAGTAATTTACACCTCTACACTATCCAGCTCTTTCCCTACTGCAACACTTACCCGGAGTAGGAATAGTTATTTACACCTCTACACTATCCAGCAATTTCCCTACTGCAATACTTACCCGGAGTAGGAATAGTAATTTACACCTCTAGATTATCCAGCACTTTCACTACTGCTGCACTTACCTGGAGTTGAAATAGTAATTTACACCTCTACACTATCCAGCACTTTCCCTACTGCAACACTTACCCAGAGTAGGAATAGTAATTTACACCTTTACACTATCCAGCACTTTCCCTTTGCAGCACTTACCTCGAGTTGAATTACTAATTTATATCTCTAGACTATCTAGTACAATTTTATCATCTGCTGCATTTATCATATGATTCAGGTGTATTTATACTTTTTGACTTTCCCAACATAATACTTGATTGTGCAAATGTTGATAAATGTTACAGACTCAACATATTTTATATATATAACATATATTTAGTTTACAAATTTCTGATTTACCTTTTAATATGAAGGCTTTGATATTTGATTTTTCACAGATTGATGTTTTTTTCTAATCTCTTTTCAAGACTTGGTTTTTCTATCTGAAACATAAAAAATAATATACATTTTTCGTTTCTAGTGCATTTCTTTTTGAATAAAAATGCTGTATTTACTTTGTCAGGAAAATATTTTTATTACCTTTTTTTAAAGATGCCGACACACTTTTTTTGGGCAGTTATGAACCGGAATTTAGTTTTGAAGTGATTTCTCTGTCAAAATAATTCACAATATTTATTTATAATGTGACCTTTTTCGAGTACTGCATGATAAAGTTGTTTAATAAATAATGATTATGTACCTTCTTCTAAGTTTAAATAACGGTTCGTACTCTCCAAATTAATGTTATTTTTCTGGTTTCACGTTTTCTGCGGCTTGGAAGTGATTTCTTTGAGTAATATAATAAATACATTTTAAGTTTATGTTATCGCATTTAAACTATATGGCGTTTTATTTTTCTGCTCATTTAAAATAATCCTATGTTACAATATATATTTATCGTAATTTATTAAAATGTATTTGTCACGTTTTTGTTTAATAATTCATAGTAATACTTTCGTAAAATCTAATTAAAGTTTAAATAATAAGGATATTTATTAATATTTTGTTCGACATTCACTTACAATAAAATGTTTTTATTTTGTTAACAATTTCTGTAAACGTTACTTACTTGTAAATCGTTTTATTCAGTAGCTCTGTCAGTCTAATGGGTCTCAAAGGATGAAAAGGTCAGAGATTCAGATTTCACGTCTGCTCTCTCGGGTAGTTGAGGATCAACTAGTTTCAAACTGGTGTCTGGCTACTATTTATAAGTTTGGATTACTAACTTAATTTAATTTGTAAAAATATGCGTTAGAATCGGTTTTTAATTTTAGATTTATTTCTGTGTAAACGTATAATTTTAAATTTAATTATAAGTAATTTAGATAGCGTTTTTGGTGCCGTTTTGGCATCCATTTTGGATAATGTGTTGTGGTATTTATTCATTGAAATAATAGTAGGACTAATTATTTTAATACCTTCTCAAAATGGCGTCCATGAATCCTACTATTTCTGTTTTAATATCCGCAAAATTAAATATCGTGTTTATAATTAATGTATCATTTTTTAAATTTAAGAAATGTATTTTGGTAAAATGATATAATTTTTAGCAGTCGGAGTATTAATTTAAATACTCGAGTATTAATTTTAATACTGGAGTATTAATTTATTAAATAATTAATTAGGTTTTGTAATATTATGGTAGTTTTTCTTACCGATTTTTAATACACTTCCCCACCCAAAACCCCTATTTTCCCTGCATCCCGTGCCAGGTTTTATTTTACAAAAAAAAAATTATATATATTTTTCTGCGTTGTAATGGTATACGTTATTATATGTTGCGTTGTAATGGTATTTTTCCTAATAAAGTACTATTTTGCGTTGTTATAGTACTCGTTGTAAAAACATGCGTTGTAACAGTAGTCGCGTTGTAAAAGATGCGTTGTAACGGTATGCGTTGTTATAGTATGCGTTGTAACATCATATATCCAATTCTGGAGTACATAGATTGTCATAAAATTTTGTGAGCTCATCTAGAATGTCCTGATCTTTAAATAAATGTTTACCATCAGTTGATTGGATAGAATCTATCAACTTCCTTTCTTTGCTAGATTTAAGGTAATTAGCTAAGAGTGAACCAACCTTGTTTCGTCCACCTTAATACCGGGCACTACTTCAAAGTAAAGTAGAGGAAGCTTTATCCGTAGAAATTTTATTAAAATTCATTTTTAGCATGGATGAGCTGTAGCAGCATTGAATCTAAGGAAGAAGTTTAAAATTGGTGCTCCGAACATTTTATATTGGTTAATAAGGCTTTATGTTTACTAAGAATCAATTTATTTTTCCTGGAAACAAATTCAATGATATAACCTAGAGCGGTAGCTTTAAAGCTATCCCACACTACAGCAGGAGAGATTGACTGGTCTTCATTTAGAGAGAAAATTCCTTCACAAAGGAAGTGAAGGAACAGGAAAAAGCTTGGTCTTGCCAAAGGAAATTATTGAATCTCCATCTAGAGGACTTGGATGGCGAGTGGAGCAGATCAAAGTCAGCAATCACTGGAGCATGATCAGAAATAAAAGTGGGTTCAATCGAAGAAGAAAAAGGATTTTTAACTAAAGGCTTGGAGAGGAAGATATAATCTAATCAAGTTAGGGTGCCATGTGGAGGGGAGAAAAAAGAAAACCCTGTCTGATCAGGGTCGCAAAGTCTCCAGGCATCTACGAGGTGTGTCTGTGTAATTGTGCTGTGAAATTGCTTGTGAGTTTTTGGGGGAGTGAAACGTACCTGAGATTTGCTATCTATGAAGGGGTCCACAATCTGGTTACAATCACCTCCAAGTATAAAAAATTCATTGTTACGTTGAATATATTTACTTGTAATAGTAGGCCCAAAAATATAGTCTGGATGAGTTGGACCAAAGACATTAAATATAGTTAAAGGAATGTTATCAATAAGTAGTTTGACCAGAATCCATCTACCTTCAGTATCTATGTCTTGTGTAACAAAAGAGCATTTAAATTTTTTATGGCATAAAATAATGACACCATTTTTTTTGTGATTGTGGGGGAAACAAAAACGGAACCAACCCATTCATGTTTAAGCTTAAGGGCCTCAATTTCCGTTAAATTGGTCTCTTGTAACAAGACTAAATCAGGATTATTGGAAACTAAATGGGAAATAATTATCTGTCTTTTTACAGGATTAATAAAACCTTTTACATTCCACGTAACAACTCTGAATGGAAAAGAAATAACATTATATATATAAAAATAAAGTTAACAATGGTACAGGAGCATAAAGGGATTAATAGGCAGGATAGAGATGGAAGATAAAATAAAAGCAATAAAGAAAATGCTATGAAAAGGGCATAATCATTGAGGGAAAAAAATAGAATAGAAAGAGTGCAATAATATAAGGGGGAGGGAAGGGAAAACATCACTGCAAGGAAAGAGGAAGAGAGGAGAAACAAGAAGAGACAGTACATGCCAGAAGTCTGATGACTGCAGTACATACCTTTTACAGAAGAACAAAAGGTAAAATGAGGGGTGGCAACGGACAAAACGAAGACAGCACACCCAACAGGGAGAGCAACGCACAACATCAGAACGCCTTATTTAACATATATGGGATCAGGAACATGAGGCGGGTATACACCAAATTCCACAAATCTGCAAAAAGTACACAACATAATGAGAAAGAGGTAAATAAATTAAAAAAGTCTATTAAGCAAGGAAACATGTTTCAATAAAGACAAGAAGGAGCAAATGTAATAAAGTATTAAAGTTCAAGTTAGAGATGAAGGTCCAGAAATCTCCATCGAAGATGTAGAGTGATAATGAATTAATTTCTTGAGATCAGCTGAGTTTTCAAACGAGATAGTCTTGTTCAAGAATGTGACCTTAAACAGGCAGGGATGGAAAAGTCCATATCTTGCACCAGGAAAACGAAGAGCAGGATCAAGATCCAGCAACTCCTTTCTACGTTTAGTGGTGGCTGTTAAAACATACCGAGAAATGAGCAGTCTGGTACCAGTCCTAGAAAGCGTTTTTTTAAGTTTGGCTGCATTTAAGACTTTTAAAAGATCAGTGAATTCCAAAAATAGAAGAATTACTCCACAAGGTTTGGAAGGAGCAGAGGAGGAACATAAGCACGGACCCAATCGACGAGCGCGTTGAATATTTAATTTGTTTGAGGTGGAGAGATCTAGGAGCTGTGGTAAGAAAGTGGTGAAAAAAGCAACAGGGTCATCGCCTTCAAGACCTTCGAAAAGACCATATAGATGGAGATTATTACGCCAGTTTCTGTTTTCTAGATCCTCAGACGATTCTTTAAGTTGCAACACCTCTTTCTGCAAGAGCTGCATGCTGTTACAAAGAGCATTTGCACATTGGGACTCACTGTGAATGGGGTATTGACACCTCTAAAGTAATAGGGTACACAAGCATTATGTAAAAAGACTGCAACCTGCTAATGCTCATGGAAACTTTGAGCTGCTTTAGTCCAAAAGCGAGGGATTTTATCTTCCACAGTAGGACGTGGCATTGAGCAAACATCTTGACTCTCAGCTTGTGCAAAGACCCTTAGATGTTGAAAATCTTAGGCTGCATAATCTTAAAAATATATTTAGACCTTGCTGGAATTTATAATGCAAAGCATTTTCATTGAAAAAGCCTCTATTAAAAACACTAAGAAAACTATTTTTTTATAGTTAAGTATAGTCGCAAGATCGAGCACTGCAAAATGTAGTGCTAATAAATTAAAATCCCGCTAACAGAAACATTCTTCTGTGATACGACTCTGTCTGTATGAGACACAATGCAATGAGTTGAGTGTGTAGCATTCCCATTCAGAAAGCGAGCTAATGATAAAATAGCCAATCGGGTGAAGGAAAACACCGGAAGCCGAGCTTCACAGTCCTGGGCATGAATACGGAAGATCCTTTACACAAAAGAGAACGAGAGCCTCGTTTACGGATTTAGGTTCTCCAGTGATATATAAAAGTAGCACTTAAACTCCAAAGTGTACATTTATGATGTACATATGTTAAATGATGCCTTTCACATTCACGTGCAATTTAAGATAAGAGATAGATGTTTAATCACCTGCAAGCTGGGGGTGACAAAAGTAAGAACATGTATTCTTTGAGACGTGCTATTTGACCTTCGTTCTTCAAATGACAGATAGTGGGGAGTAACAGTTATGAATGCACATCACAAAATTTCCCTTTTGGCTTATGACTGTCAGGCTGTCTCCCACTAGGAACCACGCTGCAGGAGCGATGATAGTCCCCTCTCTCTACCCCCGCACAGACTGCATGCCACGATATAAATACCAATGCACTCTACAGCCTGGGCCAGGAGAGAGGGAAGGGTAAAAATAACAACTCCGGGGAGGAAGAAGGCTTCGGGGACCCAGGAAATCTCCTGACAGCTCTCCTACACTTCAAGAGCATACAAAGAACCTTGCACCCTGCAGAGGAGATATAAACAGAAAGGAGCACTTATGAAAATTCACCTCTAATGTCTTTCTCTCTATGCACATACAACTACCAGCACCAAACACAACCTCTTCCCTCCTTCTTACCCAATGAGTGCTTCAGCAGGGCAGCATAGGAGACCCCGTTCCTCGGTTGCAGTAAGGAAGCCTTCAAGACTGAACACCACTCCGAGTTAGTTTTCCTCACGGTGATATGTACGTTAGGGGAAAAAGTCCTCGGACTGAAAAAACCCCGTTTTCATTTCTGTTGTGCAAAACAAACTCCCCGCATACCCCGCTTCCCGAAAAATCAGTGGCCACAATGGTAGAAAAAGAAAAAACGTTAGAAAGCAGCCGGTTCGTTTACAGAACCCAAAAGTCACACAAAAGAACGCCGAGGGTAATTCAACACCCGGAAATGATTGCACCGGCTTGAATGCAATGTTCGTACGCAGCCGCGCACAGGAATCCAACTTCGAACTTTGCGCAAGTTAAGAGTCACTTGCAATATCCAAATCGCCCACGTAGGTATCCCAATCCAGAATCCCGAAGAAAGTTCTTTAAGGTCAGAACGAAGCCTCGCTCTGACTCTCACCAGATCAGTCCATGGGTGAAAAACACTAACTCAGCCAAACAATCACAGGTACACGATCCACAAAAAGACAACGTGACTCAAATTAAAACCAAGCACAGATTGCCCGGTTCCTCTGCCTTAAAAACGATCACATGGGAGAGGGAGGGAGGGGTGTACACTTCAACATGTGCATAGAGAGAGGACTGGGCGCAGCCCGTTCTAAATCCCAACAGTACCTCCCCGCAAAGGCCTCCCTACAGGACGGTGCTTGGAAGGGTGACGTAAATGAAAAAGTCTCACCAATCTAGGGGCATGTACCCCACTTGCTGCCTCCCAAGTACGATCTTCAGGGGGATATCCCTTCCAGTTAATCAAATACATGAGTTTCCCATTCCTTCTCCTGGAATCCAGGATAGCACTAACCTCAAACTCCTCTTCCTCACCTACCACCACAGGGGGAGGAGGGGGCAAAACCTGAGTGGTATCTACATAGGGTTTCAAGAGGGAGGTGTGAAAGACAGGATGGATCCCATACTCATCAGGTAATCTCAACTTCATTGCTACGGGGTTAACTACTTTGTGAACAGGAAAAGGACCCACAAATCGAGGCTGTAATTTTCGCGATCCCCCTAATCTCAAATTTTTGGTGGAAAGCCACACCTTATCCCCCACCCGATAGGAAGGAGCTGGGGCCCTATGTTTATCTGCCTGCCTCTACATGTCAACCTTGGCCTTCTCTAGATGTTCCAAAGCCGTGTTCCAGATCTGAACCAAAGAGAGACCCAAGGCAGCCACGGCAGGTACCTGGCCTGAGGGCTGGATAGGAATTGCTCGAGGATGAAACCCCATGGAACAAAAGAAAGGGGTCATTCCCACTGCTGAATGCACACTGTTGTTATATGCAAATTCAGCCAGCGGGAGAGCCACAACCCAATTACATGACAATGATGTTCCCAGACATCTCAAATACTGCTCCATGGTCTGATTGGTGCGCTCCGTCTGACCATCCGACTGAGGATGATAGGCGGAGGACAGACATAGTTTCATCCGTAAAGCAGCACACAATTCAGTCCAAAAATGAGATACAAATTGAGCCCCCCTATCTGAAACAATGGCCAGAGGCAATCCATGCAGGCGTACCACTGACGACAAAAAAACCATTGCCAATTCCCCTGCAGTTGGTAACTTAGCTAAGGGTATGAAATGTGCCATCTTAGTGAATGAATCGACCACAACTAATATGGCTGTAAAACCAGACACCAAAGGTAAGTCCGTCACAAAATCCATACTTATTGTTTGCCAAGGAGCCTGGGGGACAGGGAGAGGATGCAACAATCCTGAGGGCTTAGCATGAGTCGGTTTATTTACGGCACACACAGGACAGACCTTTACATACAACTGTACGTCTCTAGCCACTGACTCCCACCAGAACCATCGCAAACAAAACTCCATTGTCTTGGTGGAACCAGAATGCCCAGCAAGAGATGAGGAATGACACCATTCCAAGACTATATCCCTTAGATCAGGGGGAATAAACAGTTTGTCCTCATGATACAGCAACCCCGTTCTCAAGGAAATCAAAGGTTGTGACAACCAAGGTGTAAGATCAATCTTTGCCAGTTCTACCCGAACCAATTCATTAAAGTCATCAATGGAAATGCTGCCCACTATTCTTTCAGGAGCTATGAAGGAACACCTCACTTTCTCAACTGCCAGGTCATTGTGTTTCACATGGATACGGGACAATGCATCTGATTTTAACTGCTGCACCGCGGGCCTATAAGTAATGATAAAATCATACTCATTGAAAAATGAGACCCACCTCATCTGACGAGGGGTTAAGGTGCGCGCTGACCGGAAGAACTCCAAGTTTTTATGGTCAGTGAAGATAGTTATCGGATGCCGAGCACCCCACAAATGATGGCGCCACTCTTCAAAAGACAATTTGATGGCCAGCAATTCCCGCTCCGCCACGGTGTAATTCCTCTCAGCGGGCAGCAAGGTCTTAGAAAAAAAAGCAATCGGATGCATATATCCGTTCTCCACGTCTCTCTGAGACAACACCCCCCCCACGGCGCACAAAGAAGCATCCGCTTCCACAAAAAAAGGCAATGTAGGGTCAGGATGAACCAAAACAGGTGCTGTAGTGAACCTTTCAATTAAGAGATCCAGAGATGATTGAGCATGATCGGACCAAACAAATGGCACCCCTTTCCGTAACAACACTGTCATGGGGGCTATGATCTCTGAAAAGTGCGAACTAAACCGCCAATAGAAATTGGCGAACCCAAGTAGGACTTGAATATCTCTCACACAAGTCGGCGACGGCCAAGAAGTGATAGCTTCTATTTTCTTGGGATCCATCATAATCCCCTGTTCGGAAATCACAAATCCTAAAAACTCCACCTTAGGCGTGTGAAAGCTACACTTTTCGAGCCGGACGTACAACTGATGTTCTTTCAGGCGCTGCAAGACCTGCCCTACATGGACTACGTGTTCCTCAACAGTGGTGGAAAACACAAGGATATCGTCGATGTAGACTATGACGCTCAAATCCAAATATTCCCTCAATACCTCGTTGATGAAAAACTGAAAAGCAGCCGGAGCGTTACATAGCCCAAAGGGCATAACGCAATACTCATAAAGGCCGAATTTGGTCCGGAAGGCAGTTTTCCATTCATCGCCTTCACGGACACGGATGAGATGGTAAGCACCCCTGAGATCTAATTTGGTGAAAACCGTCGCATGCTTCAGTTGATCAAGCAACACAGGTATCAAGGGAAGAGGGTACTTGTTCTTAATCGTACCCTTATTGAGCGTTCTATAGTCTACACACGCCCGAAGTCCACCTTCCTTCTTCGGAATAAAGAAGATAGCCGATGACACAGGCGAGGAAGAGAGACGAATGAACCCTTTCTCCAGCATCTCTTCGATGTACTCCTTCAAATGCTGTTCCTCAGGGCCCGACAAGGCATAAACACAACTACAAGGCAACGTAGCCCCAGGCATCAGGTCGATCCGGCAATCAAAAGAGTGGTGCGGGGGAAGTTCCCTAGCCTTCCCTTTATCAAATACATCGCTATAAGCCGAATAAGAGTCAGGGACTCCCAACGCTTCCCCCGTTCCTCCGGAACTCACTGCACAAGTCAAGGGGGTTATCCAATCTGTAGCGACCTTGTAACAATTCTGCAAACAATGAACGGAGTCAAGGGTCACTGTTCTCCTTATCCAATCTATTTTGGGGTTATGTGTTTGCAACCATGGTACACCCAAAACTACACCGAAAGAAGGGGCATCGATCAGATCAAAACCTATTTCCTCTGAATGACCATTATCTCCTATCATACATAGAGGTTCGGTCTGACGTGTGATTGTACCAGATGACAATTCAGCACTGTCGATAGCCCTTACCGGTTCTGGTTGTTCCTTGTAAACCCAGGGAACTCCAATTCTCTCGGCCAACTTGATGTCCATAAAGTTCCCCGTAGCACCGGAGTCTAATAGAGCCGACACTGGAGCCCTATGGTTGTTTGATATCACCAAACAAACGGTGATAGTAAAATGTCTGGGGACCCTCTTCACTATGCCGGGTATTTGATACGGAGTACAAGGAACCATAGAGTCCACATGCAGGGCGTCCCTGTGCACACAAGCCACCGCCTTACGTGATGGTTCCTTAGAAGGTTTCACGGGACAATCCCTTGCATAATGTCCCTGATGGCCACAATATAAACACAGGTTGTTGGATCTACGCCTTTCTTTTTCTACTGAAGACAGCGGTCCTCTGACTCCACCTATCTCCATCGGTTCAGGGGTCTGTTTTAGCTCCCCCCCTGTTCCCCGTGAATCACTCCGAAAAGACAGAGGGCGTGACAGAAAGGGTCTAGTTCTTTCTCCCTTCCTTTCCAATAACCGGTGATTCAACTTCACCACCAGATCAATAAACTCAGTACAATCAGAAGGAGGATTAACCACCTGGGAAACCACATCCTTTAGTTCCTCGCATAACCCCTGATAGAAAATGGAGGTACGTTTATCAACAGGCCAATGGGTTTCAGACACTAATCTATTGAAGGTGGATACATATGTAAGTAGATCTTGTTTACCTTGCCGTAACTTCAATAGTTCAGTGTCACTGGCCTGCATAAACGCATGTTTAGCAAATAAGGCATGCATCATTTCTTTGAACGTATCATAATTGTTCAGAACGGGATCGTCATTCTCCACCAAAGGCACGGCCCATGTAGCTGCAGTCCCTACCAAATAAGAGATCACAAATGCCACTTTGGCGGAATCGTTAGGGAAAGCTGCGGGCCTGCAAAAGAAGTGGAGATGGCACTGATTCATAAAGACAGCGAATTTATTCGAGTCACCCGAAAAGCGTTCATGGCCCGCTAAAGGGACAGGAGTAGGGGTGGTAACATTCACTGTCAAGGGAGCAGAGCTATTACTAGCTCCTCGGTTATATTGAAAAGTGGCGGGTTGTATCACAGGTTTACCTGCTCCCCAACTTCCCTGTTCTCGGGACCTAGCCACATCCAACTCCCTACGCAACCCCTGATTCTCATGTTTTACATCCTGCAATTGTGTTTGTAAAGCAGTTATGGCACCCATTAACTCCTGCATAGTGGGAACCCTCTCTTCCTGCCCATTCTCCTCGTTCTTTTCTACATCCATCCTCGCTCGGGCAGCGCAACTAATCGTGGGCTTGGTTTTTTGTCAGGCTGTCTCCCACTAGGAACCACGCTGCAGGAGCGATGATAGTCCCCTCTCTCTACCCCCGCACAGACTGCAGGCCACGATATAAATACCAATGCACTCTACAGCCTGGGCCAGGAGAGAGGGAAGGGTAAAAATAACAACCCCGGGGGGGAAGAAGGCTTCGGGGACCCAGGAAATCTCCTGACAGCTCTCCTACACTTCAAGAGCATACAAAGAACCTCGCACCCTGCAGAGGAGATATAAACAGAAAGGAGCACTTATGAAAATTCACCTCTAATGTCTTTCTCTCTATGCACATACAACTACCAGCACCAAACACAACCTCTTCCCTCCTTCTTACCCAATGAGTGCTTCAGCAGGGCAGCATAGGAGACCCCGTTCCTTGGTTGCAGTAAGGAAGCCTTCAAGACTGAACACCACTCCGAGTTAGTTTTCCTCGCGGTGATATGTACGTTAGGGGAAAAAGTCCTCGGACTGAAAAAACCCCGTTTTCATTTCTGTTGTGCAAAACAAACTCCCCGCATACCCCGCTTCCCGAAAAATCAGTGGCCACAATGGTAGAAAAAGAAAAAACGTTAGAAAGCAGCCGGTTCGTTTACAGAACCCAAAAGTCACACACAAGAACGCCGAGGGTAATTCAACACCCGGAAATGATTGCACCGGCTGGAATGCAATGTTCGTACGCAGCCGCGCACAGGAATCCAACTTCGAACTTTGCGCAAGTTAAGAGTCACTTGCAATATCCAAATCGCCCACGTAGGTATCCCAATCCAGAATCCTGAAGAAAGTTCTTTAAGGTCAGAACGAAGCCTCGCTCTGACTCTCACCAGATCAGTCCATGGGTGAAAAACACAAACTCAGCCAAACAATCACAGGTACACGATCCACAAAAAGACAACGTGACCGGAATTAAAACCAAGCACAGTTTGCCCGGTTCCTCTGCCTTAAAAATGATCACATGGGAGAGGGAGGGAGGGGTGTACACTTCAACATGTGCATAGAGAGAGGACTGGGCGCAGCCCGTTCTAAATCCCAACAATGACATTCTGCCACAAAGGACTCCCCCTCTGCTGGAGGTCCCTGTGGGCTGGCCTGCCTAGGCCCAGCTCTGCCTTATGGTATAGAGTCAAAATATCAAGTTTTTATTATCGACTAGAAATACATGAGTAAAAAATATAGAATAGATATAATATCGACTACCAAAATATTGACTAGAAAATTTTAATATCGAATAGAATGGACATAATATCGAATCAAAAATATAGAATGGACATAATATCGACTAGACAGAATATAGACAACAAAATTATTGAATTTAAGGTAAGTTAATATTAATTTTTAATTTGTGTGTAATATAATTATATAGCGGGTTGTGGGTTTATAGGGGAATAGGGTGGGAAGTAATTTAATTATAATTAAATAAATATGGTATTTTATTTATTGGTATTTATTTAGAATTGATTGTTAATTAATTATTAATTGGTAATTAATTAAAATATAATTGGTAAATATATTTAAATGATTAATTAATAAAAATGTTAACTTTAGTAATTCATTTTCTGCAGCGGGTTGTGGGTTTATAGGGGAATAGGTTGGGAAATAATTTAATTATAATTAATTAAATATGTAATTTTATTTATTGGTGTTTATTTAGAATTAATTATTAATTAATTATTAATTGGTAATTAATTAAAATATAATTGGTAATTAATTTTAAATGATTAATTGATAAATATGTTAATTTTAGTAATTTATTTTCTGTAGTGGCTTGCGGGATTATAGGGGAATAGGGTGGGAAGTAATTTAATTATAATTAATTAAACATGGTATTTTATTTATTGGTATTTATTTAAAATTAATTGTCAGTTAATTATTAATTGGTAATTAATTAAAATATAATTATTAATTAATTTTATTTGAATAATTGATAAATATGTTAATTTTAGTAATTTATTTTCTGTAGTGGGTTGTGGGTTTATAGGGGAATAGGGTGGGAAGTAATTTAATTATAATTAATTAAATATGTTATTTTATTTATTGGTATTTTTTGGGAAATAATTGTGAATTAATTATTACTTTGTAAATAATTAAAATATAATTGGTAATTAATTTCAATTGATTAATTGATAAATATGTTAATTTTAGTAATTTATTTTCTGTAGCGGGTTGTGGGTTTATAGGGGAATAGGGTGAGAAGTAATTTAATTATAATTAATTAAATATGTTTTTTTATTTATTGTTATTTATATAGAATTAATGTTTAATTAATTATTAATTGGTAATTAATTAAAATATAATTTGTAATTTATTGTAATTGAATAATTGATAAATATGTGTTAGCATATATATAT
Source organism: Lissotriton vulgaris (assembly GCF_964263255.1). Lineage (NCBI taxonomy): Eukaryota > Metazoa > Chordata > Amphibia > Caudata > Salamandridae > Lissotriton > Lissotriton vulgaris. Next base: position 1,087,947,615 of record NC_141694.1, on the reverse strand, counting down.
GGAAGTACTTTATTCGATAACATTTCATCATAAAAGTATACAATCTTATACAGTTAAAAAGATAAAAACAAGAACCCACCAATCCTTGTGTACAAACATTAACACGTTAAAACCACAATGCTAAAAGCAATAAGATATACAATAAAAACAGATACATGACAGCCTAAAATCATCCTAACATAAATCCATCCAACAATCAGGTTGATAAGGGGGTGGATTTTACCCTTCGCATACGTGTCTGCCAAGCACTACCCAAGAATTTGGCTACCCCACAAACCATGGCAAGGGAAGACGTGTCGGTGCTGAGGACCCGCAAGGCCATTTTATGGCACCTGAGGCCCAGCCCCAAGCCTAATGGTTTTAACCATAACTTCCTTGTGCCCCTGTAGGCCGGGCAAGCAAAAAGGAAATGAGCCACAGATGCTTTGGGGGCTGCACACCCTGGACAGGATTTAGGTACACTGCCTGGGTTGTTCCACCCAGAGGTGAAATCATTCACCGGGAGGGTCCCAAACCTGAGTTTTAGGTAGCGTGATCTATCCAATGGTTTTTCTATAAAATCTAGGAAAGGTTCAAGTTTCCTTGCCAATTTAAACTCAAGGAACCGCTCTGTAAGGGGACCCACTGCACCTCTAGATGTGGCCTCCTCCTGAACCCAATCCCAGTAAAGTTTCTTAATCACTAGCTTAGAGGGGGGTGTTTGGCTCATCCATGATTCACTCAGGCCCAATTTTAAAACCAGCTGCCTCAAATTGCTCAACCACTTGATCTTATTCCCTGAGTTGAGCAAATGAAGTTTGTCTAGAACTGCTGCGTAGTTATGGAGCTTCTGGGTACTTCTGATTCGTACCCAAAAAAGTAGCGGCCGCAAGCGAACTACATCTTTTAAAGAGTGCCTGCCCATGTCTTGCCGTAGTGGATTAAGCGGGGTGGAAACTGGAAGGGAAACCAGGTCTCTCAAGAACTTATTTTCAGATGTAACTAGATCAATTATGTTCTCGGACCCCCACAGCTCGGATCCGTATAGTGCCAATGGTAATGCTTGGCCTTCATACACAGCGAGAGATGGTGCTACCGGTTTACTCGTTGACTCCCGCTGTTCCCTCAAAATAGCCCCTGACACTCTTTTATGATTTAAAAGCATTTTGGCCAAATGATCTTTCCAATTCATCCGGCTATTAACCCTGACCCCCAAATAGTCATATGAATCTACCAGCTCCAAGGGGGTACCGTTAAGCAAAACATTGTTCCTGTATCTCTTGGAGGGTGAGATGGCCATAAGCGTTGTCTTGGAGGTATTGATGGTAAGGCCTCTATCCTTGCAGAACGCACTAAAACGATCCAAGAGCTTTTGAAGGCCTATGGGGGTTTTAGAGATCAGCAGAGTGTCATCCACGAAGAGCAGGGTAGGTGTTTTTTCCCCTGCCAGGGATGGAGCGTCGGCCGCTTCCTCCCTCAGGTGATCCACTACACCATTCACAAAGAAGGAGAACAGGGTCGGCGCCATGACACATCTCTGGCGGACTCCACTCCTCATAGGCACCCTCTCTGTCAGTTTTCCGTGGGAGCCCCATCTGATCCTAGCATAATTCCCCTCGTGAAGTTTTACAATAAATCCCAGGAGAGACCCCGGGAAACCCATCTTCTCTAGGATATCCCACAGCCTGGCACGAGGAACTAGATCAAAAGCTGTTTTGAGATCTATAAATGCCAGATACAGGCTGCCCTTACTGATGGTCACGGCCTTCCAATAGATCGCAAAAAATCGGAAGACCTGATCCATCGTGCCCACTTTTTGTCTAAAACCCGCTTGAAAATGGGAAAGAATATTCTCCTTTTCCATCCAGAAACCCACCCTGGAGATGATGACCCTAACCACCACCTTCTGGATCACGTCTATTAGACTGATCGGTCTGTAGTTGGCAGGGTCATCTCTCGCCCCCTTCTTATACAAGGTTACAACCTCTGCTCCCTTCTACGAATCCGGCACTGGGTAGCCCTTAGAGATCAAATTCATTGTTAGGGCGATAAGTCTGGCCCAGACTACAGGTTCGTCCAGGAGGAGGTCCCCAGTTAGCCCGTCAGGGCCCGCCGCCTTCCCCAGGATTAGATGTTTAATGGCCAATGTTACCTCGGTGGTCAAAAATGGTTCTACGAGCACTGATGGCACTTGGCCCTCGCTGTCAGAGGCTGAGGGAGAGGGGCGTATCACATCTGCTCCACCAAACAAAGCAAGGAAGTGGGAATATCATTGTTGTTCTGTTATATGATAACTAATGGGAGCCATGCTCCGCCGCCTGGCTTTAGTAATCAAATCCCAGAACAGTGAAGAATTCTTCATATGGGCTGCAGATTTAAGGTCCTGCCAATGTTGTTCATCCCACTCACGTTTGGCTAACACTAATGACCTGGCATAATCCTTCCTAGCCGCTCTAACTAGTGAAGGATTCTTTTTAAGCAGGGCGGCTGATAGCTCATTCCTTTTTTTCCCTGCACTGGTCCGTGTACCAAGGGTTACTGGGTTTTGCCAGTTTACACTTATTGCCCTGAGTGGAGTAATAGTGGCCCACTTTCTCTATAGCATTTTTATAGGCCAGCAATAAAGACGGGCCCTGAACACTGCCATTTGCTAATTCGAGTTCCTCTAGGTCTACAATCAGATCTGCTAAGTGAACCTTAATCCTATCGAGGTTCCCTTCCTGGGACTGAACCTTATCCCATTTCAGCCTACGATTGGAATTAAAGGGGACGACCTCCTTGGTTGTCCTCAGGGGGCTTTATGTCCAATTCCATTTAATGTGCCCCATCATAACTTCGTACATAAGGGGTTGTGGTCACTGTCCTTAGAAGGTACTACCTCCATGTCAATTAGATCTTGCCACAAGGTGACGTCAAGTAGGATATATTCTATTCTCGACGGGCCATTTAGCCTATTAAACGTGTTTGCCCCATTGCGGTCTGAGCTTGTCCTGCCATTTAGCGCTCTTAGGTTGTATTCCATGCTCAGGGCATTAATCTGTATTGCCCTTGGAGACCATTTTCTGATTGGTGCTAATGACAGGGCCGGTATAGACCATGTAGAGTCCTCCTCCTCTATACCCAGGGGATCATCCCTACTTAGGGGTTCAAATGTACAGTTGAAATACCCTCCCACTATGATTTTGGAGAGCGGGGGGTATTTAGCTAATACCTGCTCAAGGGTCGCTATTGTACTTGACATTTGATCCCGTGGGGACCCTCTTGCATAAACATTGAATAGGTCTATCCTATTCCCCTTGTTGTGCCCTGAGAATGAAAGATGTAAAATATCCTTGCTCACTGGTTCGTGGACAGTGATATACCAATTCAGTGCAATCTTTATCCATATATGAAGGCCCACCACGGGTCTGCCCGTCCCCGAGCTTAGTGCCGGCGAGAAGAAGGTTGCATACCCTGATTTGTACACTGGGAGGAAACTCCAAGTCTCTTGGAACATGCAGATATCGAACTTCTCGATAAACACGTTCCACTCTGGTAAAACCAACTTTTTTTGCAGCCCATCGACATTCCAAGATAGCAAGTGTAGCACCCTATGAACCATAGAGGGCAAGTCTAGTGTAACTCCCTAATTACCACCCTGCTCACAAAGATTTAGCTCAGTGGTATCTACTAAGAGACTTGTTGGCCTCGGGGTGAACTATTGTCACCATTGCACCCCAAGGGATTTGTCGTTTTTATCCCGCCGCTACCTGAGTTGGTCTAAGGATCCTGTCCCTCGTGGCGTCATTCAACCTGCTCCAGTACACTGAACCTATTCCTATGTGGGAAATGTGAGAGAAGGGGGGGAGGCAGATGGCTAACCTCCCACAGGGTTAATCCCTGGTGATCTTTTAGTTAAATATGTTACTTTTATTACATTATTTTCGGTAGTGGGTTGTGTGTTTATAGGGGAATAGCTTGGGAAGTAATTTAATTGTAAGTAATTACATTTTTTAAATATTTTTTTGTGTCTAATTTTTATTTATTTTTATATTGTAAATTAATTTATTGGTAATTGGTAAATAATGACGTGGTGACGCGGTGAAACTGACCTGAGCAGCGCCAGAGCCCGAGAGTGCCTAACAAGGATCCCTACGAAGGAGTGCTGACCTCCATAAGCCTGCCTGCCTGCTGCCTGCAGCATCCCCCTCCCGCCGCCGCGTTGAAGCTAGAACTGCGGCCGCCGAGCGGAGGGGGACTCTAAAACTACACCCCCCAGCAGGCCTAGCGGCGCCAGCCGCCTTCTCAACGCGCCAGGCGGCGCATAAAGGAAGCGTCACCCCCGCGTCGCGGGAGCGCGCGGGAGCGCGCGGGGCAAAGGGCGGGCCCTCTGTGGCCCTCAGGGGCCTGAAGTGGCCGGGTCGGGCCACCCCCCCAAGCACGACTGATAGGACCTGCAAGACAAAGTTATCATAAACTACAAACGGAGAACGGGGCACCAATTACTGCTTAAGGATGACCAAAACGCTGAAAACACCGATGGCAACAAGATCAACTAGCAGACTGAAAACAGTGAGTACACCTCTACCCACTATAACTGCAATAGATAAAATGCTGCAAAAAACTATAAATGTCGTGGCGGATGCTATTCAGGACACAGAGAGGCGTCTCTCTTTGACACCAGACTTATGCTTCCCCGAACTGTCCACGCACACTACTAATAGTACCCAAAACATGGATGACACTGCCTCATCGCAGGAGTCTCTACTGATGCAATCATTATCAGAATTGCCAAGGTCACACTTCAAAAAAAAATTCTTCTAAATCTCTGTTCGCCGAGTCAACAGCGAATAATTTGGACAATAGTCTCTGGATTTTAACTAATCGTGTAAACAATAATCAACAGGAAAATGCTATATCTACAGCTTTGGTTGCCCACCCAGAGGAGAGACTTCTATCGGCCACTGACTTAACAGAACCTCAAACCTCTAAACAACCTAATCCTCTTAAGGGCACTCGAAAAAAGCGTAGAACTAAATTACCTATGAGGAAAACCCATTTCTTATCAGGCAAACCCAAACGCTCTATTAAAGATATGTGGCAGCAAACAATCTTGGGGAAACCCACTGAACCAACACGTGGGGGGTCCTCATTAACTTCCCTACAGGTTCATGACGCACATGGGAACACCAAGAACAATACAGGTAGATCTCTGGTCAACGAGGAAACAGGCCACATAGATAAGAAGCGTATCACGAACATACCATCTATGAGTGAGATTGAAACTTTGATTAAATCACTCTTACAACCTATTAGCCAACAGATTGCTAATATTGAAAAGGCTCTGAGTAAGTTCGAGAGGGCTCAAAACGATATATCATCTAGTATTCTTAGATTACTCAAAATACCCAATGCACCTCCTACCTTTGTTCCAGCCTCTACAACTCTCAATGTTAAAAATCCAAAAACTGTAAAAAAAAACAAGTGATCCATCAAAGAACACAGGTATACAGAAAAAATCACAGCATCAGAGTCCCCCCACAATTGACTTGACGTCAAACCCACAAACAGCTCATCTTACTGATAAGATTACAGTGATACCTACAGTTAACACGCAAAATACCCAGGTAGGCGAGGATGACGATGACAGTGAGTGGGCAACAGAGGGTCATTCATCTAATATAAACACAGGAATTACTGAGAATACAAGACACTCGGCTCCTTCAAACGTTAACATCCATACAAAAGTAACAGGAGCACAGCAACCTAGACCCACTACAACACGATCTCCATCTTATATAAACTTACCACCACAGTCTAATCCCTACACAATAGTCATGATTGGGGTACCGAAAGCAGACGCAAATAGGGAGGAAACGCATGAGGAATTGAAGAACAAAGTAATGCAATGGCTAACCACACACAGGCCACTTCCCCCCAACATAACAGGTACCATCCTTCATGTTAAAAGAGTAGAGTGGGTGGGTACTCGTTTTAAATCCACAGAGGGCGACTGCATTGTGGTTACCTTTAAATACATAGGAGCGGCGAAATTTATTGCAGACTGGAGGAGCCCCGTGACAAATAGTCTGATCCGTACAATGGGTCTAAGCTACTTTTATCCAGTTCGATCAGACACCCATAGGAATAAAATCAAAGATCATTATATCCAAGAAGGACCTTTTACCTCGCAGCTAAACCCACAACCCTGGCCGGCCCCTTTTGTTCCCTATCAAAGCATGCCAGTGGGTTTAGAACCATACCCATATGTTCACCCCTGGGTAAGCAAAACGCATAACCACCAACCCCCAGCAATATTTGATAGACAAGGGCCCAGTTATCGACGAGCTTATAACCATTCCAACCCTCAGTATAATAACTATGGTTTCCCAACGTCCAATAGATATGATGCACTCTACAACCACGACCAACTGGATGAGGTTGATTGACTGCCATCTGACCTGCCTTTCGTCTCATGTCCTGATAGGGTAGATAACTTTGTAGTATGCAAGGCCAATTTATTAATAACCTCAAACCCCTCAGAGGTCAATTTATCCAATACTGCTAAAATGACGAGTTCTATTTACTTAGCTAGCCCCTCCTCAGAACACATCCCTACCCCTCCGTCACCTGAAGTACGTAGCCTCCCCATCTCTACAGTCTTTCAATTCTCACCCACCTTCAAAAATCATAAGATGAACTTTGTAACAAATGTCAATTCACAATTGCATCATTCTCCTAACACAACCCCTGCACCATCTTTAGATCATAATGATTCCAATCCAATTAAAATACTGTCATGGAACATCGCAGGACTGGCCTCCAAAATCAACGACCCGATGTGGGTATCCTTTGTTAATAAGTACACCATCCTATGTTTTCAGGAAACTTGGCTAGTAGACAGTAATACCTTCATTGAGGGATTTCAAAGCTTCTTCGTCCATGCATCCCCATCGCCCAGTGGCAGGGCAAAGGGGGGCTTAGCAACATTTATTAGTCTGTCCCTTAAATCTGAGATAAACTGTGTGCAGCTGGACAGTAGGAACATCCAGATCTTGGTCCTCAGAAAGGGGAAGAAAGGAATAACCCTGGTCAATTTCTACAACTCTGTTTCTACTCTTGGCGAATGTAACATCGTCACTCTTAAAAATTATCTAAGTGATAGCCGGACAAAATTGCCTCAGGATAAAATAATTCTTGGCGACTTCAACACGCACATCTGCGGAAACCCTCTTATAACACCTCTGAGCTCTTTGGGCTGTGGAAACAAAACAGGACCTCACTTTACTCACTGCCACCACGGAACAAAATTGAACACCTTAATGGACGCCTCGAACCTGACCATGGCACTATCCCTGAAAGATGACTCTTTTACCTTTAAAAATCCAACCTATAAAGGATCCGAGTCAGGTTCTTTCATAGATCACATCCTCCTTTCAGTTGGTGTGGCCCAGCAGGTTCTAAACTTTGATATCCTTGAAAGCATTCACAGTGACCACAACCCTCTTCACCTTGAGTTACAACGCAGTCCTTTTGTACTCCGAAAAAATATTAAGGACCCGGGAGTGCTAAAGGCGGTTAATAATAACCGCCGCCTGAAATGGAACTTGATAAACAGTGACAACCTGCACGAGACCGTTGTTAAGCACTGTGAAATTGAACTCAATCTTTGTGGCTCAAACTCCACTCCCCCGGAATCCATCTTATCTGCTTTCACAGTGGTGACAAAAAGGATTGACCAATTGCTGTCTGTACCTGTCAAGGGAACAACTGTCCAATACCCTCGATGGTTTGATCATGCCTGTTCCTCAGCTAATCGAAATCTAAGAGCTGCCCTCAAGAACAAGCCAAGAGACTCTGCACTCATCAAGGCCCTACGTGCAGAATACAAAAACGCCCTTGCATCTCGCAAAAAGACTATAAAAGCTAAAACCTGGGAGACTTTGCTCGATCCCTCAATCCTGGGCAATAGCTCGAAGTTTTGGAGCATAATCAATAAGCCACTCTTTGATGACCTGAATGCCGAAAGCCTCGGAACAGTAATACCTGAGAATGACTGGATCTCTCACTTCAGTTCCATTTTTAAGAGTGACGCTCCACAGTCTTTGCAATCACTTAAACTCCCTGAGAGTACTTCTCTGCACTTTACCATCAAAGAAGTTGAATTAGGGATTCATGGTCTTTCTAGTAACAAAGCACCGGGCCCAGACGGTCTTCCACCGGATCTATTTAAATCTAACATCCCTTTTTGGGCCCCAATTCTCACAGCTGTCATCAACGCTGGGGCCGTAGTGGGGGCTCCTAAGTCCTGGGGAGCATCTACTATCGTCCCTGTATATAAAAAGGGTGACAGAACAAAAGCGGCTTGTTACAGACCAATTTCCCTGATAAACTCAGTCGCAAAGGTAGTGGGAGGGATCCTCTTAAACCGGCTGAATGCGTGGGCCAAACATAACAGTATAATGACCCCCGTCCAGTATGGATTCAGACCAGGACACGCTACAACTAGCCAATGCCTGAACTTATATTTAATCAGTGGCAAATATACTCAAGCCAGAGAAGGAACACTATATATGGCCTTTATGGACCTTTCTTCGGCCTTTGATTGTGTCGATAGAAGTAAACTCTGGGAAGTCCTGCAGAACATGGGCGTTGAAAATAACCTGATCAACTTTTTAGCTGACCTCCATAATGACACACGTGCCAATGTCCGTTACACTAAAGATCTGAAAGTAACGCGAGACTTTAAAATCAACCGGGGGGGTCAGGCAGGGCTGTATTTTAGCACCTTTTCTTTTTAACTTATATATAAATGGACTCGAGGAACACCTTTTAGAAACTGACACGGATTATCCTCGCATTGGGAAAAAGGGCGTGCCTGTTCTGCTATACGCGGACGACGCCGTTCTCATATCCAGAACTGCACTCGGACTTCAAAAACTACTAGATTCCTTTCTCCAATTTATGTCTTTACGCGGCCTGAATGTCAACAACTCCAAATCTTTTGTCATGATGGTAGGTTCAGCTTCAAAAAAACGGTACCCCTTCTCGGTCAATGGGGAAAAAATACCATCTACAAAAACCTTTTCATACCTTGGAGTATTGTTTGATCATAAACTTTCATGGGGCCCTGCCATCAACAAAAAGAAAGGTGAAATACTAAGGACCAACACTGGAATAATGGACTTTGCACGCAAAATGGGTAACACTCCAGTGTCCGCCGTAATGAAGCTTTACCAAGCGAAAAGCGTTGCGGTTGCTTGCTATGGAAGCGAACTATGGGGCTTTGCACCAGCAGATGCCCTTGTAACTCTTGAAAACAACTTCCTGAAGCAGGTCCTGAGTCTACCAAAAAGCACCGCTAATTTCTCCGTCCACGAGGAACTGGGCACACCGTACCTAGGAGATAAAATTGCTGTAAATCCTCTGCTCTGCTGGTTGAACTGTTGGATGAATGCCTCAATACCACTGATCCACAATATCCTTTCTGAAGCCCTCACCTGGGAAGGGCAACTCAAGATACCCTGGCTGAAATATATTAGAAATTGCTTCAAAGATCTGGGTAGGTTGGATCTTTACTTAACACCCCAGCGCATGTCCAAGAAAGACGCTAATTATGTAAAGGATACTTTCCTACTAAATCGACAGCTTGATAGGGAAGCAATTGAGTTGAAGAAGGCCAGTGTAATGAGTCATATTCTAACTAAGACTTGTATACGCTCTGAACCATATTTATCCTGGCATATATCAAGACATGAGCGCTTCCTGCTGAGCAGATTTCGTTTTGGTTTATACCACCTGTTGTTAGCTGTACCGAGTGGAGACCATAGAGGTCAAGTGTTGCCACCTTGCGGCTGCGACAATAAGTCTCCGCAAGACCTGGCTCACTTTTTATTCCTGTGCACTTTTTACTCGAGACCACGGAATATGTTTTTAAAACCCCTGCTTAAAAAACTGAACTTCGTGCAATCTAAGCCAGCTCTTTTATATCTCCAAATGTTGCACGACGATAGCACTTTTTTTACTTGTAACTTTTTAAAAACAGCCCTGAAGTTCAGACTAAGTATGGAAGGTTGATCCCCAGTTGAACTGTATTATCCAAGTAACTATGTCTCAAATAAGTACACTCACATTGGACTATGTCATCAATTAATCTCTTTGTGATTACCCGTTTTTATCTGTCTGTTGTATTTTTTCACGAATGAACTGTATATATATGTATTTTACATGCTTTTATGACTGCATTCTTGACAGTCGAATAAAGAAATTTTGAATTGAATCGGTAAATAATTAGTATTAGTAGGTAATTTTTATTAATAGTTAATTTTTATTTGTAATTTTAATTGATGAATTAATATATTTAATAAAATTGTAAAATATTTTAATTATTTTGTAATTGGTATTAATATTTATGTTATTTATATTTATATATGAAGTATTTACTTTCCCTACTATTGCACTCACTGGAGTGGGAATAGCAATTTTTACCCCTACGCTATCCAACGGTTTCCCTACTGTTGCACTCTCTGGAGTTGTAATAGTAAATTTTACCCCTACACTATCCAACGCTTTCCCTACTGTTGCACTCACTGGAGTGGGAATAGTAATTTCTATCCCTACGCTATCCAACGCTTTCCCTACTGTTGCACTCTCTGGAGTAGGAATAGTAATTTTTATCCCTACTCTATCCAACGCTTTCCCTACTGTTGCACTCAATGGAGTGGGAATAGTAATGTTAACCCCTACGTTATCCTACACTTTCCCTACTGTTGCACTCACTGGAGTGGGAATAGTCATTTTTACCCCTACGCTATCCAACGCTTTCCCTACTGATGCACTCTCTGTAGTTGGAATAGTAATTTTTACCCCTATGCTATCCAACGCTTTCCCTACTGTTGCACTCACTGGAGTGGGAATAGTAATTTTTACACCTACGCTATCCAACACTTTCCCTACTGTTGCACTCACTGGAGTGGGATTAGTAATTGTTACCCCTACGCCATCCAACGCTTTCCCTACTGATGCACTCTCTGTAGATGGAATAGTAATTTTTACCCCTACGCTATCCAACGCTTTCCCTACTGTTGCACTCTCTGGAGTAAGAATAGTAATTTTTACCCCTTTGCTTTCCAATGCTTTCCCTACTGTTGCGCTCTCTGGAGTGGGAATAGTAATTTGTACCCCTACGCTATCCAATGCTTTCCCTACTGTTGCTCTCTCTGGAGTGGTAATAGTAATTTTTACCCTCTCACTATCCAACGCTTGCCCTACTGTTGCACTCTCTGGAGTTGGAATAGTAATTTTTACCCCTACGCTATCCAACGCTTTCCCTACTGTTGCTCTCACTGGAGTGGGAATAGTCATTTTTACCCCTACGCTAGCCAACGCTTTCCCTACTGTTGCGCTCTCTGTAGTGGGAAAAGTAATTTTTACCCCTACACTATCCTACGCTTTCCCTACCGTTGCACTCTCTGGAATGGGAATAGTAAATTTAACCCTCTCGCTATCCTACGGAAAACATATTGTATATGTTTTGTTAATATTATGTATATAAATATATATATATGTTTTAAAATAATCAGATTCCACTTTGAATGTTATGAGGCCGGGTTGCAATGCTATCTCTGCAGACTCGTAATGTTTGAGCGAAAGCCTGCTTCTTGATAATTTATAAACCGTCTTCTATCAGTGTCATTTCATTTCAAGCACCGATACACCGTTCCGTTTTTGACACACAGGATGGTTTACTACAGAAAGTGTTCTTCGTTGAGGAAGCATCCGCTGAAGGTTGGATCACTGAATCTGAAACTCGCTATTTGACAATTGCCAATCCGGTCACCCCGTATTTTTATAATCTCCCAAAAATACATAAAGCACAGAGACCGTCCCAAGGACACCCGATCATTTCAGGCATTGGCTCGCTGCTGGAGCCTCTATCTACATTTGTGGATATTTTCCTGAGGCCACTTGTGAAGAAAATGCCGACATTTCTACAGGATACTTCAGACATCTGGCCTCAAAACATTCAAACTGGAATCTGATTGGCCATTAGAGGACCAATGATGAGCATCGGCTTGTGTTGCCACCTACCGCTCGCAGTTGTTTCACTAACAACAGCGGTTTCCAACAGGGTCCACGGGTCATATGAGCCAGTATGGCCTGATGATTGGTCAGAAATGGACATATTAACTGCGAAGTTTGGTCCAGTCGGTACCTCCTCCCGAGCCTCAGGACAAGGCCAGAGGTACCGACGGACAGGTAAGGAGCAACAGTGCACTGCATTGCTCTACTCTTTTCTTTGTTTTTGCCATCTAATTTTGGTCCATGACTGCCTAGACACATAGTAACCACTTTATATAACCTTTAAAATGATAATTACAAAATTAGGTTATTAGAGAATGGATTCTAATTATATACCATAAGTTTAGTGAATGATAAAACACTGTTTCACTAATACTGAGTGTCAGGACATGCATACCGTTTTTTTGACATTAGCCCTTAAACTTGTCAGCCACCTCCAAATTATAAGTGACTTAATACCAATGTTGTCTATGTGGCTCCTTGTGGAAGCACACGTAGTGGTTAATTTACATGAAGGGCTCTACTTTTTAGGATAACCCTCAGATTTGTAAAAATGTTTTCCACTGATACAGAGCGGGGCCTCCATTTCCTGAGCTGTGGCCAGGAGAGGTGAGGTTTACTCCCAAGAATCTTTGGGTGAGTAAAACTTAATTTCCTTATATTATCGTTATCCTCTATCACTGTTAAGGTAGACTTTGAAGTTAAAATAGGCACGCTGTGTTTGTGTTAGATATAGCTGAAAAAAAGAAATATCTATGTGTTTTGAATTTCTTTCAGGAAAGAATCCTTTGGAAAAACTGGAAGTATCGATGCAGTGAGAAACTTGCGGACGGCACTGTATCCAGTATTATAATTTGGTAACATTAATTTTGATTCAATTTTGATTTCAAGTATGTCATTACAGTAGTGTATCCTAATTGGTCCTGATGAAGCCTGGTAGGGGAGATGCCCCTGCATGGCAGAAACATGTTGACCATGATATCAACTATATAGGACAGTCATTATTTCAGACTGTTATACACTTTTTCTTTTAATCTTGACACCATGATCTGTCCCTAATAAATATTTCCCCACATCATGGTAGCCAATTTTAACTAGCACTTGTTCTGATCTTTGTTTCACATTTTTTTTCACTGTAATTTATTTTCGAGTCGCGGGAATCCTGCTTGCGTCGGGGCAAGATGGCCGCCGAGACGCCGTAGTGGATGGTCGCACCCTGTCACCCTCCTGACTGAAAAGATGAAATGTACTACGTGCTCATTGTGCTCAGATTGTGCTTAGATTGCAGACTTGCAGACTTGCAGATTCACCGATCTACTACCAAGTTAAGTTAATCTAATTTGCTGCGGAAAATTTGCTCTTTTTGCTGGGAGAAAAGTGCACTCGATATAAGTGTAACATCTAGCAGTAATGGAGTTGAGCGGATCTGAGCTGAGCTGAGCTGATCATTGATGGGACAAGAGATAGTGCCTGGGAAGCGCAATTTACTGATTAAAAGCGATGCTGAGAGAACTCACTGGCTTGCTCTTTTTGATATGTGACTTTCCACAAGAGAAAAAGTGGGCTCTGCATAAATATTTGCACAAACACTGTTCAGCTCTGATTCCCCGTCCGCCCCTTCCTGGAAGTCACTATTGGAAAGTTGCTCCAAAATCTATGGCTTCAAAACCTGCACTTTACTCGAGGAAGAATCGTGACCGAGACGATTGGAGCCGTGAATATGAGGTGGAGGAGGACATGGATAACCTCGGGGCCCCAGCACTAAATTTAAGAGGGAAAGCGCGATCTAAAGCGCAGCAAAGGCGAGAAGCGGCAAAGGAAAATAAACTAAAGAAAATACGTGAAAAAGAGGAAGGAAGGAAAAAAAAGAACGTGACTGTCCCATCGTCAGCTACTGCAAGGAGAAGAGAGGAAGCAAAACTTACCGCTGGGGAGTTACCTGGAAAGGAAACTGCACTCCGCCAGATGACCATAGTTGAGACGTTTTTACCTGCAGCAACACCAGTAACGATTGCCCAAACAACTTTGCAGTCGGATTTGCCACAGGGAGTGAGAGTCCCCACGTTGGCGAGCCTGTGCAGGATGTTGCAGCCTGTTGTGGAGAGGGAACCGTTTGAGCAGGCAGGAGCAGACGGGGACGGTACCTGTGCGCTCAAGGCACAGCCTCAAACTGAGATTACAGAGGCAGCAGAAGCCGGAGACTCTTCTACAGCTGTGGAAGAGGGCGGGTCCAAGCTCTTAAAGGAGAAGGTTACAATTCATTCGGCTCCAGCTGTACCTGGAGTTAAAGGGACAGGCGCATGCCAAAGTCTGGTGGAGGATACTGTTGTAGAAAAAAGTAATTCTGAGGCTGCAACTAATTTAATCGAAATAGAGTTAAGGACTGATAAAGATATTAACTCAGATTTAATTAATAAGCGGGATGCAAGTACACGCAAATTACCTGATGCACTTCCTGCCTCTCCCAGTGATGAGTTTTTTTTTACTGGTAATGACGAGGCGGATGATGAGGAAAGTATGAATGGAAGTCTGGGATCAACGACAGACACAGAGTCAGAAACGGAGAGTTCAGGTGATGAAACAGTGAATACCGACACGGGAAGTAAAGAGACTGTATCAGGGACTGACTCTGAAACTTCCTCAACTCCTATCAGTAGTGAGACAGAACCTATAGATAAAGAATATAAGGATTCAGTCCAAAAAACAGTGCAAAAAGACGCCTCTTCTAGATCGAAAACAAATCCTGAGGGCAGTATTAGAATTGTGGAAAAAATTAAAACCAAGAGAAAAAAAAGAAGTCAAGCAAACGAAAAGGTAAATCCAGACAACAGAGATTGTCAAAGGAACGCAGAGGCAATATGAAAACAGTGGTAAAAAAACTAAATTGGGATAAGATGGCAGAGAACTCTGTAATACCGGCAGATGAGTTTGTAAATGGTGAAACAGGACCTCTGGACTCTGCAGACCAGGGAGCGGATGGTGGTATGTCTAATTTTGAAGTTTTACTTACAACATTAAAACAAATGCAGAGTGAGGCTCGCATTGAGAGCCAAAAAGCAAAGCGCAGGGCTAAACATGCGAATAGGAAAATACAATCTTCCTTGCGTAAGGTCAGCAGGTTGTATGAGGAGATGGCTGAGAGAGTCTCTGAAGTAGAGACTAGAACCGGGAAATTAGAAGATGATATGGTTAAAGTGAAGGATGACAGAAAAGAACAAGATAAGACTACGGCTGACATGTTATGGAAACTCGAGGAATTTGAGAACAGACAAAGACGCAAAAATGTACGCCTGATTGGAATACAGGAAGGGAAAGAAGGGAGTGATGTTCGGGGGTATGTTGTTGACTTATTAAAGGGTGCCCTCCCAGAGTTGTCTGCATGGGATCTCGACCACGAAATACAAAGGGCACACCATTTTCCTCTGATCCAGAAAGCAGCGCAGGGTAAGCCTCGCGCAATACTTTTATACGTGGGGAATTTTCTTCTGCGAGAAGAGATAATCAACAAAGCAAAGCCCCAAGCTAAATGCAAGTACAATGGCGTAGAGTTCTTTGCACGTCCTGACTTTTGCCACACCACTGTGGAAAGAAGGTGGAGGATGAGGCAGCTCATTACCCCATTTCAAAACATAGGCTGTGAGGCTTACCTTCTGTATCCCGCTCGTTTGAAGATTGGAGTAAATGGGAATTTTAAAATCTTCTACTCTGAGATACTTGCTCAAGAATACCTTAACTTTTTGCAAGACCAACGGAAAACAAGGCATAAGGAGAATGTTGAGAATAACGATCACGCAGTAGCTCTTAGGGATATTCCCCAAAAGAAACGAAGATAAATATAATGTGGAAAATAGAGACTGTGTAAATTAATTTTTGGGGATGAAAAGTTGCATATGAGGACTTATTTAAAATATTAGAGGAAATTGTTTGCTGAAGGTCTTTTTTTTTTCACTCCTCTTTATCTGATGGTTTTCTAGTGTTGTAGTTTTTTCTGCTTCAATAAGTAAAGATTGGTATTAATACAAGAAGTATAGTGGTAGAGGTTGAGCACAAATAGGGGTGGTATTTGCTGGACATACACTGAGCACAGTAAGTTGTAGGGAAAGTTAGGGGGGTTGACGGGTTTGGCATCCAGGAGGCAAAATTCGGCCAGACATAGGCTGTTGGACCTATTTGCCTGTAGGGGGTGTGGGAGTCTGAGGGTGGGCAGTCTGGGGTGGGGTTGGGGACGGGCAGGGAAATGGACAGGGCACAAAGGTACAAGACATTTAAGAGGATTTGACAAAAGTAATTTGTATCAATTGTATGATATGTGTAGTGATACTGAAGATGTGGAAGACAACATTGAAATTAACAGGGAAGTCTATTCATTCAGTGTGCTAGACCTAGTATTGTATATCGTTTCTAGAACATTAAATAAAAGTAAGCAGATAGGGTGTGAAGAGAATTGGTTGGGAAAAAAAAATAAAAACAAAATGAAAAATGTCTATTAGATTAGTGACATGGAATGTATGCGGCCTAAATGATGTAATGAAAAGGCAGAAGATAGGAATGCGGTTACGGCAAATGAATGTAGATTTTGTGTTTCTTCAGGAGACACATGTAATGAGTACCCAGGAGATCTATCTTAATCAGCTGGGGTTTCAATTAATAGTTACTTCTAAACAAGGGGTAAAACAGAGAGGGGTAGCGATTCTATCGAGGGATAAAAATGTAGTAACAAGGAGAAAGTTAAGAGATAATTGGGGGAGATGGGCTATGGTAGAGGTACTATTAGGGGGGGTGTGGACAACATTGGTTGCAGTATATGGTTCTACACAGGACGACCCAGAAATTTTGCAATTTTTGGATTCTGAGTTGGCAGATTGGGCCCCTCGAGTTATAATAGGTGGAGACTTAAATATTGACGGAGCAGAGGGTCTAGGACCAGGCTCAATAAGACAGTATAAGGGTAGGAAGAAAAAGGTTTACAAGGCCCTTACTGATCTTCTAGAAAATAATACACTGCGAGATGTCTGGGGGTCAATCAGATCGAAACAACTCGGTTATACATATTATTCAGCACCGCATCAGATATGCGTTAGGTTGGATTACCTCCTGGTTTCCAATGATTTAATTAGTATAGTGGAAATTGATAGACTTTCTCGGATACTTAGTGACCACAATCCCCTAATCCTAACGATAAAGCAGAGTGGGAAAACAACAACAAGAAGGGAGTGGACATTCGAAAGGGGATTGCTTTTAGATGATGATTATATAAAACATATGTCTAAATGGATTACTGAATTCTTTGAACATAATAGAGGAACTGCTGCAGTTGGCATAGTATGGGATGCCTTTAAGGCAGGAGTACGCGGTGAAACGTGTAGTTATAGTGCCTTCAAGAGGAAAACAGAAAGATTGCGATATAAGGAGAGAGAGGGAAAAGTACTGGAGGCAGAAGAACAACTTAATAACTGTGTAATAAGGGGAGAGTCGACTGAACAATTCGTAATAGAATTACTTAAGGTGAAAAGTGAAGCAGAGGAAGAACTTGCTAATAAAGCCGCAAAGCAATATACAATCAGAAGGGAGAGATGTTACGAGTTCAGTGAGAAAATAGGGCGAGTCCTTGCTATACGAACCAGACAGATAGCGGCGGCAGGGACGATTAAGGAAATAAAGGATGAAAAGGGACAACTACACTCAGATCCAGAAGAAATTCAGGAGGTCTTTAGGAAGTTTTACCAATCTTTATATGATGAGAAAGATCCCAGTAGTATCGAAAGAATAAATGAATATCTCCAGAACATCGAGGTAAAAATTATCTCCCCTGAAGATGCAGATGAATTAGAGACCGTGCTGGATGAAACTGAGATTAAAGAAGCAATGACTGCTCTACCCTCGGGGAAGGCTGCTGGACCTGATCAGCTACCGATTGAGTTTTATAAAACTTTCTGGGGATGTTTAGGTAATAATTTAACTCAAACATTTCAAGCTGCACAAAGTGGGGTGTCCATTCCCAAATCCTGGAGCGGGGCAGATATAGTATTAATTTAAAAAAAAGAAAAGCCTCCGAGTGAACCAGGTTCGTACCGCCCAATAACATTGATGAATAATGACACCAAAATTTATTTGAAGGCACTGGCTGCAAGATTTGCAAGAATTATAAGTACCCTGGCTAGTGATAACCAACATGGTTTTATTCCTGGTAGAGGGACAACTCATCATATCAGAAAAGTTATAACTTTATTTGATGTGGCGGAGGTAGCAGGAGACCCGATGGCAGTTATGCTTTTAGATGCGGAAAAAGCATTCGATCGGTCTCCTGGCAGTATTTGTGGCAGACCCTAGTTAGAGTTGGGATTAGAGGAGGGTATTTGAAAGCAATTCAGACTCTATATATGGACCCAGGTGCAGCATTAAGGATAAACGGGGGTATAACTGGTCAATTTAAAATCAAGAGAGGAACTCGCCAGGGATGTCCTTTTTCTCCCCTGCTATTTGCCATCTATATGGATCCCTTAATACGTAAGATAGAATCAGCACCAGAGATCACTCCAGTCAGTACAGCTCTAGGGCCATGCAAGATATTAGCCTATGCTGATGACGTTGCGGTGATAACACCCTGCCCTACGGAAGCAACTACGTTTGTAGAGGCTGAGGCCTTAAGATATGCCCAAGTCTCAGGGTACTCATTGAACGCGTCCAAAACTCAGATTATCAAAAATTCTTTTACACCTTGTGAAGATAGAAGAGTAGTGCCGGCAGGGAAATATCTCGGAATTAATATTATGTCTAATTTAGATAGTTTGGTGGATAATAATATTGCCCCAGTAATCGAAAAAGCAAGAAAAGACCTGGATCGTTACGAGAACTTACATTTATCATTAGTTGGGCAAGTTAATATTATTAAAATGCTGATCTTACCCAAACTGCTGTATCTTTTTAGGGCAATTCCTCTTCTAATTGAAAATAAGTGGTTTAAAACTTGCGAAAGTATGGTAAATCGGTTTATTTGGACTAGAGGTAAAACCCGGAGGGCATTGAGGTATATGTCCCTTCCCAGGGAGAAAGGGGGGTGGTCATTGCCGGATCTAAAGGTATATTATTGGGCTGCAGCAATACAAGGAATGGTTGGATTAATTGGGGGGGCTGAGATGGATGGATGGGATAAGACAGGTTCGCTGGCTATATATGGTTTAGCTTTGGGTACAAATGCCGAAAATATTTTTTTAAGATTTACTGATGGAAGTTACTTTAAAAGAACACGTTTCAAGATAATTATGGTGGCCTATAATATATGGAAAGGATTTTCCCAAAAAGTTGGAATAGGGAAATATAGTGTATATACTAGATTCAAAAATAATCCCTCATTACCTAGGGCTGTGTTCTCAGGAATGGTATATGAAGAATGGGAGAGTCGAGGTATAAGTATGATTGGTGATATGTGGGATGATAATGGTATGTTACAATTTATAGATCCGAAAAATAAGTATATGTTAAACACAAATCATTTCTTTAAATACCTTCAAATAAGGAGCTGTATATTAAATAAAAAAGGGGGAGCTCTAGGCTTTGGGAGGAGTACAATGATGGATCTCATACAAAAAGGTAATGACTGTACTATAAAAAGATTTTATTTAGAAATGACAAAGTTAAAAAAGGATGATCTTGATAAATGGATAGTTAAATGGTCCTCAGATTTAGATATAGCTAGAGAAAGAGATATTTTCTCTGAATCACTTGAGATGGGATGTAAACTACTATGCTCAGCGTCTCTTCAGGCCCAGCACTACAAGAGTTTGTATCACTTGTATTATACGCCATGGAAAATTGCTCAATGGGGGGCTGTGTCGGGCATCACGTGTTTTAGATGTGGCAGTATGGAGGCCAACTTGTTACATATTTTCTCTACTTGTCCACATTTAGATAAGATAAAACAAGATATTGGGAATTTTTTCCGGAATGCCTTAGACACAACAATAGAGTTGGACTCAGCAACTATTTTGTTGGGAATCTCCCCTAACGGACAAATTAATTGTAAATATTTTCTGTTCGTAGCAATGGCGATTTTTAGACTGCTTGTGGCCTCAACTTGGTTAGATCCAAATCCTCCCACGTATCATCAATGGCGTGGAAAAACTTTGTCAATACAAAAATTGGAAACAGCTATTTACTCTAGGAAAGGGAGAAAGGGTAAAAAGCTGGGTATACAAATCTGGGGTCCTTTGATTCAATGGAAGGCTGGAACTGAATAAGGTATTTTGAGGAATATATATATTATGGAAAGTTAACATATATTATTTGTATCTGTATATATTATGATAGGATCTGTATGTAGTATGTATATTGTAATATTTTTATCCCTTTTTCTCTTGAATATGTGGTTGAGTATGTGGCTGCCTTATGAATCTTATTGTGCCTTGTCCATGTAATGGGGGAGGGGGGGAAAAAATGAGGGGAAAAATTTATCAATAAAAATATTAAAAAAAAAAAAAAAAGTAATTTATTTTCCCACACCATTATACCCACGCATAGCACTCTGGGTCGGATCCATCTCGGGTGTTCTTGGAGAATTGGAGAAAAACACACACTACATCATCAGGTATGTCTCCTTATCTGGGCCACGACCTTACTCAATCCCAGATGATGAGGCTCCGCCATATGGGTGGGCTGATGGGATTTATTTCCTTCCATTCATACACCTGTATGTCCTAACACTCATGCACTTGCCTCTATCTATTTGCTCAGTCTTCAGTGTTAAACACAGACCGCCGCCAGTCTTTATTTCTTGTGACTAGTATTTTTGGGGGTGTAGGCTGGTTTACTTGGTCTTTAACTATAGTTTCCCCTCGGACCCTCCCCAACTTTGTTGTGTTACACACTACCAGAATGACTGCTACCTTCCCTGAAGGTCCCTGTTGTGCTATCCTACTCAGTGTTAGAAGTGGGCGGGAAAGAAAGGGCACGGCGTGCACCTACTTTTAAAAATGATGCTAGTGCGTTCCACTACTTGTTTTTAAAAAAGCGTACCTGGAACTTTATTTTTCTGCCTGTGTGGTGCAACGTGCACATTGAGGAAGGCCTCTGCAGTGCACCGACTTCCTCCCCTTCCCCTCTGTGTCTAGGGGCCTGCAGAGTGACACTCAAAGGGCCATCAGTGTAGCATAGTGCGAAAATGGCTATCTCTGATGGCCCTGCTGCTGCCGTGAGCCCGTGATTCACACCTCTTTTTGTGAGGACGCTGCCTGCCTGCCCCCACTGTTTCCAATACAATGGTCACATCAGGTTACATACTCACTGAGGACTTTGTGACTTGATGTAAATCTGCTCTCCAGACAGAACTGAAAAGCTGACCCAGCCCCACCAGCCTCTCCTGGAAATTATTCTCCGTGCCTGCCAAGAGGTCCCAGGCCCCTCCTTTACAGCTCTGCTCTGTTCTCTGTACTGGGGCCTGCAAGAGGAGCCTGGACTGCCTCTGAAGTTGAACTCCACAAACATCAAGTAAGTTGGGAAAATAAAATACCTGGTGCATTTAAAAAAAAAAACGGAAAATGTCGAATGTGTTATCTGCTGTTTTTTTATGTTATTTTTTTCAATGTGTAGTGCCCAGTAGCGCGATTGTGTAGATCTGTGTCTAATGTGCTGGGTAACAGAGTTATTTTATGTTAATGTATATAGTTTGCCTTGTTAATTGCACAAAGCAGCTTGGGAAACATAAGGTGCATTACGAATTTAGAAATACCTAAATATGTCCATATGTGGGTGCAAACAAGTAAAAAAACGTATACATGCATGAAAAAATACAAGCATGAGTAAGGAAATGAATGCACGTCTACACAGATAGCGCTTTAAGTGCGTCGTTACTCATGGACTCAAGGAGCCGTTGCCCATGGACACCATAAATGCCCATTCTTCAGGCGGTGTGCCCTGTGGGTGCCCCTTTAAACCCAGGGCCTGAGACAAGGGGTAAGCTGTCTCGAGCAGCGTGAACTATTTTATGTGACCTTTTCTTTCCTGTTGCTGGTTGTAAGCAGTGTCCTGTTTCTTCAAAGATCCTTTCTTTGAGCCTTGGCATAGGCAATAGGTCTCACTTTTGGGACCTTATAAGTATTTAGTTATGCAACACTTACCCCCACATGCATCAAGCATTTTTTGAGTCGCAAACGGTGCGATTCCTTAAAATCGGCCGTTTGCGATTCCAAAAATGCTTTTTGGAATGCATCAAGCATTTTTAGAAATCGCAACATTTTTGCGATTTCTAAAAATGCGATTGCTTTTAAGAAATCGCAAATTTGCGATTTCTTAAAAGCAATGCATGATTTCTTTTAAAATTGCGAAATCGCAATTAGGGGGTCAAATTTACCGAGTGGTTGAACCACTCTGTAAATTTGCAAAAAGTGTTTAAAATGCTGAAAAAGCATTTTTCTCAACATTCATGTTACGGACACACATGTCCTTAGGACATGTGTGTGTGAAACATGATGCGAAAAATACATTTCAGGGGTGCAAGGGGGGGTCCTTTGGACGCCCCCTGCACCCATGAAATGCATTAACAAATTGCGATTTTCAAAGTGAAAATCGCAATTTGCTAATGCCTTCCCATTGCTTCCTATGGGCCTTTTGGCCCATAGGAACCAATGGGAATAGCGAATTCGCAAATTGTATTTCGGTAATTTATGCGATTCGGTAAAAATTGCGATTTTTACCAAATCGCATAAATTTACCGAAAATATTCATGCATCCCGTTTTGCGAATTCTAAATTACGAATCGCTATTTTTCGCAATTTAGAATTCGCAAACACCCGGGATGATGCATGTGGGGGAATATCCTTAGTGCAACAACATCATCTGTTGCATGGCTAAACACTTATAAGATCCCAAAGGCGAGACCTATTGGCTATGCCAATGCTGTTCTATTTTGCACTCACTCTTCAACATTCGGTATTACATTCTCACTCGCACTCACTCTCAGTTTTTCCTACTCTGATTACCTCATTCTAACTTACAGTTTCACTTACTCTACATGACTCATTCTCACTCACTTTCTCTCATTTTCATCCACATACACTCTTTCACTCATGCTCAGTAACATTCAGGCACTCAATCATTCGCACCCACATTTACTTACTCGCACTCATTCTTCTTTGCAGGACACTTGAAAACATATTTGATTTACTATTTTTTAGCAGCTAGTTGATTGACATGAATATGAAGGAGCCCTTGTGGGTTTCCGTGAGTCATATCAGATTCTCTTGAAGAGTTCCTTTGTGCTCTGAGCCCTGCTTGACACATATGTACAGGAGGAGCCCTATATTCATGTCCTCAATGTTTGAGACACAAAAATACTCATTGATTTCTGAAAATGAGAGTAAAATGGTTAAGTTAACATGTCGTTCCTGCTTATATTTTGCATGCTTTACATAATTTTGCATTCCCTATGAGTGGTTGATGTTTCCAGAATGTTGTTACTTTTTTTTTAGGCAGTGCATAATTTGAAATAAGTCACATCCAGTTGTTTATAATGGGGCAGATTTGGGTTGTAGCTGAAATCAATGCAAGTTTCAGTCAGTGGGGCAGAAGGATGTTTGGTGGGGGGTAGGATGTGGCACTATGGCCAGAGCTTCAGAATTTGGAACTGGGGAACCTGGTTCAGCCTTCATGTCTAGTCCATCAGACCACTCCTGAGGGGGCACATTCCCATGATAGACCTTAGAAGGCCCCACTAGACCTTAGAAGCCCTGGTCACTTAGCACCAGCAGGTGAACCCTCCCGGTGGCCAGTGTTGGTTAACCTTGAAGCCCTGTCCACCACAATCCATACTGAAGTTCACCTCCAGTCTTGCGGGCAGGCCTACAAAGCAGCACACCCTAGAGCAGCAGTGACTTTGTCACCTAGGTCTCAGGACCTTGAGGCCAGTTCACCTCATCCATTGGTCTTGTTCCAGCAGTACTAATGCAATTCACCAGGGATTTGCAATGCAGAATTTGCATGCACACCAGACAAAGGAGCATGTTTTCCTGGACCTTGCATTATGCTTGCACCTTTCTATGTGGTACATGCACAATGCAAAGCTCCAAGTCATGTTTTAAAAGCCATGTAAAGCCACTTTGCATGTCTTTAAACAACTTCATAGATATTGAGTAGTGCAACGCAGCACAAACTGCTGCATTGTCTTACTGTGTGCAAGGGAGGTGTTGCATGGGAGATTGGTTTTGTAACTGGGGACTGGTTTTGCAGCAATGCTGCAAAATCGGCCCCTAGTAACAAACCCAGCAGAACTGTGCAGCATTATGACTCACTCTTAAAAACGCATAAATCACTGTAGAGTTCCTTGTAAACCCAGTAGTTTTCCTGCAGCAATAAAAGTCTCCCAAGCAACTCCCACGGTTTTTGATGCATTCACAGATTTACAAGGACTTGTAAACCTGGGAATGAGTCAAAATTGTGCGCTGCCCCAGGGGAGGCATAACTAATAGAAATGTCTTTATTTCTCCTTGTTTTTTCCTCTTTCAAAGTGTGCTTCATTCTGCAGCACACATAGAAAGAGGAAAACATTTATTTTTGTGCATGATGGTGCCCCTTCCTGCACAAAAGCAATCCTGCATTCAACGGAGGCACCCTTGCACCATGGGGTAAGTGTGCCTGCCTTGGCGCTAGGCTGTTGAAATGGTGCCAGCGCAGGGGGAAAATACAGGAATGCACCATATTGGATAAATCCAGTGCATTCTTGCCCTTTCCCTGTGATACAGTGCAGTGCAGCAACGTAACTTGCTGTGCTGCCCAGCTCCACCATGCCCATAAATATGCCCCTAAGCTCACAAACTTCATGGTCTCCCTGCTTCATACACAAGCACTTTAACATGTGCTGCCTGCTTTGTGGCCACTGCAATTATGCAGCAATGGAGGACAACATTATGTTGCAGTGTTGACTAAAATATGCAGCAAAAAAGACTGCAGTGCCATTTTCTGATACTTAATGTTTTTGACATTTGTACACATACTAACAGTCTCTGGAAAACTTTTGCCTCATTAATCCCAGTGTAGGATGCAAATGCGGCGGTGAGAAAGGTGACCAGTCAACCTTTGTACACGGCTTTCCATTTCACAGCAACACAATTCACGTTGTTTAGTAACTTTTGCTCCATTAAATAACATATATATTAAACCTCAAATAAACATGTTTATCAATTGTTTGAATTAAAAAGCGTTATAAACTGTGACTGGTCAGTAAAATGCCAAACGTACTAAAAATTGGTATATTTTGTTATTTCTAGCCACACCTCCGACTCTGCCCACTAATCCAATCCTCTGCCTATTCCCGCCCCCTGAGTCTCTGCCCACAGTTCCCCTACTTTTCTTTCCCCACTTCGACCACTGATCCTACCTGCCTGCACCATACTGCATGAACATGCTCAACTTCATGGATTGCCAAGTCACGGATTTGGAGGCACCTCTCTCTGGTTAGTGGAGGCCAAGGCTAAGGTTCATTCCTTCAGGAAGTGCGTGTGGAGAGCTTTGTCTCTCCCTTTCTGGTGTGGACCGGTGCGGTGTGAGCACCTTCGTTTGTCCTGGATTTCCTCTTCAGTAGCGTGTGTCTGTGCAGCGTGCATTGGGCTGCATTTCCCCCAGTAGTGGATGAGGAGCGGGAGGGAAGAGCAACCCCAGAAGCACTCTCCCTCTCACGTCATGCTGCCTCCATCTGGTCAAAAAGGGGGAGGCCGGGAGTGAAAAAATGGCCTACTTGTGATCGGCTGCTCATTATCAAGTTGTTGATTGGCAACCTGCCCGCTGGGTGGAGGAGCCGGAAGTCAGGCAGGAGTGAAGTGCTCAAGGCCATGCCTGGATGTTGTCGGGCTGAAGACACCGGAGTCAGCGGGGACTTTGCTCAGCTACTGGCTCGGTGACAGAATAAATCGGCTGCACCGTATGGTCCCGGGCAGCCATTGTGAACAGAGCCCTAACGGGGGGCTGCCCACATGCCTCACACAAGGAGCAAAGGCCACGTGAGGACGCCGCAGTCGGCGGCGGTGCTCCCAGGTACAGGAGTCATATTCTGGAGCTTGTGCATTCTTTACAGTGTGAGTGCTTTTTGTTGGGGTGCACCATTCCTGAGAAGAGGGGGTCAGGGAGAGAGGGAGGGCGGAGATTCCCCTGCTGGAATTTAGATGGTGTTTTGCCAGCCGGAACGCATTACGCTCCCTGCTGCTGGGTGCCAGTTTCTGCCCTCATTGGGATTCATGCGGCTAACCTGGGGCCGACTGCATTCCTGGCTGCACTCGGGGGAATTACTTTTTTTCAGTTGCGTGCATTAGGAGCACAGAGGCTGCTTCAGGGGGAACTCTTGTGTTATTACGGCCATTGCCCAGATGGAGGGGACTTAGGGAAGTCTCCCTGCCACTGGTAGGAGGAAGGTGTTTTCCCTCCCTGACCAAACTGCTACTTCGGATGCCCAGATGTAATGATGTATCCCTGGATGGCCCATATGCACAGTATTGGTGTTCTGCATAATGCTCTCACCAAGGCTTGATTATACGTGTAACTATGATGCAGTGCCTAATGCGGTTGTTATGTGTGCATCTTATCATGGTTATACTATGGTGCATTGCTGATTATATGTATGCCTAATTTGTTCGGGCTAGGGGTACTATGAGCAATGTATATCGTGATGTACTATGGTAGGGGCTTATGCCTAATGGGGGGTTCTAGACGCATCTTGCCAGTAGTTACTGGTTGTTTGTAATTTTAACTACTTGTGTGATCTAATGCTTATGAAAATGGCCCAATTGGCCCTGTAAAGTATTTGAAGAAACATGCATCAAGCAAAAAATTCCTCGCAAACATAGCGATTTGCAAAAAAAGGTTGTTTGGGAGCACCATTCAGCCGTTTCCAATGCAGGAACCCATTTAGCAAAAAATCAACAAATTCCCAAAAATAGGGACTCGCACAAATTGCTAGAACAAAAATACGAACCCTTATTTGCGATTTCCCTAACTGCGATTGCAAATAGCGGTTCCCTAATAAAAAGTCGCAAACCAATGCATGTAAAATTGCAAATTGCGATTCACATGAAAATCTAATTTTTGCAAGTGCAGAAAAATGGGAATCACAATCAGGTGGTAAGTTGTGAGAAAAAAATCGCACAGGTGCAACCACTCAGAAACCTACTTAAACGGACCCAGAAGGTCCTAGGAGCTTTTCACAATGGCAGAGCTCTACGTGATGGCGAGGAGGAGGAGGATCCAGGCAGAAGCACAGGGCAGATTGAGAATATAGGAGCGTGTATTCAGAGTGCGCATCACATTGCTGGGACAAACAGAGGATGAAATATACAATAAGTACAGGCTGAATGGTGCAATGATCCTACACCTGATAGCAGAAGTGGAACCCCTAATGCAACAACAGACCCATATGACCCATGCCATCCCCGCTCATGTACAGGTCCTATGTTGATTGCACATTTTTGCCTCAGGTAGTTTTCAGGGGGTAGTAGCTGGTGCTGGAGGGGTATCACAAAGCTCCCTATAACGTTTCTTCAAGTCCTTCCTGGATGCCATGATGACATGGCTCCACACTCACATCACCTTTCCCACCAGTCAACAGGATTTGAACAAGACAAAACTGGACTGCTACCAGGTCGCACAGTTCCCATATGTGATTGGATGCATAGACTGTACGCATGTTCCAATATGTCTCACAGCAGCTAATGAAAACATTTTTAGGAACCAGAAGTCATATCATTCAGTCAATGTGCAATACTAAGCATTTAAAAACTGACATTGTGGCACAATACCCTGGAAGCACCCACGACTCCTGCATATTTAGAGAGAGTGGCATTGACACCCGTCTACTCATGGGTGAATTTGGGGAAGAGCATCTGCTCTGAAAACACATATACTTATTTTCTACACAAATAGACAGAAATATAAATGCATAACAGTCGCTAATCCTTTGCTTACTACCCTGTAGGTGACAGCGCATACGCCCTGCAGAACTACATCTTGACGCTGTACCTCAACACAGCCACACCACATGAGCAGAGGTACAATGCAGCCCACATCAGCACACGTAACATCATTGATGCACGTTTGAACTACTGAAGAGTCACTTCCGCTTACTACACGAAACTGGTAGAGCATTGCAGTACTGTCCAGAGACCTGCTGCTGGATCATGGTTGCATGTGCCATGTTGAACAACATTGCCACCAGAAGAGGTATACCCACCGAGGTGCCCAAGAGTGAGTCTGAGGGGGACAACCAACCACCCACACAACTATGACAAGCGCATGTGGCAAGCACAGTAGAAGGGAAAGGAGACGTGCAGACATCACACAACATTATTTCTGAGGTATGTAATGATTAAACAAGACACTTAAATGTCGAACAGAAAAGTATTTACTGACATGAGCCCATGGATTATTATGTAGCCATACAGAGATTTGTGATAAATAGAACAGTGATAGCTTTGAAAAATAGAGGGAAATAAACAATTTCAGGAGCCTTTAAACAATCACTATAATGGTTTTGACCATGGTTACGTCACCAGGGGCAAATTAAGAAGAACACGCACCCCAAAACACCTTTCGCCTGCATCGGCTACATCCCCCTGATGTGCAACAGAAGGTGTTGTGCTGTGAGTACTGCACCTCCTGGCAGTGGTCACTGGCATCGACAGGCTGCAAAGGCTGGATGCCTCCTCACTCCCCTCCTCCCCCATGAAGTTGCTGCCGCAAACAGTACCAACCTGGATCTGTTGGACAACATGTCACATGTCCAAGGGCCCTGGCCACATCCCCACAACTATGGCCCATATCAATTTGCATGGCCACGGATCGGCGTGAAAGCAGCGCAGTGGTGTTGCAGAGCTTATTGCTGGACCTGGTATAGGCTGCCATGTGCATCATGTACTGCTAATGCCTTCTCCTCTGTGTGCTGTGGCCCTCAAGCATCACCCTGGTGAGCTCCTGCATGCTTGTGGTGTTCTGCCTATTTCCATCCAATACCGCTGTGGTTAGTTCCCGCCCAATGTCTGTCATGAGGCTGATGTTTTTTGCCAATTTTGATAGTTGCAGCTGAATTGACCCCAAGTGTCTTGTTTGCTGGTGCTGCACCCGCAACATCTGGGACTCCACGCCACCCCACACATTTGGAGCCTGGTCTTCCTGTTAAGCAATGGAGGACCTTGAACGGCGTCTCCGCCTCCGTCCACGTTGGACCAGTGCCGCAGAACCACACTATTCTAGACCAATTAAATGTGGAAAAAGAGACTCAAGATGAAAAGCAAAAGTTTAGCAAAAGTTTTATAGTTGAGATTTATCAAAGATGTAGGGCGATAATTCTTACAGAATTTGGGGTCCTTTCCCACTTGTGAGTGGATGCATAGACTGTACGCATGTTCCAATATGTCCCCCAGCAGCTAATGAAAACATTTTCCGGAACCAGAAGTCATATCATTCAATCAATGTGCAATGCTAAGCATATAAAAACTGACATTTTGGCACAATACCCTGGAAGCACCCACGACTCCTGCATAATTAGACAGAGTGGCATCGACACCCGTCTACTCATGGGTGAATTTGGGGAAGGGCATCTGCTCGGTAAACACATATACTTATTTTCTACACAAATAGACAGAAATATAAATGCATAACAGTCGCTAATCCTTTGCTTACTACCCTATAGGTGACAGCGCATACGCCCTGCGGAACTACATCTTGACGCTGTACCTCAACACAGCCACACCACATGAGCAGAGGTAAAATGCAGCCCACATCAGCACACGTAACATCATTGACACACGTTTGAACTACTGAAGAGTCACTTCCTGTCAGGAGGTAATTCCAGCGCGCCTGCCTAACTACATTTCCCAGCAAGCTGTGGCTCTGAACTACTGTTCCCAGCATGCCCGGCGGAACAGGATATCTTGGGCTAAGCCTTACGATCAGTGCTCGTGATTCTGGGAGGCGGAGGTAGCGGCTGCTCTTCTGCTCCCGGTGTTTTCCAGGCGTCTGGGGATTCCTTTGATGTTACACTCGGGCCAAGGTTTCCGGTAACTTTTGTAAACGCGCAGTTAGCGCGTACATTCTTCTGCATAGATTTTGGCGCTCACGGCGCCTTTGGAGCAAAGCTGTTTGTTTGTTCTATCCCTCGCGGCTGCGAGGGGAAGAAGGCTACGTTCCGGTGGTTTGGGGATTCGCGCTGGCTAGCGCGCTCTTCATGCCGATTTGGTGTAGTTGCTACTGCCCAAGAGGAGTGACTCTGCATGTTATACTTTGCCTCGCGGCTGCGAGGAAGTTAAGCAAAGAGAAGTACTGTGTCTGTTTTGACAGGTGCCAGGAGAGGGTCTTCTGGAGTGCGCCAGTACCCATTGTCTTGGAGGTACAAGTGGCGGAGTGCAGGGGGGGAGTAGGACCTCCGCACTGCCGTCACGAAGCTGAGGGTACTATTTTGGATTTGTGGAATTAAATACCAAAGCGGATGACAGTAGTGAATGAACTACATCATGCCGTGTTTGGGTGGCCGTGTTTATGTTTAAGTACCTGAAGGATATTAATACACTGGCTTATACCATAGGAGGTATTCATCACAGTGTTATTGCGCAGGCATGACATTTAGTCCTGGCGCAATTGACATTTTCTTTGGATCTAATCTTCAAAGCCTTTTTTTGTACTATGGGGTATGTTGCTATCAACAAAGAAGGCTTTTATTTCTGAAGAGTTACTGCTTGTTGATAATACGTTCTTTTGTGTTGTGCAGGAAGGAAGGAAGACAGGAGAGACAGCACTAGGGTGTTTTTGGGCACATTTGCTACAGGTGAATTTAGGGGTTATTGGACTAGTGAGAATTACTGAGAGTAGGGTTAAGTATTGTATTAACCTTTGTATTTTTGTCTTACAGTTTCTTTATCCCTGCTGCCCCTTTCCTCCTCCTCTTTATTCTTTCTGGGGTTTTTCCCCTTTTGGGGTTTTTCCCTCGCCGTATCGTCTGAACACCCTGTGTTTAAACTTCTGGGTGTTCGGAGGGTCCGGAGGTGGAGCATTGTTGCTGCAGGCGGATCCCGTGGAGCGTGAACTTGACAGGATCACAAGCCCAAGAATTTCGCTCTGCCTGATCCGTTTGTAGCAACAATGGCGTCTATGGAGGATGTGTTACATGCTTTGGTCCTGGTACAACAGGAATTGGCCTCCTCCAAGGCAGAGACCACTGCCTTGTGGGAAAAGGTGGAACGTCTGAGTAGTAATCCGTTTGACGTTTCTGCTTCATCTTCTAATGTCCAGGTCACTGTGCCTCCACCCATTCCGTTGGCTACACCTGAAAGGTTCTCTGGGGACCCCCGTAATGTACACGTGTTTATGACACAAATCCTCATGCATTTTTCTTGTAAGCCTTCATCGTTCCCCACCAATCATTCTAGGGTGGCTTTTTTGATTTCGTATTTGGTGGGGGACGCGGCGGATTGGGTGGTACCTTTAGTAAAAAGAGACAATGCTATCCTGACTGATTGGACAGCATTTAAAAATGAATTTGAGAGGGTTTTCGACCGACGAGCTACTACATTCAGTGCTGACAGAAAGCTGTTGACATTGAGACAAGGGAGGGGAGAACTAATAACGTATCTTACTGCTTTTAATAGACTTGTGGCAGAAGCAGAATGGCCTGAGTAGAAAAGATTATCCTTATTTTATCAAGGGTTACATGATGACTTGAAAGATGTAGTGGCTCAGGTGGATCCGCAACCTACTTCATTTGTGGATATGGTGAATCTGGTGTTACGGCTGGACAGCCGTCTCACGGACAGGGGGAGCAATAGGAGAAGATGGGAAAGAGGAGCCTACAGTGGTGAAAGGAACCCTCGGAAGGCCTCTGGGGCCACTGACACCCTTCCAGAACTGATGGAGATAGGAGCACTCAGAGCTCCTTTGTCAAGAGAAGAGAGGGAAGCCAGAAGGGTACAGGGCCTATGCATGTACTGTGGGAAGAAGGGGCATTACGTCCGGGAGTGTCCATCTAAACCCAAATCTTCCAGTAATGTCAGTAGGTTTAAAAAGGTTGCGGTCTCTAATGCAGTGCAGGAGAGAGAGCAGAAGGAAGACCACAAGACTAGTGTAGAAGGGAGACATGAGTGGAAACTCACGTCTCTGTCCTCTATGGGTACTGAAGAGACAGTCACATTTGGTGGTGGTCATGACACTAGAGTATGACCTAGAAAGACGTCAGGTGAAGGTAATGCTGGATTCTGGAGCGACTGGTAACTTTGTGGATGAAGGTTTGGTGAGACGTCTAGCTTTACCTCGTGTCTCTAGGGAGATACCTGAGGACGTGCTGGCAGTTGATGGGCAGCCATTAACATCAGGTCAGATTACTGAAAGAACAGGCGAATTGGGGTTGTCAGTGGTGACACAAGGATATGTGCATTCTAAAGTTTTATCACTAAACATAATTGACGCACCTCAGTATGAGAATATTTTGGGAATGCCTTGGTTACATAAACACAATCCTGTGGTAGATTGGCAGTCTAAAACGTTTCAGTTTGTATCTGAGTATTGTAAAGATCATGTAACTCCATGTGTGTCTGCCAATGTAACAGCGTTAGCCACCCTGTTTTTGTTAGCTACAGCTGCGGAAAAGGATGTCCAACTACCAGCTGAATACTTGGCTTATAGTGATGTGTTTAGTGAGACAAAGGCAGAAACTCTACCCCCACACCGGGAATATGACTGTCGTATTGATTTGGTGGATGGGGCTACGATACCATCTTGTAGGGTGTATGCTTTGTCCGTACCCGAGACCAATCATCTGAGAGAATACATAGAACATTATTCTCGCTTGGGGTTCATACGACCTTCCCGCTCACCTGCAGCTTCTCCTCTTTTCTTTATAGCGAAGGCCAATGGCGATTTAAGAGCATGTGTGGACTATCGCGTCCTGAATCGAAACACCATTCGTAACCGATACCCTCTTCCACTCATCTCAGTTCTGCTCGATCAGGTGAGAGAGGCCGTGATTTATACCCGTCTGGACCTACGGGGGGCGTATCACCTGGTCAGAGTAAGAGAGGGGGATGAGTGGAAGACGGCGTTCAAGACACGATTTGGTTTATTTGAGTACTTGGTGATGCTTTTTGGGCTTTGTAATGCTCCTGCAGCATTCCAGTATTTTATAAACGATGTTCTGAAAGAATATATGGACCACTTTGTCGTGATGTATATTGACGACATCTTGATTTACTCACAGGAGGTATCATGTCATACTACACATGTTTGCAAAGTCTTGGACAAACTAAGGGAGCACCACTTATACGTAAAACTGAGTAAATGTGAATTTGGGGTGCGAGAGGTGGAATTTCTGGGTGTGATCCTCAGTCCTAACGGTTTGCAAATGTCCGAGAGGAAGGTACAGGCGGTGAAGGATTGGCCATCCCCTAAGAACGTGAAGGAGGTGCAGAGTTTCTTGGGGTTCGCCAATTATTACCGTCGGTTTATATTGCATTTTTCCCAGACAGCGGTCCCCATCACTAGTCTTTTAAGAAAAGGGAAGTCTTTTGCATGGACAAGAGAGGCTGAGGAGGCGTTTAGAGCTCTGAAAGATGCCTTCATCACAGCCCCGGTGTTGGCACATCCTGTTTTGGGACATCCTTTTATAGTCGAGGCAGATGATTCAGATGAAGCCATAGGGGCAGTGCTGTCTCAGAGAGATGTACACTCAGGTCAGCTCCATCCGGTTGCTTACCTGTCGAAGAAGTTGAGCTCGGCTGAGGTCAACTATTCTATTGCGGAAAAATAACTTTTGCCGATTAAAAAGGCTTTCCAGGAGTGGAGACCTTATCTGTGGGGGGCTTGTCAGGCAGTGACTGTTTATACCGATCACCGGAACCTCCAGTACATGTCCTCTGCTAGACATCTGACGCAAAGGCAAATGCGGTGGATGCTGTTCTTTTCCGAGTACAATTTTGTGGTAACCTTTCGTCCTGGCTCGGAGAACAGGAAGGCGGATGTTCTTTCCAGACAGGAACTCCCTCTAAAACAGCGTGAGGAGGAACAATCCATCATGCCTGCCACCAAAGTGGTGTGTGTGATCAGGGCCGAGAAATTTTTGGATGACATCAAGGGCTCCAGGTCTATGGATTCCTGGGTTCGCTGGGCAACTGCCAAATCTGGTAGGAAGATAAGACAGGGGTTACCTTTCCAAGGGGATTGCTTGTTTCTGCCCAATGAGGAGATTAGAAAGAAAGCATTCAGTTGGTGTCACGAAGCCCCAACGGCTGGACATCCGGGGATTACAAAGACAGTGGAACTGCTTAGGAGGCATTTCTGGTGGGAGACTTTGGTCAAGGACACTACTCAATGGGTTGGTAAATGTGACACATGCGCCAGAGCGAAAGGGGAAACAACAAAAAAGAAAGGCTTGTTGAGGCCTATGCCCACGCCTGATCGTCCATGGTTGAACATAAGTCTGGACTTCATTACGGGTCTCCCCCCTGACAAGGGAAACACAGCTGTGTTGGTGGTGGTCGATAACCTGACGAAGATGGGACATTTCGTGCCGTGTGTGAACCTTCCCACAGCTAGTCAAACAGCTCAGTTACTGGCCTCTCAAATCATTCGTTTGCATGGCGTTCCCAGAGTCATTGTTTCGGATAGGGGGCCACAGTTCATCGCTCGCTTTTGGCGTATGTGGTGCAGTGCTTTGGGCATAGAGGCAGCGTTATCTACTAGCTTCCATCCCCAAACAGATGGCCAGACGGAACGTCTGAATCAGACATTAAAGAAGTATTTGCGCTGTTACTCTAAAGAGGCACATGAGTCATGGGTGGATTTACTGTGGATGGCGGAGATGGCGTATAACAATGCTTGGCACAGCTCCATAGGCATGTCACCGTTCAGGGCCAATTATGGTTATCATGTTCATACCTTGCCAATCCATATACCTGATGATTTGGTTAACCAGCCTTCTGTGAGGGAGCATGTTCTGACATTGAGGAGGGTACATAAAGCTGTACAAAAACATCTGTTGAGGGCAAAAGAGGTGTACAAATGTTGGGAAGATAGGCACCGAACACCTGGCCCTCTGTTCAATGTAGGGGACAAGGTGTGGCTTTCAACCAAGTACATTCGTTTCAAGATGAGGAGTATCTTCCATCCGCGATTTATCAGGCCATACCCTGTGGTGCGACGCATCAACCCTGTCGCATACAAACTTAAATTGCCCAACACATTGAGAATCCATCCGGTGTTCCATGTACAATTGCTAACGAAAGCCCTCACGTCCCGCAGAACTGCATCTCCTGTTGTTGCTAGTGACGGGAATCTGGAGTACGAGGTGAGGTCTATCCGTGATTCCAAATATAGCAAAGGGGTGCTTTGGTATCTGGTTTCATGGAAGGGTTATGGTGCCGAGGAAGATTCATGGGAACCGGTACATCACGTCCATGCTCTTAGGGCTGTGAGATCCTTCCATGATAGGTTCCCTGCGAAGCCTGGGCCTAGGAGGCGCTTGGGAGGAGGGCGTACTGTCAGGAGGTAATTCCAGCGCGCCTGCCTAACTACATTTCCCAGCAAGCTGTGGCTCTAAACTACTGTTCCCAGCATGCCCGGCGGAACAGGATATCTTGGGCTAAGCCTTACGATCAGTGCTCGTGATTCTGGGAGGCGGAGGTAGCGGCTGCTCTTCTGCTCCCGGTGTTTTCCAGGCGTCTGGGGATTCCTTTGATGTTACACTTGGGCCAAGGTTTCCGGTAACTTTTGTAAACGCGCAGTTAGCGCGTACATTCTTCTGCATAGATTTTGGCGCTCACGGCGCCTTTGGAGCAACGCTGTTTGTTTGTTCTATCCCTCGCGGCTGCGAGGGGAAGAAGGCTACGTTCCGGTGGTTTGGGGATTCGCGCTGGCTAGCGCGCTCTTCATGCCGATTTGGTGTAGTTGCTACTGCCCAAGAGGAGTGACTCTGCATGTTATACTTTGCCTCGTGGCTGCGAGGAAGTTAAGCAAAGAGAAGTACTGTGTCTGTTTTGACAGGTGCCAGGAGAGGGTCTTCTGGAGTGCGCCAGTACCCATTGTCTTGGAGGTACAAGTGGCGGAGTGCAGGGGGGGAGTAGGGCCTCCGCACTGCCGTCACAAAGCTGAGGGTACTATTTTGGATTTGTGGAATTAAATACCAAAGCGGATGACAGTAGTGAATGAACTACATCATGCCGTGTTTGGGTGGCCGTGTTTATGTTTAAGTACCTGAAGGATATTAATACACTGGCTTATACCATAGGAGGTATTCATCACAGTGTTATTGCGCAGGCATGACATTTAGTCCTGGCGCAATTGACATTTTCTTTGGATCTAATCTTCAAAGCCTTTTTTGTACTATGGGGTATGTTGCTATCAACAAAGAAGGCTTTTATTTCTGAAGAATTACTGCTTGTTGATAATACGTTCTTTTGTGTTGTGCAGGAAGGAAGGAAGACGGGAGAGACAGCACTAGGGTGTTTTTGGGCACATTTGCTACAGGTGAATTTAGGGGTTATTGGACTAGTGAGAATTACTGAGAGTAGGGTTAAGTATTGTATTAACCTTTGTATTTTTGTCTTACAGTTTCTTTATCCCTGCTGCCCCTTTCTCCCTCCTCTTTATTCTTTCTGGGTTTTTTCCCCTTTTGGGGTTTTTCCCTCGCCGTACCGTCTGAACACCCTGTGTTTAAACTTCAGGGTGTTCGGAGGGTCCGGAGGTGGAGCATTGTTGCTGCAGGCGGATCCCGTGGAGCGTGAACTTGACACTTCCGCTTACTACACGAAACTGGTAGAGCATTGCAGTACTGTCCAGAGACCTGTTGCTGGATCATGCCATGTTGAACAACATTGCCACCAGAAGAGGTATACCCACCGAGGTGCCCGAGAGTGAGTCTGAGGGGGACAACCAACCACCCGCACAACTATGACAAGCGCATTTGGCAAGCACAGTAGAAGGTAAAGGAGACGTGCAGACATCACACAACATTATTTCTGAGGTATGTAATGATTAAACAAGACACTTAAATGTCGAACAGAAAAGTATTTACTGACATGAACCCATGGATTATTATGTAGCCATACAGAGATTTGTGATAAATAGAACAGTGATAGCTTTGAAAAATAGAGGGAAATAAACAATTTCAGGAGCCTTTAAACAATCACTAAAATGGTTTTTACCATGGTTACGTCACCAGGGGCAAATTAAGAAGAACATGTCTGTCTAGCGCTTCCTGCCACGCACCCCAAAACGCCTTTCGCCTGCATCGGCTACATCCCCCTGATGTGCAACAGAAGGTGTTGTGCTGTGAGTACTGCGCCTCCTGGCAGTGGTCACTGGCATCGACAGGCTGCTAAGGCTGGATGCCTCCTCACTCCCCTCCTCCCCCATTAAGTTGCTGCCGCCAACAGTACCAACCTGGATCTGTTGGACAACCTGTCACTTGTCCAAGGGCCCTGGACACATCCCCACAACTATGGCCCATATCAATTTGCATGGCCACGGATCGGCGTGAAAGCAGCGCAGTGGTGTTGCAGAGCTTATTGTTGGACCTGGTATAGGCTGCCATGTGCATCATGAACTGCTAATGCCTTCTCCTCTGTGTGCTGTGGCCCTCAAGCATCACCCTGGTGAGCTCCTGCATGCTTGCGTTGTTCTACCTGTTTCCATCCAATACCGCTGTGGTTAGTTCCTGCCCAATGTCTGTCATTAAGCTCATTTTCTTTGCCAATTTTGATAGTTGCTGCTAGATTGACCCCATGTGTCTTGTTTGCAGGTGCTGCACCCGCAACATCTGGGACTCCACGCCACCCCACACATTTGGAGCCTGGTCTTCCTGTTCAGCAATGCAGGACCTTGAACAGCGTCTCCGCCTCCGTCCACGTTGGACCGGTGCCTGGGGTGTAGGTGTTGTGTCTGGTCACAGGAGTGGGTGCAGGAGCCAGCTCTGATTCCAAGGGCTGCAGTGATGGAACTTGTGCCCTGCGTTTTGTGTGCGCGGGGAGTGTGCTTGCTGGGGCAACTGGAGTCTCCACATCAGTCTCTGCAGGAGTCTCAGAGATATGTAGACATTCACTTCTGAGTCTGCGTCAGCTACATCTGTGATGTGAAACAGTGCAATGTTAGTTTGTGTTAAGGTTACTAATGAGAGACAATTAAGCATACTTGGCACATATTAAATCACTGACTGCTATGCAGTGTTGGCGTATTTTACTTGCCATAGTTGTGGGTGACTGCTAGCTTGAATGACATGCCTACAACTCCCATAATGCATTGAATGTATGAGGAAAAACAAGGACTGGAGTTTGACTTGTACACTGGGGTTGGACTGGGGGCATGTGCACAATTGAGTATTACCTAGCAGTGTATAGTTGTATACATCTTACCTTGTGTGGTACTAGCCACGCCGAATGTGTCCACCTGGGTCACTTCCACCGCTGATTCAGGTTGGATTGTGACCTTCACCAGGTCCTCCAGGGCTGTGTTGTCTGGAACTGTAGATGGGCCCCTTTTGTGCTCCTGGCCTCCTTCAACCTTTCGGCAATTCGCTCCTTGGTACGGCTACGCAGGTCGTACCACCTCTTCTAGAGGTCATCTATACTGCGATGTGTGACAACCACCACATTGTCCTTGCTCTTGATACACAGCCATATCCTGCATTTTTCTGCCTCTGGCACTTTACGTGAAAGTTTCCCAAAGAGCTTGTCATGGCTCTTGGACACCTCCTCCATGAGGGTTTCCAGTTCTCTTTCACTGAATTTTAGTTTTCTCTTCCTGGGTGTGGCACTCTCCCCTGATGCTGTCTGATCCATTCTAGTGCACAGAAAGGTACAGAAAACAATATTGGGTGATGAATCAGCTCAGTTCCAGCACTCTGCTTCCTCCTCTCACCTGCTCTGGGCACTGAAAGAAACATGGGCCGGATGACTTCCTGGTTGTGATGTCATCAGCATGCTTTCAAAGTGACTAGCTATTTGCCATTTCGCAGTTTGCGATTTCGCTATTTGCAAAATCGCAATAAGCGAAATTGCAAATTGTGTTTTTTGGAATTTGCGCGTCTCTGATGTGAAGTTGTTATTCCCATTTGCGAGTATTACCAATTCTGTAATTTTTTGCTAACGGGTGCATGCATTGCAGATAGCGATTTCTAAATAGCGATTCCTTATTTATCGCTAATTAGGAATTGCTAAAACTGATTTTGATGCATGAACCCGATAATCCCTGTAAAGTGATTCTATGTGCCAGGTGACACAGTGTACATATGTGATTATGTTCTAATTTTGTTTTAGGAGTAATACAAAGGCTATTTTTATATAAACCTTTGTGGAGTTTCTTTTGTGGTGTGCCTAGTGTGTCGCTGCTGTGATTGTGTGTTGCACAAACTCTTTACACATTGCCTCTGGGATAAGCCTGACTGCTCTGCCAAGCTACCAAGGGGGTCAGCAGGGGTTATCTTCAGTGTGTAACTCCCTTGCCCTGACTAGAGTGGTGGTTCCTGCCTGGTTTAGGTGCATGCCCTAGACAACCAGAAATCCCATTTCTAATAATTAGCAACATGAAGGATGGCAATGGCCATGTTGATATGTTCAGAAGTATCCTGACCAGGAGCAAACCCATGTTGTTCCTTGGTTATAATTTGTTTTATAGCCCTAGAGAGTGAATCGCAAGTGCTTTATGAGAAATTTTGGTGTCAGGAGTTATCAGAGATATTGATCAATATGATCTACATTTATTGGCTGGTTTATTTTTTTTACAGAATATTGTAATATTGATTGAATAACAAGTGTATCTATCTGCCTTCTTCAATCCAAGGCGTTATCTGTACTATCAGCGCCACTAATAAGTCAACAAAAGTCTTATCAATTGTTTAGGTAATCCATCTTTCCCCGCAGCATTTGCCAGATGGTAATGATCTTATTGCACACAGAGTTTTATCCAAAGCCAATTCATTATGTAACATAGTCTGCATCTCGCCTCTTAGCCTAGACAGGTTGAACTCTTGGACATATGCCTCAATAGAATTATGTGAACTTAGAGCATCCTCTGTGTATATTTTCTCATAACATGCACCTAACTGAGTGATTATCTTGAGAGGTTCCCTATTAACATTACCATGTATATCTTTTATTTCGTTAATTGTGTTCAGATTATTGGAACGCTGGTTTTATACACCAACAGATGCCCTCTAGATTTCTCATATTCCAATTCTTTGCCTTTATAATGCATTTTATTCTATGTCTTTAATGGAACAAGTTGCTGACATATCTTGCCTTCATGAGCTTCATAATTTTGAATAGCTGTTGCATGAGCTCTCTCCATAATGAGTACCTAATGTTTTCCCCTGATCTGTTGTACCAGTCGTGCTTCTTTCACCTACATATTGAATGGTGCATCCCCTAATATATGTTTGAGGGCATCCCAAACTATATTTAATGTAGCAGTTCCAGTGTTGCTATGAAAAAACACAGCTATAAATTGGATTTTAAAATCTAAATTTGCTGGGTCTATCAGTAGGGATTGATCAAATGTCCATCCGCCTGATCTCATTGTGTGATAAAAAGCCTGTTTTTATTCTTGACCAGTACTAAGAGGCTAAATACGATGCGGTCGGAAACGGCTCTGACTGTCGGATGGAGCCGTTCCGACCGCATCGTAATATGCCTGACGGATTCCTTTCCGACTGACCCATTACGATGGTTAGATTGGAAACGAATGCAAATGGTAATTCCGACTGGCTTCCGACGGGCTTGGAAAGCCCGTCCGCCAGTCGGAATGCAGCCAGTAATCCCAAGGGCGACTCTTTCTGCCCGAGGGATTACGATGACGGGTTTATACAGCCTTTCTGTGCTGGCCTTGCAGACACAGGAAAGTCTGTCAGATCTCAACTTTGGGGGCCCTGTTGGCCCCTTTGATGCATGGCCTCCAGTTGGAGGCCGAGGAGGCATCTATGGTGTCCCCTTGTTGAACTGCATTTGCATTTTACAGTGGGATCATGCATTCCGGCTGGAAGGCATGCTCCCAAGGAGTGGGACTGAACAGTGCTCGGTTGTATCCTAATCAGTCAGTCGGTTGTAATGAGGCTCTAAATCGTGATCAGAAATGGTCTTTGGGTCTATATACCAAGGTTCATTAGAATGAGTATATCGCAAGATAGCCATGAGTCCTAATGCTCTCTGCTTTCTTTTAATTACCTTTCTAACTCTTATTATTCTCCTGGTGCTTTACTATTTGTTGTATCGATGTTAGAATCCATTATGCAGTTAAAATCACTCAGTAATATTATTTCTCCCTTCCAGGCCGTAAATTCTCTCAAAAGATAATCACAGATATGTGTGTTATTATTAGTAGGCCTGTACATACCACAACCATTGATAATTGTTCTACATACAGCTGTACAATAACTTACTGCTTTTAATATTGAACATTGTGCAATCCTGTTGATCAGTGATCCTCTATGTTTGAACAACAATGTGCTTCTTTGGATTTGTTCACTCCATACATTTGAGGAAGAGAGTCTGACACCTCAGTAAACAAATTCCTTTACCCTCTCCAATTACTATGAGCCTAAGATTATTTTGCCCCGTGACCTTCGATGAGGTTGAATACCATAAATTTAGTTTACTTCGATGTCCATTTACAGCCCATAATTGTTGCAAAATAATTTTAACCTCTGAAGAAGTATTTGGAGTCCTTTCTCTGTTTTGGACAATAACAAGGTGTCAACTGCATAAAGCTTAGCGGTCAACTTTCTCCTAGCCAAAGACAGAGAGTCATTCTCACAACAGAGTAAAATGTTTACATAACCATAAACAAACAGTAAAATCAAGGTAGGTGCAAGTTGTCAGAGTGAAGCCTCTTTATTATATTGAGAAGGGCTGGAGGTACCTCTAGGTCTGCTAATACTTGCCACAGTTTCTCCCTAGGAGCAGTTTAAAATGCGGACAGAAGGTCGACAAATGCCCTGAAAAATTTCTCCCAATGATATTGACCACTTTCCATGTAATCAAAAAGAAAGTACAAAACGGTTTTGATTGTACTAGTTTAAGGTTTGAACCGGGCCTGAGATGGACTCAGTGTCTTTTCTGACATCCAACCCATATGCCTGTTGAGATCCTATATACAGAATTTCTTCTGCAGCTTATCAAACGAGCTAATTAGAAGATAGTTGCTGGATACAGATTCACTTCCCTTATTATAGGTTTGGACTATCTCTGCTCTTTCCATGTGTCAGGAATTGCAGCAACTTTGGATATGTCATTTGACAAAACATTAATGTATGGGGTCAAGGTGGTCAGTTCTGAAAAAATACAGATTTGCTTGTATTTTGTACAATCCTGGAGCTTTAGCTTTTCTCTGAACATTTTTCACTTTGATTGTATCACTTAAGCTGAAAACAATGGTTGCAGTTTCGGAATTACTTGGATGAGTTAAGGTTGACATCTCCAGACCATCAGCTTCTTGATGTTTGGTATAAAGAGACTCCAATTGAGCAACCCATTAATTGGAAATGAAGTTCTAGTCTCACTGTTGGTTATTAATTGCCAAAAAGATTTGTTTTGTTATCCCAAGTGACCTGTAATAATTCTTCTAATTTCTATGTATCTCAGTGATCTTTGCCCTTTTGAGATTATGCTGATATGGTTTCCATATCTATTTTATTTTGTCCCTCTTATCCGTTTTTAGGTCGAGCCTACAGCAAGGGAGCATGTGCTGCTCTGCGAGACTTATTGTAGATGAATAGAAGCTCCGCCCACTCCCCACCCATATTTGCCATTGGCTTGTGAGCTTATCTGTCCAAAATGCTGGCTTCTGATTCGTCAATAGGCTTGCCAGTCCCTCCTTAGCATCGCCTCCTCTTCATTTGTCACCTCTCTTGGCGACTGGCCCCTTTACTTCAGCTGTTACATAGTACATTGTATTTTAGACTGTGAGCACTATTTTCTTCAATGAGGTTATCCTACTGCTGGCACAACGTGCTTTGGTGCCATTTTCTCCACCCGAACCCTCCCTCCCAGTGTTTGTGCCTTCTCCCCCCCTTCCTCCCATTGTCTGTGCCTTCTTTTCCAACCCTCCCTCCGTCCCATTGTCCATGCCTTCTTCTCTCCTCCCCCTGCCCTGCCTACTCCCTCTTCTCCCTCCCATTGTTCGTTCCTTTTTCCCCCATCCTCTCTCACGCTGTCCGTGCCATCTCCCCTCTCCACCCTCCCTCCCTTTGTCCATGATGCCTACCATCTGCAGTGCAATGGGTCTCACATAAATGCAAGACCAATCGCATTGCAAATGCTTTTTTTTGTCACATCTGGGCGGTGCCTAGAGGATCAGCTTCTATTGGCCTGGGATGAGTCGTGGAGGAAGCGCTGATGCTTCTGGGGTCAGCCATGGAGAGGTGAATAGTGAAGTAGGGCGGTGCTTGTTCCGAAAGGCCCAATCTCCATCCTTCAAGGCAGGACCCGCAGCTACGCTGTGAATGCCCCCTTTGCCCATAT
Source organism: Lissotriton vulgaris (assembly GCF_964263255.1). Classification (NCBI taxonomy): domain Eukaryota; kingdom Metazoa; phylum Chordata; class Amphibia; order Caudata; family Salamandridae; genus Lissotriton; species Lissotriton vulgaris. The sequence goes on along the minus strand of NC_141694.1, from coordinate 1,087,904,116 downwards.
GTGCCACTTGCCCCATCCGGAGTAGAACGCCTCCCATCCCTGCTTGTGCTCACAGCTCCATTTCCTAAATATGCCTGGATCTCCTCCCAGGGTCTTCGGGATTCTTCCTTCTGTCTACCCCCAGGGGCCGTCTATCTGTCACACAACAGGGTTAGATATTCCTCAGTGGGAGGTAAACGGAACAATGAGACAGTGCCAAAGTAAGTGAGTCTCCCATCCCACATGAACAGACAGCTGCCAGCTGCGAAGGATGAGAGACCGTCTGGTGTAAAGCTCGATTTTCGCAACATGCCAGGATCACAGGGCAGTCTTTGTGAGGTGTGCTGGGGTTGTGCCCCACTGCGAAGCAGACTGCCCCCAGAAGTCTGCACTCTCTAGCAAAATCCCACTTTCACTGATGTGAAGCCAGGTCTGACGTCTCAGTTGGCTAATGCACACACTGCAGGAGGCTGTGTTTTTTTGTTTCTAGGTTAGAATCTCAGTCGGGACGACCAGTCATTCATCCTTACAAAGTTAATAAAATGTATGTTCTGTATATATGTTGGCTTGTGTCACTAAATCCTCGGGATAAATGTGCACTTTACAAAAGATACATGTGGCCACATATTCACACTTATAACTCCATGGTGCAGCGTACATCCCTGCACCCGGAAGTTGAAGGGGGCCCGAGGACCGTGGCTGAAAGTCACTCAGGGTCCAGCGATCTCCCTCTTTCACTTTCTTGAAAGGGGATCATAGCTTTCGTCTCAGTCCTAAGAGCTGACTTTCAGTAAGGTCTACTGGAGATGCTCCCCCTCTCTTGCATTTATTGAAGCTGACCTGCGTGTTTGCATTAATCTGCACAGCAGTCCCTGGCCCTAGTTAGAGCATCTGGCTTTAATCGGAAACATGGGCAGGGGAGGTGAACGCTTAGCTCCCTGAATTCCAGTTCAGTGGCTTCTCAGCACCAAGCGAGCATAAAAGTGCACGTTATTACCTCCCAGAATATTAATTGCTTCAGTTTTAGTTGATGTAATTGTATTTTTATGGGAGTAGGGGCCTGCAAAACTCTCTAACCTTCCGCCCGCATACCTACAAGTCATTTCTTTCTCCCCTTTAGGGAAACCTTGTTGCTTCATTAATTGTGATTTGTTTTTTGGTTCTGAATGTCTCCACTGCTTCTATTTTAACTTTTCATTAATCTGCGCTTTTATTCATTCTTTGCCGTTGTCCAGGAGTTGAATTCTTGTGTGTTTTACAGGTTAATGTGTCCGGGGTTTGCTGATCACAACATTTTCTGTCTTGCCATCCCCACCCCCCCAAACAAGGTGTACTATTTCCCCTCCCCTCACCCTCTGCTGTGGCTTTAGCCCCCTTCCCGCCCACTGCTATGGCTAAAACCCTTCATGCCACTGTTTATTTTGGGTATATCCTTCCTCCATCCTGCCTGTTTTGGATATATCCTCCCCCATTTCACCAATTCCATGTGTGGGCTTTCTGCTTGTATGCCACTTGTTACTTCTGTGCAAGGTGCTTGTCAGTTTCCTTTTGTGCTGTGTGACATTGAGTCATCTGCCTCCTTGCTATGTGTGATTGTTTGTCACTCTGGTTCTATGCATTGTGCCTGTTTGCTTTCTTTTGTCTCGTACTTTGTGGATTACTGTTAGACCAATCCTGTGCATCAGTCAGCACCAACTCAGCACCAGCTCCGTACCACTCCGAACCACTTGAGCACCATCACAGCATTACTGAATCACCACCAAAGCATCACTCCGCACCACCTCAGCATCACTGAACAACACCTCAGTATCACTCCACCACTGGAGTACCACCTCCACACAAGCACACTACCACCTTAGCACTTAATCAGTTTTACTCAGCATGACCTGAGCACCAGCACAGCACCACCGTAGCACCAGCGCAGCACCACCTCAGCACCAGCACCAGGGCAGCACCACCTCACTACCAGTGCACCACCACCTCAGCATCAGCGTAGTACTAGCACAGCAACACTCAGCGCCACCACAGCATCACTCAGTACCACCTTAGCACCAGCGCAGAATCTCCTCAGCATCACTAACACTACCACAGCACCACCTCCGTATCAGCACAGCACCACCTCTGAATCAGTGCACCACCAGCAAAACCCCAACTCAGAACCAGCACAGCCCCATCACAGCATTGGTGCACCACCACCTCAGCACCACTTGAGCACCAGCACAGCACCAACTCAGCATCACTCAGCACCACCTCCGCATCACTGAGCACCACCCGAGCACCACCTCAGTACCACCTCAGCACAAGCTCACCACCACCTCAGCACCATGTCAGTATAACTCAGTATCACCGGAGCATCAGCACACCATCACCTCAGCACAAGGACAAACTAGAAGACATTGTATATGTTAATTATTTTTTAATAGGTTTGTTCATTAGTACATAGTGTTTACTTGGTTATATATATGGTAACAAAAATGCTTATAAGACTTTATTATAACTTTTCAACATGCTGTACAGCAGCCACACTGCTCTACAACATAGCTTAAACCCATTGGCAAAGCCAATAGCTCTGGAAAAACACTTATAAGTTGCCAATGCTTGTCACTGCAGTTATCAATTCAGTTTTCCTACCTCAGCACTCAATCTTGAACCATTCCTTGACTACAGCACTGTTCCTATCCATCTTCCAGTTCTTAGTGAAGAATGTTTTTGATTCCTAAATAACAAGTTATGGTTTGTTAGTATTGAAGATGGGTGTTCTGTGTTATTACCTAAAAACTCCAATGTAAGTATTACAGTATCATAAATTTGTTTCAAAGTTAAAGGGTTGCTGATAACAGCCCATATACTAGAAATCCTTGCAGCACCTAGAATATCCTTTGTGTTGATATTGCCAACAATCTTCTTATCATATGTGACAGTAAAGTGTTTAAGCTGCAGATTACACGCTGGAATTTTCCTGAAATATAATGAGTTCCACTGTACAGGATTTTATTACTCCCAAGAGCAGTCTGAGAATGGCCCTCCTCCCGGAAAACACATTGCATCAGAGCTTGTAAATGTATTAAACCCAGACCCTTGGTATTTAAAGTAGATTTGTTTACTCAGAATGCAGACCTTGCTGCTATTCACAGCTGACACAGCAACAAGGTTGTAAGTTTCATTGTTCATCATGTGGAGCGCATCCTCCCGTTCAGTGCCAGGGCTGTCTTCACAGGTCCAACATAGTAAACCGCTGTTCTACCTGCGATTCTGATTCTCCCACAGTGTGCCAACTTCCGTTGTACTCTCCACTGCCAGAACCGCATCTCCCACCGGTATCAACACAGTGCTCTGGTAAGGCTTGCGTTTACCTGCTAGCGATACCTGCAATCAGCCCAAATCCACAGCAAGTCTGTTAACGCCTCCACCACTACCTCCTCCAGTTCTTTGCCCTTTGCTTAGTCCAGCCCTGGGCAGGACGAGATCATCGCCAGGATAGCTACAATGAACGCATGTGTAGGCAGTAATGAGAAGAAAAGCCACAACACAGGCGGCAGCAGAGGATCTCGTAGCCTCATTCACATGGTAATTGACCAAAATCATTATATTGCAAAAATTGCTGCATGATTTATAGAGCAGCCAATCTGGGATCAATCTGCAAGCATTTCCCCCTATCTTAACAACAAGCATTTTAAATAACTCTTAAGTCCAAGGTAGTAGCTGGTCACTGCAGCCAGTCTAATGGGCCGCCACCCTACCCCAAAGCCTATTTCAAACTGTTGTTTTAAATGGTACACAATTTAAGATCTCTGCATAGCATCTGACGTGGCAATAGATTAATCTACATAATTAGAGGTTAATAAAGAAATTGAGGATGTCGCAGACCCATTTAGATATGTTTCTGGGTATACATTCAACATGGCTAAAACTCAAATGATTATCAATTTTAAAGAACTTGGGAGACATCAATACATTGTAAGAGAAGCAGCATTCTTGGGTATCAAAATTAACAGCAGCGTTGAGCAATTTGTTTACATAAATTATGATTATTGCTGAGGGATTGAGTTAGACAATTTCAGTATTGTAAAAATTCACCCTCACACTGGTGGGGCTGTGCATCATTATAAAAATGAAAATGTTACCAAAAATGTTATATTTATTTTGTTCAATCCCACTCCTGGTCCCAACCTCATTCTCCAAAAATCATATGGAATTATCAGCGGGCCCGTGAGGCAATCTGGTTCCTGTAACTTTCATGTGAGAGAGGGGACTGGACACTACCAGATTTCAAATCATAGTATTTGGCCGCCATGTTGAAAAAAATGTCTTTCTTGATCACAGATCACTCCGAAAGCAGATACAGGAAATTGTGTCAGATGTGCGACAGAGACAATGCTAATAGTGTTTTGTTACAGTACTTTGATCAAGGGTATTTTTGAATGGTTAAACCATGCAAGTTATTTGGGAATCTTTTAAAAATAAATTTCCGATCCCTTATAATAAAGCTTATTCCCTGATAAGGAATAATTCATCTTTCCCTGGTATTTTAGGGACTCCTATTGTAAGATAAGTGTTTGTAATTGTATCATGCATATAGGCCACATAGTAACTAGTAGACCATCACATTCTTTTAGTGGATTACAAGAGGAGTTCTCTGTTTCTAAGCATACTTCAAAAAACAATATTTGCAAGTCATGGATTATTTCCACAAAACTGGTATATTTGAGCTATTGTTCGATTCAATAAAGTTGTTAGAAAAATTGGAGAGCAAGAGAGACCAGTTGCAAGTCAGATATGTTTTTTTTAGCCAACAATCTAGTTAGTAAATTAGGCAAGTGGTGAGATACATTTGGATCAAATATAAATGTGAGGTAAATTGAAAATGCCATAAAAATGGGATACACAATACTAAAATGCTCAAATTGACAGCTGCAACAGTATAAGGTTATTAATCGGCTGTAAAGCACACCTAATAGGTTATGTATATGTAAAATGCCATCCCACTTGAGATGTTCCAGGTGTTATTTGCAAGCCACCGATGATATATGTATGTTTGTTGCCTGTCTATGTCTAGTGGAATATTAGTTTGAAATTGGGAGCAAGCTATATAGGATGCTCATTTGCACCATACAATTGACTATGCTATGTGTTATGCTTGGCATGGATAGTAATATTCCTGGCTATCATAGAGACTTTGTATATATCAAAAACGTAATTGCGAGACTCTGTATTGTTGTCTTTCGGAAAAAATAAAAACCCTCAGGGGCAGGACAGTGGTGGGAAAGCTATGGAATTTTTATATGCTAATAGCTGCCATAAAAATTTTTTTAAGTTTATCAAGCTTTATTGAGTAAGTGTTATACATAAAACATAGGCCGGAAGCCAACAACTTAATAATGAACATATGAGATATAAATAGGCAATAAAATATAGTAGAAAGCTGTTTACAATTTAAATAATATGTTGGAAAATAGGTGGGAAAAAGAAGGAATGGAGAAAGGGAAATATAGAAAATACTTGGCATTAAGAGATTGAATAATAAGAATACACTGGAGAATCAAAAATGGATATAATAACTTAATTACATATGAACAGTAAATTCCTAATGGTTAGCAAATAGAGAGAAAAAAGGGAGAGAGAAAAAACGAAATCATGGAGGTTGGACATTTTCAGAAAAGTTGCGAAATACTCGACCAATTGAAATCTTATCCAAATAAGTAGTTAGCGGTAACCAAAATAGGTCTTTATTTCCATGTGGATTACAATAGGAAGCACTAGCAGTATCCAATCTGTGATAATGACAACATTGTTCCACCAGGATTTGATTGCATGCTTTGTTGAGCATTTTCAATTAATTGTGATGTGTTGAAAAGCTAAAGCTAACATCAAATCAAACAGTCCTTTTTCGTGAGATAATGAACTTAAGGAATGTGATAAACTCCCCATAAAAAGAAGAACATTTGATATAGGAGTATTTAAGTTAAAAATGGTTGAGTGGCAGGACCAAATTTGTAACCAAAATGAAGCTACGGGAGGGCATAAGAACAAAAGGTGAAATAAGTCAGCTAAAGGAGAATCACAAGACCAACAAGTCTTGTTGTTAGTGTGTGTAAAGTTAGAGATGGAAATGGGAGTGTAAAATAATCTGTGATATAGATCTAGCCCAGATGTTATTTCATAAATCAATGCTGCATTCACAACACAAATCCATCTCCCAAGCAAGTTCCATGTTAGTCTTAGATCTCTCTGGATCAGCGAAATAAAAGTATTTATAAATCAAGGAGGCTTTTGGAAGTACCCGTAAAATTTGTAGGAGTGGATCCTGTGTAGACAAGGAGTCTTCAGGAGGAAGAGAATAAAAAACATCCAAAATCACTTCAACAAGAATCAAATATTTTTGTAAAAATGAACGAGGGCAGTTAAAAGTAGTTGGAATTGAAGAAAGGAACAAGGAGGTATACCTTCAAACAAATCTTGCACCCAAATAACATTTCGATTTCTCCAGGAAATCCAAAGCAAGGATCTATTATTGATAGTAATAAGGCGATTGCACCAAATAGGAGAGCGTAAAACCATGTTTCTAGATATTAATTTTGGTTGACAATGAGGTCTTAATAATGAGCATATGTGTTTAAATAGTGGAAGAGATGTGAGAGTGGTCTTAGTAGTAAATACAAGAATCTCTTTAAAAGTAAAGCAGTTTATAAACACCTTTCAGTATTGACCCATAACAGAGCAATAGGAGAAGCATCTGTAAGAAGCCAGAAAGAAGCTTGTTTACAGCAAAAGGCTTTATGGTAAAAACGAAAATCTGGAAAATTCACACCAACAGAAGATGTTTTTTAAGATGAGATAAAGAAATTCTAGGCTTTTTGTTGTTCCCCAAAAACTTGGATAACAGAGAGTCTATTTTCTTAAAGAAGATAAAAGGGACGTGAACTGGAATCATTGAAAAGAAATATAGTCAAATTGGAGTAATCATCATTTTAATAGAATTTAGATGACCCCGTCAGTAAAGAAAAGAGGATTCCAAGGAGAAAGGAGTTTTGAAATGTGGTCAAGAGCTTCCTTTATGTTTATTTTGAAAGAATCTTAAATGGAGTTAGTAAACCATATACCAAGGTATTTAATTCTGAAGCTATTCCAGCGAAAACCAGTTATATCAAACAGCTCCTTAAGACAGAAATTAGAAATAGGAAGGATCTCCGTTTTGTCTGAATTTATTTTGTAACCTGACACCATGAAAATTTCGAAGAAATCTTGTAGTAACAGAGGAAGAGAGATCACTGGGTGTGAAATAAAATCTAGGACATCATCAGCATAAGCAGAAAGTTTCAAGTGATGATCTCCTTAAAGAAAACCAGAGATAGAGGTATTGTAGCGAATCCGAGATAAAAAAGGTACAAGGGATACAATTAATAAAAGGGGAGATAAGCAACAACCCTGTCGGACACCACAATGAAGTGAAAAACTATTTGAAACAAGACCATTAACTATATTAACTATGGTGGACGCCATAGGTGCGGAAAAAAGTAATGAGGCAAGAGTGATGAACTTAGGACCAAAACCATGCCAGCTAGGAGTTTTAAAGAGAAAAGGCCAATCTACCCTATCAAAGGCCTTTTCTGCTACTATAGATGTTGTGGCTAGAGGATAACACAAAGAAGATGCCTTTGCAGTGGCGTAAAGAAAGTTAAAGGGGCCCCCTGCTAGGTACATGGAGGGGCCATGCTCCGGATTTAATTCGGAGCTCTGAGGCCTTATTACTGTGCTGAGGGGGCCCCCTGCGACTCGGGCCCCTCTCACCTCAGGGGTTGCGGGGGCCTGTGTTACGCCACTGGCTTTGTTTAAAACATTAAAAATTAGACAAGAATTATCAGTGGTTAATCTGCCTTTGACAATACCACACTGTTCTAGACCAATTAAATGTGGAGAAAGAGACTCAAGACGAAAAGCAAAAGTTTAGCAAAAGTTTTATAGTTGACATTTATCAAAGATGTAGGGCGATGATTCTTACAGAATTTAAGGTCCTTTCCCTCTTCATGAATAAGACATATAGATGCTGCTAAGAAGGTTACACTCGCCCTACCAATAGTACAGAAATATTGGAGAAGTTTAAAAAAATAATTGAGTACCAAGTTGGAAAAGTGTAAGTAGAATTCTACCGAAACTCCATCCGGGCCGGGGGATGTATTTTTCTTTAGTGAGTTAAGGGAGGTAGCAACTTCCTGAATTGAAAGGGCAGTGTCCAGGGAAGTAAAGTCAAGATCTGTAGAAGAAGGAGGAGGGATATTGCTGAGGTATGTGTCCATAGAAGCATCCAAAGCTGGTAATTCTGGAGTACATAGATTGTCATAAAATGTTGTGAGCTCATCTAGAATGTCCTGATCTTTAAATAAATGTTTACCATCTGGATAGAATCTATCAACTTCCTTTCTTTGCTAGATTTAAGGTAATTAGCTAAGAGTGAATCAACCTTCTTTCGTCCACCATAATACTGGGCAATACTTCAAAGTAAAGTAGAGGAAGCTTTATCCGTAGAAATGTTATTAAAATAAATTTTTAGCATGGATGAGCTGTAGCAGCATCGAATCTGAGGAAGAAGTTTAACATTGGTGCTCCAAACATTTTATATTGGTTAGCAAGACTTTATGATGACTAAGAATCAATTTCTTTTTCCTGGAAACAAATTCAATGATATAACCTAGAGCGGTAGCTTTAAAGCTATCCCACACTACAGCAGGAGAGATTGACGGGTCTTCATTGAGAGAGAAAATTCCTTAGCTAGGAAGTGAAAGAAGAGGAAAAAGCTTGGTCTTGCAAAAGGAAATTATTGAATCTCCATCTAGAGGGCTTGGATTGCGAGTGGAGCAGATCAAAGTCAGCAATAACTGGAGCACGATCAGAAATAAAAGTGGGTTCAATCGCAGAAAAAAAAAGATTTTTAACTAAAGGCTTGGAGAGGAAGATATAATCTAATCAAGTTAGGGGAGAAAAAAGAAAACTCTGTCTGATCAGGGTTACAAAGTCTCCAGGCACCTACGAGGTGTGTCTGTGTAATTGTGCTGTGAAATTGCTTGTGAGTTTTTGGGGAAGTAAAACGTACCTGAGATTTGCTATCTATGAAGGGGTCCACAATCTGGTTACAATCACCTCCAAGTATAAAAAATTCATTGTTATGTTGAATATATTTACTTGTAATAGTAGGCCAAAAAATATAGTCTGAGAGTTGTCTTGTGTAACAAAAGAGCATTTCAATTTTTTATGGCATAAAATAATGACACCATTTTTTTTTTGTGATTGTGGGGGAAACAAAAACTGAACCAACCAAATCATGTTTAAGCTTAAGGGCCTCAATTTCCGTTAAATTGGTCTCTTGTAACAAGACTAAATCAGGATTATAGGAAGCTAAATGGGAAATAATTATCTGTCTTTTTACAGGTTTAATAACACCTTTTAAATTCCATGTAACAACTCTGAATGGAAAAGAAATAACATTATATATATAAAAATAACGTTAAAATGGTAGAGGAGCACAAATGGATTAATAGGCAGGATAGAGACGGAAGATAAAATAAAAGCAATAAAAAACACGCTGTGAAAAGGGCATAATCATTGAGGGAGAAAAATAGAATAGAAAGAGTGAAATAATATAAGGGGGAGGGAAGGGAAAACATCACTGCAAGGAAAGAGGAAGAGAGGAGAAACAAGAAGAGTCAGTACATGCCAGAAGTCTGACGACTGCAGTACATACCTTTTACAGAAGAACAAAAGGTAAAATGAAGGGAGGCAATGGACAAAACGAAGACAGCACACCCAACAGGGAGAGCAATGCACAACATCAGAACACCTTATTTAACAAATATGGGATCAGGAACATGAGGCGGGTATACACCAGATTCCACAAAATCTGCAAAAAGTACACAACATAATGAGAAAGAGCTAAATAAATGTAAAAAGTCTATTTAGCAAGGAAACATGTTTCAATAAAGACAAGAAAGAGCAAATGCAATGAAGTATTAAAGTTCAAGTTAGAGATGAAGGTGCAGAAATCTCCATCCAAGATGGAGAGTGATAATGAATGAATTTCTTGAGATCAGCTGAGTTTTCAAACGAGATAGTCTTGTTCAAGAATGTAAACAGGCAGGGATGGAAAAGTCCATATCGTGCACCAGGAAAACGAAGAGCAGGATCAAGATCCAGAAATTCCTTTCTACGTTCAGTGGTGGCTATCAAAACATACTGAGATATGAACAGTCTGGTACCAGTCCAAGAAAGCGTTTTTTTAAGTTTGGCTGCGTTTAAGACTTTTAAAAGGTCAGTGAATTCCAAAAATAGAAGAATTACTCCACGAGGTTTGGAAGGAGCAGAGGAAGAACATAAGCGCGGACCCAATCGACGAGCGCGTTGAATATTTAATTTGGTTGATGTGGAGAGATCTAGGAGCTGTGGTAAGAAAGTGCTAAAGAAAGCAACAGGGTCATCGCCTTCAAGACCTTCGAAAAGACCATATAGATGGAGATTATTATGCCAGTTTCTGTTTTCAAGATCCTCAGATGATTCTTTAGGTTGCAACACCTCTTTCTGCAAGAAGGAAATTCTGTTCGATGAATCCTGTACTTCACTTATCTGTTGTTCCACAGAAGACAGACGAGAGTCCATATCTGACCACTTGTTATCCAAAGTCTGTAAGCAGAAATTGATGTCTTAAATGAAAGGTCGCAATGCCCATATCTCCTCCAGTATAGTGTCCAATGAGATAGGGGACATTGATTTAGGTGAAGACGGTGGATCTTATTTGACTCTTTTATTTGTAGACGAGGGCGATTGTGCCTTAGATGTATTAGTAGGAGGAGTTGTAGAACAAGAGGACACTGACTGTGCAATTTCCTCAAACGGCTGTGAGGAATTATGTAAGGGTGTACTCCGAGTAGATCAAAAGGCTGGTTTGTTTGGAGAATGACCTTTAGCAGAACATAGCAAACCTTTGCTTCTTCCCATGAGCCAGAGCAACAAGCTGTCAGGAATTCCTTATGTAGCAATATAAATCAAAGAGCGTAGTACACTGCGTCAGAGGTGAAATCCCCACAGGTAAATACTTCTTTCAATCTAGAACCATTATCTCTTAGTAAAAAATTAGAAGACATTTAAAAAAAGTAGCATTTTAAAGCAATGTGGATCATTTTTTGAGGAGAAATATGCAGGTGGAGGAAGCAAAATGGCAGCGCCGATAAGCCAAAAGGGTTCACCTGAAAAAGTTAATGGTCAAGAAGAGTAAATGCCCAAATGGATGTAGCATCTTATAAAGTAGGTGCTCCGATTTCAGGAAACACCAAACAGCCGTCGAAAACACCTCTGGAGCTGTGGGAATCTCATTTGGGATTTCTGGTGTGGAGTGGACCTCTGCAGCTAAGCGGCCATCTTGGGTCACTTTGCGCACTCGTCTCCTGCCATAAAAGAATTAAAAGGTAAAAAAGCTTGGGATGAATTTAGGGAGATCTGGAGTCTGGTGAAGCATTGTGGAAGGATTGGGGATTAAGTTAATTGGAAGAAATCAAATGAATTATAACAAGTTATAGTAAAAGGGTGTTCTTGGTAATGCATTGGCTGTTTCACGTATTTTTTTTATTCTCTGCTCAACTTTTTCAAATATTATTATTATTAATATTTTTTTTAAAGAAAAAAAATTATGATCTTCTCAAGGGTACTGTACTGTACTGTGAACATGGTAATAATGGTTGCAGAGAGTATCATTAAAGAGTTAAGAGCGCTACTGATAGACTTAATTTGGGGAGTGGGTAAATGCAGGGGTCTGGAGTATTGCAGCACGCACTAACTGAAAGGGCACCGGAAGTACATGTCTTTGAGCTTTACTATATTGAAGCCCAATTGCAATGGGTATTCAGATGGTTGTGGACAAGAGGATGCTGAATAACATAACATGTGTGTTTTGTTAAGCACACGTTCACACATAGGTTTCTTGGCGCTGAATAACAGAGGTTTTTTTTGTTAACCAAATCAATGGTACTCATTTTATCGACCTCCGATGGATGAAAGGCTAAGTGGCCCTGCCGGGATTTGAACCTGTGACCATTAGGTCAAACATAGGCCTCTGCAGTGGATGCATTAGTCCACTGAGCCACCAGACCCGCCTGAATTCAGCTAACTCCATGATGAGATGCAGTCATTGGCTAGAGCAGAGCAATCTGTGGGTACGTTCTGGGCAAAACGTTTTAGATGACAATGAAAATGGGTAAGTATTGCTGAAGGTGATGCCTGAAAAGAACAAACATGGATAACATACACTCTGGATCTTGCACTATGGAGCCTTCCTAGTTCCTGTAAGATAGTGCAATTGACAGGTACATTTAACATAAGAGGGCCCACATTACCACAGGTAGGTGACCTATATTGTTAAAATGTTTACAAACGTTTGATAGAGCAAGAGAGAATTTGAGCTTTTATTATGGTAGATTCAAGAGAGAATTTTAGCTTTTATTATGGTAGATTCTTACCCCTGGGAGTGTAATGATGGGAGCAGTGGACACTTTGAACCACAAATGTGAATCAATGGACCAGTAAATACAAAATTAATAATAATACTTATGTATGTTCTGGGCTGAAAAATAATTACACATCTTTATCAGGCACTACTTGAACATAGTGCAAAAGAGCTTCCAGATTTTATATATAATTTGAAACACAGACTACTGGAAATCGAATCAAGTGTGGGTCACATTAAAGAAATATGTTGCAATATGTCCTGCAATGCCTGATTTAAACTCATCTAATTCAGCTTTCAGTTTCTGACCTACTTAACCAAGAGAAAGTTACACAGGATGAGCCCCAACATCAGAGATTAATGTATAGATGAAAACATGCCAAAGCTGAATTCTACCACACGGTCTGGGACTGCATCACCTTTGACCATATTGGGCAGACACCATCAACAATTGCCACGCTAATGGATAATAAAATATGCTGTGATCCGCTTTGTCCTTATTGGGTTTGTTTCCTTGAACTAAGAAATCAAAATACAAATACAGGTTTGCTGACCTAGCCCTGATTTTGGTTAAACTATTAATTGCTGTGTCTTTCTACTCAATGATGGGGTCTGGCTAAATAAAACACGAAAATGGACAGAGGCAGAATACAAGGTGATGAACTCAGTCTTGCACCCAGGGATACCTAAACTATGGTTGGTGTGAGGCCCATTACTGTCAAAGATGGGGAAATCTGTTGAGTTTAGGCCACCCTGAGTGACCCCAGCAGCATAACCAGGGCTGTATTTCTAGAGAAGTGGGATAATACATTGGCTATTATTATGATACCCAACAATAATAGTTGCACTGCAGTATTCTTGAACGATACCTAAACTTGACAATATACAACACTCCCTACATTTAATATATATATATATATATATATATATATATATATATATATATATATATATATATATATATATATATATATATATATATATATATATATATATTGGGTGAGAGACAAAGAAAACAGTCCCCCCCACTTTTTATACCCAAAGCTCACACCCATCACCGCCCCAAGTCACTCGTGTTGCCACAGATTTAGTTCCGGAGGTCATGTAGCAACATTAGGAGCAAAGGCAATATATCTTAGCAAATTTAAAGTGCAAAACGTGCAATGCTGTAAATCACAATAAGCTATCCTATTGCATAGCAGCATACAAATTCAAAAGTGCAAGGTGCAAATAGTGTCATGTAAGTTACAAAAGCCATACGGCTGGGGATGATTCCTGCATGCACTTAATTTCTTATTTCAGCCTCCAATTAGCTTAATACACTAAATTGTGATGATAAAATTAAATTATTATGATGAACAACATACCAAAAGGTAGAGCTAACGATGTCCAGCAGTATCCAATTGTTCCTTCCAATTTATTCGGTCCCTTAATTAGCAGCATGTTTTCATCATCTTCATATGTTTTTCTCTCTCCTACCCACTCATACTATTTCAGCTTCTAGCAATTAGTTCAAAGATGCGAATTATTAAACAATAATGCTGGACCTACCACCCACACTGTACTTTTCACACACCAGTTCCCTAACCACATGATATAAGCATATAACCTGCAAACTTGGTGTTATGTAAGAGTCCAATTGCTCAGTCCATTTGGCTAGGTACTTCCAGATTTTTATCCACTTCTTCCTCGCTTTATAACCCTTTCTCATATATATAGCTCCAAATTATATGTAGCCAGCATGCGAGCCAGTCATAGTTAAGCTGAGGTAGGTGTTGTGTCTAGTCAGGCTGACGCAATACACAATCTATACACAGCCATTGCTATGCTTCATAAAGCACCTCCTTCCTCTTCATTCAAGCTAGTTATCCCCAGTAATATTAGCTGGGTATTTTCATCAAGGTGGAGGTGTACTTCCTTTTTAAGATATCCATTAATCTCTTTGATCAAAGACGCAAGCTCTATACATGTAGCAAACATATGTACTATGTCTGCCTTATTGCGCACATAGTGGAAAATGCCCTCCTTTCCCCTTGCTCCATTTAGCTATCTGATATGGTGTATAATAAAGTTCAAAGCAGGTCTTATAGTACTGCACTTGAAGGTTGGCAGGTATTAAAATTGCCTGGTTGTTTAATAAGCCCCTCTGAAAAGTGATACCTATAATATCTAGCTCTCCTGCTACTTGCTTGCACATCTTTCCAAGTCATCTTCATGTATTTGTTAAGCAATTTATACAAGCTTCTGATCCTAGGAGGAGTAGGCTGTGTTAATTTATCCATAAGTTCACTCTTCCCAAACCTCTCTACCCCACCCTCCTTTTCTGAAGATATTTAAAAAAATCCCTATGAGTAAGACCAAATTCCAACAATAATTCATCATATGCCTTTATACCATTATGAAAATAAAAACTACTTAATTTCTTTATTCCAACCTCTATCCAGTTCTCAAAGTAAACATTATTCAAAATATACAGCATGATTCCATTCCTCCACTTCGGAGTATAAGAATTCAGCCTCCAAATCCTTACTATTCGCTGTATAGATACCCATATTTTAAAAGCCTTAAGTAATGTCTCAAAACTGACCCTTCTGTAGAATCCAAAATATAAATGGTGCCATAGACACCCCCAGGCATCAGAGCAGATCACTAGTTGCCAAGGGGTGGGATACTTCGATCTCCCCCTGTTGGAGTCGAGCCTCAGCAGTGCGGCGTGTTGTGTCGATGAAGCAGCCCACCAGTATAAATTAAGGTTGGAAAGCCCGAAGCACTCCCTATGTAATGATAAAAATGTAAATGATCTTCTTGGCCAAATATATGCCCAAATAAATTGTGTAAAAATGCTCTCAAATTTCTTAAACCAGATATTTGTAATAAGGAGGGGTATTCCTCTAAAAAAATATAATAGTTTATGAAAATATACCATTTTAACTAGATTGCTTCTACCAATAAGTGTTGATGTAGGGGATCCATCTTTTTTTTGCGCATTTCTAGTTTCCTCAGCAAACAGCCCCAAATTTTATTTACCACCTCCTACAAATCCGAACAAGTCTTAATCCCTAAATATGTTACTTTCTTAACCACCCAATTATCATCATAGGAAACAAATTCATTAGTCACTATCTGGGTCTTGTCTTTATTCAGGGCATATCCTGATAAGGCACCTTATTTGCGTGCTTCTGTGATTCCTCTTCTATCAACCCAATAGCCTGTTAAGGATGCAGAGTAACTAAAGCTATATCATTGGCATAAGCCAATACCTTACTCTTGTATGCAAATCGCTCCATTTGGAGCCAATTCCAGATGTTTTTAAAAAGGGGCGATATATAGAGCAAACATGAGTGGAGAGCGGTGACATCCCTGTTGCGTCCCTCACGTGATTTTAAAGGGCTCCACCATTTCCCCATTTATAAGGACTCTAGCCTCAGGTTCTTTATATAAAGCTCTTACTGCACCAGTAAACCTGGTCCCTATCCCTTTCCTATTCATGGTTGCCCAGGGAAACTGCCAGGAGACCCTATCAAAAGCCTTTTCCTCATCAAGAAAAATTGCCGCCATAGGGTCTCCTGACACTTGACTGTCATCAAATAGGGTAATAACCCTTCTGATATGCACAATTGTGCACCTGTCAGGGATAAAGCCATGCTGTCCCTCAGATACTATCCTGTGAATACCTAGTGATAGGCACGTGGCTAGAATTTTAGAATATACGTTGACATCCCCATTGATTAAGATTATACGGTGATAGGAGCCCAATTCATTGACTGGTTTATCTTTCTTTTGGAAAACTATAATCTTCGTAAGAGCCCAGGATTTTGGTGGTGCGACTTCTTCAGAAATCTGTAAAAACAGAGATGTCAAAATGTATTTTAATTCCCCCCCCCGAAGATCCTGTAGAACTCTGTGGAAATTAGACCTGGCCCTGCCACTTTACATCTGGGTAGGTTTGACATTGCTTCTATAATTTCATCCCAATGTAATGGACAATCCAAGTCTCCCTTTCTATATGCGTTATAGATAAATCCAAGTATTTGCTTATTAAATCTTCATATTGACTCCCTTGTCCCCCCCATCCTCGGAGTAGAGAGCCTGGTGAAACTTTAAAAAAGCTGCTCTAATTTCTTTAGAATCCGATTCCAGCCCTAGTATGGGATCCCTCAATGACAAACTGTCACTGCGTTTAAGCTCTTGCCTTGTTCTTACGGCTAGTAGATAGCTGACTCGTTCACTGCACTCATACATTTCCTCATGATAAACTAATGTTTTGTCTAGTGCCTTTTTTAATAGTTTTCCCTGAATTGCTGCCTTGGTAAGGGCCACTTCGGTCTGGGCTTCCACCACACCATTGTTCTGTCGTATAACATTGACCAGGCCTTCTTCTGCCTGGGCCATATTTTGCTGGTTACGCCACAGCTGAACCCTTTCTTTTTTCCTTTTTCTAATTGAAAATTGTATTGTTTCACCTCGGATAGCTGATTTTAGGGTGTCCCAAACTATATCCAGTAAAGCTGTTTCCATATTTCTCCACAAAAATCTGGGATCCACTCCTTCATATGTCCCACGTAATCCTTGTATATTAATAGGGCCCTCTCAAATTTCCAAGTGGATATTTTTCCCAGAGGCCCTCTACCCTCCAATTGTAGTACCAATGAGCTGTGGTCCGAGAGATATCTTAGAAACCGCTCAATTGTACTTTTATGCAAGACTGTAGTTGATATGAAATAATTATTCAACCTTACATGCTTCTGATGCAGGGCAGAATAATAAGTAAACCCAAGTTCAAGTTCAAGTTCTGTAATTTATATAGCGCACTACTCACCCAGAGGGTCTCAAGGCGCTTGAGTGAGGGTGGGTGCATCATTTATCGAATAGCCAGGTTTTTAGTTGCTTTCAGAAGGAGAGGTGGTTCTGTGTGAGGCGGAGGTGAGTGGGGAGAGAGTTCCAGGTTTTGGCCGCTAAGTAGGAGAAAGATCTTCCTCCCATGGTGGATCTATTGATGCGCGGGATTGTGGCGAGGGCTTGACTGGATGAACGAAGTTGGCGGGGGGGTGTGTAGAAGGATAGTCGTTTGTTGAGGCATTTGGGTCCTAAGTCGTAGAAGGCCTTGTGTGCGTGGGTGAGGAGACAGAACGTTATTCCTTTGTTGACAGGAAGCCAGTGGAGATTTTTCAGATGACCGGAAATGTGAGCTTGACGGGGGATGACTAGTATGAGTCTGGCTGAGGCGTTTTGGATGCGTTGGAGTTTTTTCTGTAATTTAGCTGTGGTTCCGACGTAGAGGGTGTTTCCATAATCTAGTCGGCTAGTGACTAGTGCGTGGGTGACTGTCTTTCTTGTTTCGGTGGGGATCCAGCGGAAGATTTTTTTGAGCATGCGTAGGATGTTGAAGCATGATGATGAGACAGCGTTGACTTGTCTGGTCATAGATAGGGAGGAGTCCAGGATGAAGCCCAGGTTACGTGCATGATCTGTAGGTATGGGTGCTGTGCCCAGAGCTAGTGGCCACCATGAGTCGTCCCATGCAGAGGGGGATGACCCTAGGATGAGGACTTCCGTTTTGTCCGAGTTTAGTTTTAAACAACTGTTCTTCATCCATTCGGCTACTTCTTTCATTCCTTCGTGAAGATTGGTTTTGGCGGAGTTAGGATCTTTGGTGAGGGAGAGGATCAGCTGGGTGTCGTCAGCGTAGGAGATGATGTTGAGGTTGTGTTGTTGCGCAATGGATGCGAGAGGACTCATGTACACATTGAAGAGGGTGGGACTGAGTGATAATCCTTGTGGTACTCCGCAGATGACTTCGGTTGCCTCTGATTTGAATGGGGGGAGGCGGACTCTCTGGGTTCTTCCGGCGAGGAACGAGATGATCCAGTCCAATGCTTTTCCTTGTATTCCGATGTTGCTGAGGCGTTGTATGAGGGTGACTGTGTCGAAGGCGGCGGAGAGGTCAAGTAGGATGAGGGCAACTGTTTCTCCGTTGTCCAGTAGCATTCGGATATCGTCTGTAGCAGCGATGAGGGCGGTTTCGGTGCTGTGTTTGGCTCGGAAGCCCGACTGTGAGGGGTCAAGTGAATTGTTGGATTCGAGGAAGGTGGCGAGCTGACTATTGACGGCTTTCTCGATGACTTTGGCCTGGAAGGGGAGGAGTGAGATGGGGCGGTAGTTCTTGAGTTCAGAGGGGTCCGCTGTGGGTATCTTCAGAAGGGCGCTGAGTTCGGCATGTTTCCAGCTTTCTGGGAAGGTAGCGGAGTTGAAGGAGCAGTTGATGACATTGCAAAGATGGGGTGCGATGATGGAGTCTGCTTTGTTGAAAATGTAGCGGGGACATGGGTCGGTTGGCGATCCTGAGTGGATGGAGTTCATCAGGCGGATGGTGTCTTCGGACATGATTGGGTTCCAGGCGCAAAGGTTATGAGGGTGCTGTTTTGGTTCGGAGGTGGGTGGGGTGGGTTGTTCTTCAGACAGGTTTCCAAAGCTGTTATGAATGTCGGCGATTTTGTTGTGGAAGAAAGAGGATAGGGAGTTGCAGAGGTCTTGGGAGGGAGTGATGTCGTTGGTGCCGGTGGTGGGGTTGGTAAATTCTCTGACGATGTTGAATAATTCTTTGCTGTTGTGGGGGTTGTTGTCGAGTCGATCCTTGAATGCTGATTTCTTGGTGGTTCGGATCAGTTGGTGGTGTTTCCGGGTGGCGTCCTTGAAGGTGGTCAGGTTGATAGTGGTTGGGATTTTTCTCCAGGCTTTCTCGAGGGTACGACATAGCTTCTTGGATTTCTTAAGGTCATCGTTGAACCAAGGGGCCTTTTTGCTATTTTGTTTGATCTGGTGGTTTTTCAAGGGTGCTAATTTGTCAGCACTGTGGGTGATCCATTGTGTGAGTTTGGTGGCAGCTTGGTTTGGGTCCGATGATATATCGGGGGGGTTTTGGTTAAGCGATGTGAAGAGTTGGTCGGTGGTGATTTTGTTCCAGTTTCTTCGAGGAATAGGTTGTGGTGGGATGTGGGTCGTGGTCTTTTTGTAGCTGAAGTGAACGCAGCTGTGGTCCGTCCAATGGAGAGCCGTGGTGTGATCGAAGGAGATGTGTTTTCTGGTGGTGAAGATAGGGTCGAGCATGTGACCGGCAAGGTGGGTGGTGGTGTCCACGAGTTGTTTGAGTCCGAGATTGGCCAGGTTGTCCAGAAGGGTGGTGGTGTTGTTGTCGTTATACTTTTCCAGGTGGAAGTTGAGGTCTCCCAGTAAAATGTAGTTCTCGGAGGTGAGGGCATGTGGGCTGATGAAGTCAGTGATGTCTTCATTAAATTGTGAGCGGGTTCCTGGTGGTCTGTAGATGAGGGTGCCTCTAAGTGTTGTCCTGGGGTCGGTGTGGATCTGGAAGTGAAGGTGTTCGGCGGATGTGAG
Organism: Lissotriton vulgaris; assembly: GCF_964263255.1. NCBI lineage: Eukaryota > Metazoa > Chordata > Amphibia > Caudata > Salamandridae > Lissotriton > Lissotriton vulgaris. The sequence continues at coordinate 1,087,884,261 of NC_141694.1, read as the reverse complement.
GTTGTCATCGGAACTGGTCGTGATTCGGATGGTGTTCTTATGGGCGATGGCGATGCCTCCTCCTGTTTGGTTGGTGCGGTCTTTTCGGGTGATATTGTAAGCGTCCGGGATGGCTATGGCAATGTCGGGCGCTGATGATGCATTCATCCAGGTTTCTGTAAGGAAGGCGACGTCCGGTGATGTGGTGTCGAGTAGGTTCTAGAGTTCAGTGGCGTGTTTGTGGACCGAGCGGGTGTTCAGCAAGATGCACTTCAGGTGGTTAGGGTCGGAGCTGTGTTTGGAGGAGGAGGATTTGGTGTGGGTCCTGATGCAGGGGAACTTGCATGAGTGGCATGCGAATGGTCCGTGGGTGTGTCCTGGAGTAGCTACACAGCATTGTGGGCTGAGTCCGGGGTTAAGGGCAAAGAGGGTAGCGGCATCATACGTTATGCGGGTGGGGTGGGTTTTATGAGGAACAGGGGGTCTGGCGCGGGGCGCGGTCCAGGCGCGGACGGGCGTAGACGGGCTTACCTTTGGCGCACCTTCGGCGCGCATGGGGCGTAATAGCTGCGCGTGAACGCTGCGCGCAAAAGCATCTGTCATAAGTGGATAGTGGAGGGGGGTGGGGGGAGGGAGGAGCAGCTGAGAGGCGGGAGGCGGGGTGGAGAGCTGGGGAGGGAAGGCAAAACAACAACAACCAAAACAAAATGGCAGTCCGCCAAAAGCAATACAGGGTTGGGGCACAATATGTGTAAAACGGGATGATAATGCCAGTGGAACCGGCACAAGACACAATCAGGCACAATGTTAAATACAGGCAGCAGAAAAAAGCAGAGCGTTGCAGCGCGCTATGGGAGACTAGCGCTACGATAATATGCTAATCGGCACAATTGAGCAGGTTTTAAAGCGCTATGTGGCGATCTGGCGCACGAGGGTAATTAATAAATATTCTAAGCGTATTCAATGCAGGCGGTGGTCTTGCAGTAACGATACCAGTATGGCATGCAGGTCGGGGAGCAGCGTGAGGAGGAGCGACCGCTTCTGAGGAATCTGGACGGTCATGTTTTGACGGTCTCTTTATGGACCATGTGTCACACAGTCTGTGTATTTGGCACAGATTGCATAGTGCTTGGTACAGTCTGGGCTTCCTTACCTCATATTTTTGTCCCGTACCCAATCACAAGCAAGATTAATATTAAAATCTCCTCATAGGATTATAGGAAATGGCCAGTGTACTAATTCGTTAGATATCCATTCTTATAAGGACAATTGTGACAAATGCTACCATATAAGGAATATAAAGTAAAATTAGGTAACCCTGGGGCATTACAACTAGCTATAACCCAGCGCCCTAACACATCCGTACATTTATGTGTAGTTTGTATTGATTTATTACAAACTAATATTTCAACCTCCTTGTATGAGTTCCCTGGGTCATTGCCCCCATTATGCTATAGCCAAGATATTTTGAAAGACCCTTCTGTGTACCCTTTACGTGGGCCTCTTGCAAGCAGAAAATGTCTGCCTGTAATGCCTGCAGCCCCTGTGACACCATCTGCCTCTTTTTTCACCAAAGCTACCTGTAACCTACCCATTATCTTAACTTCTTTTGTTTACACCATGTTTTATACCTCAGCTGTATGCATACATTTCCAACCAACACAAGGAAAACCCCACCCAAACCACTGACTTCCTTTATCCTCCCCCAGCATTCTCCATGTCAACCACTGTATTGTTACCTCCCTCCCCCCACCCACCACTAGGCGCATAGGCAATGGGGCATAACCTGAGCAATGTGCGACTGACACCTGCCCCACCATCTCCCCCTTCAAACGAATAACCCCTAATCTGTTTCCTTATGATAATTACAGTCAATATATATAACATAAGGATCGTCCTTTCATTTGAGGGGCCTATCCCTTCTTTTTTCCTAAGTTCTTCCAGGTATTCCTGTGCTTGCAACTCAGAGGTAAAATTGTGCATTGTTCCTTTAAAGTTGATTTCGTTTGTTCGATTACTTTATTTCGGCCACAGCAGGCCATAAAAGTTCATAAAATACATACACACATCAATTAAAATAATAAATACAACTTCATTAAAATACGTAGAATATACAAGTTTATAACAGGGAATACAGTACTTAAGACCTGATTAAACACAGAATTCCGAATCGAACATTCACATAAGATTCAAAAGGGAGAGCTCATGCTAAACACTGGCTGCATTGATCAATTTCCTGCGTCTAAGCCACATAGCAATCAGAAAACGTGAGACGGCAAAGACAATGGGGGGATCTGTATCATACTTTAACACTATAAGTGCTTGTGGGCACTGTCGGAAACCTAGATTTCTGTAAATTGCAATCACCCAGTGCTTACGTGCAGCCTGATACGCTGGACAAAAGAAGAAAACATGTATTTCATTTTCCAGGTGGAATTCACAGGCAGGGCACTCCTTACTCTTGTTTCTATCCCATTTAATGGTAAACACTCTAGGTGGAAGAGTACCCAATCTCAATTGCATATACAATTTCCTAGCTAATGCCGGATATATCAGATCTAGGAATTCTTCCTTTTTATATTCTACTTTAACTTGAAGGAACTCAGTGGTCAACCTGCCCCCATCAGAACTCGCATGAAGGGATGCTAGATTGAAATTCCTGTAGTTAAAGTTGATTTCAAATTTAGCCAGAATCTGGAGGAAGATCACAGCCCCAGAATTTTGAAAGGGAGAGAACAGCTACCTTAAGCGACAATGTCTTTCTACTGTTGCATCCGCAAAATCTGGTCTGACGAAAAATGAAACACCGTTACTGAATTTCAGAGCATTAGGATAGACTTGTTTCAACACCAGCTGTCTCAGCAAAAAGGTTCTGGAAAAAACAGTATCACTCTAGGATTCTCTCTTGTATCTTGGGGATGTTTTCTCAAGAATAGCGGAAGCCTGTGAACCCTCAGAGTCCCAATCCCAGTTTGTTTGGTAAGGGAATGCACTTTTTAAAAGGTTGACCATATAGCTTCTAGGGTTGCTACCTTTCAAGCCTCCTGGAATGCCTAGCTGATGGTTTCCTTGGTCTTCTAGTTTAGCCATAAAATTTGTCATAACCACATTTTGGCTGGCAGCTTCAGCGATTCCACCTCAGCTTCCAGTGCCTCTGTATATGTTTCAACAGTGACTAGGTGTTCAACAATTTCTCCATGTTTTATTAAATTTCGGATCCCTGTTTGAACTTATTTTGCAGCAACCCTTGCTCTGCGTCCTTCATTTCTAATTTCTTCTTGCAGTTGTTTAATAGACATGAAGATAGTCATCAAGGAGGGCTCTTCGTTCATTGTAATCTGCTCAGCGTCCTATTCTGCCTCCTCTTTTTGAGGCAAAATCCGAGTATCTGAGTAATCCCACTTAAGCTGTTTACTGGAAGTTCTTTCCACAATTTGTTTCTTCTTTTTCTTTTTCCTCATTGATTTTTTTCTTTGTGTTTGTTGATTATCCTCAGTTGAGGTACTGTTACTGGACTCATATAGAGCCTAACAGCTTGAGAGGGTCTTCTCTTGCCCCGAGAAATCAGAATCCTCAGACAATGAGAAAAATGTCTTGCCAGGAAATTCAGGTGAGAAAGTTCCTGCCTGCAGCCGCGTAAATTATTTATGGCTGAGGCAAAGGTGGCGGGTGACTAACTCCTGCCACTCTCACCACCTCCCTTGATGGATCCACAATTTGGTAATCGATTGATTGCGCAGCCAAGAAGTGAATTCAGCCAACTGCTCACAGAGTGTCTGGCGGTACAAGGTGCTGGAAATCTCACTGTGGTTTTCCTCCACATCGCTTCTGCACTGCTTCGTGGGAGTGGAGTTCACGGCTGCAGCGGCATCAAAGGAAAACACTGACTCTGCAGATGGTGGGAAAGCAGTGAAGGCGCGGACTGCAGGGATATCCTACAACAATGGAGTGTCCACAGGCCAACCAGGTGCTGGAGACCAGTGGATCATTACTCAATCTGAGGCAGTATGGCGGACCTGGCAAATTGAAGCGAGAAACCAAAGGCAAAAAATCGATGTCAGTAAAACCTACTTGACTGGTAGAAGGGGGGCTTGCTCAACCTACTGTTGCCTCTATGTTTGCAAATCTTTCTGGAGAGCTACAAAATAATAGTATATCGCTGGAGGAAGGGGGAATAAAACCATTGCAAATGAGACTGGGGATGATGACATTGATGGCAAAAGGGAGTAAGAGGAAAGCCTGATGATTGAGAAAGCTAATAATTGAACCTCCCTAATATTACATTGCATATACCCATAGAGGATGCAAGGCATGAGGTTAACCCGTCAGTGCCCAAGGTGCAAGGAACACATACCAAAGAGATTGGTCAGGAGAAAAAAAGGAATCTGGGGGAAGGAAAGCTTGCGACACCACTATATACAACACACCCGTCCAAGATTTTTTTTTTATTGCATAAGATGCAATTAGTGTTTAGACCTGTCTGACAGAAATTGGAAATTGGAAATTTTCAGGGGCATATCTCTCATGACTGTGATATGTGCTGTAGGAATTATTTACCTATTAGATGCACACATTCAAATAAGTGTGATATGATGCAATGAGATGGTATGTATGTATAAAAAGATTTATTAAAATTGTTCAATAAAATATATTCCTGTGACCCATATGCCTTTACAAAGGGTTGATCCCTTGCTGGAGTAGAAAAAGAATTATTAGGCCTTCCGTTCACTTATGCTGAGGCATTACATTTCCCTATGTTTAACCCTTTCGATGCTGATGACGAGCTCAGCTCGTCATCACCCACGGGTGTCGTGTGCTGATGACGAGCTGAGCTCGTCATGGAAACAGCAAAATGGTAATTCCCAGCACAGGAGGGGGAAAACGCCTAGCAGCCAAGGTGTTAATCCCACATATCATTCCAACATTCTCCCACCGTGGCAATCATTAATTTATCTCAATTACAGGCATAATACCAACTGCCATCTAGTTGGCAGTATCCTATCTCTGCCTCTGAAACTGATTGGTGACCTGGAGGTGATAAGAAGAATGCATCTTGTTAAAGAGAGGGTACTGCTTCCCTCTGACATGGTTTAAATATAGACTGGGAGTGTCAGGGCTTTGCCCCCACACCCTCTATTTCTCCCCTTCCTGCCTCCTATTTCTTTTAATGTGTTAGTTAATGTGATTCACTCTGACCCAAGCTCAGTGCCAGAGCCAGTCAGATGCATGGTGCTTCTTAAAGACATGTGCACTAGTGCGCGCATTCCCCTGTCACAGCTTTTTCTGGGCTTGTAAAATGCCAGCCCAGAGCCTCTCGATCTTGTAGTGTTTAGAGCCACACCCACTTGGGATGTAGACCACCCTCACTGATTGACCACAGCACAGGCGCTTTAGTCTTAAGCCCTGTGCTTCCCGAGGCTGTGTGTCAATCAGCAAGGGTGCACCTTTACCAAATTCTCACTGGGATATGTAGTAGCAGCAGTCGTCGCTGAACACACTTCACCCTGTGATAAACTGGGAAGGGGTGTGGCCTACATAGAGCCTGGGAGTAAAGGAAGTGACCCGGTTTGGGCCACCCGGATCACTAAGGAAGACCTCTCAGGCTTCCATACAAATGAAGAGTTGGCCAGGCACTAGAGAATACAAACCAAAGTTATTTATTAGTATTCGCTTGAGCGGAGTCAAGTTTGACCAGCCTACTTAGATAGCCCCTTACCAATATACCATCAGATATTATACATTTCCAATAACCAACAGGACCAGCCCAGACTGGAAATTTCCAGTTGGAGCAGGCTAACAAAGGAGGCACAGAAGGATGAGCTACCAACCTGAGACCAGAAACACGCTATCTTAGCTTCAAGGTTACTCAGGCCTTGCCCTTCTCTCTGAAATTGAGAGCAGGGATACCTACAAGGAAAGGCATGCAAAACAGATTGAGCTATTCATTAGTGCAGCCAAGCTTAATCTTGAATAATAAAAAAAAATCGAGGCTGCTTTCTGCTGAGGCAGACTGTATGAGACAGAGGCTTTATTTCGATCATGGTACAAAATGGTGGCTGAATACAAAATGGTGCCGCAAATGCTAACTTTACTCAGATAATGCTAGAAGGAGTCAGCCGGACACATTTTCAGTCTAACAGGGGCATTTTGAAAACGTCTCAGTGCTTTTACTTGAACTATGACAGTAGCAGCCACTTCTCGATGCCAGGTTAGTTCAGTTTTATCAGTAAATTGCAGGTTTAACCTATTCTATTTGCAGTTCTTTGAAACTGTGCAATTTGTAAGCCGACTCCCATACATTAGCCCTCGATCTAATACCAGTCGTAAATAAATGGTGAAAGTTCAAGTCTTGCTTTTCCGGAAGATCAACAGCCTGCCTCCATTTGTCTCTCTGCTTTTCTGACCCACAGATGGGATTATGTGGAACTGGTAGCAGTAGGTGAAGAAATATGCAGAAGGCTTGTAATCACAGCACACACATTCTCGGTCCTTTATGCCTTACCAATGATCACTGGTGCTAATCAGCTCACCAGCCTCCGGTTAACCTTCAGATAAGTACAGTTTGATACGGTCCTACTGTTTACAAAAATATATACCAGCTGATGTTCAAACAAAAGGTTAACCGAAACCAGAAAGCTTCTATTTGAACAGCGTCTGGTATATATTTTTGTAAGGAATGACAGACAGTATGCAGTCTGGGACACTTCATGCCCTCATAACATCACTAATGTTTAGAATTTGGCAACGGGTGTGGAAAACTCACCATTTTACCACATTTCTTTAGCAAAAAATGCAAAGATGGTGGAACCTCCAAACCCAGCTTGCAAAAGACATGCTCCATTTCCACTCTTGAATATGCAGGCAAACTCATGGTTGCCATACATCCTACCACATTTTTTTAAAGAACGCCAGCCACCCCTGCTGCAGTGGTCAATTTATTTGAGCTTCTGTCCCCAGTATTTATGATTCCTGACCCCTGATCCCAGCAGTAGCAAGGGCAGTGCTAGGGTTTATGGGAGGGCTAGCCGGAGGTAGCAGTTACTATCCATGGCAAAATGCAGTAGGTAAATATGGCAGATTACAACAGTTTAATGTCATCTTGTATTCACTGTTTATTTGAGCATCCATACCCAGTAACGACAAGATCCAACTGCTCACGAATCCCCACCTAGAAATTAGAATGTAATACGCACATAAACAATGCTTAACCAATGAAAGCTAAGATATACACCAATTGAGCTAGGAGGTCAGTAGTCTGTAAGCACCAAAAACTTGGTTTTGGAATATAGATCATGTAGAATATAGAACTCACCACATACCCCCTTACTTATATAATGAAATAAATGAGCATGAATACAAAGAATTAAATAAAACATCATGTCAATTTCTTGACCACCATATCCAAACATTTTGACATCAGTAGGCTCTAATCTTTTTTCTTGCCAATTTCTATGGAAAGGTAAGTCAGGAATAATAGTATTTTGAGATTCTGAGTGAACCATGATCTCCAATTCTCTACCATCAATGTTGATCTCACACATTGGTGGAATATATGGTTCTATATCAAGTTCATCACTCAGTACCACATAGTTGCAGACCATCTGGACTTTCGTAACACTCTCAGGTTTAACTTCCTCACTTGTTCTCTGTTTTCTCACACAGAGCACTACATTCTCAACAGTTGTATCTTCTTCCATGCAACCCTCCTGCACACTAGATACTCTCTTGGCCAAACTATGACATACCTGCCAAAATGTACAATCTCTGTGTTTGGCTGGGGCTGCTTTAAATTGAGTGGAGTGTGAGTTTGACTTACAGCAGTTGCACTATATCTAGGTCCACCCAAGGGGTGTATATGTTTTAGTAGATCTATTTTTAGACCCCCACTGCCTTATTTGTGCCCTTCATTGAAAATGCAGCCATCCCCAAAGAGACACTATCAGCAGTAATAGTTTAAAATGAGTTAATGGACCATTGCACACTCTTAGCAATATCAATTGCTTCCTGTAAGGTAGGATTTAGCTGGCATAAGAATTGCTCCGGTATTTTCTTTTTGGAGCACCCTATAATTTACTGATCCCTAATAAATGTAACAACCTGTGCTCCAAGTGCACAGTCTGCAGCAAGGATTCTCAATGCTGATACATAGGAATCCACTGGCTCATTCAACAGTTGATGACAAGTATAAAAATGTATCCTCTCAGACACTCTGTGTGGGTCTTCTGAGAATCTTTTTTTTTTTTAATCTGTCCACAGCATCTGAAAAACAATCATAATTCCCTGCTTCAACTCCATGTGGTGGTGTAATTGCTGGTTAAATGTTCAAAAATATCTTCAGCATCCATACCCATCAAATTTAACAGCGCCATTTTCTTTCATTTTAGTGGAAAAGAATCTCCAATAACAACCAACATGTAATTCTTAAAGTGTCTCAGTCATTTTTTCCATTTCATGCTAGGCTGATTAGGACCACTGCGAAATGCAAGAGGCGGATTCCCACGTATGTTATTCATGATGACACTAATACATTTTTCCAGAAAAAGCTAATTTTGTCAGTATGATAGAATAGTACTTGTATTTGCTGAATTCTCAAATAACATGTGATTGCCCAAAAATGTGGTCATTGACCTGACACAGTCGCTGCTGCTACCTCTTCAGTGCTCTGCCGACTGAGAATGGTGTTTAAATCCTGTTTTGTGAAAAAAGCACATGTTTATGTTTTATCAATGTGCGGTTTCATATCACTGTCATTTTTCTACTATGCTAGTATGAAATAGGTTTTGTAAATAGCAGTAGGTGAATTGAATGTGGCAATAGCCTAAAAGTAAAACCAAAAGTTGATGGACAGAATGCAAAACAATGTCATACAGTCACCCCAGTACAGAGGGTCTAAATCCATAGTTTTTTTGCTCACCATGCCATTCCAGTTTGAACCCTGCCATATGCAAATCAGTCTTGACCCTGTGCCTCATGGGAAGATGGACACGTTTAACTGTATTGCATAGATATTTATTTAGGTACGTCATGACTCGCACTTTATGTTCATTTTACATTGGGTAACATTTTTATGGATTCTGACCTTGCTTTATTGCACCTTTTAATATTCTGCTCACATGTTTACTCACTGTACACTTTATGCTTACTTGCTTTGTTCGATGCTTTTATGGGTACAATGCCTTCAAATAAAGTTTATGGAATTTAATTTAATTGAATTGAGTTTGTGAATATTTGCTCTAGTTGTAATAGCTCCATGATATTATAGTTAAGTGTGATCTCAAATTCTCAACAAAAGAATGGTGAATGCCTACAATCGAAATTTCTATTTACAAAAGATCAACATATGGGGATAGGGTTCACAGGTAGGGTTTTATAGTATAAAGGGAAACTTGCGCTCTGCTCTGTGACTGGTTATCAGGTTTGCATGCGTTCTAGTGTTATGGTGCTAACAGGCAAGAGGTGACCCTAACAACCCCTAAGCTAATGTTTGGAACTCCAAACCTGTATAAGATTTACCAAGGGCCTGTGCACACATAAAAATCATAACACATAGTATGTACAAGTCATGAGCATATGAACGAAAGGAAGAGATTCTCCATGTCTTTTCTTGTTGGTTTAATGCTAGTTTGCATAAACATCAGCCGACACGTGTTTCATGAGAGTTCAATCCACTCTGACTCTTCAGGGCTGGAATTTGGAACAAACAAGCTTACTTCAGTAAGCCAGATATTGCAGTATGAAGTTCTCTAGGAACACATATCAAAAGCCATTTAAAACAAGTTTACAATTCACACACGTTCAGTGGAAACCAAAGAAGAAGGCAAGTTCATGGAAGGCAAAACATATTTTCTTGCATGGATAGTAGGACCCAAAGTGTTTCAAATTTACCACTTCAAGTTAAAACCATTAATATAGACATTGGAATATTCATGTGTATTTACAATCAAGCAACATATATAGTGTTGGGCATATTCTAAACGCACAGCACAAAGTACCCCAAACCATGTGTGTGCTCAAACAGACGGAACTTAAAAGAATTTGCAATAAAGTCAATCACCCATTCGTGTTGCCTTGACCAAAAGATAAGAAGAGTGAAAGACTAGTCGTGATGGCTAGTCTGCCAAAATATGGAAGACATACCAGAGTCTCAATGGACGAATACGGTGGCTAATAGCTATGGGTGAAAAAAAACAACACAAGTCCTGCAGGTCTGATGTCCTGCTGACCAGCGGACATGAGACCTGTGCTGAGCGCTTCACTGCTTTGCGAATAGTTGTGGCGCTTTTCAACCGAATTACAGCGGCGCTTTTAATAACTTCCTCGTTCTGTATTTAATTTATTTTTTATTTCTTTTCCCCTGGTTTTACGGGGTATTCCCCTTACCTGCACTTTAATTGGCATTCTCACCGCGCTTGGCGGGTCCCGGTTCCCTTGTGTTTGTTTATTGGCAGCTTCGCTTTGTAGCGGCCATATTGGGTGAGGGTAGGACTCAGGCTGTGGGGTGCACGCTCTAGCGTATAAGGCGATCGACCTCCTCTTAAGGGAGGTAACCAGGGGGCTCTGTCTTGCCATATGATGTCCTGCTGACCAGCGGACATGAGACCTGTGCTGAGTGCTTCACTGCTTTGCGCGTAGTTGTGGCGCTTTTCAACCGAATTACAGCGGCGCTTTTAATAACTTCCTCGTTCTGTATTTAATTTATTTTTTATTTCTTTTCCCCTGGTTTTACGGGGTATTCCCCTTACCTGCACTTTAATTGGCATTCTCACCGCGCTTGGCAGGTCCCGGTTCCCTTGTGTTTGTTTATCGGCAGCTTCGCTTTGTAGCGGCCATATTGGGTGAGGGTAGGACTCAGGCTGTGGCGTGCACGCTCTAGCGTATAAGGCGATCGACCTACTCTTAAGGGAGGTAACCAGGGGGCTCTGTCTTGCCATATGATGTCCTGCTGACCAGCGGACATGAGACCTGTGCTGAGAGCTTCACTGCTTTGCGCGTAGTTGTAGCGCTTTTCAACCGAATTACAGCGGCGCTTTTAATAACTTCCTCGTTCTGTATTTAATTTATTTTTTATTTCTTTTCCCCTGGTTTTACGGGGTATTCCCCTTACCTGCACTTTAATTGGCATTCTCACTCCGCTTGGCGGGTCCCGGTTCCCTTGTGTTTGTTTATCGGCAGCTTCGCTTTGTAGCGGCCATATTGGGTGAGGGTAGGACTCAGGCTGTGGGGTGCACGCTCTAGCGTATAAGGCGATCGACCTCCTCTTAAAGGAAGTCATGCCTACGCGCAGCGGTCACACGCAGCAGGAACGCCGGATCACCGCCGGAGTCACGCCAGAGTCCAGCCCGTCTGCGCCCGTCAGCGTCCCGGAGGCGATCGGGGCGGCGGGTGGTGCTCTATCATCGCATTTGTTTACTCCTGCGCCTATTATGTTACGTTACACATCGCTTGAGCTACGATCTTTGCAAAAGACGCCCTGTGGCTGTTACATAGTTTTTCCCGGTCGCTACAGGGGCAAGAGGCGATGTCCTGGTTGTGGATGGTCTCCCAGCTATGCCCCGGCCTCTCGCCCATACAGAGAGATCGACTGTGTGAAGTATCTTTGCCTGCTTTTAAACACTAGATCAGCATGCAGGCATGCGCAGGACATTTATGACCTTTTGGTTATGGAAAAGCCGCTCTGTCTGATGCTGACTGAGACCTGGCTCGGGGAATTTTCTAATCCTGATATAGCTATAGCTATTCCCCCTGATGGCAACATTTTCAGGCAGGACAGATCGAAGGGGAGGGGTGGCAGTGGTGGTGAATAAATGCGCCACATGCTCCATTCTGCCCATGGATGGCATCAAAGGATCTGAATCCCTTGCCTTTTCCATTACATTGGCGCCTCATCAATCCTTTAAAGGCCTTTTAGTTTATAGGCCACCTGGACCACCTGGAACCTTCTTCGATGAGCTCCAGCCGGCAATCTCGGTGTTGGCCTTGAAAGCTGAACATTGTGTTTTGGCCGGGGTTTTTAATTTTCACATGGATGAGCGATCGGACCCTGACACAATCAAAGTGTTTGATATCACGGCCCCTCTTGGCCTTGCCCTTATCTCCTTGGACCAACGCACGATAAGGGCCATACCCTAGATCAGGTCTTCTCCACGTCCCCCTTAGAGGTGACGGCTCTTTTACCAGTGCTTTGGTCAAACCATAGACTGGCCAAATTCCATATTCGGGGCACGATGAAACCATCCAGCACCGCTCTTAAGCAGCAGGGCCGTGCTCCTAGGGCGTATCATCGGGTGACCCCAGACATGCTGGCTCAGGCTGCTCTGGACCATCCCTGCCCCCTCACAGGAGATCTGGAGAGGGACTTAGATTCCCTGCAAGCGTGGCTATTGGATAGGCTAAACGATCTAGCCCCTGTGATGGCCCCCCGATTAACACCTAAGCGGGTCTCTGCCCCCTGGCTTACTGAAGCGCTGTCGGCTTCTCGACGGCAGTGCAAGGTAGCTGAAAGAGCCTGGCCCTCACAGTATGACCCTGTGGCAAGGCTTGCCTATAGGACAGCGGTTAAGGCCTATCATCGGGATATCCTCTTGGAGAAAAAAGACTATTTCACAAGGAGGATAGAGGCTGCTTCTAATTATTGTAAGGAGATCTTTACAATGGTTAGGGAATTCACGGCCCCCCGATCTAACGCGACTCAGGCTGTTTCTTCGGAGTCCTGGGCTTCCGATCTTGCAAATTTCTTTACTAACAAGATAAAACTGATCCAAGACTCCTTTCCCTTGTTGGCGACTGCAGTATCAGCCAGCCCCGAAGACGGATCAGTTCTACTGGCCCCTTTGGGTCCAGTTATGGCAGTTTTTCCATCTATCTCAGCCCCTGCTTCATTGGCACTTATGGGCAATCTCAAATCTGGGTCGCCTCTTGACCCATGCCCGGCCAAATTCCTGGCAAAAATGGCGGAAGTTATAAATCCGCTGGCGAACCCACTCTTGAACCTCTCTTTGAGTCAGGGAGTGGTTCCGCAGGCCTGGAAGCAGGCAATGGTCATTCCTTTGCTTAAGAAGCCTGGTCTTGATCCGGAAGTCCTGGCCAACTACAGGCCTATTTCTCTCCTCCCCACGCTTACGAAGATTCTGGAGAAGCATGTGCATATGGGGCTTTCCAACTTTCTAGAATCTCATAATGTACTGCACGCTACTCAATCTGGCTTCCGCCCCAACCTAAGCACCGAGACGGCGCTCTTGGAGGTGTCTGAAGCCATAAAAGAGGTACTCGACTCGGGGGGTAAAGCCATGCTTGTCATGTTGGATCTGTCGGCGGCCTTTGACACCGTCCCCCATGAGGGTCTTCTCGCCAGACTCTATGAGATCGGTCTGAGGGGGACGGTGCCTAGCTGGTTTAGATCATTTTTGGCTGGCCGTCGACAAACGGTCTGGGCCTCACCTAGCTCGGCCGTGATGCCGCCTTTGGGAGTCGGAGTTCCGCAGGGTTCTGTGTTGAGCCCGACTCTTTTTAACATCTTTATGACCCCGTTGGCGGCATTGGCGGAGTCTTTTGGGGCCCAGATCGTATCTTACGCCGATAACACCCAGCTCCTCTTTTCGTGCAAGAAAGGAGGAGATTTTGATGGAGAGAGTATCCGGGAGTGCCTTGGGGCTGTTTTTAAATGGTTCCAGCTGAACAGCCTCAAGTGCAACTCAGATAAATCTGAGGTACTCTTCTTCGGCTGTCCATCGGATCCGGATTGGCAGGCATGGTGGCCTGTCAATATGTTCCCCCCGTCTTGTTCGTCCCAGTTGGCTAAGAACTTGGGGGTCAAGATGGACAAGGGTCTGACATTAAGATCTCAGATCCTTGGTCTAACGGGAACATGTTTCGGTCTCCTCAAGATGCTCCGGAAGTTTCTGCCTCTACTTTCAGAGGAGCACAGGAAGATGACAGTGCAGGCCTTGATTGGCTCAAGACTGGATTATTCCAACGTCCTCTATCTGGGCCTGCCGGAATATCTATTGCAGCGGCTGCAAGTCGTCCAGAACTCGGCCGCGAGGGCCATTTATGGCCTAAATAGGCGAGCCAGTGCTGCTGGCCTTCTGCAGTCGCTCCATTGGCTGCCTATCCGGAAGCGGATAGTTTTCAAGGCCTTGACCTTGGCCTACAAGGCTCTTCATGCTGTGGGAGCAAAGTATCTCCAAAGGAGACTTGCCTTCTACCATCCGGCTCGACTCCTAAGATCTGAATCTCTGTTTCTTGCGGTGGTCCCGCGAGTAAAAAGGGCTCGTACTGGAGGCCGCTCCTTTAGGCTGTTGGCGCCACAGTTGTGGAACACTTTGCCTTTGGCGTTACGTGGTGCCACTTATCTGCTTACCTTTAGGAAGGGCCTTGCAACCTGGCTTTTTGCCCTTTAGGCTACTTATCCTGTTTCTTTGTCTCTTTTGATTTGCTTTTATATCACTGTGTTGTGTTACTCTGCTACAGGTTTTCAATAAAAGCGCCGGGACACTCTTTTTGAGTAGCCGTGCGCTATATAAGACAACATATAACATAACATAACCTAACATAACATAACATAACAAGTATAATGAAAATAGTATTCTCAAAATCTCATGAAGGAATCTGCACACACTAAAGTTGTTGAATGCCACTCAGGGCAGAATAACTTACCCCTGGACCAGTGATAATTCCAACCCAGTCAGGGTCTAGAAAGATCCACAGGGTACTCTCCCACAAAAGGGATTTAAAAGCACTTTGCTACGGAAGGCTAAAGGGAGGAAAGAAGGCCATTAAAGATATTGATCAAGAAAGCACTATAAACTACCAAAACCTCGATGCGTGCTTACACGTAATACTGTCCTAACGACATACCTAAAGCTTCATATTTGATCCCAAACCAAGTCGGAACCGGGAAAGGAGTCTCAGTCAATCTGAAAGTATTCAAAATTCATATGCGTCTATATATACTGCATGTGGGGGAAAAAATATATTAAGCAGAGTCTGGTACTAGAATTAAACACAAATTCGAAAACACAGCAGCCCCCTGCACTGATAATGAGGACCTGATGGGGGAGTCGAAGGAATACAACCCTCACCGATTCAGAACCCACCTGTTTGATAAATGTTGGGCATGTACAAGCAACACCGGATGTGGATCAGAAAAAGACGAATGCGTCTAGTTGAAAGTCTGCAATAATAACGGTGAACCATTCAAATATAATGGTGTAACATATATTCAAAACTAAACAAATTTATCATGTATTTACAGTCTTAGAGCAAAGATGAGCACAAACTAAGGTCCAAACAAATGAAGGGGGGCCAGTGCGATTTTAGTCGTCATGGCCATTTGTGCATATATTTGTATTTGAGCCATGCCGCAGGAGAAAGCCAGGACCTGAACGCACAGCTACTCATACACTCAAAGCGAAAATAAAACCACTCACATTTGTATTGTGAAAAGGAGAAATCAGTCCGTTGCTACCAGTGGCGGCTGGTGACATTTGAAAGTGGTGAGCCGTAAAATTCAGGTGAAGCATTGTTGTGCACATGCCCAGCCTCCATGCAGCTTTGCGCACAAGGCCAACCTCGATACAGTATCCTACACACAGAAGGACGTTTGACAATGCTGGTGTAGGGCCTTCTAGGGCAGAGAAGACTGGCACTCCTTACACAGTACCGTGCACAGTCACCAGAGATGCCACTGTAAGCATCAATCCCGAAACATCATTGCATGCACGACAGTGCAACACTGTGGACTTTTAATCTTCTCACAACACAAGTGCATGCTATCCGACCCCTCACACCACTGGGCATACAGCACACCCCCACAGCGCTGTTCACTCACCTCACAGCACTATGCTCAATAGCAGCCCGGGACACCCTAGCATCTTTGGAACAACTGTGTATGCATTTTGTCACTGAACATACAAGTTCACACTCAACACACTGCACACTTTCAACGCTGATGCAGCACTGGCAGAGTACACAATGTCTCCTCTCCTACTGCACACCTGGACAGTCAGTACAGCACTGCCTTGTACAGTCCGTGTACATTTTCATTGGCACACCATTGTAGAGATCGTTTACAAAACTGTGCATAGCGAGCCCACAGAATCTGCTACAAAATATATCGACCAGTCGCCAGAATGCATACTCTTGATTTGCTTTTGCTGAAAGATGACTCAAATAGGGATGCAGGAGCAGCTACAACACCCTCTGGTAGCACTGAAAGAGTTCAGAGGCAGAGTAAACACACACCAAACAAACAAGAGGCCCAGGAGAATTTTGTTTTTTCCAAAGACTGGAAAATATCACGCAAACTCTTTTGGCAAACTGCTGGCCTTATTTAAACACAGAACTCTGCATTTTATTTACCTTTCTCTGACTGCAAAGTGCACCTTGAACACAGCCGTGCTCTAGAGCAGTGTGCGGAAGGGGAATGCCAGAGCATACCGCAGATTTCCAAACAAGTATATACATAAAGCCATAAGTTAGGTTTGCAAACTAGAATTCACTGCATGTGTGCATTGCACAGTTTAACGCTCCTGAACAGCAGGCAGGCTGCATTTCCCGTTTATCAGCATAAATATGCATTTCCCTAGGTAATGTGCTGTTCAGTATCCACTCACATATGGCTGTGGGTGTTTTTAGGTGTAGGTGAATATAATGTGTTCTACTGCATACATAGTGTACTTTCTTGTATCTTTGTATTGCATACATGGTGATTCTCATTGAGACGCTGTGTGCTGTACATTTCTGCCTAGTCGTGTGCCCTGTCTGCATGAATGTGTGCATCATCCTAGGGGATGCTTTTGTATTTGTCCTGTATACATGTGCATTCTTGCATGGTAGGTCTGCTTTGTGTGGGCCGCTGTATAATGTGTCTACCTTGTGCTTGAGCCTCTATAGTGTGTGTGTTCCTGGATGCCATGTTTGTCAGCATTGTGCCTTTTGTTATATCGGGTGTGTTTGGTGGCATTGTATCTGCCTGTATGTTATGTGTTCTGTGCAACTTTGCCTTTTCAAGCACCTTTTGAATATATTCGCCACAGCTCATTGAATCCTTTAACAATCCACCTCTAGCCGGCCTCCCCTTTTCTCTAATTCCCTTATTGCGAAACATAGAAAATGAAAGAAACCGGTATCCTTTGGCAATCCCACCGGCTTCTCTGTTCCCGAACAAAATGGAGCATTCAAATAACCTCATTAAATGAGCAAAGTTTTATCATTTGTGTGTGTTTTAACTTTACTTTTGAGTTTTTAATGTTATCACGCAAGGCAGTAAATTCATTCTATCCCTTCCCTCTTATGTAGGGGACTAATTAATGGAGCATCACTGTCTGTCACACAAATAAAGATGCCGCTGCAGAGCCACGCTCTTAGAGAGAAGACACAAAACAACAGGAGCAGTATGTTAGTCGCGGCCGGCATTACGGGCGGGGAGGGGGTAGGGTGTTGGAAATGGGGTTCCACTCGCGACGACCTGAGGGGATGAGGGGGGAGGCGGGAGGGGTTTGGAATGGAAACGAAAACATATAAAAATAAAATAAAGTAAATTTACCATGATCCGGAGACTCCGTCCTGAGTCCCGCCATCCTCGATTTCAAGTCCTGGGTCCTGCAGGCAGCACGTCATCAGGAAGGTGGCGCAGCAGGCAGCCTCCCTCTCCACCGCTGCGTTTGTGATTGGTGCGGCCGGCTGCCCCAGGCTACGTCATTTTCTCTCTGTATGCTGCTGCTGCAGCATACAGAGAGAACAGGGAGAGTGAGTGGGTGCGTTACTCGAGGGTAGGAGAAGTGGCTTGGGGGAGTGGCTTTCCCACTGTTGTTAATACTGTCTGTTTGGGCGGCCTCAGGCTGCCCAAACAGTCAGTATTAACAACAGTGGGCAAACCACTACCCCAAGCCACTCCCCCTGCCCTCGAGTAACACCACCCACTGTAACCCAGGAGGTTCTGCTTTCTCGCCGTGCGAGAAGGCAGAAACAAATGGTAGTTATAAATAACTACCATTTGTTCCTGCCTTCTTGCACGGCGAGAAAGCAGGGGGGCGGCCCATGGCCACAAAAGTATAAAAAAGCTAACAAAATTACTTACATGAGCACCACACAGGACCCCGTCACGGCGTGGATCACAGCAGCCCGAGTGCTGTAACGATCGGAAAGCCGGAAATACATACTCGGCTGAAGTAGGAAGGGGAGGCCGTCCAAACACTGGAGCGCCAACAGAACTTCCGGTTGTGCGCAAATTGGGACCAATCGGAAGTGTGCAAACAACGGATCTCCCCACACACTGGCCCATTGCTAGGGTATTACGGGCTTCATATTGACCTAACGATTCATGGTTGATGTTGTGTAAAACTGGCCCGTACTAATTATATGAGAAAATAACTATCTCTATGCAGTCTCCAAAGGCCGGCTCAGATCTCACTATAATATGCGATAAGCTATGGCTAAAGAGACCTCGAACAATGCGAGAGGGACAATATGTGGCCCTAAGTATTGGATGATTGAAAGCAAAATATATATATATATATATATTTTTTTTTTTCCTAAAAGTTTATAAACCAAGATCAAATAAGTAATATGCATTCATCATGACTAAAAACAAATACACGCCGGTGAAGAAAGGAAAGAAACTAAAACAATATATATATATCCTCTGAAGGGAGACACCCTCCCTTGATATTAATACTCGAACAACAACCAAAAGCTGATGATATTCAATTAAGTATTTGGTTGGGTGTAAAACAAGTAAAGAACCAATGGCCAAGAATAGCACCGTCCTAATACAGTAAGTGGACGGAACCCCATACATGTGGTGCACGGAGAGACCAAGTATATGAGAAAACACCCAGCATCAGTAGTTATCCCAAAATAGTGATACTATCGATGTATCATTTATGCAAATGATTATTAAATGTTGACATTTCATGTTAAAATCATCATACCTAATGCAGCCTAAACATGTCATTACATAGAGATTCACAAGAAAATTCTAAATTCACAATTTTAGACATTTGGTGCGCCATAATACCTCCTTAATGCAGTAGATTGCTATATATTGGCATTCACAATTGTGGCTTGCCTTTTAATGTGGCCTTGAAATGATATTGTATTAAGGTAAACATCAAAAGCACCATATACATTTTCTTCTCAACATCTGTTGTATCATCATGCCCTATTGTGTAACGCCAAGTCGAAACCCACCTCGAATTGTACGTTCTTCACTGTGACTGCCATACTTTGTTTTGCCAAAGAAAGTAACTTCCTTGTTTTAAATGAAATGATTGTTTCAATTGCCTAAGAAGTATTGCATTTTGGAGTCACAGTTTAACCAGTTCTGGACTGACTGCAAGCACATTCTCCACAACGCTTCGGTCCTCCGTAAATGGAATTCACGGTTGCCTCCTCTGGGGTGTGGGTCAATTTTTTAAATGCCAAAGAAAGTAACTTCCTTGTGTGCCCCTTGTGATTCACATAGGGATACATGTGTGGCAATTGGGTATCTGGCATCACCTTGTTTAATTGCCCTAATGTGTTCGGCAATCCTTTCCTTTAGGGCTCTTATCGTACTGCCCACAAATGTCTTACCACATTTGCATACAATCACATAGATAACATACTTGGAGGTGCAATTGATATTTGTTCTGATAGCAAACTCCCGATTGTTGGGGCTGGTGAAGGTTTTAACTTTGTGTTGTGCCCACTTACACACCCCACAGAACCCACACCTGTGGAAGCCTGTAGTGTGTGGGGTCAACCAGGAACCTTGACCTGATGTTTTGGGTAGGGAAGGACTCAATCTAGTGCGCAATGTTCTCCCTCGTCTGAAAGTGATCAATGGCCGAGCAGGTATATTCTGTGCTAATACATTATCAGCACATAATATGCCACAGTGTTTGGTCATGCTCTTCCTCAGTACTTGATTAAGTCCATTGAATTCTGTGATCATACGTACAGGTCTATCCCCCTCTGTCTTCTGGGGCTTGGTTTTGAGAGTATCTTCTCTTTTGACTTTACTTATTTTCTGCATACTTTGGTCAGAATAGATTTGCAGTTACCTCTTTTTTGGAATCTTTGCTCCATGTGCTTTATGCATTTTTTAAATTCATGATCATCACTGCAATTTCTTCTGGCCCTCGTGTATTCACCAAATGGCATAGAGCTGATCTGATGTGCAGGATGGCTGCTGCCTGCATAAAGAACCGCATTGCAGGAAGAGCCCTTCCTGTATAAAAGGCTGTTCAGTTTGTTATCTTTGACAAATAGTTCAATATCCAAGAAACTGATGTTGGTGTAACTGTATTCCATAGTGAAATGAATGCCATAATCATTTGTATTCAGGTAGTGACCGAATTGTTGTAGTTCCAACTCCGTGCCGGACCATATCAATAGGCAGTCGTCAATATACTGGCCCCAGTAGATTATTTCATTAATCCACAACGCACCATCCCTGCCCCAGATGCAATCTATTTCTTAGCAACCCATGAACAGATTGGCAAAGGAGGGTGAAAACTTAGATCCCATCGCTACCCATTTTCGTTTGCCTATACCATTTGTGATTAAACATAAAATAATTGTTCGCCAGTATGATTCTCATCATACCTATCAACATTTCATTATGTAACCACTGTGCTGTAGGTCTGTTATTAAGTAACCGTGTGATGGCTTTTAAACCCTTGACTGGTTGTATTCTGGTATATAAAAACACCACATCAAGAGTCACCAATATCAAATCTGGTTGCCACTGAAGGTCTGCAAGAATCCCTAAGATATGTTTAGAGTCCTGAATATAACTCGCCATTGTGAGTACTAGAGGGCCAAGAAAAAGATCCACATATTCAGACAATCTTTCTGTTGGACCATCTATACCTGCTACAATCGGCCTACCAGGAGGAAAGGGATGGTGCTTGTGCACTTTTGGTAAAGTGTTCAAAATAGGGTAGGTTGGTCAAAAAACCTTCAAATATGCCAGCTCATCATCATCCAGTAAACCCTGTGAATGCCAAGTGTGTAACTGCTTGTTGATAAGAGTGCAAATAGAGCCCATGGGATTGTGTGTGATTTCCTTATAACAAGTGGTGTCATTTAATTGCGTCATAATTTCCTGGTTATAGTCCGCCAAGTCCATCACCACCACATTCCCCCCCCTTTGTCTGCCTGTCTTATCACTATGGTGTGGTACTCACCCAGGTCTTTCAATGTTCGTGTCTCTGCAGCATTCAGGTTATGATGTAGAAATCTGTTTGTTCTCTTCCTTTTGAGATCATTGTCATCAAGGTCCTCTAGTACCCTCTTGTAAAAATGATCTATGGCATTCCCCCCTGGTGGAGTGGGCATCCATTTAGACTTGTTCCTCAAGCCACTGCACAAAGAGAGATCTGTGTCTATATCCAGTTCCTCTAAAAGCTGTGACATGGTGTAAGGAGATTCCTCAACCTCTGTGATGGACAAAAGTAGTTTGGTGGCATGAATATCCTGCATGGAAGGAACATCACAGAAGTACCCATATTGCTGTTGCAACTACTATACATATATATTTTTAGTTTCTTTCCTTTCTTCTCCAGCGTGTACTTCTTTCCAGTCATGATGAATACGTAGTACTTATTTGATCTTGGTTTATAAACTTTTAGAAAAAAAAATTCATAATAATTTTTATTTGCTCTCAACTATCCAATACTTGGGGCCACATATTTTCCCTCTTGCATTGTTTGCGGTCCCTTTATCCATAGCTTATCGCACATTATAGTGAGATCCGAGCCGGCCTTTGGAGACTGCATAGAGATAGTTATTTTCTCATATAATTAGTACGGGACACTTTTACAAGACACCAACCATGAATCGTTAGGTCAATATGAAGTAGGTGTCCAACTCTTTGAAGCCCGCATTACCCTAGCAATGGGCCAGTGTGTGGGGAGATCCGTTGTTTGCACACTTCCGGTTGGTCCCTATTTGCGCACAACCGGAAGTTCTGTTAGCGCTCCAGTGTTTAGAGAGCCTCCCCTACCTACTTCAGCCGAGTATGTATTTCCGGCTTTCCGATCGTTACAGCACTCGGGCTGCTGTGATCCACGCCGTGATGGGGTCCCGTGTGGCGCTCATGTAAGTGATTTTGTTAGCTTTTTTATACTTTTGTGGCCGTGGGCTGTCGGGACTCAGTGGATATCTTTCGGTCAGTGGGCAGCTTGAATTGTGACTGTACACTTGGTACTTTGACAGGTGGTGCGACAGGGAGGAGGGGACTTTTCCATATAGTGTGGAGCTGTACGGCTCCACAGACTTTCTGGCGTAGGGTCTTGACCTGTCTTAGAGAGGTGTTATCCTGCGACCTACCGCAAGACCCCGGTTTGGTCCTACTTCACAGTACAGAAGACATAGGTGGCATTGGTATAAGCAGCATTGACTTTTTCTTGCCCTTGCCATCAGCAAAGGAGATATTGCTCAACTATGGAGGGCACCTCTCTTCCGAAAACGGGAAAGTGGCAAGGAGAACAGGATAAATGTATGGGAGCTGCAATGGCTGTATTTCAGGCACGGGCTGTCCTTAAAAACATAGAAAAATTTGGTCACGATGGGCTGCATACAGGGGTATTGATCTTGCACCTCTTCCATCACAATCCCCGTAATGGTAATTCAATGGGCCTTCCACAGATTGCTGTATATAAAGTGTTCTCCTGTCCTTCTGGGTATATAAAGGTGTTGATATTTATATGCCAATGCGGGTGGGGTGGGGTAGTCTGCATACAGTTCTTAGTGTGTTCTTTTTTGTTATGTATACAAAGTGTTCTCACGGATAACTCCACATTTGATAATCCTTTAAATAACATGTTTGTTATGTGGATTTTTTGGGGGCCTCCACCCATGTGGTACTCTCAAAACTCAATAAAAAATGTTTAAAAATATAAAATAAACACAACGTAAATAAAACTGCTTTCTTATTATTTAATCATTATAAACATCTAAAAGCAGGTCTGCACTGATAAAGATTTTTTTTAAAGTGGGATTAAAAAGGATCAGCAGAGGAGATGTATCATGGCATCTGACCTAAAACCGAAGAGCAGGGAATGTTCCCAGAGACTGCATGAACACAGGATATAATCGGTAGTCTGATCCAATTTGTTCAAATTATGATATCTGATCACATTTAGCTATCCCTCCAAATCCCTAAGCCTCATAGATTCCAGAGAAATATGAAAGACTTTTGGTTTACACTGGCACTGGTTAAAGGGTCCATAGAAATTGTCACAAACTTAAATTGATTGTTTTCTAGATTATAGTATATGTGTTCAACATTTTCCAATCTGTATTCACAGGGTGCCAAAGATGAAAATTCATTTTTTTTGCCCCATAGTCAATCTATCTGCCATTCGAATAGTGGCAAGACATATCAACCTTATTTTGCCTTGGGAGATACTGCATTGGCTAATATTTCCTTAAATTCTGGAAGGGCTCCCAGTTCAGACAAAATCCAAGGGTATGTATTGAGGAAATATACAGCTATTTAGGTACCATATGTCAACCTACTATGTAATTCAGTTTGCCTTAGACAGTCCAGTTCCTAATACATGGTAAAAGCAGAAATAGTGCCCATTTTTAAAAAAGAGAATCTTCACAACCATGCCAACTATAGACCAGCAAGTTTGCTAGACACGCTGAAAAGGTATATGCCAGAGAGGCTCTGAACAAACTTAGGGCCTGGATTGAGGAAACAAGATTTTAACACCCTACCAAGCGGGATTCAGGTAAGTACATTATATCAGGAGTTCAGGCTTTTATGCAATGTATGTAAGTATGAAAAACTGAAGGGAGGCCATTTATAAGTTGCATCTGTTGACCATGGGGTAGCCTTTGCTCTAGTCTTGAGGGGCTTTTTGTCGGTGTCACTTAGGAAGCAAGGAGGCCCTGAAAATCGTATTACACAGATAATCAGATTGCACCAGGACAACTATGCTAAAGTCTGCTGAGGCCCTTGGGGTGAGTTCACTGGTCATATCCTGGTAAAAAGGGGAGTGACAGAGGGCTGCATGCTTTTCTCACTGTATGTCAATTACATTAAAGAAGTCCTCCAGGAGTGTAACCACGACTCCCAGTGCCTGCATTATTATTTGCAGATGATACCCTTTTGTTGTCACAGACCCGAAGGAATTGCAGAGGCTACTTGACAACTTTAATGCCTACTGTGGTACCAGTAAGGATTTCAGAGACTACCTGACAACTTTAAAGCCTACTGTGATACCAAGGGTTGAGAAAGACATGCCAATAAGACCAAGAACATGATAATTAGACCCCACAAGACTTTTAGAGGGAATTTAGGGTTGCAAAAGGAAAAGGTTAGTGTGAGTATCCAAATTTGATTTTAAGGGGTTTGACACTTGACTCCAATCTCTCTTGGTCACCAACATACATAAAAGTTCATAAGTTCTTGCTCACAGCTCTATGGCAATGCTTACAAAACAGCAAGTAATGATATTTAGAGCTATCTCTCTAGCCTTAGAAGTCTACGAGGACAATGTCCAAGCAGCTACATTATATGGAGCAGATTTGTGGGGGGTTGATAATGATGATAAGGTCACTTTGGGAGAGACTTTATTTTTTAAATCTTTATTATTTCTCCCCAGCTATACTCCTCTTCTCACATTGTACCAGGATGTGGACCTTAAGAGAATTGAACATCTAGTTGCCTTGAGACCTCTGCTTTTATGGGTGAGAATTTGGTCAACACAGAAACTTGCTCAGTGGGTGGGGGCTAAGGAAATTATTGGAGCTTGATAAGACCCTTAGCTTCCCTTGGTTTTGGTACATTCAGTCCTGGTTTATTAAATTAGGCCTGACAGCCTTTTGTAATGATCCGTTCACCGTTCTTTTCAAAAAGCATCTAAATCTAAGTTACAGGGAATATATGTGTGTCTATTTATATTACAAATCCAGGTTGGTTACACAATTTCTGCTCTTTAAACCCATTTCACATTTTGAAATCTTTTTAAATGATGTACAGCCCCAGTTTGCTAAAACACGTCAAATGAAATTTCAATATGACATTCTCCAAATTAAGTAATATGCATTGAGATGGGAAAATTATAATGGTAGTCTTGGTGATCACATTTGAATCTTTACATGCTAAAGACAATGTGGCACATACCTTATTGTTTGTCCGGCATATGCAAATTCCAGAACAAAATGGATTTGCCCCTTATACTGCAATTTGGGATTTGGGAGACTTCGAGATGCACTAAGGATCTTCAAAACAGACCCCTCCCCGAGTTTATAGCCTAAGCAGATATGTATTTGATGTTGGGATCATGTTACAAAGACATACGGTGCCCTGGACACCCCCCCCAACTTTTTTATGACTGATACTGGTGGTAACTGACTCTGACTGGCCCTGGGCTCCGCCTAAACAGACCCAGGGCCAGTGCTATGCTGAAAGAAACACTTAGAATACAGTAAAAACACCTACATACCCTAGGGTACCCCTGTGATTGGCATTACCTACTCTATAAGGCCCTAGTACATAATAGGGCAAGGGTGATAAAAACTACCTCTCAGTCCCTAGAATATAATTGGTCATGGCAGTTTTGAGGCCAGCAGTCTTTTCTGCACTTGCATGTTTGCACAGCTGAAGCCTGAGGCCAGTTTAAAAGTAGCTCAGTGTTGCAGGACTACTTGTAAAAAGTATATTGTGCCCAAACTCGGCTTTGGTGTTTGGGGGCACTTAAAAATGGATAACCTACAATGTTTGAGCACATTAGGGTCCCCCAGGGTCTCCCCTGGGTGTCCCAGTGAAAGGAGTCAGGTATTTATAAAGAGGACCCTTATAAAAATGAGTTTTATTTGTCCCGGAATAAGTTAGATTGCACATTTCACTCCCCACATTGTTATAAAGTGCAGCCCCAAATCGACTTTGTTGCTAGGAGCACTGTGAAGGGAGGATCTGCAATATTGTTACATTTTCAGAACACCTAAAGTCTTCCCAAGGTGTTCCACGGGGGAGTGTCCTGTAGATATAGGCAGAGTATTTATACAATATGCTTTTATAAGCCCTGGTGCAGGAAAAATGGCCCAAGTGATTTTTCCCATTGCAAATCCCCTACCACATAGGTTAACCTGGCACAAAGTTATGAACTAATAGATCCTGCTAAGAGAATGATAAAAGTAGCATTCAAAGTCTTCCCAGGATGTTATTATGGAATCCAACAATATGATATTGTTGATTTTCTCCTAAAATGTACAGACAAGAAGTTATAAGACTTTCTTGTCTGTAAGCTCAGATTCAGCCTTCCAGTGGTCTGTTCTGGTTGGTCATAGCTAAGTGGATTAGCCAGGCTCCTTTGAAGAGGTGATAAAGAGCCCCTGGGGTTAACCAGCTCTGTTGGAGTGCAGTGTTCTGTTACACAGGAAAGCCAGAGCAGGGGCAGGGGTTGTAAATAATGGACTTCAAGGAAAGGGGAAGACACCTGTGTCATTTACAACTCTTCTCTTTTGAACCTAGCCAGATGCTAGGCTCAAGGAAGGAATTAGCAGATGCAAGGGGGAGAGACTATGGAGATTAGCCAACCTACGGGTGTGTTTAGCCAGCTCTTCTATCCCTGCTGGAAAATCAGCAATGACGAATTTGGAAGAATTGGTGCACTCTGGGACAAAATAGTGCCACACTTTGCAGGATATGGTCATACCTTTGGGTGGTACCCTGCACCCCATTGGACAGGAGTAAACTTGTGCTTGACCCAGAGAACTTGGAATAATTATCTGAGAGGGGCAGAGACTCACAGATCGGCTGCTTGAAACTTAAGAGTAAATAGCAATAAAGGGTTTGGCTCATAAGCAGCAAGGCTGAGCACATCATAACCAAAAACCAAAACCAAGTGCCAATGCTGCTGCATTTTCTTGGATTTAATTACCCATGATGTAAACACTGACCATCAATACATCTATAAGCTCATTACTCGCTTTTTATCGTTTGAATTTTCATTGAATTTTTTTTTCAAAAAAACTTTTTCATTTTTAAACAATATGTACAATAAAATTTAACATACCCAACGTATACTGTACAAAAAATTCAAAAATTAAACTACAACATCACATCAGACTCACTATTTGAGACATACTACATTTATACTCATACAAAAAACATAGGTAAACCAAAAAACAATTAAAAACAACAAAGTATCTTTTCAGTAAACCACATTATGTACACTTTATACATTTATTGCAATTAGTAATTTTAGTGAAAATCTCCTATTGAGTCACAATACTTTGTGACAAAACATTTGGTTTATTCAGTGGCCTACGCGTTTCAAACCTCTTGGTTTAAGAGGTTCTCATCAGGAACAACCTCACTACAAAACAAAAATAAGAAAAACCAATCAGAAAATGCCCTTTTTTAAGATTGAAACCTTTGCTCTACCTGTCACCCACAACATCAGCAGCTTACCTCTAAGTGAGCTCAAAAAACGCCTCAAGATGGCACAAATTATAGATCGAGGATCCAAACAGACACATAAAAACATGAATGAAAAGAGGAGAGAGGCTGTCAGTCTTTTGTCAGTGTTTCTTTTATGGTATAGAAAAACAGTGGCTTGGATAACTCACGTGTATGTGAAGAGCAGTTAGCAAATGTTCTGGGTATAGATCTTGCACGGGTCGCTTACGGCAATCTAAAATGTCCAAATGGGGGCACTAGTCATAGAAGGTAACAAGTATGGGTCATTATCGAGCACATATTTACAGCATGTAAGCTCCAGCGCATACCTGATTTGTAGAAAGGCTTGTATGCTGTCCGATGATAAAGATTGAATCTAGAATGGAATGAGGCTTACAGCGGCATGAGAATGGGTCTGTTTCAATTCAAACGTGAAGGTATAGCAGCGGTATAGCGCTAGAACTCACCGATTTCAGACGGAGTCTCGTTTCTCAAACGCGAGCCCGCAGTGGCCAATCGTTAAGCCCGGTGTTGTCAGCGACGGGCGGCCTTGTATGTACGCGGCACTCTCGTAGCTTAGCGCAAGGGTTGCTGGGATATGTGGTTTTCCATGGTTATTCATAGATGATTCTGGCACGGTCAAATGTATACAAAACACACGGGACAGAGGAAGCTTGAAACTCCTTATAAACTGCAATGAATTGATGTTTGAAAATGAGCGAGTCCACAATGGTCATTTATAATGACTGCCAAAAATCCGTACAGGTGATCATATGTATGCACAGTCCTCGTGGTTTTGCCCAATGGCTGCTGGGGTATGTAGTTCCAGGAAGATATTTATGTTTTGGCGCAATTAATTCTTTTCTAAACATATAATTCTTACGGAGTCGGGAGCGCTGAGAGATGTAATGGCCATCAGAAAAGAAAATACTTAAAAATTTGCCTTCAGCCGAAACCGATCTGCCTGAGGCATCCAGGGATATGTGGAAGTCTGAGTATGTCTGTATTTTGTGATTGTTTAATATGAATTACCAAATACCTCCTATGTGAGAGCCTGATATAAATATATTGATCCTATTCCACTTTCCTCATTGATCTGACGCCAAGCCTGTGTGACTCACGACAGTTAATCAGGTGCTCACCTCATACTTGAACTTGTTTTAGGCGCAAGCGGAAATTTGTACGAAGCTATATGTGCTGTCCTTCCCTTAGCCAAGCCATCATGACAGTTTATACAATTCAGAAAGTTCATTCAAGCCTGAAACAGCCGTGTCAAATTTGACTATCAGCAAAGCCTCCCTTCTTGAAAGTTTAAGTTCTCTGTCACCGCCACACGGGTGCGCCTCACCATTCGCAATAACAGTCCATTGTAGATCTTTTTCTGAATGCGATTTCCTGGTCCAATGATTGACAAGGGGAGCTGTTTCAACTTTCTTCCTGATCCGCGACTTGTGTTGGCTATTCTTTGTCTTATTTCTTGACTTGTTTTTCCGATATATAACAACCCACAATGGCATGTTATTCCGTGTATCACAAATTTGGTTTTACAGTTTGAAAACGTCTCATGTTTCCAATGTATTCCTCTATGGCTAAAGACATCACCTACAACCATAGTTGCGCAACAAATGCACGTGCCACATTTGTGTAGGCCTTTAAGTGGTGTCATGCCCATTCGCTGTCGTAAGGTAGATTTTGGTTCCTTTTTCAAAACTGCTCTCACGATGTAATTCGAAATGCTACTTTCCTTTTTAAAGGCAAATAATGGATTTGATTTCAACTCTTCATCAAATTTTCTGAGGAGGTGCCAATTTTGGTTGATGACTTTTTTCAATTTGTTCGACTCAGGGCAAAAGGTGGTTACACAAACTTGTCGTGTCATAGTTGGTTTTCTTTTCCTTTCTAGAAGTGTCTCCCGGGGAGTCCACCAAGCCCGTTCGCAAACAACTGGATGACTTGAACTGCTATAAAAGAATTTCAACAGACCCAACGAAAGAACTTCAAGGGCAGCTGTTCGGTCTATTGAAAGAAGGATTTGAACAAGGATTTTTGGGACAAAGGAAATATGATTTTTTGCTAAATAGGCATCCACGGACACCAGTATTTTATATACTGCCTAAAGTTCACAAGAATTCTATTCAACCCCCGGACGACCAATTGTGTCAGGGTGCGATTCTCTCCTCGAACCGATCTCCAAATATGTCGACACTTCTTGAAAAAAGTCATCAACCAAAATTGGCACCGCCTCAGAAAATTTGATGAAGAGTCAAGAAATACGACAAAGAATAAGCCAACATAAGTCGCGGATCAGGAAGAAAGTTGAAACAGCTCCCCTTGTCAATCATTGGACCAGGAAATCGCATTCAGAAAAAGATCTACAATGGACTATTATTGCGAATGTTGAGGCGCACCCGCGTTGCGGTGACAGAGAACTTAAACTTTCAAGAAGGGAGGCTTTGCTGATAGTCAAATTTGACACGGCTGTGTCAGGCTTGAATGAACTTTCTGAATTGTATAAACTGTCATGATGGCTTGGCTAAGGGAAGCAAAGCACATATAGCTTCGTAAAAATTTCCGCTTGCGGCTAAAACAAGTTCAAGTATGAGGTGAGCCCATGATTAACTGTCGTGAGTCACACAGGCTTGGCGTCAGATCAATGAGTAAAACGGAATAGGATCAATCTATTTATATCAGGCTCTCACATAGGAAGCATTTGGTAATCCATAATAAACAATCACAAAATACAGACATACTCGGACTACCACATATCCCTGGAGGCCCCAGGCAGATCGGTTTCGGCTGAAGGCAAATTTTTAAGTATTTTCCTTTCTGATGGCCAATACATCTCTCAGCGCTCCCGACTCTGTAAGAATTATATGTTTAGAAAATAATTAATTGCGCCAAAGTATAAATATCTTCCTGGAACTACATACCCCAGCAGCCATTGGGCAAAACCACGAGGACTGTGCATACATATGATCGCCTGTCCGGATTTTTGCAGTCATCATAAATGACCATTGTGGACTTGCGCATTTTCAAACATCAGTTCATTGCAGTTTATAAGGAGTTTCAAGCTTCCTCTGTCCCGTGTGTTTTGTATACATTCGACCTTGTCAGAATCATCTATGAATAACCATGGAAAACCACGTATCCCAGCAACCCTTGCGTTAAGCAACGAGAGTGCAGCGTACATACAAGGCCGCCCGTCCCTGACAACACCGGGCTTAACGATTGGCCACTGCAGGCTCGCGTTTGAGAAACGAGACTCCGTCTGATATCGGTGAGTTCTAGCGCTATACCGCTGCTATACCTCCAAGTTTGAATTGAAATAGACCCATTCTCATTCCGCTGTACGCCTCATTCCATTCTAGATTCAATCTTTATCATCGGAAAGCATGCAAGCCTTTCTACAAATCAGGTAAGCGCTGGAGCTTACACGCTGTAAATGTGTGCTCGCTAAAGACCCATACTTGTTACCTTCTATGACTAGTGTCCCCATTTGGACATTTTAGATTGCCGTAAGGGACCCGTGCAAGACCCAGAGCATTTGCTAACTGCTCTTCACACACACGTGAGTTATCCAAGCCACTGTTTTTCTATACCATAAAAGAAAATCTGACAAAAGACTGACAGCCTCTCTCCTCTTTTCATTCATGTTTTTATGTGTCTGTTTAGATCCTCGATCTATAATTTGTGCCATCTTGAGGCGTTTTTTGAGCTCACTTAGAGGTAAGCTGCTGATGTTGTGGGTGACAGGTAGAGCAAAGGTTTCAATCTTAAAATAAGGGCATTTTCTGATTGGTCTTTCTTATTTTTGTTTTGTAGTGAGGTTGGTCCTGATGAGAACCTCTTAAACCAAGAGGTTTGAAACGCGTAGGCCACTGGCTAAACCAAACATTTTGTCACAAAGTATTGTGACTCAATAGGAGATTTTCACTAAAATTATTAATTGCATAAAATGTATAAAGTGTACATAATGTGGTTTACTGAAAAGATACATTGTTGTTTTTAATTGTTGTTTGGTTTACCTATGTTTTTTGTTTGAGTATGAATGTAGTATGTCTGAAATAGTGAGTCTGATGTGATGTTGTTGTTTAATTTTTGAATATTTTGTACAGTATTCGTTGGGTATGTTAAAGTTTATTGTACATATAGTTTAAAAATGAAAATGTTTTTTTGAAAAAAAATTAAATGAAAATTCAATTAAGAAAAAGCGAGTAATGAGCTTATAGATGTATTGACGGTCAGTGTTTACATCGTGGGTAATTAAATTCAAGAAAACGCAGCAGCATTGGCACTTGGTTTTGGTTTTTGAAACTTAAGAGAGCAAGAAGGGCCCTGCTGAAAAGTTTGATGTACAATCACTAAGCCTGCTCTCTGAAGATTTCGCCTTCTGCACCATCTGGAACTACTGCCCGGTGGACTACCTTGGTGTAAAAGGAGTATAGAGTGGACTCCCTGCAAGCTACAGGGTAACATAGCTCACCTGGAGCATCACCACAAATAATCTTCAACCTGGAGAATGGCCAGTGGATTTGTAAGAGTTTTGTGCAAGTAGATTGTGGGAACTGAAGTCCTCAACTCTCAAGATCCATCCTGGAGCTTCTAGACCCTTGGAACACGTTTGAGACACTTTGAAGATCTTCAGGAAGAAGTTCCAGGAGTTTGGAGTAGTTTGGAGCAACTTTAGGACAAAGCTTCATAAGTGGACTGCCTCAACCTGGCCAGCCAAGCCGCCTGCCTTCAACCACGAGCCACCCTGCTGTCCAGGGTCGTCCCACTGAAAAGCTCTGTAGGTCCGACTTCTAGAGTTTGGGCAAAATCTGAGGCCGGCCAACCCTCACCAAATCCAGCCTGGTGAAGAGGATCGAAGGATCCCGCAAGAAAAAGCTTGTTAAAAGTTTCTAAGTCAGAACGAAGAAAAGGTGACCGTGCGCAACTGCAAAAGCCAAGCTGCCTGCCTTCAACTGCGCATCAGCCTGGTTCCTTTGTTTGTCCCGCTGGAAATATCTGGATGTCAGACTTCCATAGGTTTGACCGGGAGCTCGTAGCAAGGCAATCAGGTGAACCCTCGCCGAATCTGGACTGGCTGAGAGCTGCGAAAGACCCCAGGAAGAAAAGCTCCAGGAACGTTTGTAAGTCAGAAGGTAAAAACTTTGACTAAGACATACCGCGAAGAGTAGCCACACAGGGCTACATCATGGTCGGCCTGAAACTTTGACTTTGATACGGTCTATCACGACCAGTTGTCCGATAAGGCGCTATAGGTTTCAATGTTTTATATTGTGCTAAATCTTTAAAAAATTATATCTGCGGTTATCTGTGGTTCCCTACAGTGGATTGTTGTCCTTCTGGTGTCATTTTAAAGATGAAAATATTCCCTATTTATGTAAATTGGTGCTGGAGTTTTATTGTGCACTGTGTCTTAATTATTCACTAAATTAGTGTTTTTACATGCTTTACATATCTGTCTTTGAAGTTAAGCCTGCCTGCTCGCAGCCAAGTTACCAAGGGCTAAGCATGGGAATAATTTTCTAAGAGCTATTCTGAGCCCTATATTTTGTTAGTGGCCTTATTTCCAGCAGCAGACATACATTTTGCCCCATCTAATAATCCACTTTCCACCAGATCCAATGGCAGAAGAGGGGTCAAAGAATGTAAGGCTTACTTTACTTTTTAATGCATTGTGAAGTAGTTGTAACTCCCTTACAAATAGTTTAATTTGGTGCATTGTACATGGGTAAATAGATGTTATTGTGAGCTCAACCTTGACAATGGTACATGCAGGTCCGCAAAAGATAATCATCATAGCCCTTAGCTTGATTTTAAGATGTCCAGCAATGATGATTAGTTGTGTTTTTACAATGGACATATGCACTTCACTGCTTGAACTGAGCATTTATGCACATGCACAGTTGGATCTCGAAGGAGTTTTAAATGAGATCTGGTGATTTGAAGCTCACTGTTTTAATACCACGTGTACTGCACATTTTGTACATTTTTAGCATGGTGGACTGAATGGAAACAGATGCTATAATTTATTAGCGATAACATACCCTGGTCTCAAGAGACATTTAACACTTGTGTACTAAATTATGTCATGAATCATTTGACAGCTTAAGTTTTAACAGTAGCATATCAGCCTAATAATTGAGGTTTCTGACTGGGTCAAACTTAACAGGTATTCACACCCAATTGATAATAGATAATACCTAGATTTTTGCTTTGTATTATGTGATTATATATTACATGTTTTTGTATTGTACTTATGTGAAGTTTTATGTTTTTAACCAAAGTAAATTTTATATTACTACTATTACGGTCTATTATACATAAACCAGACCAGATTAATTGCTAGCAAGATCTGTATTACATAAATATTTTTATGTTTTAGTCTTTGATCAGGCATTGGCTTTTACCTGTGAAAGCTGCGCAGTTGTTCAGGGCTCTATGTTTTGAATATTCTTGGCGCTCGACATCTGTAGTGAGGGGAACGGCCTAAAGGATCTTTGTACCGCCGTGAGGGGAACTGCTCGGGTATCTTCACCAACGCCAAACGCCGTGAGGGGAACTGCCTACAATCCCCATCAGCCCCTTCCCGGTACTTGGAAACACCATTACTACAGCGCCTCCAGCAGCCACAAAAGCGCTGCTGATCCCCTGCAGTGCTGGACGCGCTTCTTGGTGCTCAACATCTGCTGTGAGGGGAACGGCCTGAACGATCTTTGTACCGCCATGAGGGGAATGGCTCAGGTGTCTTCACCAACCTCAAATGCCAAACGCCATGAGGGGAACGGCCTACAATCCCCAGAAGCCCCTTGTTGCAGGGAAACACTGTCACTACAGCACCTCCAGCTGCCACAAAAGCTCTACTGATCTCCCGCAGCGCGGGACGTGCGTGGGCTGCGCCCGGGCGAAGCCCGAACTAAGGGTGGGCCTGTCCTTGCCCGTCATCGCCAGGAAGAGGCAGGGCAGGGTAATTTCTCTAACATCCAGGATTCTGCCTCATAATCTGAATTCGCCAGCAAGGTACTGTGAACGACTAACTTGACTATTCCACTATCTGTAATTGGTCGAAGACTGTGAACTTTGCCACTCATTGGCGACCCTAAATAACTTGCAACTTGCACCGCAAAGAACCCTGCTGCTCGTATATTTGGACTTTGTACTTTTGCACATTGCACAGTTTATTCTTTTAATAGTATTTTAACAGCATTCATACAGTTTTGTAAAACCTTAATTATTTAATAATGATTTGAGGATAACTGTAACCTAGTGATAGTATTTACAGTTTTCTATTTTGGACTTTGACATTATTATAACGAACAGCACATTGCACTTTATATTTTGTGGGGCTGAGCTAGTGTATAGTTTGTGTATTGGTTGACCCTTTTGTCGAGGATACTGAGTTGTAGTCCTACAGGTATAGTAGGTAATTAATCGATCACAACTATGGGGAAAAGGAAGCAGGCGGCAAGCCATACATGGAAAGCACCAAGCAAGCATAGGATCAACATGACTTCGTTGAACTATTTAAGAGGGGCTGTCGGAGATATTGAAAGACAGATTATCTCTGTGGAGGAAACATTAAATATTGATACAATAGATCCATTATTACTATCACAAACAACAATGGCTAGCACTAAGCCAAGGGATGTAGAGGTGGTGGAGAAAGATCTCCCTGTCAATATTTCCCTTGAGCAGCAGAAAAATGGGTGTATTCAGGAACTCTCCGATGACATTTCTCTTGGGGAATTAGAAAGTGATCAATAATCTCCTCCAAAAAAAGTATACTATCATTTTAGCCAATGTTCTCTTGCTTCCTTCAGCAGCAACGGAAACATGTCCCGCCCTAAAAAATTAAATTATAAATTGGTTGGGAAATAGGACAGGTTTAACCAACGTACCTACAGGGAATTCAAGATGGTGGGGAGAATTAACTGGGTAGGAAACAACAGTAAACTCTACGAAGGCGCTTGTATAGTCCTCTCATTAGGATCACCTGCCTTGGTAAGGGAAATTCTATTGAGAATACTCCAACCAAACCCAACGAATACTAGTATCTGAGTTCTGCCGCTGGGCTTCTTTTATCAGCCACCAAACCCAACTAAACCCAAAAATGATGGAACTTATAGGCAGTTTTGTGATGGTCCCGCTGTAATCTAGCAGTGCCAAATAGATTTGGGCCTCTAACTACATTAGAAGAAAATGACTGACAACCAACCAGTAGGTACCCGCCTGAGAATGAGAACGACCATATTGTTGAAAACCCAAGTGTATTAACCCCATTTTGCTTGCCCCAGGTTGAGCGAGCATACGAAGGGGAAAGTAACCTTAATAGTGACGATTCTTCCAAGGTAGTTTATATGGGAACAATTGACCAACTAGCAGGAGCATGCAGAATCCTTTCTTGGAATATAGCGGGCTTCAGGAATAAACTGAACAATCTGGTTTGGTTGAACTTAATTAGCAATTTTGATGTTTTGAGACATGGGTCATCGATAAAGTACACATCAATGGATTTAAAAAAATTCACACACCTGCTATCCAGTCACTGAGTGGAAGACCTAAGGGGGGGTTATGCGTGTATGTCTCAAATTTTCTAGGGGTACATAACATCGAGATGGTCAGTTCTGAAACTTATTACCAAATCGTCCTAATACATACAGATTCAAACTGTGCATTGCTTTTGATTAATTTTTATAACAATGTGGAAAAAGGTCAGTTGGGTGGTATACTAAAGAAACTTTAGTGAGGATATTAGTAATTTAAAACTAAAAGGTGACATTGAAAGTATTCCTATTTGGGGTGGGGATTTTAATGTCAGTTTGTGCCCATTCGCTAAAATAGGGAAATGTGGTTGAACTTTGGATGAGGATGATCATCCGATTCACTTTTTACATTCAGAAAAAGGAGAGCTGTTTAATGAGATCATGTATAAACACGACTTTGGTTTCTCAAATTGTTTATGCACGCCCAAAGTGGAGTTTGGCCACACATTTATAGGCAGAGATGCTAAATCAACCATAGATTTTATCATCATGCCAAATCGCCACACAAGCTATGTGAATGAGTACAATATCCATCAAAATGTCATGAGTGGTCATTTGGCAATCAGTGTAAAAATAGCTATCTCTAAAAATGTATCAAGGAAAACTTGTAATAAAGTAGAATGGGTGCAAAACATAGAATTGGGAAGACAAAATGGCTATGCAATCCGCTGGGCAAGCCGGGACCCTGCGTAGCTAAGCAAGGAAATAGTTACAAAGGCATTAGACCCAATCCTCATATGTTAAGTGACAGTCCAACACATGAAAATGTTTTAAAAGCCTTTAACTGTATTACCAAGACGGTTAAATGCACACTGCTAGCAGAATGTAAAGGTACACGCAATTCCAGGAAGGGATGGTTCGACAACAATTTTACAAAAAGTTATTCAAACCTAAAGAATGCTCTACATAGAGCGGCAAGAGATAAAGAGGAGATTAGGGCCTGTATAAAGTTGAATAATGAAGCTAGGAAAAGTAGGATTAATGAGCTAAAAGAAAAGGGCTGGAAGAACCTTAGTGATGCCTCCTCACGCAGGGATAGCTTGAAATGCTGGTCAGCAGTGAATGCCCCATTCCTCAATATTAAATTAGATGCACCATCAATTGAGGAGGCGATAGAGGAAAGAACTTGGGTTGACTTTTTTACAAGCGCATACTCCAAACAGAGGGCTACCGAGGAAGCAGTCCATAGCCAATATATAGGAAGGACCCACCAGAATTTCACACCAATTAATTTTCATATTTCACTCCAAGATGTTACTGCGGCAGTAAAGGCAAGCAAGAGTGGCAAGGCTGCTGGCCCTGATGGGATACCAATCGATCTCTTTAAGTCGAACCTGGAGATGTGGGGACCCATCTTAACAAGGGGATTACAAGCATGTTGTGTAAAGGGATTTATAAGCATATGGTCTGAATCAATTATAATCCCTATTTTCAAAAAGGGTGAGTGGGTAAACCCTGGCTGCTACCGACCAATATCTCTGTTGGGCTCCTTAATGAAGGTAGCGGGCAGGATTGTTTTAGATCGGTTACAAGCATGGGCTGAAGAAAAAAGTATTTTAAGTGTCGTACATTATGGTTTTAGATCCGGATTAGGAACTAACAAGCAGATTCTGAATCTTAGTATTTTATTTGGAAAATATACGCAGGCTAAAACAGGGAAATTTTATTTGGCATTCGTCGACCTCACAGCTGCTTTTTACTGTGTCATTCACAATAAGTTGTGGGGGTTTCGAGTGAATTCAAAGTCAACCCTGTTTTAATCCAGTTTTTAAGGCAGCTATATTCTGGTGCTACTGCAAAAGTCAGCTATGAACTTAAGGGACAGTGCACTGTACCATTCAAAGTGGAGAGGGGTGTAAGGCAAGGTTGCGTTTTGGTATCACTCCTGTTCTCATTATATACCAAAGCCTTGGAACAGGAGTTGGTGTAACACGCTAGGGATTCACCATCTGTAAATACTTGCCCGATAGCCTCTCTCCTTTATGCCGATGATGCAGTACTTATGGCTCGTACCCAGATCGGTTTACAGAGGGCTCTCTCCTTTTATACCAGTTTTATGAACGACCTTGGATTACAAATAAATGCAAAGAAAAGTTTCATTATGTCATTTGGGAGAGGGAAAAACAAGAATATAAGTTATTATGTGGGGGGAGCAGGGTGGAAACTATTAACTCTTTTTGTTATCTGGGTGTCCTTTTTAATCAAACTGGTTCCTGGGCACCAGCGATCAAGGCCAGGAGCCTATTCTTTAGGAAGTCCACTGCGGCCCTAATAAATTTTACAAAAAGATTATGGAAAGGGCTGCCAGAAATTCTGTTAAAAATGTATCAAGCCAAATGTGTGAGCATAGCAGTTTATGGGGCAGGCATTTGGGGCTTTCAAGAATGGATATCGATCCAATGTATTGAAAATGCCTTTTTAAGGTTTATTTTATCGGTCCCAGTCACTGCCCCAGTTTTTAATTGTCACAGCGAGTTAGGAGTACCATATATTTCTGACTTTATTAAGGTTCAACCTGCGCTGCTCCGGCATAGAATTTGGACTTCTGCTAGCACTGGCCTTAATAGGGAAATAATAATGGATGGAAAGAGATTTAGATAATGCCTGCAAAATCTTATGACTTAAATATGTAAAAAAATTTATGCAGGACTTCGGCCACCCAGAGTTTTTTTTCTTCACCCAAAAATGAGTTCTATCAACCGGAAGGATTTAAAAAAAAGTCTGTATGACCCATCTGGAAGAAAATAGGTTAACTCTTGATTTGAATAAACCTATGGTGGTCAAGCACCAAATATTCACTATAACATACGACATACAAACATATCTGATATGTATCTGGGGTGGATATGATAGATATCTACCAACAAGATTTAGTATTGGGACTTTCCATCGCTTGATTAGCCATCCAGTTACTAATTATTGGTCAAGGGAACTCTGCCGATGTCCCTGTGACAATATTTCCTTACAAACAACAATACATGTCATTTTATTTTGTAAATTCTATAGCAATGAAAGGCAAAGATGGTTAATACCCCTACTAAAACAGGGAGGATGGAGACAATGTCGCCCTGCCTTTTTGTATTTACAGATGTTGGGAAATTGCTACTGTATTGGTTCTATGGTGGGTTTTCTAAAGAGCGTGTTAAGGACTAGGAAATGTTTAAGCAACTAAATCGGAAGATATGAAACTTGTCAGTAGTAATCGGTGTGAGTTGGAACGTTTAAGAAACTATCGATTGTTTATATGTATTTTATGAATTTTTAGGAACTTGTATTTATTATATGTGTCTTGATGAGCTTTAGATGTAAAATGGGATGATACATTTTTTATAGGCCTGCTTTTATGATTTTAATGTTGAAAATCGAATAAAGCTTGTTTTGATTTGATTTTGATCCGAATATTCCAAGTTAAACCAAAAGTAAAATGAAGTAACCAAACTCTATGTTTAGACACAGGAGGTACATTAATCCATTTGTTTTGCAGTAACTTCTACAGAATTTTCAAATTGGGAGATCATAGGATTTGTGACACTTTTAATATTGCGGTTGTGAAATATAATACATCAGTGTCACAGTGTCCGGTTAGTCACAATGTAATTGATAACAAATTATAGATAACTATGATATTGAGGTATGTTGTTTACCTGACCCTACAATGATCCATATAGCTGGCTGTAGTTGGTCAAGGTCCCCCTCTGCAAGGATGTCCAACTCCTCCGGTATGAAGGTGAGGGCTCTATCTCCTCTACCTGCGTCCATAAGGGGTTCTAGCAGAAGCAACTGAGAAGCAATAGAGGGAAAGGTCTATAAAGGAGGGTGGTGAGAAGGCAAGTTACCTCATGGCTTCAAAAACATGCCCGTCAATGTGACAGATTTTCTGTCAATGGATGCATACATGGTGGATGGCGGATTCCGGAATCATTGGCTATTCTAACCAATGTGTGGCCCAGACCCGGAAACAGCATGTACAGGCTTCACTTACTAGTCAGTCATCCATCATGCATTGACCATGTTTGGTTCACTCTCAAACACCATCACTGTCAGTATAGGGTATGTCTGAAAATATGGAGGACTGGTAGTTCATTACAGCTATTGTGCAGCCATTATTTAAATCTCAGCATCCCCATTTATCCAAATTGTCTAGACTTGGGCAATCAGTTTCTGAATGTATTGATTTGATCCTCACACTTTTTTAGATCGAGAGTACATAGAATAAGTTGAAAAGCTCCTCTAAAGTGTGCAATAAAAGAAATTTAAACTGAAATCCAACACATATTGTGTATTAGGTGATGCAGTACACAGTCTAATAGAAACCTACAACCCTTGGAGTAAACAGCACTGTATTGCAATCTCAATTTTCCAACTTTATCAGATTGTTCAAACCATCCTACTCTTCCCAGTATCTCTGTCCTCTAATCTGCCAGTATGTGAGTACTTCAATACAGACTTTGTAGATTAAATGTGGACTACCAGAACCTTCAAGTGATAGGCCCCCAGCCCGGTTTTCGTTCATACATGTTTAGTATTTTATCATCAAAGAATAGTTTAAAAAAATAATGACTTCTTGATCCTCCACTGTAGCTGATTACAAACTATTTAGTCTCAACTTATTTCTTTGCTTTTATATTACAATTGTGGCACAAGTGCAGATTGGTTTTACTTTGTTTGGTGCTCCGGGGGCATATCGCAGCCTCTCAAGCACCGATCTAAATGAGATAGATCCTTCCTTCAAAGAATCTTCACACTTGTAGATCCATGCTTAGGGATCAGCACGGGACTCTGAAGTTAGTGGTGGCCACATAGCGATGAGAGGAACTGGAGTTCTGGGAAGACAAGCAGGAGTTTGCATCCAAAGTCTACCCTTATATCTACAGTTCTTGGTCTAACAGCAGTTCTTTATTCGTCTTCTTCTTTTGTCTGGATGTTGCTAAAACACTGAATTTAGGGGCGTTTACAAAGTAATGACAGGTAGTGGTCAATGGGCCCCTTACAAGGGGCTACAACCTCTATTATGCCTGCCTCCTGTGGGAGGGGAACATAGCCCTAGTACTGATTGGAGAAGTCCCACCATCTTCAAGATACAGGGCACTGAAAGATGTGCTTCACCTACCCTCCAGCACTTGAGTGGTGGATTTGGCAGAGAGGGGAATACCTTCTATTCTTTCTAAATTCCCCACCTATCTTCAAGCCAAAAGGCTAGACCTCTGTCTAGTGGTGACAGGGTGGCTAAGAACAGTTGGTGACCACACTAAGGGGTCCTCTGTGTGCAAATATTAGTAACTATGACACTGGAATCAGTGCAGGTTTATTAAGATGAGATATTTGGTACAAAACACCCCATCCCAGTGAAGCCACCATGGAGCTGGGGAACTCATAATGATGAGTGTCCAGCCCATGTACTCTCTATGACTTCTCTGTTTACTTACAATATCCAAGAGTCAAGATAAATATTGCTGGGGCATATCTGCTCATGCAGATATGTCCTCACAGGGTATATGGTGCACCCTGCTTTAGGACTATAAGGCCTGCTTTAGGAGCATCTTACCTATATCCCGTGCAGTATCTGTGGGCATAGCACACAGGGATGTGAGCCAGGTTGACTTTTCGGTATTGTCTGTACCAAGGCACGCAATCTGCAATGACAGTGTGCATGGCCTTGGTGAGGGGACCCTGAGGTGGCACAAATCATGCTGCTACCCTTGGGTTCCCTCTTCAGGGCCAATCCCCGAGGTAACAGCGGTATCATTTATTAGGGTCTTACAAGGGGTTCTGAAGTTGGTCCAATTCGGAAACAAAAGGTACACTTTGGGGAAAAAGCTTCTGGCACAGGAGACCTGGTTGGTAGGTACTCTGTGTATTTCTAGTTGAAGCTACAATAGAAACCAGGCAAAAAGCCCGAGGTTTTGGAACATGCACCTAGTTTCTCACATAAGCCTCCTAGCCCACAGGCCCAGGGACTCATCCAAACCTGGGAGAGCTTCCCTAGTGTTTCAGGTGAGGAAGAGTAGGGGAACTGTGTGGAGTGTTGCAGGGCCTACTCTGCCTTACATTCTTCAGTCAAGTTCAGTCCTTCCGGGAAGATAACCTACCTCAATAGTTTCAGTACCCAATTTAGAATACCCTTTTCCTATTTCTTTATTGTAAATTTACCCCATCTTTTTAGTTTGGGATCAGATGCACTTACCTCCGCTAATTCTTTCTTAGCTAGTGTAACACCCAACTTACCGAAGAGGTTACCCACAGCTTGAGTAACCCCATCGTGACCAACAGGGTCAAGGGGCCTACATTGCTATTTGACATGAGGTCAGACCGCCAAGGATGATGCAGCCATATAGGCTAACACCCAGCAGCCATCCGTGCACAGAACCAATTGACAGGTGAAGAAGCCAACTTACAGGCTTCTTAGGGTACTGGTTGCCTGTCTCCTAGTCTGGAGTAGGGTACTACCACCTCCTGTAGCAAGCACCCTTTTTCCATCTTCTTTTCTGTCTGCGGCCAACCCACCAACTCAATCTGAACTGCTGCCTGATTAGTCAGGATATTTTGTGAGGCAGGTAGGGGTTCACCAGTTCCAAATTCAGAGTTCTCCCCTACTGCGGTGAGTCTCCTTGGCTCACTGGGCCTGTGGCTAACAGCTGCCAACTTTTCCTAGGCTTCCTCTTCTTCTTTTTTTTGGGATCTTATCTGCACTATTTGCAGGGGCACCCCCCCTCAAACAAATCTTTGGAAGGGAACTGGCAATGGACCAGTACCACGGTTTGGCTCAGATCTGTCTCTGGGCGGTCGTTTCCTAAGAGACAGTCTGGGGGAGGTCTTTACTGACCACCACTCTTCTCAAGCTAAGGGACCCAGCTATTTCTAGGGGCACTACAGCTACAGGTCTACCAGTGACCTCCCCTGGGATGACCCTTACTTTCTTTGCCTCGCCTTGGATATTCTGGTTAGAGAGAACCAACCTGTCATGCACAACAGTATGGTTGGCACAGCTATCTCTCAGGGTAGTGACTGGGATTCCATTCAGCAGCAGTTGGTGGAAGTGCTTAATCCCCTTTGGAATCTTCCACTCACCTTTTGGGCCCACCTTCCAGTTAAAGGCTAGGGAGACCTCCTGATCTGAGGTATTACTCTTTAATGCTACAGTAGCAACCCCTAGGGATGTATTAGTGGGTTGATTTTTAGACAACAGGAAACCCTGACTCGGTGCCCTGTCTTTCTGCAGTTAATCATCCTATGCGGGCAATATTTTCATTTTGGTCAATTTTACTTATTTACAAATATTTTTTTCATTTCAATATGTCCAAAAACAAAACACTGTTATCAAAACATTTTACACCATCAATACAAAAACATATTACAGACAATAAAAGTGAAAAACATTCATGTAGACACCATATACAAAAGAGGGGAGGGGGAAAGATGCCTCCAAATATTTCATTTATGGGGCACCAGTCCTAATACCATATATACAAACAAGCGGCCGATCACTGGTTTATACAGGCCTGCTTATTAACTGCGCTGGAAACTATTTTTTATAAGGGTCTGGTTGTAGGGAGGGTTTTATCCTAAACTACATTCCTGTACCACCCATTACAATTCATGTTCCAGCACAGAGTCTTCCCCCCTCCCCTCTTTTGTATATGGTGTCTGTTGGACCTGAGGTTACCAGTCCACCTGGGGTAGCCTGGCTCAAGCGGTAAGGCCTATCTCTAAGGCAACTGTGCTATGCTTGCGTCACACTCACTACAGTAGTTCAGCGCCCATCCAATAAAAATGACACCACACCTTGTTAGAAAAGTAGAAAAGCTTTATCTTCTCTTCAAATTATCTTTTGGTTACCTCAAAATTCTGTTACATTTGCATTTTAGATATCACCGTCATTTTACATACTTTTATACATTCATGAGGATTATATACATTCTAAATTCATAAGCAGATCTTCCCTAATCATTTCCGTTTTTAGTCTAGAACAGGGAGATGTAAATCATACATTAC
The DNA here is from genome assembly GCF_964263255.1 of Lissotriton vulgaris. Lineage (NCBI taxonomy): Eukaryota > Metazoa > Chordata > Amphibia > Caudata > Salamandridae > Lissotriton > Lissotriton vulgaris. Next base: position 1,087,840,338 of record NC_141694.1, on the reverse strand, counting down.
CATAGAGGACACAATGAAATTACGAATGCAAGAGGTACAAGGTCCAAAAAAACGCTCTGCAGGAATTACACTACTGGTTATACGGTATGTTGCCTAGAATGCCAAAATGTAGGTCAGAAACGTTACTCCACACAAGTCATAAATACCTTCTACATACAACTCAGAAAGGCAGGCAATACTTTAGGGCAAACAGATTTCCCATTGATCATAAACCCTCCTACCTAAGACTGGCAAGACTCAGTTCCCCCAGCGTGGTTGTTCCGTCTCTGCTTCTAAACAGGCATGGCCATCTGGACCCTTTGAAAATTTGCCTCCCACTACCCACCCTGTCCCAAACCCACCACTGGGGAGTAGTCTTACTGACGATGATTGGTGGCAGGTGGTACACTCCCTCGTTACGTTCCTTTTTGTTCATGAAACTCTGCTTGTTAGACGCCAGCTGGCCTTACAGTCTCGATGTCCCCTAGACCAAGCAGTCAGACCACAGTTCTATTCCAGCAAGGCTCACGTTGCGCTCACACGTTCTCCCCTCTCTCCGCCTTGTGATTCCATGATTACTTCGGGAGTGGCGCCTCTACGGGAAAGTCATGACGTGGAGAGCACTCGACCGAGTCCCCGCGCATCCTGAGGGACTCTGACAGCTGAATTCACCAAAATCCGGCCAAGAAGGGGGGGGGGTTAATTCCTGCCTTCGCCCTCAGCCCGCTATACGAGGAAGTACTCTGTTCCGGTCTGGCCTTCTTGCAGCCCGCCCCTCACCTTACGGCGCCTCGCCTTCTGCTGACGTGCCGGGCGGAGCTTCACAGGCCCTTCGCTGCAGCCCGCCACTCATCTTACGGCGCCTCGCCTCCTGCTGACCTGCCGGGCGGAGCTTCACAGGCCCTTCGCTTCCTTAGTAACCAACGCGGAAGCCGCTCACCAGGACGCCCAGACTGCTGGCTCTTCTCAGCAAGGTTAGATAAGGGCGGTGAGTGCCGACCAGCGCGGGTTAGTGAGGCGCTACGCAAGATCCGTTTCTGGTGAACCTCCTGTTGTCTCTATTCAGTATTAGTTCAGAGAGTTAGCACAACAGGCAGTTTCACACCCTCTAGCTCCCGACTTATGGTCCTCCACTCTCCTGACCAAACCGGGTTTCCTTACAAGGGGTGCCTCACGAGTATCTCACTTGGAGTCAAAACCAAGAGCAGGGCTAGATCATCTGACAAAGGGGGCATCAGTGAAAGGGGGGACAGGCCTGAAGACAATCAATTCTCCCCTCTGCGCGCCAACCTCTCCTCTCAGAAGCCTTGACTCCTGTCTGTTCCTTCTCCTCACTGACTGGACGACCCCAAAATTGCCGCCCCATTCCACCTTTTATAGTCCGGGCCAAGAGAGTCCAGAAGGGTCCAGCAGGGTCTAGAACCCCTCATGCAACTCTATGGCCCCAGGTTCTGAGGTGATTTGAGCAGGCCACCATTTTGTGTCTCCCTACACTCCCTCCATTTTATAGGAGCACCAGCGCCACATTACTAATAAGTAATAATGAGGCGCCCTGAGACCTAGGGTCAACACCAGGAAAAAAAATGTAGGGGACATCCAGAAAAATACAGAGGCAAAAAGGGGATAAAATAAATAACAATTAGGAGGGACCACCCAAAGGGCTGACAGGTTTAACAGTGTCTACATGAATGTTTTTCACTTTTATCATCTGTAATATGTTTTTGTATTGATTGTGTGAAATGTTTTGATAACAGTGTTTTGTTTTTGGACATATTGAAATGAAAAAAATATTTGTAAATAAGTAAAAATGACCAAAATGAAAATTTTGCCCGCTTAGGGTGATTGGCTAGGTGTGGAGTTAAAATACTAAATGAACCTATCTGGCCATCTTTGTTGTTTAATAAATTAGAGTGGTCTAGGCCAGGTAGTAACCAGACCCAAGCCTTCTTTGGTTCCACTTGCTGCAGTTAAGGCATCAACATTTCTTGGGGTCTTAATTCTTACAGTGGTACCAACTTTTAGTTTGTGAAGTGTCTCAGGGCCCACCATCCTGGTCAGGTGTTAGGGGGCCTACAGAGGAATCCGTACTTTCATCTTTTTCAGAGTTTCCTCCGTCTCTTCTGGGGAATTTTTGAACCTCTTTGTTTTGGTCACCCCCACCATATCTAGTTTTGGACACTCTGGCTCTAAACCAATGATCATCCTTTTTCCCCAACTCTTGGTGAGAGACTGGCCCCAGGTCTGCTAGGTATTGATTTAACTTCTCTTGGCAACAATTACTTAAAATATATTCTTTTATTATCAAATGATAAAGTATTTCAAAGGCATGCACATTGTTACCAGCTAACCAACCTCCTAGTAATTTCACTGAGTAGTATACCATATTTACCCAGGTCTGGCTCTGGGTTTTTCGACCCTCCCTGAGCCTGATTCTATTCTCTTCAGTGATGAATCCAAAGGTCTTAATCAGGGTACCCGTAATAAGACCATAGGATTCAGCATCTTTCTCACTGAGTGTCAGGAGTCTATTCCTGCACCTTCCTGAGAACATGTCCTACAGGATAGCACTCCACAGCTTCTTAAACATAACAGCACAGGTGCACCACAACATTTAACATTTGATTCATATTTTCAATGAATCAAGAAGAATAAAGTTCTTCGGTTTAATTCCTTTATTTTCAAAAGATGAAGCACCGTACAGCTAACGCGTTTCATCCCAAACATGGGACTTCTTCTTTAGTGGGGAGTCTACCAATAATTACATCAGACAATCTTTTTTACTCTTCTCAGGGCTACAAACATCATTAGACACTTTAAGTCCTGTATAATATATGTTTAGGGGTTAAATCAGACCTAGGGATCTCGCTTACAGTTCAGTAATGAACACAAAACCATACTATGTACTTTACCTTAATATTCTTGCATGCGAAGACTGCTATTAACTAAACCGCGAAGGGGGGACTCACTAATGTTTTCATTCTCATATTCACAGATCGGATTTCAGACGTAGGCTATTATTGTCTTTGGATCTAAGGACGCCATAAAATACCTTTGAAGTACTAACTTACATTTGTCAGAGACGATAGAAACTCTTATCCTTAGTAAGTCCTATTTTTGCGTTTTATTCAATGTAGCTCCCTCTATTGTCGGATTTATGGTGGTCTCTTGATCATAAGTTTATCTTACTTTTAGATCCTATGGGACAACATTCTGTCCATATCTTGCGGTACAATTACGTCAGAACTTCATATATCATCTTCTTTTGAAATATCTTCGTAATAGCAGAAGGTAGATTTGTATTTTGTTTTCTTTCAATATTGTTCTTTCCTCTTTATATCCCTTTGTACCAGCTCCCCTGCATGGCATCTCTGATAATTTCTTACACTCTTTCATAATATCCTCTTTATTCTTTTTCCTTTTATATCATCGTTTCAAAATTTATTTTCTTTCTTTTTTAATGCTCGTAGTATCTTTAAACCCTATGCTCTCTCCTCCCCACTGGGGATGTCTTATGATTTATCAATTCTTTTTGCTTTCTCGAATCCTGATACTTTTAGAGACAGCATACAGGATGATAGATATGAGATAAACTATTGCTAGGTGCAACATGTATAAAATATGCTGTTCCATGTATATATAGTATTGTTCATGCTGTCTGTCTGCTTGTGCTTGTACATATAGGTTGAGTAAATTTAATTAGATTGACACAACAACAACTGACAAAAAAGTAAAAAAATGTATTTGCTGTTGTGGTTTTTAGATTTCTTATTAAGGTTTTTATGTGGTTTGCTTATTCCACGCACATATCCTTTATAGATATATGCTTTTAATTGTGACTGATATATGTTTGTATTTAACAGCCCTGAAGAAGTCCCATGTTTGGGACGAAACGCGTCAGCTGTACGGTGCTTCATCTTTTGAAAATAAAGGAATTAAATCGAAGAACTTTATTCTTCTTGATTCATTGAAAATATAAATCACCACCTTCCTCAGTCTCAGGCACATTTAAAAATCAGAGGTTATTATTCGGGGAATGGTTCTAAATCTTCTCAAGATCCTCCCTCAGACCCTGGTTTTGTTTAGTCAGCAGAGTTACCCTGGTAGTGTTCTTCTTCATATTCTTTTTATCAGGACAACCTCCTCCTTTAATGCTCTAGTCTGAGTGGCCACTTCATCAAGTTTCTGGGGCAAGGCAGAACATGGAGCTTTAATCCCCGACTGATTAGCTTTTGATACCTCAAACCTACTTTTGATCTCCTCTTTTAGACTGAGAAAGAACCTGCTAGTGATTCCTTTGTCTGTACCCCAGCTCCCTTAACCCCATCTGGCCCACTGACGTCCCCTGGATGTGGAGCCTTCTCCTGATGATTCTCCTGGCAGGGCTCAACTACCTGTCCAGACTAAGCATGGGCGGAAAATCCATTACGCTCGCGGATTTTGCGGATTTTCGGTAAATTCGCGATCAGCGAACGCTCGCTAATTTACCGAAAATCCCCAAATTCGCACGCAGCGGATTTTTTTTCTTGGTGATACAATTTTGCGGCATGCGGTGTAAGTTCGCAATTGCGAACTTGTGGGTGCGGCGGGCAGCAACAATCTCGCACTCGCGAAATGACAACATTTGCAATTCTGCACAAGAAATCCACTAGCAAGCAGCACAGACCTTCTGAAAATGATGATTTTTATCAGAATAACTCCTCAGGTTGACATTTGCCTGCCCTTTTTTGGATTTGAGGCCTTTTGACTTTCTTTGGATCACTTTTGGATTAGAAATAAACTTTCACAAGTACGTTTTTTTGGGGGCATTACATTTGCTGTTCTGCAGAAAAACGAGTTTTGCTAAACTGAAAGCACTCAGCAGCAGGTGCAAAAGTTCAAATTCATCATTAGTAACAATTCACTGTAGTGCTTCCTGACTGGGGCCCCTCCAGAGTTCAGTTGCTAGTTGCAACAATTGTATGACCCTGCTCTGACCCTCACAGCCGGATCATAGAATAGCTACAAGTAGGCCACAAAGGTCCTGGAAAAAAAATTGCACTGCAACAGAAAGCAAATTACAGATAAGGAAGCAGGTGCCAGACTGGAATTTTAAAACAGTGACACATTAATAAATCAACCCCAAAATAATTCATGTCAGTTGAAGCAGGGCAGGTGTGCTTGCTTTTTCCCCCCATAATCTACAGTGATGATGATGAACCAGAGGGTGGCATTGATGTACCAGAGGGTGGCATGGGTGAAACAGAGGGTGGCAGTGTTGAAACAGAGGGTGCTGTGAACCTGTGATGATGAACCAGACGTAGAAACAACATAGTCGCGACCGTTGCGTGCCGACAAGTAAGTTCGCAATCGCGAACTGGTACAAAATCCTCACGAACTGGCAGAAATCCTTGCGAACACTATAAAAACAAAAAAATCAGCAAATTCGCGAGAATTAGCGGATTTTGCGGATTGCGAGTTCGCAAATACGCAAATTCGCGAATGCCAGATTCGCTAAATTCGCCCATGCTTAGTCCAGACCTTGCTATTGAGGATACGACCTCAAACCTATTGCTGGTAGTTATTTGGGTAACATTCTCATCAGCTCCATTTTAATCTAGGCTGCTTTCTGTGTCAAGTATTAATTGAACCAGCTGCAGCGGCAGGAGCATCAAAGGCAAGGGATGCTTCCAAATTCTGTTTCTTCCTATCCGTGTCCTCCTCTAGGGCTCCCTGAGCACTCTGGAGGGCAGGTGAGGCCATAGCTTTGAAGAAAGAGTTAAGGGAGGGTGTTATCCTGAACTGGTGGGGCAGAATGTTCTTTACCCTGGCCCTAAAGATCTTGTTGGGCAACTTGACGGACTTCCTAGGTTTAGTGGCTGAAGCTCAGAGGCCCCCCCCATAAGTACACCGTTGGACCTTTACCGCAACTTCTGGGCCAATTGGAGACAAAAGCCAACTCAGGACTTATCCTGGCATCGGCTGAGGTGTGCATGCATAGTGTATACCCCAAGGTCTAACCAAAAACACTGATCTCTCTTATCTGTAGGAGTAGCCCCCCAAGCCTTCTTTACCTCCTCCCTGACCTCCCACCTCCTCTGCCTCTGCCTTTTGTCCCCGTAGTCAGATGACTGCTGTATAATTCTGTGGCCATTGGGGTGATTCATTGGCTTGTGGTGACGCTGCTACTGTGAGCCCCCACACGGGCCGTCCTACTGTGCTGGAGCTACCGTGCAGCGTCCTCCCAGTGTGATATCCCCAGCACTGGCCACCATGTCAGGAGACAAGGCTGCAGTCATGGCAAAAAACAGAAACATGGATATTGGCAGAATCAGGAAGCATACTGACAGTGGTAATCCTAGCAGGTGTGTGCTCTGCGATGCGGTGGGTGGATGCACTCATCATGGCACAAATTTCTTCCCACCCTAGGCGCTCACAGCCACTTAATGCATGGCTGCTACGTTGCCCTGATCCATAAACAAGGTCTCAAGGCACAACTAAAGTGCCTGGCAAAGTTACACAATATGTAGAACAATCAGATATTTAACTACTGTACCTTGGAGGACATAGATGCATTGATTGACTCCATTAAAAAGGGGGGCAGATCTTTGAATTTCTGAAGTTTATGGCGGGTCGGTGGTGGGGGAGGGGAGGAGGACACTTTACAGTTGAGCATCTAGATTTTGTCTATTTTTGCACCTCCAGGGACCCTCTTAGGCATTCATTTATGCCTATAAGTATTGGGGGTGTTCCTCAGGTTGGGGGTTGCAGAAGGGTGTGGGAAGGGGCACTGGGAGGGGAGCATCAGGGAAAAATGAAGTTAAAAAAATGTCTTCAACCTCACCAGTCATGGTCCTTTTTGGGTATAGGTCCCAGTTATACTACAGGAAGAGGAGGTGGTAATCTGCTTGAACTTATGGGGTTGGAAAGGAGATCAGTTTCTTAACTTGGAACGTAAAAGGCCTCAGGCACAAGGGGAAGCAGAGGCTGGTGCTGTAGAACCTTCAAGAGAGTTTAACCCACATTATGATTTTACAGGAGACCCGTCTAACTGCAATTGAGAGCAGAGCCCTCTTTTTCAGATTCAGGTGGTTAGAGAGTTATGTCATCTCAGACCATGCCGGATATTTACAAGCAAGTAGAAATTGTGTAGAGGAAGAGAGCTGGAGTGGCGGGTATATCCTCAAAAACAGATATCTACCAGGAGGGATTGCATCCATACACCTAGGCCCCGAGAAGTATGTTACATGACCTGGTGCCGGTTGAAATGGGGTGCCCTCTAAAGAGCAAGACAAAAGAGTATACATTTCACAGAAAAAAATAAAGCCATTATTAAAGGCTCAACTACCTCTTTGTAGATAGAGCCCTGGCTGATATGATAAAAGAGGTTAATCACCAGCTGGGACATTACTTTGACCACTCTGTTGTTACCATGTTTCTTCAATGTCCAGAAAGCAGGCAGAATTCAAGGTGAGTGGTAAATCGAGCTCTCCTCCTGGATGTTGGATTTGCATCAGCCTTGAAAATAGTCAGTGCTGATTTTTTTCTGGTTCAGCTTCACTGGCTACAATGTGGGATACCTTTCTACATTTTTTACATGGGGTTCTATGGAGTCACGCGCATTTAAAAAATATAGTAGAGGGAGCAGAATTGCCTGGACTGGAGCATGATTTGGGGCATTAGAGGCTGCCTTGCAGATGTTCACTGGATAGGGGGAAAGTATTGAAGGAGCTGGAAGAGGCACAGCTAAACTTTAAAATCAAGCTTGATATGAAGTGTAGGGAAAGGTGGCAGGGCAGGTGTATGAGTTATTTTGAGTATGGGTAGCAATTTTGGGAACTTCTGCCATGGAAGGCGAGAGCTCAGAGGTGCAGGAATACCATCAAAGAGCTGGTCATCAACTCCCAGAAAGACATTTGTAACAAGGTAGAGGAAGTGCAGGGGCACCTAGTCTCCCTCTTTTCGACACTTTACACAGAAGAGGTTTTTCTAGACTTGGAAAGGCTCTGGGAATGGTTGAGGGACAGGGACATCCCTGGGCTTGAGGCACTGGGCAAGGAGTGTTTTCGCCCAAAACCGGTCCCACAATGCTTGTTTCCAGTCCAGGGAAGACATGGCTTGGCAGTTCGGTCTGGACTGTTCCCATGAGGCACAGGGTCAAGACTGATTTGCATAATGCTGTGTCTGAACTGGGGTGCCAAAGTGAGCTAAAGAACGATGATGGATCCAACCCAGATCTGTGACTGGAGGTGAGTGTCTGAAAAGTTTCTGCGCTCCATCCATCATCTCCTTGTGTTGTGCCTGGAGGTTCAGATTACCTATGAGAAAATATTGTAGCACTTGTGAAGCATGGGATGGCACTAAGTCCAGATGCTATTCCATGGGAGCTCTACAAGCTCTTAAAAGAAGAGCTTTAACTAGAGTGGGAGAAATTGTTTAATTCTGTCAATCTCTGGAAAGCTCAGATTCCCAACTTGTGGAAGGAAGCCAAGCTAGTTTTGATTTTCAAGCCTGCAAAAGATTCTAGAATGGCTGAATCCTATTGGCCAATTTCATATTGAATGCCGATTAGAAGTTTTTTTTTCTAGCATATTGGCTGAAAGGCTGGCCAAACCAACCTCTCATTTAATCCATCCTGATCAGAAGGGCTTTGTTCCAAAGCTACAGATTCATGAGCTCACTTCACAAGTGATTGGATCTATTGATCCAGCCAGCACTTGTTTGATCCCCTTGGCAGTGGTCACAATTGATGCTGCCAAGTATTTTGATCAAGTATGTTGAGTCTACCTATGTGAGGTTCTGGCAGTACTTAGTTTCAGCCGTTGCTTCATTTTAACCCCGTAGAGGCTGTACGGGAACTCATCACCCGAATTCTGTTCAATGGATCATTGACTAGGAGTTTTGGAAATTGTAGAAGCATGAAACAGGGTTGCCCCGTCTCCTCTTTTCTTTGCAATTTACATTGACATTGAACCATTTGCCCAGTTACTGAGAAGGGACGAGTGGTAGTCCCCTTTCATTCCCGTATTACAGCAATAAGATTGTGCTTTATGCAGATGATTTTATAGTCTATACATTGGTCACTGTTCAGACTATCATGGGGTAGAACAGCTGGCAGAGGAGTTTGGAGTCTTATAGGGGTATCTAGGAAGTCACTCCAAGTCAGAGGTCATGTATTGGAGTGACACTATTTGGGTCAGGGAGGTTAAGGCTGAAATTAAATACTTTAAAAAAAAAAAAATTATGGAAGCTGAATTCAAATACTTGGGTGTTGTTATAGTTCATCCCCTGGTGACAGTCTAATTGCACAACATAGGGAGGGTGACATAGAATGTCGATGTGTTACTTGCCAGGTGGAGGAACTTGCCACTGACAATTTATGAGTGAGTGAATCTGATTCAAATGTTGATACTCGCCAAGCTGACGTACCTTTTTAATTACATCCCACTCACATTCCCAAGATCGGCCCAAAAATAACTTTCAGGGAGAAATAACACGTTTTATATAGACTTTGGGTGGGGCTAGGCTTGCTTTGAAAAAAATCAGGCAAAGGCTGTTGAAAGGTGGCCTAACACTACCGGACCTGAATTTATACTGTATGGTTTATCAATTAAAACATTGTTGGATGATTGTAGGAACCCTGGATAGATCAAATTGGGAGGTGATCTTAGCAGGGATGGCCAGGGAGTAGGGATCCACAGGTTGCTATGTAAGTTTGGTGCCCCAAGTTGTTTTTTAAACGTCTGATTGAAAGTTTTAAAGGAGGCTGCGTTGAGTCTATGGTTCAGAGTCAGGAAGACATTGGGCATCGGTTAATTCTCAGATTGTTTACCGATTTTGGACTCCCTGGGTACCACAGAGTGCCTCCTGGATGGGCTGAGTCTTCCCTTGCAGAAGACCAGGACAGCTACTTGGGAGGGAATTGTTTACAGAATAGGAGTTATTACTTTGGGTAGTGATAAAAGCCAGGACTGGGGGCTTCCTATCGAGTTTTAAATACTTGCAACTTTCCTTCTAATTTGCAAGTGCCAACTTGTAGATGAGGGGCACCTGGGGGATGAGTCTTTACTACAAGACGTGAGGAATATGAACAATAAGATTGTCATCTGGTGCTGGAAGCACCATGATGTTGAGGATATAAATATGGTGGCACTACAGCTGGCATGGGAGGAGATGATTCCTAGGCCTGAGTTACAACTTATGTGCCATACAACTTTGAAGTTGTTGTACTCTATAGTTAAACCAGCTAATTTGAAGCAAAACAAGTATTACACCCTCAACAGAATATACTAGACTCCACAAAAGGTTGCATGATTTGTTCAAAAATCCGACTCCTCGATGTCGACGATGTGGCCATCTTGAAGCCAACAATGAACAATGTTTTTCACCTGCCCCACAATCAACAGGTATTGGGAGAGGGTGGGTAATGTCTTAGAAGAGATCTTGGGCGTCAGAATTAATCTGAGTTCCACATTGGTTTTGATTGGGTTTACATGGCATCATGCAGCCTGTTGAGTAGATCACAGAGGGCTTGTTGTTTTATCTTATACTTCTTGCTAGAAGGGAGATCTGTAAAATGTTGGACCTATCCAGCACCACTCTCTCCAATTGACTGGTTAAAAGTGGTGCATTGCACCTGTTAGCTAGATATTGAGAGCAATCCCACTGGAATGAGGAGGATGTGGACTTATTTCTCCAGGTGGAGAGGTATGTTGGTACTCATAAATCGAGTCGTCCCATAATTACACCTATGCACAGTTATTGAGATGGACATTTGGCCCAGGTTGGTGTAGTGGGGCTAACGCAAATGCAGCAGGCTGGTGGCCTAATTCTATTCTATGACAACCTAAGCTCCTGATCAAGGCTAAAGCAAATAAGGTGAGATCAACCAGAAAGCAGCTCAGCATAGAACCGATCTGCCACCATGAAGCCAGCATTTATACAGAGCAAACAAAGGAAAACACTTAATCTCACCATGCCTATAACGGTGTCCTATTCCCAGAGCTAATGGTTCTCCACCTCGAGACAGTTATAGTTAAAATAAGCCTAACTACTGTGAAAGGAGGTTTATGTGGGAAAAAGTGTGGAGCCAGAATAGTAGTGATAGTAAAAGGACTAACAAATACATTTTGAATATTACTCCCCTCCCATATGACTTAAATGAAACTCAAAGAAATCTCCCATTCACCACTGCTATCGGACTCGAGCCTTCTGGCCATTATATCATGGCAAATCCGAAAGAAGTTAGTAGGCTGTGCTCTGGAAGCAGGCAATGTGCAAACAATCTTTCCCTACACTATAACAATGTTCTTGCAGCCAATGTCAGTTCTCTACAGTTTGACGATATGACAGTAGTCATTCTCCTAAAAATTGGAGGCACAATTGAGGTGCCTTCCTGACCACAGAGCCCCTCTCTAGGTCTCATTCTAAATCTTAGAAAGACCTCAGTACACGTGCATGATCATCATGTGTGTTGAATTTAGGGTAACAACCACATCAGATTAATGAAGGTATCTCAAGGAAGAGACACTTTCTCTCCAGAGCTATGTAGTGGACCTTTATGTCTCTGCCCCAGTGCTCTTGCTTTCGCTTAAGAGTAAGATTCTGTGAAGAATGTTAGCCTCTCATTGATGGTGTGATTGTAATGCTTTAGTTCTGGGTCTATTTGACCACTAATTGAAACCAAATAAACTGTGATATCCCTTGATAAATAAGGATAAAAATCCCGACCAAATTACTCTTCTGGCATCCCTCTGCAACAACATGTCTATGGAGTACTCTGCTGTGCCTCGTTTGTGAAAGATTCGCCATCACAAAACTTAGGAGCCCTAGGCACAAAACTTCCAGCTGGATTTTCCTGCATATGATTTTAAGTTAACCCCATGTGGATTATACATGGCGAAAATCTGATATAGGCTGGGGAGACCTGTTAATACTTTATTGAAATGTCTGTGAAAAGAAATAATATATTCTTAAAGACTGTTTTTCTTATAGTTTGGTATCTGTAAAAAAAAGCACATCCGATAAAAGTTAGTGCAAAAAATATACACTCAATCAATAGGTCATATATTTTCTTTTTATATTGTTCAGTGTGTGCGAAAAGAAAAGCCCCCCCCCCCCCAGCTGGTAGGTCTCCTTGTGTGAAGCCTGGGCCCTTGGAGCATTGAGAAAATAAAATATCCCACTTCCCTGCTAGAGCTGGCCATCTAACACACGGCATTGACAAAGGAAAATGAGGCTGGTGGGACTAATCTCCTGGGGCCACTTGTGGGTCTCAGTTTATGTTATGTTATAAAGAACTTGTAGCACGCACAAATACTCTGGAGTGTCCAGGCGCAGAAGTGAGCTGAGGTGAAGCGAGCGGAACAATTAGCCAGACTGACTGAACAAATACGTCTTTAGATGTTTTTAAAAAAAAGAAAATCTTGCATGAGCTGCAGATCAGAGGGTAGCGCATTCCAGGCTGCTGCAGTTTTGACAGAGAGCTACTGGCACCCCGAACATGATCTGCGGCAACGTGGAGTAACCATCCGCCGTAGGAAAGCAGACCGCAGAGATCGATTGGGCACATAAAGAGTAATGTGCCTCCTAAGGTACACAGGACCATGGCCATGAAGGTCTCAGTGTGAAAGGATAAGGGCTTTAAACTGTACCCGCTGTGCCACCGGCAGCCAGTGCAAATCCCACATATGCTGCTGCACACTAGACCTCTTGGAGATGTTAAACAGGTGTCTAGCTGAGGCATTTTGTATGGTTTGCAGTTTTTTTAACAGAGCATTGGCATAATCGAGGCGGGAGAGAATCAAGGCACGGGCTACCGTCTCTTTGGCCTCTCTGGAGAGCAAAGGAAAGAACCTTCTCAGGACCAAGAGGGTGCTAAAGCAACCACCAGTAAGTTTCCTAACATGATCAGCAAACCGAAGGTCCTCACTAAACGACATCCCTAGGTTTTTTTGCCGGTCCTCCCTCAAAGTTAGTGCAAGGAAAATCTGGTGGCCACAGGGATTGTCGAAAGGACGGTGAAAACTGGCCATACAAGAGGACCTCTGACTTGTCCTCATTGCACTTCAAGTGGGCCTGTTCAAGCCAACGGAATACGGACGCTAGGCATGACTGGGCGATATTGGTGTCCAGATCCGAGCCCCTCCAGGTGAACAGCAGCTGGGTGTCGTCCGCATACGCTATGATTTTAGCCCCTAGCTCTTCTGCCAGTTAAACCAAAGGGGTCAAATGAATGTTAAAAAGCAGAGGGCTTAGTGTTGAGCCCTGAGGGACCCCTGTCGAGAGTTAACTGACCGAAGATGAAAAAGGAGCCATGCAAACCTGCTGTGTATGACCATTCAAAAAAGAGTTGACCCACTCCCATGCAAGGCCGCCAACCCCAATGGCAGATGGCTGGGCCAAAAGAAAGTGATAAGGCACCATATCAAAGGCGGCAGAGAGCTCAGGTAAGATCAAGGCCGCCCCCGTCCAGGCATTCCCTGATAGCCACTGACATCTCCACCAAAGCGGTCTCCGTGCTATAGGTTGCTCTAAACCCCGACTGAGCCGGGAGTAATGCACCTGAGGACTCAACAAAGGCCTTGAGCTGATGGAAAACCACCTTCTCACAAACCGTGGCCAAAGCTGGAAGAAGAGAAATAGGCCAATAATTAACTGGAACCTAAGGGTCCAGCGAGAGTTTCTTGAGAAGGGGTAGCAATTTAGCCTGTTTCCATCGCACGGGAACCGTGGTGGTCCGCAGGGAGAGATTGATGATCGCCGCTGCTTTAGGACAAACCACCTCGGCCACCCTGACTAACACCCGGGCCGGGCAAGGATCACTGGGAGAGCCTGACTAGAGCGATCTCAAGATGGCCAAGATATCGGATTCCACAGCCGGCGAAAATAGTGTAAGTCGAGGGGCCGAGAAGCTGGGAATAGGGGAAGATACCACAGGGGAAATCCCTAGTTTACTGGCATGTAAATCCAAGCTGTCCTGAATCCTGGATATCTTATTGACAAAAAAGGAGGACAGCTCCTCACACCATTGTTGGGAGGCAGGGAGAGACCTTTGCTCCGCACAAGGCGATAAAAAGCTCTTCACAATGGCAAAGATCTCCTTGCTGTTATTGCTAGCCAGTGCAATCTTCCCAGCGTAGTAGTCACTTTTGGCTTTCCAAATAACCAGATAGTGCTCCCTCTGAGTGGTGCGGAGGGTTGACTTGGCGGCGGGACAGTAATTCAGTCACCAGAAACGCTCCAGTTTTTTACAACCCAGTTTCAGAGCCTTGAGAGCATTTGAAAACCAAGGCTTCGAGAGTGAGTGTTGACTACAGCGGGCTGGCTGGGAGCAGGAGCTGACCCCCCGGCCAATCCAGCCATCAAAGCTGTCCTCCCCCTTCAAGATCGGGAGTAGGACCCGGGTGTGCCAAAAGCAGAGCCTCTGAAAAGGCTGGTAGATTAATCTTCCCTGAGTGTAGGTCAGATGGCAAAACAGGGCTATGAGGGGACCTTCCCATGGGCCAGGAGAACCTGATCAAATGATGATCAGACCAAGATATGGGTTCCGGATCCCCTACCTCTAAAGCAAAATTAGTATTATCTTGAGAGAAGATAAAACATGTACCATGAGTTTCGTCCCGATAATGGTGAAATCATGGTGATAAGAGGGTATTCTTCAAGAAGTTAGCACCGTACTTTAAATGAAGGGGATTGAAGACATTATCTCAGAGAGGATCTCAAAACCAGGGCACTTCAATGCTGTACACAGAGCTCCCTTAGTTCACCGTCTCATCCCAACGTATCGCAAAGAACATTTAAATATTTAGTTCCAAGAATAGGAAAAATCAACCTTAAAGGTCAGCCTTTGATGTAGGAATAAGAAAATGATCTTGCCTTATTACTTAGCTTTTGACTTAACCAGATGAGGTATTTGTCAGACTTAAACTCATTAGAAATCCAAAGCCTAGGGTATATTTTGTAGTATCAAAAGACCACAGCAGTCACTAGGTCAAGAGGTGCAGTGGCCGGACACCTGCTACCTGTCATATCTGGACCTCCTCGCCCAAAATGGTTGTTAAGGATTTGGAGGTCAACTTAGATGAGAAGATTTTTCTGAAATTCCAAATCAGCAAAGTTATTTCTATCTGCTTCTTTCATTTACGAATATACAGTATTCCATTTCTTCCTTTAGCAGGTCTATAAATTGCAGCCCAGGCCTTAATTCTATTTTAGTTTGATTATTGCAACAGCCTATATTTGGGAGCACCTAAGAAAGATGAGGAGATTTCAACCATTCACAAATTTCTGGCAGAACGTCTGATTTTTAACCTGAACAGACAAACTCTTATCACTCCTTATTGGTGGTCATTACACTGACTTCCAGTGGACAAACGAATAATTTTTAAGTCTCTATGCATGATCCACCAGGCAATGTATAGACTGCACCTAGTTACTTATAGACAGGGCTCGAGTCAGGGTACCACGCAGGTGGACAGCGTCCTCCCACTTATTTTTACCGGGGAGACACCGTCCCCCCTGCCAAACAGCTGGCCTTTGCTCTTTGGCCTCTCTGGGACGAGGAGCTCGTCACCTTTCGTGCCGGCACTTCCTGTTGTGACATCACTTCCGGTGACAGGGTCCCCCCACTTCTTTTTTTAGGACTTGTGCCCTGCTTACAGAAAACAATTTCATTGTATTGCCTATCACGGTCCTTTTGCTCTGAACTCAATTTACCTAATCCACTATTCTGACAAACCTGTTGCAGTGGTCGAGTCTAGTTAGCTGGTGGCAAAACTTTGAAACATTCTGACCCGCTTCCTGAAAGAGAATTCCTATCCTCTTCCCTTTAGTACATTTAAATACCTCGTTGTCTTTGTAGCGCTATAGAATTAAAGTACACTTTACTGATCTTTAGAATTAAGCCCCAGCGGCAGGGCGCCCTCTGGGATGACATACGCACGCTGTAAAAAGCAGTAGAAGTGGCAACGAGGGCCAGGAGAGTAAAGGGTCCACTGCACTCGAATTATGGCTGTCTCTTACTACCAAACAGGAGGGAGCGTGGCCTTTTTTTTCTTGCTTGCATTAGTTTCCATTGGAACCTTGCTCCACAGCAATGGAAGCAATTTAATCTTGATGTATGCACAACCTTGCTCTCAATCTTCTTCGTTCAGATCTTTCTCATAACACAGTTATTTACTTACACCCTTTCCTAGGCTTCCAGCCTCTTAAAGCAAAGCACCTTTGCAGGAAAATAAAATGGTAAACACATTAAATTCAGGCCCCGCTTGAGCCATTTGTCATGCTTCTTTTCAGAAACGCGTCTGCGTTATTGATGGAAAGCTGTTTAAATTCAGGTCCAGTAGCGCGCTGCTTGTGTTCAGTGGTTGTATGCTGAAAGAGTGTGGTACTTATTTCAACTAAATTGCTACACAGAGGCGATTGCTATGAATTCCAGGTAGTTTCTTTCATCGTTTTTCACCAGAGGCAGCGTGGGCTTTCTTCCCCACTCCCTCCCTCACTTGTACTCGCCAACGTAGAGCTTCACAAAGAGATTCTTCTTATCATGAATATTCATACTGAGATAAACACGTACACCTATAGGATCTAAAAGGTTTTCTTCCGGGTGGGGTGGGGAGGGTGGTGGTGATAAAAATATGCACTACTACAGTCTTGCATGTTGTGAACTACAGTGAGACGCATTTGATAAAGAACCTTTCTTGTTACACCAGTTGGTGGCTGTTTGTAATATTATGAGTTTCAGCAACTTGGAAGAAATGGTTTATTTTCTTGCTAAGAATGGCTACCAGTAAACACATGGCGATATTTTGTGTGCCAGTTTAGCAAGACGTATTCAAGTGCTATCAGGTTCATTACCAGTGAGAGAGCGCCATGACAGATTACAATTTGTAGGGGTGCATCATATGCATGAGTAGTCAGCACCCGCATATTTAGGGGATTCATTAACGTAATTAAAATGTAACATTAGGAAGAATTAGAGTGCTAGATAGAATGGTGTTCATTAATTGCTAACAATGTAGTGCCTTAAAGAAATCATGATGCTGTTTAACATAGAAATGTAATCACATGTGAAGTTCGCCTTAATAGAAATGTGCTTTTTGAATTAGAGATGTGTCTTTAAGTGATTGAATTAACACTGGCTAGGCAAATGTATTTTCGTATTAGAATGATGCTTTAAATGATGAAATTGTAATGCTCACATTATATTGTTAGTGCATTTAAATGTGCAGAGGCCTAGTATTTGGTGAAGTCGTAGAAGCCTAGCTGATTTTCTTACTTCGCAATAGTTGGAGAAAACGATTTCTTTTGGGAAAGGCTGCCTTCAGCGAATGTTGAATTGCAACTTCGAGTATGTGTGGAGCTGTTCTCATGCGCTTCTTTTTGCAGGTGCAAGGTCAAGAAGCTCGTTAGGTAGAAAAGCCCATTGTGTAGGGAGTTAGGATGGTAGGCACAAGTGCGGAGGAGCCGCCAAGGAATTCGGGAGTGCAACATTTAGCGGAGAAGGTGTCTGGGACCCAAGGACGTTTCAACGGACGTTGGTGGAGAGGTGCCATGCTGGAAAAATCCGAAGACCATCACCTGCCAGAGGGGCGTACCTGAAGGCGTGTCAACTTTATTTGGGATTTTGTATTAGGGACAGAGACAGAATAAGAGGTAGTAAGGAGCATCTTAGAACAAGCTCGAGAAAGTGAGTGTACTTCTTTGGAAGTCCTTAGTTATCAATAGGAAGGAAGAGGAATGGCTGTCCTATCGGTTCCCCGAAACAAGGTACAGTTTATCAAAAAGGAGATAGGACACTTGTAACCACTTTTTCCAAGAGATTTGAAAAAGCCCTCATAAACGCTGCGTATCTCGAGAAGCGGTATATTTTATTCTCCGCCCCACGCAAGCGTTATGGCAACAGTCATTGGGCTTATTCAGTCAGTGTCTTGCCAGCCTCACCCGAGGCGATCTCTGGTTTTTTGTGGCAGTATCCAGAGAAAAGCGAGTTACCCCACTGAAGCTGAGTGATAAGATAAAAAGTGTGCAGGTGAATATAGGCTTTATTCAGTTTACTTGACCACTTATTAAAATTTATTCGGTATGCTCTGGGGATAGTTAGGAATCCTTAGCATAGGTCAATTAGACAAAAAATAACTTCGACATGTTTCTGCTCTGTCGGCCCGAAGGTCTAAGAGCTTTCGTCAGGACAAATATACAAAAAAACACACACAGAGTGAGTAAAAATTGATGTCACACTTTTGACATAAAGGGACTCTATTAATTAATAGTCATACCCTTGAAGGTTTTCATATACCTTAAAAAGAAATCAACCGCATTTCAGCAGGAGTGAACTGAATAAAGCCTATATTCACCTGCACACTTTTTATCTTATCACTCAGCTTCAGTGGGGTAACTCGCTTTTCTCTGAATACTGCCACAAAAAACCAGAGATCGCCTCGGGTGAGGCTGGCAAGACACTGACTGAATAAGCCCAATGACTGTTGCCATAACGCTTGCGTGGGGCGGAGAATAAAATATACCGCTTCTCGAGATACGCAGCGTTTATGAGGGCTTTTTCAAACTTCTTTGGAAGTCACCACTGCTGACACCTTTTGTTAGGTTGGGAGATGTTAAGTAGGGATGTCACTTTAATGTTAGGGTAGGGACAGACTAATCTTATTTTCCTTTCTGTAAATGCATTCCAAATCTCAGGCGATAGCTATCCTTGCTAGCCGGATGGTTCTGGAATTAGTCTTAATATTGATCCTGAGTCGTCTGAGACTTTTCCGTAGGATTAAGTTTGTATTAGTCCCAGTCTATCTTCTGAACGTTTTATTGAGATGTCTGTATATCCAATTGTTCTTGGCTTTGTAATAAATCTTTAAACTTTTTTCGGTAGTTGGTGGTTCTTTGAGTTTAGTTCTTTGGGATGTTATTTAGTTATTGTTTTATGAATAGGTTTCTTCTTTACGCTCCATGACAGGTAAAAAGGTCCAGCCGACCTGCTCTGGGATTCAAGAAAATGGTAGGTAAAATTTAGATGTGAATCCCAGCTTCTCCAGTTGGTAGCTACAGTGGATGGTTTCCCTTCCGGAGCGAGGGAAATCCAGATCAGGTTAAGTGTTTCCCGAGGCCCTTAGAGATTTAGTGATGATGGTCCAGAAAATCGTTGGAGGAAGATGGAGTTCCATGGAAACTGACGGAGAGTGACGGTGCGGCGGACAGCAGCAGTGAGAGTGCGTATGAATAGGGTTATGCATTGTTAGATTGCGGTGTTATGTTGTGCTTTGTGTTGTAATGTCTTGCGGGGTTTTAAATGCCTGTTTTGTGAAAGGAGATCAGGCTGTGAGCGCGCACAGCCCGGGAAAATCTTAGGCTCAAGGAGTAGCTTAAGTGGTTCGGGTGTATCGAACACCCATAGTAATTGTCGACCATTGTTAAGGGAATCGTGAGGTACCATCGATTGCCCGTAGGACCGAGATAGGGGGAATGAATGTGTGAGTGCGTGAGTAACTGATGCTGGTCGTGAGTTGCTGTGTGCTTGTAACCTATCAGTTGAGGTGATTGTCCGGTCGTTTCGTGGACAGACAGTTGCCAGTTCGGCAACAATTATGTGACTGTGGACGTACAGTCAGGGAAGTGATTGCTTGGTCAGAAGTGGTCATTTCAATTGTATGATTGGGACGCGTGTGTGAGTGAGAGACAAATTGTGAAGGAGGGGGACTGCTGCGAAGCGGAGGCGAGTGACATCAGAAGGAGCCGCGCTGGGATAGGGCGGTTGGTGTGAAGCCGTGATGGGATTGGTGGATTGTCATCAGGAAGTAAAAGAGCGCTGTAAACAGAGAAACGTTGCGTTTTCACCATGAAATATTTTAAATGCTTGCGAGAGATCTTCAAAGGTGAAAAGAAGTTAGAACCTCGAGGGGGGAGGAGGCCCCGCCCGAGGATACTCCAGCTCACTACATGGCTATGAATGTTGGGTTGCATACCATATTGTGGCTTGAGAACTGGTGTAAGATGACTGATGGAAATGAGGAGTTGAACTTTCCCAGATACGGGACGTTTAGGTTGGAGATGTTGTATCAGTTGAAAGCGATAATGTCTTCCTTACAACCTTTGCCCAGACCGACACAGTTTGAAGCATTGAATGCGTGGATTAGGGCGGCGCATGAGAGAAACAGGGACAGGCGGCAGGAAAGAGTGAAAAGATCAGTCAGGGTGGTCCAAGATGTGAGATGGGATGCACTGGAAAAAAGATGGAGAGTGCAAACTATCGAAGGGGACAGATTGTACCTGCTGTTAGTTAATACAGGGGACGCGCAGAGTAGGAGTGCGGAGGATGATGATAGTGAGATAGAAAGGTTGTTGTTGGAGAGGCCACCTCCATATAATCTCAAGGTAGAGAACGGGTCAACCCCTGTAGTGGACAGACCAGCTCCTGTAATGGATAGGTCAGCCCCTTTAGTGGCCAGGCTTGTTCCAGTAACGGACAGGCCAGCCCCAGCGGAGATAGAAAGAGCACCTCAACCTCCCCCTAGGATGGAAGTAGTGGGAAGGTTCTCGGCAAGAGAGGCACAGAATGTAGAGGGTGTCAATTCTCAGAGGTTGCCGGAGGCTCTTACAGTACCTGTTTCCATTGGTCCCATAGTATCAGTATACAATCCAGAACAGACACGGAGTTTGGGTCCGCCACAGGTATACACAGAAGGGAGTGTCAGTCTGGAAAGGAGTAATGTGGTGGACGGATGGAGTCAGTTACCAAGGCCTGTAGAGTGGAGTACCCCATTGGCAGCATCGGTGGACTCGACGAGAGGACCGATGGATCTGAGACTGTCGTGGAAGTTCAGAGCAACAAGTCAATGGGGGATTGGGACCATGGGAGCTTGAAAAATGGGAGCGTTCCTCACAACACACCTGAAGAGAGTAGGCGTGGGGGACAGGGCAGTGATTGTGGGGGATCGAGTGGAACATCTAGTCAAGGTACACTGAGGGCTGCAATAAAGACAAGGAGGATTGATGTAATGCGGCTGAAATCAGAGGTGGATGAGATAGTGGAATAAAATTTGCCACTAGAGAGGATTGAACTTTACGAACCAGATGAACTGTTGTTCGTAGCAAAGGATGTGACTCGAAAAGCTAGGTCGACCCATGAGAAATTAACTGAATTGGCAAACAAATATGATGGGGATCTGCCGAGGATAAAAATGTTGCAGGGAAATCGCAGGTTGCAATATACTGATCTGGACTTAGAAGAGAAGAGTGTGATCGGATTAAAGACCCATATTAGAGAATTGATACTGGGGATACATACATGGAATAAGCTTGACAAATGGGAAGAAAGGTGGTCAAAGAAAAAGGGCGTTAGGCGGAGTACCGCTGAGACACCCCCTGCTGTGGGAGGATTAATGAATATGGAAGCGTACCCCTTGCGGGAGGTGGCTTATGGGGTCATGGGGGTTATGTGCATGTGCCCTGGAGTAGGGGAGATTTGGCTGCTTTTACAAATTCATTCCCAAAGTTGCAAGAGAGTCCGGTTGAGTGGTACAAACAGGTAGAGAGGTTTGTCAAGATCTCGAAAGTACTGTGGATTGACTTGAACACCTTGTTTGAAATTGTGGTTCCAGGGGATTTTTGGATAGCATGTAAAGTCAGTGTTGAATGGCCCACAGTGGAGCCAGAATGAGATGCTGCCACAAATGGACCTTCACCTACCGTAATGAAGAAGTACGAGCAGGCGATTACTTGGTTGAAATCTAAGGTGCCACCGCAGGATATAGACTGGGTGAAGATTGACCGAATGAGACAGGAACCAAAAGAGACAGTTCATGAGTACTATGAACGTTTATTGCAGATCTTTAAGCAGTACAGCGGGTTGGATGTGATGGACCCGAGGGACATGGGACAGTTTGTGTCAAAGTTCGTTTTGGGACTGAGACCCGACATCTGTCTTACGATCCAGCAACATTTAATTTGTTGGCAGAACAAGCCACTGGATGAGATCTTGAGGTATGCTAGGTACTGCAGTGATGAGATAGATTCAAAGACTAAAAAGCTTAAGGATAAGCTGATGTTGGTTCAGATGCAGCCAACTGACAAGGGAGGTCAGGCCCAGTCGGGAGGTGGGACCTTGGGGAGGAAACAGGGTGGTCAGAAGAAGGGAAATTATGACGATTCGAGGCCAAGGGTGGACTTAGTGACACTAAAGAAGACTACACAGTGCCATCAGTGTCATCAGATTGGACACTGGAGACGCGAGTGGCCCTTTAATCCAGAGAATATGGTACAGCAGGAAGAGGAAGAGGAGGTGCAGGCTCCTCAGGGGAAGGCAGTAGTGATAGCAAAGACCAAGACGGTCAAAGGGGGGACTTCAGCCCCTCGGGTTCAGGTTCCCCAGCCAGGAAGGTCTCGTCAGGGACTAAGGTTTACAAGCAGATGCCTCTTTTAACAGGAGGGGATGATTGTTATTTTGACCCGTTGGCATGACGGTGCCTGAGAGGGGAGGAGGACTGTACTCTTGGGGCAGTCCTGGAGGTAGACTAGAGGGGACCCTTTGTAGAAGCTGACGTTGATGGTTACCCCATCCACCTTTTTGGTTGACACTGGTGCTACACGGTCTACTGTAAGATCAGTAGTAGTCC
This sequence comes from Lissotriton vulgaris, assembly GCF_964263255.1. Taxonomy (NCBI): domain Eukaryota; kingdom Metazoa; phylum Chordata; class Amphibia; order Caudata; family Salamandridae; genus Lissotriton; species Lissotriton vulgaris. Next base: position 1,087,817,761 of record NC_141694.1, on the reverse strand, counting down.
CTAACCTACCCCTCTCGGGACAGACAATCCAAGTTGTAGGTGTTGCTAATAGGAGAATGACAAATCCTTTGACTGAGCCAATTCCTGTGAAGATAGGAACCTTCAGGGATAAACACCAATTTGTGGTGTGCGATTCAAGTCCTGTGTGTTTGCTAGGGAGGGACCTCCTGTGCAAGCTTAACTGTACCATCTATTGCACCCCTAAGGGAGTGGAATTGCAGACGAATGATGATGATTCTGCCTTTAAGGTCGCAAACACGCATGTGTGCATAGAAATGTATCCTGTTTTGACGGTGGAGGAGCTTCCACTTGACTTGAGAGATTCAGTCTCACAGGAGGTGTGGGACTTTACAGGAGAAGAAATTGGGTAAATTAAAGGAGTTGAGCCAGTTAAGATTCAGGTAAAACAGAATGTTGAGTTTCCAAGAACACCTCAGTACAATTTGACTCTGGAAACAATTGCAGGGATAAAGCCTGTGATTGAATCCATGATCAAGCAGGAAATTCTGAAGGAAGTCATGGGCAGTCCATGTAACTCCCTGATTATGGGTTTGCAGAAGCCTAGCGGGAAGTTCAGGATTGTACAGGACCTGCGGAGAGTGAACAACATAGTTGTTCCCTGTTGTCCAGTGAAAGAAGAAGAAACTTTATTGTATAGTTAATTAAAACCATTACAAAAATACAGATATGATAATATACTGAAAACACACTGATGTGAGAGTAATAGAATTTAAAATTGGTAGTAAAAAACAAATGTCTTTCTGGGGTAAAACAATGTCCATGGTCAGGATTTTGCCAATGGTCTTTGCTTTTTCTCAAAATGTTCGATAAATTTGATTGATCTGCAAATGAATTGGGGGTCTGTGGTACATAATGTTTGTATGATCGCAGACCTACAGGTACGTGTTCCAAACTGCTTGAACTTGGCTTTCAACCAATTCCGACGTTCCTGTATGAGAGCCGGGCAGATGCAAATCAGGTGGGTAAAGTCTTGCCTTGCTGCACCGCATAGCCCGCACCCAGTGTTTGATGGCTGCCTTCCTGACCACCTGTTTGAATAAAGGTACTTGGAGCTTGGTTTCCCAGAGTTCAACCAGATTTGTTGATTCCAATGAGATTTTGAGGTACTTGGCATAGTTTGAATTTGGACATTTGATGATGATTTCCCACATAGCACGATAGAGCATGATCTCTTGGTGCATCCAGACATTATACCAGAATGTTATGGTCTCATACTTCCTCAGTAGCACTTGAGATTTTAGGCCCAGTTCCAATCTTACCTGGGCCGGGGATTAAGTATGAGCGGAAAATCTGTTCCGCTCGCGGATTTTGCGAATTTTCGGTAAATTCGCGATCCGCGAACTCCCGCGAATTTACCGAGAATTCGCAAATCCGCGAGCGGCGGATTTTTCTGGGGGCAAAAGTTGAAGCCTGGCCTGTTGTAACTATTTTACGATGGCGCCGGCAAGCTGCCAGCGCCATCCTAAAATAGTTACTAAGTTAGCTTCAACAGGAAGCTCTAATAGATAAAATAAAGCAGGTGCTCGATTTTATCTATTAGAGCTTCCTGTTGAAGCTAATTTAGTAAGTATTTTAGGATGGCGCTGGCAGCTTGCCGGCGCCATCCTAAAATATTTACCATGCCCTTCCTGTGACTCATTCATCAGCCCAAAAACAATCATGAGCGTCGTCGAGGCAGGTGTGCCTTCTTCCCAACTCTACAGTGGAAAATCAGCTGTGATGCTGGATAGAGGCTTTTGCATCCTTGACTTTCACGAGCACAATACCCGTGCTGTTCTTGTGACCAGGGGTTTCTTTCTCTTCATCTGCTGAACTGATCTTTCTCTGACCTTTTATACACACTAGAAGCATGTGTGAACTCGCATGGTAGCCCTGCCCGTTTGGCCCCGCCCACACACTCGCGGTTTGCACCGTCTTCCCGCCATTCACCCACTATGATGGACAGCTCACTCAAGGGACCCCTGCGCCCTTCGGGGCGATTGCATAGTAACACACACATGGTCGCTCGAACTAGTTGATGCTCAAATTCAGTGACTCATTCATTAGCCCAAACACAATCGTGAGCGTCGTCGAGGCTGGACAGGTGTGCCTTCTTCCCAAATCTACCGTGGAAAATCAGCTGTGATGCTGGATAGGCTTTGCATCCTTGACTTTCATGAGCGCAATACCCGTGCTGTTCCTGTGACCAGGAGCTTCTTTCTCTTCATCTGCTGAACTGATCTTTCTCTGACCTTTTATTCACACAAGAGGCACATACTGGGCACATTGTGTTCGCACAGGTTTCTGCAAGTTCGCACGCGTTTTGTACAATTTCGCAATTTGCGAAATTGTACAAAACCCTCGCGAACTTGCAGAAACCCGTGATAACATAAAAAAATAAAGAAATCCGCAAATTCGCGGGAATTCGCGGATTTTGCGGATTGCGAGTTTGCAAATCCGCAAAATTCGCGAACGCGAGATTCGCAAAATTTGCCCATACTTACCGGGGATGCTTTACTTGGTAGCGCAAAGATGCGCTTGTAAATTCTCATTTGCACCTTATCAAAAAGTTGTGCACTCTTGCCATGGTGCAATATGTTAAGACGCTTATCCAGCAGTATCCCGAGATACTTGTAACTTCCCACCGCTTCAAGTTTGACATTGTCTATGGTAAATGTTTGTGGCGGTTTGTGGCGTCGGGTTATGACCATGGTTTTTGTTTTCGCGCAGTTTATTTCTATCATATTCTGTTTTGTGTAGCGGGTCAGCTCATGTAGTAGCCGATGCAGGTCTATTCGAGTCTGGCTTAACAGAACCACATCATCGGCATAAGATAGGTGAGTTACACAAAGCGTCCCCAGCCGAGGCAGGTGGGCATTGACCAAATCGAGCCTTGGTGTTAAATCGGCCATAAATAAATTGAAGAGGTGGGGAGCCAGCACACAACCTTGCTTCAACCCATCAAAGGTGTGTATCTTCATGGTTAGCCTTTGCCCATTGTTGATTTTTACCTACATCCAGGTGTTGCTATACAGGTCAATGATCGGCGTTAGGATTGACTCCGGCAGGCCCTGCTTTTTCAGTTTGGCCCATAGAAAATTCCTATTAACACGGTTGAATGCCGCTTTAAAGTCGACAAAGCAGGTATATAGTTCCCGATGGTTAAGTAGACTGCTTTCCCCAATCATGCACAGCGCCATTGCATTAGCCATTGTGCCAGTTCCGCGACGAAACCCTGTCTGGTTTAACGGGACCTTGCTATTCATATCAGACCACTGTACCAGATCGGCTAGCACCAGGGATGCATAGTATTTTGCCTCTGCATCAATCAGGGCAATTAAGCGGTAGTTTGATGGATTTTTGCGATCTCCGCCTTTATAGATGGGGTTGATGATAGCACCCCTCCAACTTTCAGGCACCCGACCAGAGTTGCTAATGGACTGGAATAGGAGATTAAATTTGCGTGCCCAGAATTCAGGATCCTCTTTATAGATCGCCTGCGGGATGCCATTTGGCCCCGGTGCACTCTCTTGCTTGCCTTTCTTTATTATAGAGCATATTTGTTGATCGTCAATTGACCAGATTGATTGGTCCAAGCCCTCCTTGCCATTAGATATGGCTCTGGGACTGGAAGAGGATTTGCTTTCCTTGACCCTAGTTCTTGTAGTTTCAGGTGTTGTTGTAATCATCGTGGCCTGGAGCTCCCATGGTTTTATCGCGAATGTATCCACTATGTGTTGGACCCAAAGGTTTTCCGGGACGCATGTCATGCTTGTGGGTTGTACTGCTTTGTTGATTGCATTAATTTGCATCCAGAATGCTCTGGAGTCTGCTTTTTTAATGTTATGCATCAATTTGGCCCAAAAGTCATTGTGTTTGTTCCTTTTTTCCATCCATACTAACTTTTTGTATTCTTTCCTAATCAACCGAACTTCTTGCCAGGTGCTTTGCTTTGTCCTTGATCCTTGTACCCGTCTTGTGAGCTTTTGAAGATGGGTCTTCATAACTAGAGTGGTTGTTGAAAATTTGGTTTTAGTCGTGGGACTGCTATGCCTCCTGGCCTTACAGCTCGATTTTGGCAATTTTTCTACGAAGTTAGCCCAGGTTTCTGAACAAAGGTCATTCTCTGCCATGACCGTTTGTAATAGTTTCTTGACATCCAACGCTATTTGAAATAGTGTTTTGCTTGTCCACGTAAGCCGCTTCAGGTTGAAGGTTGATAATTGACCTGGTATTTTTGGAGCCATTATATACCTAGGGGAGCTTAGTTTAATTTCAATGTGTTGAATGGAATGATCACTGTCTAGAGTGCCAATTATTTGAAATTTTTTGACCAGGCTCAATAGGGGCAATGTTATTAATGTGTAGTCCAGAGTTGAGTTTGTATTATGGCCTATGTATGTAGCAGCTGGCGGTTTGTCGCGCTTCGATCTTCCATTTAATACCCAAAGATCGAGTCGTTCCAGGTCCCAAACCAGTTGCTTACCCAGTTGGTCTGATCTCACGGGCGATATAATCTCCTGAGGTTCGACAGTCCACATTTCATTTGCCACTGAAATATTGTCCTCTTCCTCCGATTGATGCAAAAGATTGGAGTTAAAGTCGCCCGTAGCAATAATCTCCCAACTTGGGTGATCTAAACGGATGGAAGTTACAACATTTACTACACGTTGGAACAGTTATTTTTTTTGCTGTTTTTTCGGATGGGCGTATATATTGATTAGGACAATTGTCCTTGGCACGCGTTTGATTGTGCTCTCCAGCTTGATGATTTGCATATCCATTGCTGAAGCAGGCATTTGCGAGACATTGATATTTAATGAGGTGGAAACGTAAATAGATAGACCTCCCCTTGCGCAGCCGTAGCGCTGTCCAGTGGTACCGAATCCATTAGTGATACTGTTTCAGATTCCGTGTCAAGCTGAGTGGTTTACTGTGATTGACCTTTGTCAGGCTTTGTTCTCAATTCCATTGCATGAGGAAAGCCAATTTCTTTTTGCGTTTAAGCTGGAGAACCGTGTCTTAATGCGGTGTTGTATCCCTCAGGGGTACACCGAGAGTCCATCGATCTTTAATCACATATTGAAAAAGAATCTTGAGAGCCTAGTACTGCCGCAGAACTCTGTTCTCGTCCAGTACATAGACGATCTCCTTATCGCGTCAGAAACAGAGGATGCTTGCAGAATTGATACCATTGCCTTGTTGAATCATTTGGCAGAAAATGGACACAAGGTATCCCTTAACAAGTTGCAGTACTGTCTGTCTGAAGTACAGTATTTGGGTCACAGAATAGAGAAGGGCAAGAGGAAAGTGTCACCTGACCGGAATGAGGCAATCTTGAGCATGATGGTGCCTTCAACCCAGAAGGAGATTCGGATGTTCTTGGGGATGGTTGGCTACTGTCGCCAGTGGATTGTCAACTTCTCCCTGAAAGCGAATCCTTTGCAGAGACTGACTCATAAGGTGTTGAGTGATCCGGTACCATGGAACAACGACTGTATGAAGGCTTTCCTTGAGCTGAGAGGGGACTTGTGTTGTACTCCGGGGTTGGGAATGCCCAACTACAACAAGTCATTTTCACTGTTCTGCTGTGAATGAGAAGGATGTGCATTGGCAGTCTTAGTGCAGGATCACGGAGGTGTCCGTAGACCAGTTGCCTACTTTTCAGCTACTTTAGATCCAGTAGCTGCAGCGTTGCCCGGATGTCTCAAATCTGTTGCCGCAACAGGTGTCAGCATTGAGAGGTGTGAAAGCATTGTGATGGGCCATCCACTGACAGTGTATGTTCCCCATTCAGTGGAATTGTTGATGACTAGGACCAAGACACAGCATCTGACGAACAGCAGGCTCACACGCTACAAGCAGGTTATACTTGCTGCTGAGAATGTGACCCTTAGGAGGTGCTCTATTTTGAATCCTGCTACTCTGATGCCTTTGCCGACTACACTAGATGAAGATTGTGAGGACCATGATTGTTTAGATGTGACTGAATTGTGCACCAAACCAAGACCCGATATTGTTGATGAACCATTAACTGACCCTGATGAAATTTTCTTCGTTGATGGTTCATGCATAAGAGACAGTGCTGGTCAACTGAGAGCAGCCTTTGCTGAGTGTACCCTCACGGGGGTAGTTGAAGCTGCATGCCTGGAAGAAGTACACTCCGCTCAGGTGGCTGAGATAATTGCTCTGACACGTGCCGGTTTGGCAGCTGACAAGATTCGGATCACGATTTATACCGACAGCCAACATGGGTTTGGAGTGGTTCATGATTTTGGGCAGCTGTGGTCCCAGAGAGGTTACATGACATCATCCGGTTCCCCCATCAGGAATGGAAAATTTGTCAGACTGTTGTTGGAAGCACTGCAAGGTCCTACAGAAATTGCTGTTGTTAAATGTACTGCTCACAGTAAAGGAACAGATTTTGTGTCGCTGGGAAACAGCTATGCGGATGAGGTTGCACGTTTTTTGTGCTGAACAAGGCTACTCTTACACTGAACAGGTGGTAGAAGGAACACAAGAAAGAACCGAGCTGGGCATGATGCTTGAAGTGGCTGATACCTGGGATGAGCTTAAAAACATGCAAGAGCAGGTATCAGACCATGAAAAGAATGTTCGGGTGAATTCTTGATGTGTCATGGGAGATGTGGATATTTGGGTCTCAGCTGATGGGAGAGCTGTGTTGCCGAATGAATTGTTGAACCCAATGGCATGACAGATTCATGGTGCAGTGCATCTGGGAAGGGATGCAATGGTGAGAGTGTTCAGGCAGACGTGGTACAACCTGAAATTCTGAGCAACTGCAGAAGCGGTGTGTCAGAGATGTGTTACGTGTCAACAGATGAATGTTGGGAAAAGAACAGCAGTTACTATGAGTCACATTGGGAGGTCCGGGGGGCCTTTCAACAGAATGCAATTGGATTTCATTGAGATGCTGAGGTGTAACCGCTTTAGATATGTTCTGGTGGTTGTGTGTATGTTTTCCAGGTGGATTGAAGCAAACCCAATACGTAGGTACGATACACTCACTGTAGCTAAGTTACTGTTGAGGGAACTTGTGCCTAGGTTTGGGATTCCGACCTCTTTGGAATCATACCTAGGAACTCATTTTCATAGTGAGATCATGAAAATGCTTTGCCATGCACTGAACATTGATCAGAGACTTCATTGTAGCTATCACCCAGAGGCTTCTGGCATAGTGGAACAGATAAATGGAACTTTAAAGGCCCGAATGGCAAAGGTGTGCTCATCTACGGCCCTGAAATGGCCAGATGCCTTGCCATTGGTGTGAATGGGAGTATGCGCAGTACCCCAGACAGGAGAACAGGTCTTTCACCTCATGAAGTACTGATGGGAAGGGCTATGAGGTTACCGTCAGTACCCTCAACAGCCTTGCTGAGTATCACAGATGATCTGATCCTTGACTATTGCAAGGGACTTGCTGATGTCATCCGTTCTGTGTCTCTTCAGGTGCAGGCTGCTGTGGTCCCGGCTTCCAGTGATCTTTGCCACGACCTGAGTCAGGGAGACTGGGTACTGGTGCGGAAGCATGTGAGGAAGAGTTGTTTGGATGTTCGTTGGCAGGGACCCTACCAGATCATCCTTGTGACAAACACTGCTGTGAAGTGTGGAGGATTGGCGAATTGGGTTCACGCTTCCCACACCCGTCGAGTTCCAGCACCCTTGGAAGAAACAGCTCCTCTCGTAGATTAAAATCCAGCTGAAGTGGCGGGGCCACAAGAGGGGACAAGCCAAGCTGTGACGGTGTCCGACGAAGCTGGTTGCTCATCAGATCAAGCTGAGGAGAGTCACGAAAACAGCAACACTGAGTCAATCTCCGAAAGGGGAAGTTGCTGTGAAAGTGGTTCGGACTCAGAGCAAGCCGAGAGAAGCGGTGAGCAGGGTGAGCAAGAGGGAAGCCGAGGAGCGAGTGGTGTTGAGACGCAGTGGCCAGAAAGACAAAGGAGATTGAATTTGAGATTGGTTTCCGAAAGGGATCTTGCCCCTGTATCCGAAGAATCTGGGTCGGATGAAGGAGGACAAGGACACGAACAGAAAGGTCTGAGGAGATCAAGGAGAGTGAGAGTACCTTGCTGAATATACGCCACTCCAGAGTGGACCTACCCTGTGACTGATGCCAGGTGTACAAAGATCAGGGAGGGTGAGGGCAGTGGCAGTGGCAGTGACCAATACCAGTCCCAATATTAAATTGGATGTGCTGTTGATGGTGCCAGGACTGGAGATTAAAGGCGTACTGACCATCACCGTTCCAAATCCTCCATTTGTGAACAAGATACATGATTTAGTTCTGAATAGACTGATCTTTCCTACATTTGGCCCTGAAATACCATCTCATGAATCTATTATTCTTCGTATGGAGCTTTTGGAATATGTGTTGGATGCAGTCGGAACAAATTTGATCATGGACTACTGAAAGACTCCTTTGTAAATAGTTGTTGAAAGCTACTTAGGTCCGAGTAAAAGAAGAAGAAAGTTAGGGGCTTTCCACAGAGGACGAGAAGGGTTAGGGTTATTTGTTATTTGCTGAAAAATAAAAAGGAACTGAAACTTTCAAGGGGATTTCTGCTTCTGAGGCGGGGTTCGAGTGCTTCAAGCAATTGAAGACGTAAAAAGACTTTTGTGTTATTGCTGAACAGCGAACTGCAAGTAGATCTGAGATCATGGAGGCTGGAAACCTGACCCGTAGAGCTAGGTGCATTGTAGGCACACTTGTAGGAGGGTAGTACTCTTCATCATAGTAATAGTCCTAGTTTCATATTTAGTACCACATGAGCAGGCAGTGGAGGTTGAGGGAACCCCAACACCTACCACTCCTAGCCAGAAAGAGGTCAAAATAGGAGCCGAAAGGGCTTTGCTGATAGAAGACAGTCGTAGGTTACATGCAGGTCTGTCTAAAGGCAATTTTAAGCTTAATGCGTATGCGAAGTTACTGTATGAGTATATTGATGCGATGGATGCGAAAGATTGTTATGTGTATATGCAATTGACGGCTTCTGTAGATGAGGGTATTAGATACCATCACCTTCCATTGACTTATGGAATTTCATGTAGTTTGCTGCTTCACATATTTTATGGGCGAAATCATTTTGAGTATTTCTTTTCGAATTATGATGCTATGCTTCCTGAAGTTCCTGCTTATAAGCATTTGAATAAGTTTGATTATTACAAATCAGAAGATAGGCTTGGAACATATTTCATTCCAACACAAGAGTTAGACACATCATATGCTCACCGATATAATTTGACTTGCTTACTATCAGAGACAGAGAAGAAGTTCATAGAACAGGTAGAAGACAGGTACAGAAAACAAAAGCAGTTGAGAGATTCAGGACAGGGCAAGGTTGATTGGACGGATGAGGAGAAATTGCACAAAGCGAAGGGGAGTTATGGTCCGATAGCTCTGGATGAAGTGCAAAAAGGGAAGTTGTGCATTTATAGACCACAGACGTATTATGAGAATGTGAATGTGGGTCATACTATGTGTGAACATACTTTCACTTTGGAGTATTATGCTAAGGATTTCTTGCAGAGTGTGGTGCAGGTGATTCCTTCCAACTGTGTATTTTATCTGTGGGAGGAAGGCTTATGTAAGGTTGCCTGAGAAGTGGTATGGGACTTGCTATTTGGCAATTATTTTCTCAAAGAGATACCATACAGAAGACTTTGCTCTTCTAGAAGGAGGACAACATGCAAGAGTGAAATGAGGTGAAAGTGCAGGAGCAATTGTTGGAGATGTTTTTGGATCAATGATACCCACCTTGGGAGTGATTTTGTAGGGGTACATCCTTTACAACGCAACTTTTACAACGCACTACCATTACAACGCACTACCATTACAACGCAAGTGCTTTTACAATGCATGTCTTTACAACGCATGCCATTACAACACAGATGTCATTACAACACATGCCATTACAACGTAAGTATGTTTTTAGGTAAGTTTAAAAAAAAAAAAAATTCTTTAAAATATTTATTTGAAGATAATATTTAAGTAATAATTAAATTATGAGTAATGAGTAAATGCTAAAATATTTTTTAAAAATGAATACTCAAGTAATAATCACATGTTTTAAAAAATTAATACTCAAGTAATAATTAAATTATGAGTAATGAGTAAATGTAAAAATATTTATTTTAAGATAATACTCAAGTAATAATTAAATTATGAGTAAGGCTCCCGGTTTTCCGTTTAAACGGATTTTTACATATAAATACAGACGGAAAAATATTTTCCTTCCGTCTGTATTTATAAATAGAAGCGGAAAAATACAACTAAATCGGATTCCAAGAAATGTTCTGCAATCCCTGCTCCAGCCCTGAGCCCAGGGTTTGCTGACATGCCCCTCTTCCTGACTGTGGGGTATGCCTGCCCACATTAACACCTGCTGGGCCATTAATCTCTGGCAGGGGCCTAGTTAACACTTAAATGGTCTTTTAACGACCTTCGAAGTACTCGGGTGCGGCGATAAGCTCATCTTTGTGTGTGCTCTGGGAACTGTCTCAGCCCAGGCTGACACACAAAGGGGGCTGGGGGCCTGAACCCCTTTGAGCCAGTGGGGTCTGCTCTCTATGGGCGGAGGGACTACGCCCTTGCAATTTTCATCATTTTGTGGATGGTAATTGCTAATAGAAATTACCATCCACGTTGTTTTTACATTAATGGGTCTACACGTAGTAGGAAGTATTCTGGCAGCACTAAATACTTTTTCTGTCCTCCTGCACAATCTTCAACCCTCTTGTATGCGAGGGCAGGCAGCCAGGCTCATTTATCAGACACACGCTGCACTGGGCGCATAGGGCATCAGCCCTGTACTTTCTGAGCTGCGCATTTGATCCATAAATCACTAACTCCGCTCTTTCTCAAGACGTCACAGGCTGGGGTGGTGTCAGCAAACATCACTGACCCCACCCTGGCCTGTGACTACTTGGGAAAGGGTGGGGTTATAGTGCGATAATGGCATGTCCAGGGGAGCTCCCAGATGTCTAGAGTGCTCCTGTAGGCCTCGCATTGTGTTTCCCAAGTTAGAGAGTTGGGCAGGGAGGGGGGGGGACTTTGAAGATAAGAGCAGGCCAGGCAGCACCGAGAACAGGAGGCTGGCAAAGGGAGGGGCTGGGGTCCGTTCGCAGCGCAGGTACGACCATTTGCGTAGCGAAAGAAGGGATTTGGGGTGGCTATGTGGATTATACTGGGAAATGAGGGCTACATTAATGAAGCTTCTTCTTCTCAGCTTTATAACCATTACTTCAATAATGTGAAACATTGCCATAGTTAAAAGAATGCACTCGGTAAAATGTTGTTTACCGTTTATACAATTAATGATTGCATTCTGCCCCATTATTAACCCCAATGGCCTCTTTCAGAGCCAGTCCAGTCAAACATGTCTCTGGAGTCCAAGTTTTTCTATTGCAAAAGCTGCATCCTGACCTGCACATATATCTTTAGCCCTTTCCCCTCTGTTTTAAATTTGTTACACGGTACCTTCGGAGGCGTTCACTTAAAACGCTGAAAGGAAGTGTTTTTTCCCCCACAATATCATTTCAGATAATTATGCTTCATACAGGATTTTGTTTAAAATGCTCAATGTCTTATTTACGGTGCCACCAGTCGCTAGCGGAACTTTAAGGGGAAAGATTTGTCTGACACTCAAACTGGCACATTTCACAATGAAAACTTGGGTGAAAGTGTGATTTCAACATATTAAGGTGAGTGTATAATTCGTTGAGTGGCATTCCTTGGCTGGGACTTTTCTCCCATTTTTTTTTTCATTTCATTTCATAAATCTTTATTTCGGTAATTTTATCACCATAAAAGATATGCATAAATCATTTCAGAATTATTAAAAACAATAAAACGTTAAAAGATCAGAATCCATCCGGGTGCATAAAAATGTTCCTGTATACAGAGTTTCAGGTTTCATTCTACAGTCAGTCAATAATCAATGTCCAGCCTTAAGGTACTGACTTCTCAGGTACCACATTGCACCTAAATATTTAGCCACAGCAAAGACAATGTGATCAGTCAAATCTGATTTCAGTACTCTAAACGCGGCCAGGTACTCCGCAAACCCCAACCTCCTACATATGGGGATAATCCATTTCTTGCGGGAGGCATGATAAGCCGGACAGAAAAAGACTATGTGGAGCTCTGATTCATTGTCCACTCTGCATGCCGGGCATAAGCTAATTGCTGATTTACTCCACTTGCTAGTTAGAGCTCGGATGGGAAGAGTCCCATGCCTCCATTGTAAATATAGTTTCCTAAGAAGAACAGGATATATTTTGTCCAAGGCTGGTTCGAATCTGTAATTGTCCTTAATAGATAAAAATGACTCCGTGAATGTCCCCTGAATTTGCTGACGACAGAGTGCCGCTAGTTTGCTGTCGTAGTATGCCTTTGCCAAACTCTTTTTGGAAATTAGTGGGCATGCAGATAGAGGATCAGACCAGAGTGACGATAGGCCTAGACCCTCCAACTCAGTTCTAATAAATTTAAGCCATTTGATTTTCCCAGCATTAGGCATTGCTAAGACTTCCTGTAGACCCTGCCTATAGCTGCACAGTTCTGGAACTGCCCACAGCCTGCGCCAATAGACCAGGGGACGCAGTGCCAGTTCTTCGCTTAGAGGTCGCAGCCTCAGTGGAACAAGGGGCGTGCTAGGCGGAAGTTGTACCACCTGCCTGATGAACTTATTCTCCTCTTTCACCAGTTCTGGAGAAGCAACATGGCCCCATAGCTCGCAGCCCCCCTTGCCTGTCCCTTGTAAATCTGGAGTAGTGGGCCGACGGGTTTGACAGATGACCTATTGTTTCCCATGAGCCTCATAACCCCTCCCGAGTACTGGGCCAATTTAAAGTAGTGCTTTCTGTTGGTGTGTGCACCAGGTCATATTCTCATTTAACAAGAGCCCAAGATACTCAAAGGTACGCACCCTTTCAAGTCTGGTCTGGCCGATGGTAGGGGCGGTTCGTAGCCTTAGTGGGGCATTAAAGACCATAAATTTGGTCTTTAAGGTGTTAATTTCTAGGCCATGTTCCCCACAAAACTCCACAAAGCCATTTAGGACGCGCTGTATCCCCATTGGGGACTTTGAGAGCAACAGGGTGTTGTCGGCGAACATTATCGCTGGCACCCTGCTGCCTGCCAGCTTAGGGGCATCAGAGTTGGCAACCCCATTGAGGTGGGCGATTGCCCCGTTGACGTAGAGGCAGAACAGGGTTGGTGCAAGCACACAACCCTGTCTTACCCCCCTGTCAATGGAGAATCGGTTTGACAGCGCCCCCTCCTTGCCACACCTCACCTGGGCAAAGTTGGCAGAATGGAGACGGATGATCTTCTCCAGCAGGCCCCCGGGGACCCCCAGTTTGGCCAACACCTCCCAGAGTTTTCTGCGGGGGACCAGGTCAAAGGCCGCCCTCAGGTCCACGAGTACAGTGTAGAGGCTGCCACCCTCCAGCTGTACCGTTTTCCAGAAAATGAGGGCGAGCCGAAAGACCTGGTCTGTGGTGGAGATCTTCCTTCTAAATCCTGCCTGGAATGGACTCAGAATATCATGATCCGACATCCATTCCGACAAATGATCCAGGAGTAGCCTAGTGAAGAGTTTCTGGGAAACATCTATCAGGCTTATTGGCCTGTAGTTACTGGGAGCAGAGGCGAACCCTTCTTAAATATAGGGACTATCTCTGCACCCAGCCAAGTTGGGGGGATCAACATGCCGTTCAAAATTGCATTGAACAGCACCCTCAAATAAGGGGCCCAGATCTTAACTTCCTGCCTGTAAAGGTCACCTGGAAGCTTGTCCAGGCCTGCCGCCTTTTCAGCCGCAAGGCCCAAGATTGCCCTATTAAGTTCTCCCAGAGTGAACCCATCCATCTTGACTACGCTTTCTAGAGATTGAACCATTGGTGGATCAAGTGGGTTCCCTGGTTGACCCGAATCAGGCGCACTATACAAGGATTTAAAGTGGTCCTCCCACACAGTGGCAGCAATATTTGCATATACTGCCACTATGGGTTCGGCTGAACCATGCTTGACGATCTGCCAGAATTTGCGGGCATCATGAAATGCTAGGGCAGCCGTCATTTCCGACCAATTGTGCTGGTCCCATTCTGTTTTGGCATTACGGGTGATGAGCTTGTAGGCCAACCGCTTATCCCTGATCTTACTAGGAGTATCCCGGATTTAAAGGGACTCCAGGAGGTCAGCCTTTGCTCTTCTACAAGAAGCATTGAACCATGTGGCTCTTCTCCCCTTTCCCTTTTTCATCCTGGCCACCAGGTTCATTACTTCTGCTATATTAGTGCAGAGCTCGGAGTGGATATCCCCAAGCACTCTGAAGTTATCGGGAGTGGGTGATTGAAGGAAGAGATCCCTAACTTTTTCAAGGGCAGGGACCACTGCCTCGTATAGCCTCTGAGTGTTTTTTGGGTTCTGTACTAGTGTTGCCCATCTAATTCTGCGTCTGTTGCTGGTTGCAACTAGACCCTCCGGTAATGCAAAGTTTTTGTCTGTGTTTGCCGTTGGCATACCCTGGACAGCGATCCTCAATGACAGTACATTATGGTCACTGTCGGTCCTTCTAAGTATCGTAAAATCCCTCACTTTATTCCAATCCTTTGTCCGAACCAGGAGGTAATCTATCCGTGATTCATGCCCTGGTCTATTGAAGGTGGGCTGGGGTGGAATGTCTCCCTTGAACCGCCCATTGCAAGCCCTCAGTGAGTGGGATAGAGTGAAGGACATTATTTGAGTGGCTAGGGGTGACCAAGATTTTATCGGCGGGCCCGACAAGGTGGGTATCTCCCAAAGATCATCCTCTTCATTAATTACACCATCCATATGATCCGGGAGGGGCTCATACTGGATGTTAAAGTCCCCCCCAATTATAAGTGATGGGCAGAGGGTGACACAGTCAAGGAACACAGCCAACTCCTCTATTGTCCCTTTTTTAAATACCTATTGATTTATTGTGTGCGCACCTTTTTTAAAATCTAAACGGTCTGTAATTGGCACTACCTAATTTGTTCTGTGGTTGCAGGTGGTGGGCACTGGCACTCGTTTTTGGGAGGGGGGCTAATTATACAACACATTATGGCCTAGAGCTAAATAGAAAAATGTAGACAAGGGAGAAAGGAGGACACGAAATATAGGAAAACAGTGTCAAGGGGATAAAGCAGGAATAGAAAAGGAACCAATACAAGTGTGAGATATTGATACTGGAAGGGTAGAATGGTGGATAAAAGGGCAACCTCAGCATTTGGCAACACTTGAAGTGGGCTGTAAATGAAAACGTTGCCAACCTTCAGTTATGCTTTTTATAAATTAAGCACTGAACTTAATCAATGAATGAACTGAGTTCTGTGAACATATATGCGTGTGACAAATTAAATGCAGGTAACATAGATCAGATGGTTAACATTCCTGCTGCAGTAATCTGCGTGCAAGCTGCAGGTCAAAGGTTAACATACTAACTAGCTCAGCAGGATAGTGGGCCATCCCCAGGGATCCACTAAAACTCGAAGGTCGTAGCTTAGACTCCAAGCAGCATTGCTCAAGAGAATTAGTTAATCTGCTGCACATTTGTACATGCAGTTTGCAACAATGAGTAAACTGGAATAGCAATGTATGTAGTGTTGGGCAATATGGTAATTCATAGGCTTGAAAAGGCAATATCTGTAATTAGTGCAATAAATATGACCTGAATCTTTAGGACTAACCTAAAAGTATTTTTCACTCTCATCTCACATTAGGCAGCTCTGGCCTCTTTGTGCAGGTCACTAATGCATTGAGCAGTCCAGGCCTTTCTGACCAGCTCCCCTTGTCCTCACATGCCACTTAAATCTGCATGCACATGGAGGTAAAATATATATTTTTTACAAATGTTTTATAAGGGAGATCCCAAGAAATTTTTCCTGGTAACTGCACCTCTGGGGAGGCAAGTAGGAATTTTCTCAAATATTGTATGAGTGTTCCTGTAAAAACTACTGCTTTTAGGTCATTTTATTAAAGAAACTATGCTAAAAAAGACACATTTTTGTTCCATTTTATAGATATATTGTTTCTCTCTAGGCTAGGAAGAGACCCCTAGCACCACCCTGGGGAGAGATATGCTCAGTCACTGCACTCTCTCAATCAAATTCATGGTTTTGTCTTACGCCCACCATTTTGAAATTTCACGAGCCACCACTGGACTGTATTGTGTTTACTTAATTTGGCGCATATATACATATAGCTAAACCTATAACAACCGTGTGCACTGTCTATTTAAATAAATCTGGAAAAATACTAGCTACAACATCTTTTTTTGCTTGCGACAAAAGTAAATACAAATATATACAGATAAAATGACAAAAAAATAAATATGGATAAATACAGACGGAAATGTTAAAAAAAGTAAATACCATAAAACCGGGAGCCCTAATTATGAGTAAATCTTAAAATATTTATTTAAATTAGAACTCAAGTAATTATTAAAGTATGAGTAATTTGTAAATGTAAAAATATGTATTTTAAATAAGTACTCAAGTATTAAATAAATAATGAGTAATGAGTATATTTAAAAAAAATTAAAATAATAATATTTTTTAACAAATAATAATCAAGTATTAAATTAAAAATACAATTACATTTAATTTAAATTAGTAATATTTTTTCAAATTAATACTCATGTATTAAATTAAAAAAGTGTAATGTGTTAATTTTATTATATTTAAATTAGTAATATTTATAAAAAAAATAATACTCAAGTAATAAATAAATTATTAGTAATGAGATTATTTAAAAATATATAATCAAAATTAATTAACATGTAATTATTAAATTTTGAGTAATGAGTAAATTTAAAAATATTATTTTAAAATTCATTCTCAATTTATAATTTATTGTTTAATGATTTTTTAAGTAAAATTGTTTCAAAATTAATACTTTATTATAAATTAAATTTAGAGTAATGAGTAAATGTTTAAAAATTATATTTATAGAATGTAAGAATTGATAATAAATTACTCAATTTATTTAAAATTTTGATGGTAATTTTTAAAATAGTACTCTTTTATTATTTGTAAGTGATGGACTAAATGTAATCATGTACTAATTTAAAAATGTATTAAATAATTGGTCAAGATTATTACTTTTATTAAAGTTTTATAAAATATATGAATAAATAATATTTATTATTTTTAAATTTTTTTAAATATATTTTTAAAAAATCATATTTTAATGAAAATAAAATTATATTTTATACAGTAATGTTATGTTTAAAAAGAATAATATCTTTTAAAAATATTGATTAATATATTATAAGATATGTAAAATTCAAGGTATAATTTTCAAAAATATATAATTAAAGATTAGTGAAATATATCTTTAAAAATTAGTTTAAAAAATGTTATGGCTAAATTAAAACTTTGAAAAATATGTATAAATGTAAATAAACATTTCTATATTGTTGTGTATTTTATTAATTTTACTATTATATGTTTAAACATTAATGAATGAAATTTTCCCACGCTTTTCCATTGAATTCAATGTAGAGTTTTGTCCTTGATTTATTTCCATAGTTGAAGTTAAGAGTCCTGCGGAACTACTTTGCAAGCTGTAAAAAAGGTATTTGTGACAAGTTTTGGATGGAAATGGCATCAGTGTAGAGGAAAGTAGCATTTATCATAATTTTCTATGTTATTACATTTAATATAAAATCATATTTAAAATAATTACATTATTGAAAACAGTGACAATATATTTTTCGTTTACTTTTTTTATTTAAAAAATCATGTAAATATAAAATACAATTTATTCATTTTTTTATAATTTAAAAAAAATTATATTGCAAATAAACTTTATAAAATAAATTATATTTAATCATACATAAATATAATTAGTCCTTTTTTCATCTTTGTAGCTCCAGACGACGTTGACGCGTTAACATGTATTCAAGCGGCCATTTTGAAGAGCATTGAAGCTGGAAGCAGCAGGAAGCTGATCTGCGCTCAGGTAGGAAACACTTTAAACTTTATTTAAAACATAATAATGTAAATTAGGATATATATATTGTAAAGAAAGGATAAGGAGAGGTTTCAAATGTAAATGTAATGTATACAATGTTATTTCAGCCTGTCGCCGATCATGTTACTTTAGGATGCCTATGTCGGGTCGCTGTAAATAATTGGGAAATGTAAAAAATAGATGTTTTTTGTTGTAATTAAGTAATAGAAAATGTTACATTACAAAATTAGACTTTATATTGCTCATTAAAAGTTATAATTTGAAATGCATTGGAAATACAAATCAGAAAGTGCAGGAAATACATGTAAAGTGAAAAAGTAAAGATCGCGTTTTACATTTAGCTGGTTTGGTAGATTTTTGATTAATTTGTTGTGGTTGTTGTTATAAAGTTTACATGCTGGAATTGTGTATGGTATTGCGTTTGAAAATATAAAAGAGATTGCCATAAGGACAGATCAAAATTAGTGGAAAGTTGTTTCGCATAGTGGTAGGAGGTCATAGTAAAAATTAAAATCTCTAGAAAATAGTATTATTATAAAGATAGACTTACAATGTTTTAGGATATTGTGCATGTTGTTCTACTTTTTGGACGCATCTGGAAATTGAAAAACATTAATAGATGATTTAAAATGATTATGGGTTTCTATAACTTTGGATTGCTATCACAAAGCAAATGGACTTTAACTATGTTAAGTAGGATTTTGTGAAAAAATGTATTTCTTGGTTTTTGAATAACTTTTAGGAGGTATATTTACTTTGGATAAGTTTCGTGGTCTATGGATGACTTTCAGCATGTTTGTGAACTTTGTCAAA
This sequence comes from Lissotriton vulgaris, assembly GCF_964263255.1. Taxonomy (NCBI): domain Eukaryota; kingdom Metazoa; phylum Chordata; class Amphibia; order Caudata; family Salamandridae; genus Lissotriton; species Lissotriton vulgaris. The sequence goes on along the minus strand of NC_141694.1, from coordinate 1,087,798,923 downwards.
CCTTTGCTGAATGGTCTTTGATAGAAAATGCATTTTGTGGACTTTCCATTACTATCAGGATGGTTATGGACAAAAGAAACCGTTCAAGAAGGAATTGGAAAGAACATGGATTTTGTGGAATTTACACTACTATTAGCATGCATATGGATGAAAGAAATCTTTCATGATGGACTTGTGAAAAATATGAATTTCGTGGAGTTTGGATTGTTTTCACCATGTACATGGTTGTTGAAAACCTTTTCAAATGGTCTTGGAAATAACATGGATTTCCTAGCATTTGGATTGTTATTAGGATGTACATGGACCAAAGAAACATTTCAAGATGGATTTGGGGAAAAAAAGGATTTTGTGGAGTATGGATGATTTTCTGAAAGAATAATAAATTTGGAAACCAGACCACATGGTTTTCAATAGAACGTGGATTTCGTTGAATTTGGATTAGTTTCAGGAAGGAGTTATCAAAAATGTGTATTTCGTGCACTTTGGATTTAAAAAATGATGCATCGTGATCGTTCTTATTTATCAAGATTGACTTCGCAAAATTATGATTTTTTTGGTTTTTTGATTTTTGCTTTATTGGTTTGGGTACTTGGCTTTTGCCTCCTAATGGAATACTATTGGTGAAACCAGAGGAAGAAAAAAAAAAGAAAACAACTAAAGGTAAGCTGACCTGACTTTAATTTTTTTTTAAATAATTTAGAAAATTATAAATGCCAATTGAAGTGAAATTTTAATATAATTTGGGTAAAAGCAGGAAATTAAGGTGTAGATTAAAGTTAGAAATGTAGTATGTTAGCAACATTATCAAGGTAGTCTAAAGCCACCCACAACGAAAATTGTTGTAGAATAGCCAATAGTCTCTCAGACATTTCCTTAGATTTTTTGGAAATGCGTGGGTTTAGACTACCAGTTAATGTTTGAGACATTCTCATTTCTTGAAAACTTTGCTCCTTCTTCAAAGTTTCCAGAAATGAGTAGAAGTTAGGGTGTGGTTTGCCAATTGTATGGTTGAAGGAGTTATGCCATCCCTCTATGTCATTGTTTGTTTTGCCTTCTCCTTCTAAGCAGCATGTGTAGCAGTTCCACCACTCCACATGGAAACGTGGCTTCCTCCTGCGACCCGATCTGTTTAGATGTCCAATCCATGTGTCTTCAAAATAATTTAGTAAGGGTGCCAATTTATCTTCATTTTCATTAAAATAATCTGATTCTGTAATAGCTGTGTAGTACTAGTCTATACTTTCAGGAGGGACAAAACAAAGAGCGGTAAGTTATTTTAATTCAAACTGTAGTTTGCTATCAGTTGAGTACTCTGCAACCAGGGATGTTTTTTGTAGCTTACGCCAGAATGCCTGGAAAAAATTGAAAAAACATCCCTGACTTTGGGTATCCATGTACGTTTTAGTGATCACATTGATCATAGCCAATTCAAAATAAATAATTATCTTCTTAGGACTTTTATTGGATGTTTTGCTTTTAATCACTGATAAAAGTTCAGTGTAGGTTGCAGATTGCTTATCAGATTGCAAGCTATATACAAATGGAATTACATTATGGTTAATCTTTGCGTGAATAGTGTAAATTTGGGTGAAAGGATGGGGTGTACTTTTAAATGTCCCATCCATCATCCAAATTTCACTATTTTCTAACTTTACAAGGTTGCGGGTGTAATAAAGATAAGAATACGTTTATTAGGGTTTTGGTTGTCGTGCAGGAGGAAAGGTTCATTAGAAAAAGAAATAGTGAGTTCATTATTAATTTGAATGTCAGAAAAAGTATGAGGAGTTGAAGTTTGAGTACTACTTGCCTGCTTTTGTCTTTGTATAATTCTTCTCAAATTGGGAATAATAGGCATACTACTAGCAACATGACTAGGAACATGCTGTGCAACCTCTCCCAATATAGATCCAGTAGTGTCATTGGAGGTGCATGTAATTTCTTTCATTTCATTTAAGGTTTCCCTTACTTCAATCTCCATTGCAGAGGCAGAGTGGTTATGTTCTGTTGTTTTAATAATGATATCATCATGGGTAACCGCTCTGCCGCTGCAATGGGATGAGTAGTATTGCACACACACACCTCCAATGTCTACGTGGTTCACTTATCCTTTCTTTACAATATATATATCCTGAATGTTTTAATAAACGGTTTCCCTTTCTAGATTTAATGTATGTTGCTGTTTCCTGAGTTGATATTTTCTGTGAAAAAAAGAGATTTCTTTTAGTATGTGAATTTAATAAAGTTAATAAGTTACTACACTATTCTACACTTTCCTTACTATTGCAACTTCCTTGATTCAGAATAGTAAATCCTGCCCCTGCACTATCCCACACTTACCCTACTGCTGCACTTTTCTGGAGTTAGAATAGTAAATATAGCCTCTACAATATCTCACACTGACCCTACTGCTACACCTTCTTGGAGATAGAATAGTCAATCCAGCCCCTACACTATCCCACACTTTCTCTACTGCTGCACCTTCCTGCAGTTAGAATAGTAAATACAGCCCCTCTACTATCTCACACTTTTCCTACTGCTACACCTTCTTGGAGTTAGAATAGTCAATCCAGCCCCTACACTATCCCACACTTTCCTTACTGCTGCACCTTCCTGGAGTTAGAATAGTAAATACAGCCCCTCTACTATTTCACACTTACCCTACTGCTACACCTTCTTGGAGTTAGAATAGTCAATCCAGCCCCTACACTATCCTACACTTTCCCTACTGCTGCACCTTCCTGGACTTAGAATAGTAAATCTAGCCCCTACACTATCCCACACTTTCCCTACTGCAGCACCTTAAAGGAGTAATAATACTCAAGTATTGTCATTTGTTTTGTTTCATTGGTTGGAATTTTGTTTTGAATTACCTTCTGAGTCTGCAGTTTTTTCCTTGTACTGTTCTTAGATTGCCTGTGTTTTGACTTTGTTTTTGTTTTTTTAAGATTTCTTTGAGATTCTGCAAATAGAGAAAAGTATGATTATGTAATTATTTGTTAAAATGTATTTTAACCAAACAAAAATGTCAGCATTTCTGTGGAAAAGCTTTATTTTTCTTTACGGTACCCATACACTATCTCACACTTTCCCTACCGCTGCATCTTCCTGCAGTTAGTATAGTAAGTCCGGTCTCTACACTATCCTACACTTTCCCTACTGCTACAACTTCCTGGAGTTAGAATAGAAAATCCAGCCCCTACACTATCCCACACTTTCCCTACTGCTGCACCTTCCTGGAGTTAGAATAGTAAATCTACCCCCTATACTATCCCACACCTACCCTACTGCTATACCTTTCTGGAGTTAGAATAGTAAATCCAGCCTCTACTCTATCCCACACTTTCCCTACTGCTGCAACTTCCTGGAGTTACAATAGTAAATCCTGCCCCTACGCTATCCTACACTTTTTCTACTGTTGCATTCTTCCTGGAGTTACAATAGTAAATCCTGCCCCTACACTATCCCACACTTTCCCTACTGCAGCATCCTTCTGCTATAATTATTCTGAAGTATTGTCATTTGTTTTGTTTCAATGGTTGGATTTATGTTTTGAATTACCTTCTGAGTCTGGTGTTTTTTCCTTGTTCTATTCTCAGATTGCTTCGGTTTTGACTTTGTTTTGGTTTTTTGAAGTGTTCTTTGAGATTCTGCAAACAGAGAAAATTATGATTATGTCATTTTTTGTATAAATATATTTCAACGAAACAAAAATGTCTGCATTTCTGTGTAAAAGCTTTTTTTTGCTTTACTGTACCGATAAAATATCTCACACTTTACCTACTGCAGCACCTTCCTGGAGTTAGAATAGTAAATTCAGTCTCTACACTTTCCTACACTTTCCATACTGCTAAACCTTCCTGGAGTTAGAATAGTAAATCCAGCCTCTACACTATCCCACACTTTCCCTACTGCTGCACCTTCCTGGAGTTAGAATAGTAAATCTAGTCTCTATACTATCCCACACTTACCCTACTGTTGCACCTTCCTTGAGCTAGAATAGTAAATCAAGCCTCTACACTATCTTACACTTTTCCTACTGCTACACCTTCCTGGAATTAGAATAGTAAATCCAGCCCCTATACTATCCCACACTTTCCCTACTGCTGCACCTTCCTGGAGTTACAATAGTAAATCCGGCCCCTACACTATCTCACTCTTTCCCTACTTCTACACCTTCCTGGAGTTAGAATAGTAAATCCAGCCCCTATACTATCCCACACTTTCCCTACTGCTGCACCTTCCTGGAGTTAGAATAGTAAATCCAGCTCCTACACTATCCCACACGTTTTGTTTTTTTGTAGAGTTCTTTGTGATTCTGCAAACAGAGAAAAGTATGAAAAGTATGATTATGTCATTTTTTGTGTTAAAGTATTTTAAATAAAGAAAAATGTCTGCGTTTCTGTGTAAAAGCTTTTTTTTTCTTTTCTGTACCCATACACTATCCCATACTTTCCCTACTGCTGCACCTTCCTGGAGTTAGAATAGTAACTCTAGTCCCTATACTTTCCCACACTTACCCTACTGTTGCACCTTTCTGGAGTTAGAATAGTAAATCCAGCCCTTACACTATCCTACACTTTCCCTATTGCTGCACCTTCATGGAGTTAGAATAGTAAATCTAGTACCTATACTATCCCACACTTACTCTACTGTTGCACCTTTCTTGAGTTAGAATAGTAAATCCAGCTTCTACACTATCCTACACTTTTCCTACTGCTACACCTTCCTGGAGTTACAATAGTAAAATCTGCCCCTACACTATCCCACGCTTTCCCTACTGCAGGATATTTCTGGAGTAATTATTCTGAAGTATTTTAATTTGTTTTGTTTCATTGGTTGGAAATATGTTTTGAATTACCTTCTGAGTTTGGTGTTTTTTTCTTGTTCTGTTCTTAGATTGACTTTGTTTTTTGAGATTCTGCAAACAGAGAAAAGTATGATTATGTCTTTTTTGTTTAAATGTATTTAAAAAAACAATAATGTCTGTATTTCTGTGCAAAAGCTTTATTTTTCTTTACTGTTACAATATACTATCTCACACTTTCCCTATCACTGCTCCTTCCTGGAGTTAGAATACTACATCCAGCCTCTATGCTATGCTACACTTTCCCTACTGCTACACCTTCCAGGAGTTAGAATAGTAAATACTACCCCTACACTATCCCACACTTTCTTTACTGCTGCACCTTCCTGGAGTTAGAATAGTAAATCCTGCCCCTACACTATCCCACACTTATTCTACTGCTGCACTTTCCTGAAGTTAGAATAGTAAATACAGCTCTTATACTATCCCACACTTTTCCTACTGCTGCAACTTCTTGGAGTTATAATAGAAAATTCAGCCCCTACAGTATTCCACATTTTCCCTACTGCTGCACCTTCCTGGAATTACAATAGTAATTTTAGTATCAACACTATCCCACACTTTCCCTACTGTTGCACCTTCCTAGATTTACAATAGTAAATTATGCCCCTACACTATCCCACATTTTCCCTACTGCTGCACCTTCCTTGAGTTACAATAGCAAATGTTGTACCTATATTTTCCCACACTGTCCCTACTTCTGCTACTTTTTGTAGTTAGAATATTTTAATGTGCCACTATTCTTTCGTATTGTTTCTTTAATTTTTCCTTATTTTTAAAAAAGCTTCACTTTCTGGCTCTCTCTTTTTAAAGAATTACATTGCATTTATGTTTAAATAATGTACCTCTTTTAAAAGTCGTCCTTTTTTTCTCACAGAAGGAAGTCCTTGTTATGTTCTTACTTGATTTTTTTCTGAGAGAATGATAATAAGTGTGTGTGTATTAGAAATAGTTTTCGTCGTTTTGGTCATTTGTGAATTGACCCAAAAAATATTTACAAACAGTACATTTTAATTTTAGTTGAAAAGTGGTGTGGTTCTTTTCTCAAAATGCAGTTTCTAATTGTTATCCTCGGTAATCTTTCTGTTGTACTGTTTTTAAAAATAATTCACATTTCTTATATATTTAAAAAATTCTATTGCTTTACATCACACTCTGGTCATTTATATTTTATAAGCGTGAAAAAAAGTGGCACGGTAAAATATATTGTGGCTTTTAAAAGGTTTAATTTCTATAACCATTATTTTACTAATAGCGTTATGCAGTAATTTTAATAAATGTCGAAAAATATAGATTAATATGTGTCGGTACTTACATATTTTATGCAAGTTGTTTAGCACTTTGAAAATCTTTTTTCTATTCTGTTAAGTTTGAAAATTCTGTAAATTAATTTAAAAAAAAGTATTACTAATAATACTGATTTTTATTCCTTTTAACTTAAAAATGCTGGTATTTGTTTCTACACTTACTTGATTGTCGGAAAATATTGCTTTTTGAATCAATTCGGGTCGTAGCTCAGTGAATAGGTCAGAGGGTCAGGTTTTGGCGTCTGGTCACTCTGGGAGTTGATAATCAACTGGTTTCAAAATGGTGTATTGCTCGTATTTATAACTTTTAGTTAGTGTCATTATAACTTTTGAGAAATTCAGCGTTTTCATGTGCTTTTTAAATCCATTTATTTACTGTGGAAAATATAATTTAAAATGTTGTTTTAAAATAGTGTTATTTTAACTTTCACGTCCCGTTTTGGCATCCATTTTGTAAATCGCGTTGTGGTGTTATTTTCATGGAAACAGTTGTAGGACAATTAATTCATGTTGACTTTTTAAAATGGCGACATTTCAAATTAAAATTGTTTGTTATTACCAATATTTATTTTATTATTCTGCTACTTGTTTTTGGTGAGTTTTTTTAATCATTATTAATATGTTTAAAAATGTATTGTTTTGAAAATCAGCGAGTACCTTTTTTTAATACCCGAGCATTAATTTTAATACTCGAGTATTAATTTTTAAAAAACGCTTTGCGTTTCGTTATATTTACGTTCAGTTTCTTTCCTCATTTTAATACACATCCCCACCCAAAACCCCTATTTTCCCTGCATCCCGTGCCAGGGATTATTTTACAACATTTTAAAAAAATTATCTTTTTTTTTATGCGTTGTAAAGGTATGCGTTATATTACTTATACTATTTCACGTTGTAAAAGACTGCGTTGTAAAGTCAGGCGTTGTAAAGGTACTTGCGTTGTAAAAAATGCGTTGTAAAAGCATGCGTTGTAATAGTATGCGTTGTAACGTCATACATCCACTGACAAGCCATGCCTTCCCTGGACCGGAAACAAGCTTCCTAGGACTGGTTTCTGGCATAACAGACGTCTTCAGCCAGGCTTGCTTGAATCCAATGGCAAAGTGAGCAAGGGACTCACGTCTGAGCACACCCTGCCAACTTATGGCAAACAAAGCGGTACAAAAGGGGGTGATGATGGACGGAGTATCTGAACCAATCAAACACTCACACCCAGTCAACAGATCTGGGTTTAATCCATCACCGTTCTTTGGCCCACTCTGCCACCCCAGTTCAGACATGGCCATATGCAAATCAGTATGACCCTGTGCGTCATGGGAACAGTCCAGACTGAACTGCCAAGCCATGCCTTCCCTGGACCGGAAACAAGCTTCCTAGGACTGGTTTCTGGCATAATAGCCGTCTTCAGCCACACACCCAGTCAACAGATCTGAGTTTAATCCATCACCGTTCTTTAGCCCACTCTGCCACCCCAGTTCAGACATGGCCATATGCAAATCAGTCTGACCCATGCCTCATGAGAACAGTCCAGCTCGAACTGCCAAGCCATGCCTTTCCTGGACCGGAAACAAGCTACCTAGGACCGGTTTCTGGTATAACAGCCATCTTCAACTAGTCTTGCTTTAATCCAGTGGCAAAGTAAGCAAGGGACTCACGTCTGAGCATACCCTGCCAACTTATGGCGAACAAAGCGGTACAAAAGGGGGTGATGATGGACGGAGCATCAGAACCAATCAAACACTCACACCCAGTCAACAGATCTGGGTTTAATCCATCACTGTTCTTTAGCCCACTCTGCCACCCCAGTTCAGACATGCCCATATGCAAATCAGTCTGACCCTGTGCATCATGGGAACAGTCCAGCCCGAACTGCCAAGCCATGCCTTCCCTGGACCGGAAACAAGCTTCCTAGGACTGGTTTCTGGAATAACAGCCGTCTTCGGCCAGGCTTGCTTGAATCCACTGGCAAAGTGAGCAAGGGACTCACTTCTGAGCACACCCTGCCAACTGATGGCGAACAAAGCGATACAAAAGGGGGTGATGATGGATGGAGCATCTGAACTAAACAAACAACCACACCCAGTCAACAGATCTGGGTTTAATCCATCACCGTTCTTTAGCCCACTCTGCCACCCCAGTTCAGACATGGCCATATGCAAATCAGTCTGACCCAGTGCCTCATGGGAACAGTCCAGCCCGAACTGACAAGCCATGCCTTTCCTGGACCGGAAGCAAGCTTCCTAGGACTGGTTTCTGGCATAACAGCCATCTTCAGCCAGTCTTGCTTGAATCCAGTGGCAAAGTGAGCAAGGGACTCATGTCTGAGCACACCCGCCAACTTATGACAAACAAAGTGGTACAAAAGGAGGTGATGATGGACGGAGCATCTGAACCAATCAAACACTCACACCCAGTCAACAGATCTGGGTTTAATCCATCACCGTTCTGTAGCCCACTCTGCCACCCCAGTTCAGACATGGCCATATGCAAATCAGTCTGACCCAGTGCCTCATGGGAACAGTCCATCCTGAACTGCCAAACCATGCCTTCCCTGGACCAGAAACATGCTTCCTAGGACTGGTTTCTGGCATATCAGCCGTCTTCAGCCAGGCTTGCTTGAATCCAGTGGCAAAGTGAGCAAGGGACTCTCGTCTGAGCATACCATGCCAATTTATGGCGAACAAAGCGGTACAAAAGGGGGTGGTGATGGACAGCGCATCTGAACCAATCAAACACTCACACCCAGTCAACAGAACTGGGTTTAATCCATCACCGTTCTTTAGCCCAATCTGCCACCCCAGTTCAGTCATGGCCATATGCAAATGAGTCTCACCTTGTGCGTCATGGGAACAGTCCAGCCCGAACTGCCAAGCCATGCCTTTCCTGGACCAGAAACAAGCTTCCTAGGACTGGTTTCTGGCATAACGGCCGTCTTCAGCCAGGCTTGCTTGAATCCAGTGTCAAAGTGAGCAAGGGACTCACGTCTGAGCATACCCTGCCAACTTATGGCGAACAAAGAGGTACAAAAGGGAGTGATGATGGAAGGAGCATCTGAACCAATCAAACACTCACACCCAGTCAACAGATCTGGGTTTAATCCATCACCGTTCTTTAGCCCACTCTGCCACCCCAGTTCAGACATGGCCATATGCAAATCAGTCTGACCCTGTGCCTCATGGGAACAGTCCAGCCCGAACTGCCAAGCCATGCCTTGCCTTCTCTGGACCGGAAACAAGCTTCCTAGGACTGGTTTCTGGCATAACAGCTGTCTTCAGCCAGGCTTGCTTGAATCCAGTGGCAAAGTGAGCAAGGGACTCATGTCTGAGCATACCCTGCCAACTTATGGCGAACAAAGAGGTACAAAAGGGAGTGATGATGGAAGGAGCATCTGAACCAATCAAACACTCACACCCAGTCAACAGATCTGGGTTTAATCCATCACCATTCTTTAGCCCACTCTGCCACCCCAGTTCAGACATGGCCATATGCAAATCAGTCTGACCCAGTGCCTCATGGGAACAGTCCAGCTCGAACTGCCAAGCCATGCCCCCCTCGACCGGAAACAAGCTTCCTAGGACCGGTTTCTGGCTTAACAGTCGTCTTTAGCCAGGCTTGCTTGAATCCAGTGGCAAAGTGAGCAAGGGACTCACACCTGAGCATACCCTGCCAACTTATGGCGAACAAAGGGGTGCAAAAGGGGGTGGTGATGGACGGAGCATCTGAACCAATCAAACACTCACACCCAGTCAACAGATCTGAGTTTAATCCATCACCGTTCTTTAGCCCACTCTGCCACCCCAGTTCCATGCAGCTCGTGCTCAGGAAGGTACAGAGTACAGTACAGAGTACGGTACTTTGTACACCGCAATTTAGGTCTTGGGGGTCCTTGTGGGACCCCCTGAGCAGGCCTAGGGGGTCAGGGTGTTTCTACCCTGCCCCCTTTGCTTGTTTTGCACATTTATTTCACTGCTTTCTTGTGCCTCGGTTCTACCGAGGCACACGATGGCTGCCGATCACTTCCTGGTTTGGAGTGTTGACAGACAGTTGACAGCCAATGACCATGCAGCTCATGCTCGGGAAAGTACAGAGTACAGTACAGAGTACAGTACAGAGAATTGTACTTCATCTCTAGATATCACTTTGATTTTACTTTTGATTTTCCCAGTGACTACTGAATGGATTTACACCATTTAACAAAAAGCACAATCAGCGAACCAAACTCTACCTTTTTGCCAAATTTGGTGTAATTCGGTACAGCCATTCGGGCTCTAGCCCTGGCTAAAGGTGCTAAGGAAAATTGCATGGGGAAAACACGTTTTAAAACGCCCTTTCTTTCTTGACCCCCACTTGACGAATCACCCCCGAACTTTCAGGGAAGGAGGGGAGTGGAGCAGGCCATTTTCTTGGAGAATTTGGCGAAGATTCGTCCACCAGCGCCAAAGTTATTCCAAATAGAATGTTGTAGATTTCTAATGGAAACTAGGTACTAACTATAACTACCTACTGGCGATTGCCAGTAGGTAGTTATAGTTAGAACCAAGTTTCCAACGGAAGGGAATTTTTTGTTTTGCTTATAACTTTAGCGTTGTTCGATGAATCTTCATGAAATTTTCCAAACTAATTCTTTGTTCATATCAGCTCCTATGTTGAAAGTTTGGATGTGACTCATTAAGGGGAGCCAAGAAAAAAGGGGGTCCCAAATCGTGTTTTCTCCATGTTAATTTCCATAGGAAACTTTAGACAAGGCTACAGGTCGAACAGATGAACGGAATTACCCATCATCAAACCATCAAAAGTTTATTATGATTTGGCTCTCATTGAGGGCCACATAAATAACGTACATATTAACATAACAAAAATAAACACAAGCTACATACAGCAACAGAAATAACCACTTGTTATCTACAAATAATGCACTCATCAACATCTCCCGAAATCACATTAATATATATCTAAAAATTCTTTAAAATATTTAAAAATTCTGAAACAGAACATTTCGTTAGGGGGGCAAAAAAGAGCATGGAAGAACATTTTTACATTCATAATTCCCAGTTGCAAACAAATTGGTTTTATCCATTTTTTTCGCAATAGGCGCAATACCGGACAAATAAATAGTACATGGTTGAGATCTTGAACAGCATTATTACATAAATTGCATAAGGGGGACACTCCATACCATTTTGCAAGTAGTGTATTAAGTGGAAGCAAATTATGACGTAAAAGGTACCATATCCTACGGACACCATGCGGAATGTTCCAAGTTAAGTATTGTTGGGCTAGTTTAGGTGTATAGGTTAATACCAGGGCTTCCCTTTCTTTATACTTCTGTTGGGCAAGTATATCCAGTTTATAACATAGTTCCCAGGACATACCTTTTAACTTTAACTTTAATTCTGATGGAGAAAGTGAAAATAACGTACTTTCATCCAGTTCAAGTATCGAAACAGCTTTTCTAAAAATTTTTACCAGCTGCGAGAACTCATTAAAGTTGCCCAAAAGTTCCTTTTTTTAAATTTCTCGTAAGGTTCCTGGTTTACCTCGGGCCAAGCATGCTACCCATCTTACGAGAGCAGCCAACCCTTGAACCCAGCAACTTCGCAGTCCGAATTCCAGCCTGCAAGAAGATGTGGAGCAGGCTGAATTAAATGAGGAAATTTTCCTTAATACCTTCCCCTCCATTTTTTGCATAAAATCCCATTGATTTAGATCCACCAATTCCATTCCATAAAGGAGGGTAGCAGGAATCTTTGCTCGGAATACCTCCAAGCATAAGGAGAAGTGCCTCTTCCCCGTCGCTTTATACAAGGAACATAATCCCCTACCATGGGCCATTGCTTTTCTAGAATTATTTTCGATGTGGGGCTTCTCACTAAGGTTAGAAGATATTATTTTGCCTAGAAACGTGTAGGAGTTAACTACCTCAAGTTTTTCTCCGCTTAATGTCCAGTTGAAACTCCTGGATCTGCACTTCTTCTTACCAAAGATGCACATGATTTTGCTTTTTGAGCTATTGATTTTCATATAGTGTGCATCAGCGAATTCATTCAATGTATGGAGACGATTAGCGAGACCTTTCGGGGTCAGATCTAAAACAAGTATGTCGTCTGCATACATTAGAATAGATATAGCAGTTCCTCCAATTTTTGGGGCTAGTCCCTCACAATCTGCAACAGCGGTTGGCAAATCGGCCATATACAGGGAAAACAGTGTGGGTGCCAATATACATCCTTGTTTTAGTCCATTCCGGGAGGGGATAGCTTGAGAGAGACCCCTTTCGCCGCCTTGTAACACCCTACACCATGTGTTCCAGTGTAGGGACTTAACTAAATCCAATAAGTATCCCGGCATACCCAATGCCGACAGCTTTCTCCACAGCGTCGGTCGGTCCACCCTGTCGAACGCTGCGGAGAAATCTATAAATGCTGCATATATGCCCCCACCACGTACACGAACATATTTGTCTACAATTACCTGTAGCAGAGTTAGGTTATCTAGAGTTCCGTGCTCTTTTCGAAATCCTGTCTGTTCCCTAGGTATAATATTATTTAAATTTGCCCATTCTGTTATTAATACTAATAAAAGTTTTGCAAAAATTTTCCCTATCGCGTCCAATAAAGCAATTAGGCGATAATTAGAGGGATTATCCCGGTCTCCTTTTTTAAAAATTGGGATCAGGATACTTCCCCGCCAAGAGTCGGGAACTGTTCGAGTTTTAAAACACGCCCGAAACACTGGAAGAAGAATCCTGCTCCAAGTGATTACGTCTTGCTTAATTATAGACATGGGCAATTCGTCGGGTCCCATAGCCCCAGAAGAGCGCATGCTCCTGATTGCGATAGCTATGGAATGCTCAGTGGGGAGTTCCATTTTAGAATCGGTATTAAAATCTGGAACCCATGCATCGCCCCCTGCATCATTGGGCACATATAAGGTGGTCACAAATTGGGTCCAGACATCTTCAGTAATAACAATCGGAGTGGACGTTTTTACAGATCCACATCCTTGCCTTATTATGGACCAAAAATCTCTAGAGTTTTTACAATTTGATGCCTCTCTTAGCTTGATCCATAAAGTGTCTTCTTTGTCTCTTTTTAACTTGGCTCTCAATCTCACCCTCCTTCTTTTTAACAGAGCTAGCTGTAACCCATTCTCCCCTGATCTATTAAGGTATTGCATCCTAACAAGTTTATTGATTTCTTTATTTAACCTTAATAGTGGACTAGGAGAAAAATATTTCTTTTTATAATTTCCTGTACTCCTAGCCATTTCGGTGATTTTTTGGATGAGGGTTTCAAGGAACATGAATTCCCTACCTTGCCAATAGTCGAGCTCAGTTAGAAATTGGGTAAGGATGTTTTGTACATCTTTATTATGACTAGATCCCCAATAACATCTATCTGAGTGGCGATTAATAGTAAAGCCTCTGTTCTTTAAGGACCAGAGGTCAGATTCAGGGGGTATTAATGAGACAGTTAATTTAATAATTTTATGGTCACTCAAGGGGGTATGAGTGATTACCAAATCTTTAAGAAAAGAGAACGTGTCAAAGTCTGTTATTACATAGTCCAAAATAGATTCTCCCCTGGTTGAACCATGAGTATAATTAGCCGGGGTATCTGAAGGCATTCTGCCATTTATAATAATTCCCTCCACGGCACTGAGTTCCCCAAGAAGAATCTTGCCCCTTTTGTTAGTTTTTATTTTATTGGGCAGAAGAGCTTGGGGAATATTATATACTTCTTCCTTTGCTTTATTTCTAAATATGTCTAAGGAAGTATTAGACACTTTACAATTTAGGTCCCCCACCAGTAGTAAGTATGGGGGGTCATCGACCTCTAGTAATTGCTTTATATAGGAAAACATACGTTTTAAAACTGTCGTAAAATTATCTTCAGGAGGAATGTAGGCATTTAATATTATAAACGAAGACCGTTGAACAACAGGATCCAGGTTAGAAATAGTTATGGATTGGAATAGATTACTCTCGTCCTTATAATGTGAGAAATGCCATTGTAATGCATTGGATAACAAACAGGCAATTCCGCCTTTAGCATGGCCTTTTTTAGATGGAGTTGCAGCGGCCTCTAGGACGAAGTAGTCATTCCCTCCATAAGGAAGAGTATCACACCATGTTTCTTGGATACATAACACATCCGCATTCAAGGAGAGGAGATAATCAAATTTTTCAGGGCAATTAGACAAGCCAGCAGCATTCCAAGAGACAATTTTTAAACACTGGTTAAAGATGTGAAGATGGTCGTGGGTTTCTCGAGGTGGTATTTGAGAGAACTCCAGGTAACCAGTTCCACATCGAAGAGTCTTCAGTTAGAGGGTTATCTGTGCTACCAGGTAAGGGAAGGACCTGGGAAACCATACGTTTGCCTCTGGAGAGCCAAATTTTTAGGTCATTATTACATATAGGAAAAACATCCTGTCCAGAGGTCAACTTTGTATTTCTTTCATTAAGAGAAAGACACAAATTTTTATTAACAAAAGGTAGCACGTCAATTCCTCTACATTGGAATGCTTCGGCTTGTTGAAGAACTAGATTAGCAATTATTTTAGAGTAAAACTTTACCCTTATTCGTTGGCCATTTATAGATCTTATTGGGAGAACTAAATCTATATCATTTGTTAGAACCAACTTTAAACTTTCAATCTCATTGAAGCAGCTGAGTAGCCAAGATCTGTTCATTTTTAGATCAGAATCAAATAATGGAAGAAAATCCAATGAACAAGTATCCACATATGAAATAGGGGTTTTTGCTGATTGAGGTATTACGTTCCTAGCTACCTCCGTCTGAGGCAGAAAGATAGGAGCTGTTGGATTAAATACTCTTGTTACTATCGGGAAATATTTATCATCGATACTTATAGGTTGGGGAACAGGGGCATCAACTACTGGACCAGAAACCACCCTGTCCATAGTTACTTCAACCGGGGAAATTCCATTGGAATCATTTAAGATACTTTCCACTTCCACCTTATCCGGAATATCAGAAGGTGGGCTATACCCTCTTTCTATAGGAGCGGGTGTTTCAGTTATTATATGTTTTGGAAAAATAATTTGTCTAGGTCTTTTCTTTTTATATTTACGTGTAGGTTTCCCCTTTTTCCCTCTTGATTTCATTTTGGCAGCTCTAGGAGACCCCGAGGAAACTTCTGGCTCCTTTTTATCATGTACAAAAATGGGAAAGAGATCATGGCCCCCCGTTTGAGGTACTTCACTCACATTTTCTTCCTGCTCAACTAGCAATGGTTCGGTTCTCAGAAGCAGGGCAGATGAAGTGGATTGATTAGATGACTTATGAATCTCCACCTCTGTAGATAATCCCAAAGGGGCCTTTCCCATCACTTCAGTAGTGTTATCAACCTCTTTATGAACAGCAAGAACAGTGTTAGCAGGAGTAACGAGAGGCTTAATTACATTTTCAACAATTTTCACATTTTGTGCCAACAATGCCTGCAGTATCTCAGTAACCGAAGACAAAATACAATCAGAGTTTACAGCAAATTTTCCCATTAAAAGTAATATGGAAGACAGAATTTGCTCAAGGGCTATGAGTGACTCTGAGATGGGTTTATCATTTTTTGGGTAATTTGAAGATGTAAGGGGACAAATCCCCGATAAATTAAAATGCGGGGATTGTACATCAATCTGCGGGGAAAAATTATCTGTGGATTTAATGGAGGGCGTACTGCTATATAATAGCAGACCAGATGGTGTTTCTCCACTAGGAGTTTTATTAGCTACTAGGTGGGGTAAAGGTGTCTTATCCACATATCGACCGCAGAGTTCTAAGTCAATGCTGGTAGGTATAGAGATATCACCCTTATCTTCTTCCAGAATATCATTCCCTTTAAGAATTTCATGGCTCAAGGATTGCGATATTAACAAAGGGTCAGCATCAGCCGCATGTACAGGACATGTTGGAGGGTTTACCACACTAGACTGACTCGGTGACCCTTTCGTTTCCACCATAGGGGCCAAGTGACTAACTTCCTCCATATTAGGGCAGGGATTCAATTGCGGTAATGGATCAATATCAGATTTTCTAGGGACTTCAAGGGATTTATTCAAGCTTTTCTCCCAAATTTGGTTTAATTGCATCTGACCTTTCATGATGACACTGTTGGCTTGCTTTTTTCTCAAATGACTCGGACCAGGTATTGTACCATGATTCTCCATTACAACTTTCCCGGATCGTAATGTCTTAGCCTCCATAGTACCGTAAGGAAACAGAGCCTACAATAAATTTCCCAGTCTTACAAAAAACACAGTTTAAAATAATATAAATATACAAAGGATAAAAATGGGAGATGAACTAGCAGTTCATGTACTTTGTGGCTATATTTCTATCGGCGTATTAGCATTACCTTAAGATATAATGACACAACCAAGTATCTAAGGGATAACAACTAAAAATTCAAGATACCGGGGCCCAGCCCGGCCTACCTCGGCCACTGAGGGCCACAGAGGGCCCGCCCTTTGCCCGGGCTTAGCCCGGCGTCACCCGCGGGCGTCCCGCGATGCGCGTTACCTCAGCGCAATTTGTTCCAGCTGAGGGGGGCGTGGCAGGGAGGTTCTCAGAGCCCAACTGGCTTCTGGGCGTTGGTGTTCACTTGCCTCCAAAGCAGCCAACAAGCCCTCCACAGCGAGTGTTTCCCGCGAAGCGGGAAACGCGAGAGGTGAGTCACAGGCGCTGGCAGATAGCGCTATGAATGTTGATAGAGCAATTGGCGCTTCCAAATAGCGCTACACAATTCAGAGGAGCCTTGCAGGTTCTGGCCACACAATGTAGAAAGATATTTTCCAAAGCAGGGCAGGCGCCTTCTTCCACACACAGAATAGAGACTTCCAATGTTCAGCGCTGCCTCAGCGCAATTTGTTCCAGCTGAGGGGGGCGTGGCAGGGAGGTTCTCAGAGCCCAACTGGCTTCTGGGCGTTGGTGTTCACTTGCCTCCAAAGCAGCCAACAAGCCCTCCACAGCGAGTGTTTCCCGCAAAGCGGGAAACGCGAGAGGTGAGTCACAGGCGCTGGCAGATAGCGCTATGAATGTTGATAGAGCGATTGGCGCTTCCAAATAGCGCTACACAATTCAGAGGAGCCTTGCAGGTTCTGGCCACACAATGTAGAAAGATATTTTCCAAAGCAGGGCAGGCGCCTTCTTCCACACACAGAATAGAGACTTCCAATGTTCAGCGCTGCCTCAGCGCAATTTGTTCCAGCTGAGGGGGGCGTGGCAGGGAGGTTCTCAGAGCCCAACTGGCTTCTGGGCATTGGTGTTCACTTGCCTCCAAAGCAGCCAACAAGCCCTCCACAGCGAATGTTTCCCGCGAAGCGGGAAACGCGAGAGGTGAGTCACAGGCGCTGGCAGATAGCGCTATGAATGTTGATAGAGCGATTGGCGCTTCCAAATAGCGCTACACAATTCAGAGGAGCCTTGCAGGTTCTGGCCACACAATGTAGAAAGATATTTTCCAAAGCAGGGCAGGCGCCTTCTTCCACACACAGAATAGAGACTTCCCAATTTGGGAGAAAGGTCTTGGTCTAGAAAGCACGCTTTTGTTTATTTGGTGTAAATCCGTTCAGTAGTTTTTGAGAAATATCAAAATCTACAGATATCGATATTTAGGAATCTTGCCAATGATTGGCTGAGGCGTTACGAGCACAAGCTTGCTGCTTATTGGTTGCAAGCGCTGCGAGCGGTTGCAACTTGGAAGTGTTGGTGGCCATTTTGTGATTGCTTTGAAGCAAGCAAGGGGAAAAAAGGGTTACAAAAGTGGAAAAGAGGAGGGTAGGAGCATTGTAACCTCTGTTGGGTGTTAAGGGTGTGCCATAGAAGGGGTGCAAAGCAAAGTTTTCACCCCTACTGGTGTGAAAGTTGTGGGCTACGGAAACTAAGTGAGGTATTGCCTAGAGTCTGATTCTGCTAAGGTGAGCTGGTGCGGGACTCAGAGATTAAAGCATGTGTCTAAATTGTGTGTCATGCTGTGAAGTCATGTGCCATGGCTGTTGCACTACACCTTTGGAAGTAGTGTGAGCATGTGTTTATACCTACTAGGATGAACTACTGACCCGTATTGGTCTGAAAGTCCTGGGGTACGGAAAATATGTGAGGTATTGTCTAGAGTCTCATGGTGCTAAGCTGAACTGCTGCCGGATTAGGGGATGAAAGCATGAGCCTAAACTGTGTGTCATATGCTGTGAAGTCATGTGCTCTGGCCGCTGTGCCACATCTGTCCAAGTAATGTGAGCATGTAGTTATACAGGGAGTGCCAAGGTTCATTCTCGCGTATCAAATCAATTCGGTATTTGTGAAGTGCAAACTACCCACTGCCATGGGTCTGATGGCGCTGGGGGCGTAAGCTCAGCTGCTGTCGGACTTGGTGTAAAGTTGCTGAACTATTGTCCCCTAAGGGTCTGAAAGTGCTGGGTACGGAAATTAAGTTAGCTATTGCCTAGAGTGTCAGGCTGCTAAATTGAGCTGCTGCTGGACTCGGGATGAAACGGCCAAACAGTGTGTGCTATGCTGTGAAGTCATGTGCTCTGGGTGCTGTGCCACACCTGTCTAACTTGTATATGATGCTTAGGTGTTGTTGTGCTGGGAGTGTGAAGGCAAATCAGTACTGTATTTGTAAAGCGCAAACTACTCACCCCTATGGGTGAGTAGAGCCGGTGACCAAAGCGAGAGCTCCGTGCTGCAAAGACAGATGGTCTGGCCGCAGCGCCTCAGCTGTGTGGAGAATACATTTTGGCGAGGGTCCGGGAGTTGCCGTTACCTGGCCCTAAAATAGTGGGCCTGAGTTTTAAGTTATCGGGTGGTTTAAAAAAGAGCCTGTGTGCTCATTAGTTGGAGCTACATATAAGTGCGTATTCACAGCTTCAAGGTATTCAGGAAAACTCGATTTCCCTTATCTGTGACGTGTACTCCATCACTTCTGTAAATATCAACCATATCAAAACGTATGTTGTTGTTGTAAATGGACCCCATTTTCCGGTCTCTGAAGTGTGCGGACACAGCTTTGTTGACTTCCTAGATTTTTCAATCTGAGGACAAAATTGTTTTGACCATTTCCACTTCTGTCTTTGGCATATATTGGAATATACAAAGACAGTTTGAGGCAAAAGTAACATCAATTGTCCAAAGGTGTCCTTCATAAGCAATTCCAAACCTACCCCAGTCAATGTGCCTAGGTCGTTTCCGCCAAGTTGCACAATCATGAGGTCAGGGTGTCGGAGATGCAAACAAGTTTTAACCAAAGGCAACAATTGGTGCCACTTCAATCCTCTCTGTGCAAACCCTTTAATGTCCACATTTTGTAAACCTAGGTCTAAGTCAATACGTCTCTGTTCTGCATACCTCTTGCACCCGAAAACATAGCTATGTCCTACAATTCACACTAGCATTTTGATGGTATGACTGGAAGGTAGGGAAAGATGTCTGTAGCTCATGCAGTTTCTTCTTAGAATAAGAGATATGGTTGAAGATGGGGAACTACTTTTTTTGCCATACAAAATGATACCTGATTAAGAGATGAAAAGCATTGTTTTTTAAAAGTAGGGTGCACATTCATTTTGTGGATAAGCATCTTTGTGACTGGTTAAGAAAAAGCAGTTTGAACGTTGAGTACATATTATAGGATAAAATGTGCTCAACTCAGCCACGCCTGCTACTTGCATTTGGAAGGCACTGTTAGAACTTAAAACAATCATGAACTTTTGACCTGCGTGTCTCGTTAAATGTTTGAGAAAATGTTGCAAAAAATATGGTTAGTTTTGAAAAAATTGATGAATTTTTAACCTGCATGTGTTGTAGAATGTTCTAGAAAGTGTGTTGATAGAATACGTTGGACTGCTGACTTCTGTGTGTCGTTGAATATGAAAAAAACTGTTCATATGGAAAAATAAAAAGAAACTAATAGAGAAGTTTTGAAGCTTGAAAGAATCAAGGAAGTATTCTAATTTGTTTTTTACATGGATTTATGTGTGGAGGAACAAAATTATAGAATTAACAGCACCAGGAAGAGGAAAAAGAAGGGAGTGGGGGGACGGGGGGAGATGGGCACAATGGCACACATGCACAATCAAGTACAGCACAAGTATAGACAAACACTGGCCAAAATGAAACACATCAACAAGGAGCATAAGTCACACAACCCGGCAACATCACACAACTGAACGAGCATAGAAGTGAAAACCACGCTGCATTCATACAGGATGTTTACAAAGGCCGGTTGTCGGTGTTGTGGGATAACTGCGACCGTGGTCATCATGGATAAGATGCCCAGCACGTGGCACATGGGCGGGTTCATTGCGTGTTACATTGCCGAACAGCTGCTCCTCCCTCCCACGAGCCCCCACACTTTTATACGGTGCGCTGTTGTATCCCGGGCACTCGTATGGCACAGCATTGTAATGTCAATTCGGGCATGTCCTGCAGCATTCCAACTACACCATGAGAGTGGCGTTTGGTGGTGGTGCATGCCATTTTACAACATCGTCTGCTGAGGCCCTTGTGGCAGGCCACTCCAGAACACAGAGACACACTTACCGCACTTGCTGCACATAGACATGTCCGAGACACCCCGTTTCCCTTGCCGGATAGGCACACCCCTGCGCTGACCTGTGTACACCGGATCAGCATTCGTCTGTTGTGCATGCAGGAGGATGGGTACGTAGCTACATGTCCAAGGTCACTGCCAACGCTGAGGTGACATGGTAACGTCTGCTGAAGACAGCACACTGTGATGTTGCAGGGCCCGTGCCTATCATGCTAACTAAGTATGGGTGAAATTTGCGAATTCGCAGTCTGCGAATTCGTGCGAAATCGAATTTGTGATCCTCAGAATCCGCGAATTTGTGCGAATTTGCGGATTTTTTGGGCGTTTTTCGCGGGGTTTTTTGCATATTCACGGGCCGCCTGCAGCGCACCAACCGCAAAGTTACCCATGCAGTCGTACATGGGCGCAGCCATCTTGTGCGCGTTGCCTATTTCCGTTTCGGGGCGCAATTGGCAAGATCGCGTTGTGTGTGGCGCGCTATCACGAGTTCGCGTGTGTTTTTGCGTACTTGTGGGGGAAATATCGCGCAAACTTACCCACGCGGTCCGCTATGGGCGCGGCCATCTTGTTTTTCATTCATTGGTATGGTTCTGCGCATGCTTTTCCTATCCTCCTCTAATCTCTGCAATCCTTTGTTTCTTTGAACTTTTTTAAAATCTTTTTTACTCATTATCTATCCCTCTATTTTTCTACATCTATATTTTGTGTTTTTTCAACTTTTTGTTACTTTTAAAGCTACTTTTTTTAACTCTTTTCTTTACTTTTTCCCTATTCTTTCCTATTTTTTTTCTTCAGCTGTCTAGGACCATGCCAAAGGGAGCCGGGAAGAGTAAGGGGAAGGGTCCCGCACCTCGCACCCGGCTCTCATGCGGGCGATTGAGGAGGGAGCAAGTGGTGGCCAGGGAGATTTTCACCGCGGTGGAGGTTGCCGCCCTTATATTTTTTGTTCTGCGCCACCTCCCTAAGACCGTGGCAGCAGGGGGCAGGCCTGGTCAAGGGTATGGCCTCTGGGAGCGTCGCCAGCGGTGGGTTAAGGTCTGCCGGGCCATGCGGAGGGAGTCGGGGGTCCGGCGCACCTATGACCAAGCGACGCACCGGTGGGCCGACGGCGACCGGGAGCAGGACCTGCTCCACCTGCTAGGCGTGGAGATCCCTGGCCTTGGTGAGTAGCTATTTAATAACTACTTTGTATTCTTCTTCTCTGTGTTACATTGCTAATATATGTTTTTCCCAAAGAGCAAGAATGCTGCCTATTCGATTACATTGCAGGTAAAATAGTGTTTAAATAGCTTCTGTGATTGCAGGTGCTCCCCTCCTCAGTGGCGTTGCTACTATGCTTACTTGTTTGCAACTT
The DNA here is from genome assembly GCF_964263255.1 of Lissotriton vulgaris. NCBI lineage: Eukaryota > Metazoa > Chordata > Amphibia > Caudata > Salamandridae > Lissotriton > Lissotriton vulgaris. The sequence continues at coordinate 1,087,776,833 of NC_141694.1, read as the reverse complement.
TGTGCTCATTTGGCCTAAATATGTATGAGTGTAGTACTCTACAGAACTGCGTAATGCTAGAGAGACTAGAGACTCAAGTCTAGTTCTTCCTTTGCACTCCTGCTGCCAGTAAGAAGAAGAGATAGTGATGGATTGATAGGTTGAGTATATTATGACTTGTTATCAGGAGTGGGACTTTTTTAGTGCTCTGCAATCATGATGACGGACTGTGTCTGTCACGTCGCGTGCTGCTGAGTGCTGGCAGTCGTAGTAGAACCTTTTTGTTGTTGGCTTAGTTAGTGATTTACATAACTTTCCAAGTAGACGGTCTGCAAATCGAGCAATACTGCACTACTTTTAACTTCAACTTTAAAATAGCTTTATTCGATTTTCAGCAAAAATTATAAAAGCACAGATACAATACATTCAATACGTCATAAATAGCAAAAAAGATCATAAGACATATCACATATTAAAAACAATCATAATAAACAATCCATTATATTTGATAAAATCAATCCAAATTTTAGGGGGAGAGAAATCGAAGGTGCACTTATAAACAGCAAATTTCGTGAATAAGAAAATTAATGCAACTTTTCAGTCAATGCAGAGTAAATCCCACAACTCACATGGTCTTCCTCAAGGCAATTAATATTCTCGAATATGATGCCACTGCTTTTACCTCGAAAGCTGTTTCCAGCATCTTCAACTTACAATAAGCAGCTCTGCATCCCCTAATGCCCCATTTAATAAAAATAGGCTTTAAAAACAGTTTCCTTGGTGCCACATAAAATTTGCAGAAGAGAATGGAATGAATATTTGATTGGTCCGATGATCCATCACAAGGGCACTTTGCCAGCCGTTTTGACCAATCATTGCAGTTTGGGAACGTTATCAGGCGATAATAGATATCTGCCCAAAACCTCGTCAATAACATTCTCGAAAAAGGGCTAGGATCTATTATTAAATAAAGTTGTATGCCTTTATGAGGGACAACGGTCAGGCTTGCCTTAACCGTGTGTTTATCTTTTTCGACGAGCCATCTTCTGTTGTCTAAAAGTTCCGCTATCAGATTTTCAAGCATACGCCTAGGGACAGATTCTAAGCATGCTGGGTTTTCAAAATATTCTTTATGGCCGATATCTGTTGCCATGCTTTTAACATAATTCAACCATTTAATATTTTGTGCTCCATCTAACTGTAGGCAATCCAAAATAACCTCCATATTCAGGGATGTTTCTGGGGTGGACCAGATTTTATGCCATAAAAGAAAAGGGGAGGATTTAATTATATGCTCAATATATGGAATCCCCAGTTCGCTATGGCCGAAATAAATAGACATTGATTTAGGTGTTGCCAGTAGGTAACGGATGAAGTCGTTTTCAGTAAGTTGTATCTGGTCAGTTCTGGTAAAACCCCAGATACCTGTGCCGTAAGTGCCTGTGGGAATGCATTTGGCTTTGTATATTTGAATAAGTTCTTTAACTGGACGACCACCTAATTTCCTCGCGAAGTTTTTCAAGGCCCCGTTGGCTCTACTAAAAGCCAGATTTCTGGCATATACTGCCTTAGTCCAACTCCTCCTACTATCGAAATGTACTCCTAAGTAAGAAACATTGGTTGTGTTTTCTATTTTTTTCTTATTCAGAAAGATTGGCTCGGTAGATTTCAGGTAGGCACTACATCTCATAGAGTATGTCTTAGGAACATTAATTAAAAGCCCGCGTGCATTCATATAATTTGAGAATTCAGTGCCCGCCCTTTGCAGGCCGATGACGGTACGGGTTACAATTGCTGCTTCATCCGTGTACAAAAGGATAGGGAAGGTATTTCCGCCCACGGCCAGAAAATCGTACTGAAAGGTCTTAAGGTGCTCCGCCATGCTGTTTATATATAGAATGAAGAGAAAAGGTGCCAAGATGCACCCTTGTCTCACTCCTCTATTAATACTAAATTTATCAGAGCATGTCCCGTCCCTCCCGTACCTTACCCTCGCCCCTGCATCCCTATACAGTTCTTTGATAAATAGTATGATCTGCTGGTCTATGCCCATGCCTACTAATGTCTCCCATAGCATAGATTGGTCGACACAGTCAAAGGCGGAACTCAAATCCACAAATGTTATAAAAATACTTTTGTTCTTTGCTTGAGTGTACTTTCAGTCAGCAATGCTAAATGTAGGCCCTGTTCTATTGTATGGTTTTCCTCCGCCCAATCCTGCAGCCTATTAAGAATGATTCTGCCTGCTACCTTCATTAAGGCATCTAAAAGAGATATTGGGCGGTAACAGGCAGGATCGTTCCTATTCCCCTTTTTAAAAATTGGCACCACTATTGCCTCTGGCCATGTAGAAATAAAACCTAAAACATTAATGCTATTTAAGACATTTGTTAATAAAGGTGACCACAATTCTAGCTCACTTTTATATATGTCAATAGGAACGCCATCTGGTCCCGGTGCCTTTCCTGAGGCGCTGTCCTTAATAGCCCTCAATACCTCCTTATACTCAAAAACAATCCCCAGTGGAAACCGCTTAATGGAGTCCTGATTTTCAATGGCGTTGTCAGTCACCTGTAGGTTAGGGTTTTTATACAAGGTGGAAAAGTGCTCATCCCAAACATCTCCTGGGACTGCTATGCCCAAAATGTCTGAATCTTTGTCTAGGAAAAAAGGGGCGTTAACGGCCCTCCAGAAGGCAGTATTATCATTTTTTAAGCAAGCTTCGTGGAGGTTCTTCCATATTTCACGTTTCAATTCTAGTTTCCTTCTGGGTAAGGCAGTTCGAGAAAGTTTTCGCGCCTGTCTAACCCGTTCTAATGATCTTGGTGATTCATGTAATACAAGTATTAGGCTTTTATGTGCCTTTGAGCAATCATTATTAAACCAGCCCTTCCCTTTATGAGAGTGTTTTTTGTATGGTCTAAACAACAATTTCTTTATCTCGGTAGTAATTTCTCCAAAGGAATCAAGAACAAGTTGGGGGCTTTCGGATTCAGACAGACAAATCAATAAATGGTCAGAGACTCTGGTGACCAATTTATGTAAAAAGATGTCAGGATCTACCCTCTCCCACTTAATGGAATAGCCGTTTGTGCTGCCTAAAGTTATTGGCAAATGATAGGCCGCCTCATTTGTTGGTGTCTGTCCCGTTGTTAATAAGGAGAAGGAAATAGGGTAATGATCACTGAAAGTAAGATCTAAAGTCTCCCAGGACAAGACTAAACGTCGATGTCTAAGGGATAGTAGGGCAAAGTCGATTATGGAGTTTGCCCCTCTTCCATTAAAGGTTGGTTTAAAATCCTTCATTGGAGAGCAGATTTCATTTACAAAGCCCAAGTCAAACTCATAAATCAAAGCGTTCAGCAAATCTCCTATCCCTAATTGAGCAAAGTGGCTTAATGCTGCTGCCCTGTTCTCCTTCAGGGGGTAGATACCAGTATCACTGCCAGTACAAATTGAGCAGTTAAAATCGCCTGCCCATATAAGTACCAAATCTCCTGCTCCCATTTACTCCAGTGTCCTTAGCTGCCTCCTTAACTTAGAGATAATACCATCCCGTGAAGAAGCATGGGCGTTGTTATAAAAGTTTACGATAGCCAACTTTTTTACTCCCGGCCAGCTAACTAATAGGACCTGGAAAAACTCTGCTGAGATAAATTTGGTGGCTGTGATGCCGGATGCGTTCGAGATATAAATACATAAGCCACATTTGTTTCTACCACGAAATCTTGGTGTAGCTGGGGTGTTAAAAGTTTTATATCCCTTTAAATGTATCTCATGAGTCAACCATGTTTCTTGAAAACAAAGAATACTATATTTATGTATTATATCTAGCCAATCTGGATCATCCACTTTATTCTTCATGCCCGCTAAATTCCAGGACATAATCAGTTGGCCTTTATGTCTCCCCTCATCAATAATATCATCCCCTCCTGGCCCACCATTTGTATCAGTTTGGCCTTTATCCTTACTTAATTCCTCATCATTTATAATCATAGGGATATAATCATGCTCTCTCATAATTCCCTCACTCCCATGTGAGAGTCAGTCAACCCTCTCCTTTCCCATGAGTGAAGAGAAGCGATTTGAAGTTGAGGTGTTAAACATAGAAGGCACCACAGACCTGCTGTTTAGATTTACTCTTCTTAGGAGATTGCCCACTAGGGCTTTCGGAAAGAAGTAGCTTAAGTCTCTAGTGGATATACCTCCTTCATAGCCTTCCGGGTACCAGTCTCTAATGTAGGTTACTGTCCTATAGTCCCTGAAATTGATAATGATGGCATCCCCAGGTACCACTTTTGGTCTTCTTCCCACCCATCCTATCCTTCTGACGTGTAAACTTTCGCCGTCTAAGTTTGGCGATAATGGCCTGTTCGCTCTTAGCCAGTGCATAACCTTATTCTTCAGATTCTGATAGCTTTCAAACTTCTCCTCTGGCAGTTCTGGAACCCCTGTTAAAACAATGACATAGGGTTCGGCCTCCGGTGGAAGATCTATATGCTGGGCATGGCCTATTATCTTTTTATCCAAGTAGGGAGCCCTCTGCTTGTTGCCCTGCTATAGTTGATCTTTCTTAGTTGGGTGTCCAACCCTTCTTTTATCTAGTGCTTCCCTAGGCTTAGGTGGTTCAGGGACTATGTTTATAGGCTGTGTGTCAATGATGTAATTGTGAACTGTAGGTTGGCAGTTACCACTGGTTGCATGATTGGTTGTTTTTAAGACTATCTTTGGCTCAGGGGCAATTGGGGAGTCGATCTTTGTCGCCAGCTCTTTAAGTAGGTTGGTATTAGCACTTCCAATAGCTGTAATAGAGCCAAGTTGTTCCGCCATTTGCTTTACCCTTTCAACTAAAGTTAATAACAGAGATTTAATCAAGTACTCAATGTTATTCAGTAAAGCTTGCTGGGAATCTATAGTAGAATGGTCCTGATCAGCTTTGCTTACAGCTGGGCCTTTCACTTTCTTAGGGCTCATAGTGATCTTATGAGTTTTTGCTCGATTCCCCTTTTGCTTGTTAGGCCCCCTCTTTCTTTTTGTAGAAGTGGTTCAACCTAATGTTTTGATGTTGACATCCCTCTCATTAGTACCATTACTAGCTGTTACGGATAAAAATTCTGCCCGGGTCTGTTCAATTTGTGAGACCGAACTGATATCAGTACTGATGTCAATGAAATTGGAGTCCCCGGGTCTCCCTGAACAGTCAGGTAGATCTTGTAACTGGGGGGGGATGCCTATGTCATTTGTTTGGCCTGTTCTAAAACTATCTTGTGTGGGAGTTTTAACTGTCTGAATTGCCCCCAAAGATGAAGGTGTATTCAGCCATTCGGAGGATATACGCCGCTCGGTTAATATAATTTCCTTTTCTAACACAGAGGTGGCCCTGGTGATAAAAGCCTCTAAGGTCCCTCTGACTGAGCCTCCCACCAAAGATTTGCGTCCTATACTAGGGGCCCTGGCCATTTCTTGTTCTTTTTATACAGGAATTAAAGAACAGTAAACATAGCAGGCTTGTAAGCCTTACCGAGTATAACTTGCAATAGCAGTCAACGTTAAAGTCTTACTTTAATGTCTTAAGACCAAGGGGGGTGGCCCAGCCCAGCCTTGGCCAGTCCCGGACGGCCACAGATGGCCCGCACTTTGCCGGGGCTTAGCCCGGCGCCGCCCGCACGCATCCCGCGACGCAGAGGGAGTTCCGTTCTTTTAAGCGCCTTCCGGCGCGGAAGTGTCCGTGGGTGGGCAGGGCAATGCTGCGCTGGGTTCTGGTTGCTGTAGTCCCCCCCCTCGGTGGCTGCGTAGATGGAGAAAGCGGCAGCGGGGGAGACCGGAACACACAGCCCACGGTACTGGCGGCGTCTGCGTCAGGCAGGCAGGGAATGGCGGCAGGGAATGGCGGCAGGGAATGGCAGCGCCTCAACAGCCAGGTAAGTCTGTCTCAAAAAGCAAACAGAAAACAATTCAAGCGGGGCTCCCTCTCCTTTGAGGGAGCACCGTTCTTTTAAGCGCCTCAGGGCGCGGAAGTGTCCATGGGTGGCCGGGGCAATGCTGCGCTGGGTTCTGGTTGCTGTGGTCCCCCCCCCTCGGCAGCGGCGTAGACGGAGAAAGCGGCAGCGGGGGAGACCGGAACACACAGCCCACGGTACTGGCGGCATCTGCGTCAGGCAGGCAGGGAATGGCGGCAGGGAATGGCGGCAGGGAAAGACGGCAGGGAATGGCAGCGCCTCAACAGCCAGGTAAGTCGACGTGTTCGTTGAAACGCTTAATGGGAGCTTTGGGAAATGACATGTCTGCTTCGGGACTCCCAGAAAACACAGACGCCTGGCTCCAAAAACTGGGAACAAACTATTAATACAAACGCCAAAATACGAAAGCTATCCAATACTGTACTAGGATCCTCCTAGTTGACCAGATCAGACAGGTCAATACATGTAGTGCAATTGTTGCTAATTTGTTTCCCCAAGATAATTTTAGATTGTGGTCAAAGAAATCAAATATTTCCAAAAAACAATCATCCATGTTTGTGTTTATTTCATGATCATCAGCACCTCCCAGGGGCAAGGCAGCAATATCCCAGACTCTGGTGGAACAGAGTGGGCAGGAACGGTCCTCTGCAGGCTCTTCTGCTGGCCCCAGTAAGTTGTTCTGTTATTAATATAATTATACTTCCCTAACTTTTACAGCTCCTATTCATTCCAAACTGTTTCCTAATTCTATTTTTTACAAAATAGTCTTTGATCTTCTTGTAGACTGTTTCTACTTTCTTATCCTGCCTCTCTACCATCACTCTCTGTGCTACTACTATTTACTATTATTTATGAGTCGGTCTGTGTAGATAGCTAAGCTTGCCCAGTCGGCAAAAAATGGTGTTAAACAAAACTCTGATCCAGCAATAGCTCTAGAGGCACTCAGTGCAGTCCTCTGGGTTTCCCTTGCTGTCTATTCCAGCCTTCTTAATGTTAGTGCTTTGACAATTTCCAACAACAAAATGTCAATGTCCACCAAGAATATGCTAGTTGTTGGCTTTTTGATTTGATAGTAGCACATACCATACTGCTAGTGTTTCAGGGACTATTCTGCACATACAGAAGTATGGACAAGAGAAATAGGACATTGTTGATGATAGGTGCAGTTCGACTTTCCACATACGTCAGTCTGAAGTAACTGTGCGGGACTCAGGAGCCCTCACCTTGTTGGAACTTCAAGTACTCCTGGTGGTAATGAGGAGTAGTTGGTTCTGTCTGTAATTATAAAAATGTTGCACGTTAAAGAGCAAGCATTCATCAGTTGTGTCAAAAAGAGTTGCATGTTATGGCTAAGCATATAAGTTAACACCCTCCCCAAAACCGTGACTTCTTTTCAGTCCCACTAATTTAAAATTGTTTAACATTTTCTCTTACGTTACGAGACAAAGTAGTGGGTGGTGTATGGCATCTAAAAATATGACATGTTTTTTCTAGGCGTCACAACATCGGATGCAGCACTTGCCACCACCAATGCCGGGGCCAGCAGCGTAGTGGGGTCCACTCAAGCGTCGGATGCGGCAGCGCCACCAGGAGGCGCTGAGGGGGATGGCTCAGCAGCAGCGGACGGTGGTAAGTTATTATTATACTCCTTACTTATTGACATTTTAGAGTAGGCTCACAAAGGAGTGTATGATGTACTGTACAGTAGACAGTACACTACTACAAGTACACTGTACTGTTAAGAACAGTTACTGATTTAGAACTACATTTTTTTAGCCAATCACGGAGAAGACAGTCACCCTTGACTTAGCAATAGCATTAGCGGCGGTAGTTCTCGAGTAAGCAATGGCCCCCTCTATTTGACTTCAAATCAGCTGGGAAACTTTTATCATGAAGCCAAGTCATATCAGATGAACTTGAGGGATGTGATGAACGAAAAGGGAAAGAACTAAGGGTCAATGGAAGGACGAGCGAGTCGTAACATTTATGACGAAAGAATGATACATGTTTTTGAATACAGGCAGAGGTGGCTGACAGGAAGGAATCAGATGCATGGCTGCTTGAAGCAAGGATGGTTGGAGGAGAAAGAAAAAATGACTGCCTGTGTTGGTCAATCAGAAAATTCATGTGTGGTGTGCATTGCAATATATCATTTTGGCGAAATTCAAATGCAAGTCAAGACGGTGGTTTACCAAATAAAATGAAAAGGGTGTTATTTGGTTGTTGAGAAAAAGTAAAGTTGTTACAGTTGAGACATTAAAAAGAATGATAGATACTTTGGAAGCCTGGATGGTATCTTCTTCCTCATACATAGCAGAGGTGTATGTAGAGCAGACGCTCAGTGCATGAAGAGTGTTACTTTGTTCGAACAGCATGTCCATGCCAGAGTAGCAAAGCAGAGGAAATCCAAATACTACAAGTTGTGATTGTTCAGAAACTCTCCCTTGCCTAAAGTAACAGTACAGTAGTTTACTTTGCAAGCACAGCATATATTGTGTATGTATTGTATAGTTGACAAATATATCAAGTCAAGTCCCTTCCTCTGGCAATTATGGTTACCACATTCACTCCCTATGTTCATAATTTTCTTTCTGCTGTGTTATTCATGGTCAGAAATGAATAATCTTCATTTTCCTTTTGTAGTACTGAAGGCCCAGGGGGGGCAGTGTGAAATATAAATTACATTGAGCAGTAGCCCTTGATGTAACCGAGTATGGCCAGTGCCACCCCTATACAAAAGTAAGAGCTACCCTATCCCCACCTGCATGTACTGCTTAAAGTAATGCATGCAAGTCTGCGTCATCATGGCTTGTGTCTCTTTTTCTTGGGTGCAAGCTGACTGAGCTGGCATTATGCCGGCTACCACCAGTTCACGTACAAGTAATTTCTTTCGAAAAACTAGAGAAAAAAAGAAGAATACTGGTGTACTCTCTGACTATGTATTGAGTCCATAGTGCTGCCTGGAAGTAGAATTCCTGAAACTCCCACTGTTACAAGCCTACAAAGACGGCGGAAAGATACGTGCCAAAATGTTATACTGTTCTTGCAAATTGCTAGTGTTACTGTGAGACCACTTTCTGTGGAATTATTTTGTGTTATTGTTAAAGAGTGTTGGTTACATTATTTTTCTTTCTTTCTTCATATAGATGCTCCCAAAAAGCTCACCAGAAGGGAGATGGCTGTCCGGGCCAGTGCCCGGAAGCTGGAGGCCATTCGGGTGGAATATTGCAGGCTGTGGGCTCAGGAACAGGAGGAGGGGGCGTCAACAACCTCCTCCAGCACTGCCCCTGTGTCCACCAGCCAGCAGCCTCCAGCACGGCGCTGTGCTCGGACAGCCCCCGCCGCCGCTCAGCTGCAAGAACACCAGCAGCAGGCCCCCCCAGAGCCTGGAAGGCATGCATGCGCCGCCTAAGCCTAAGAGTGGACTACCTGGAGCGCAAGGTGAACAACCTTGAAAAACAGCTCCAGGACCTCCGCAAGGAGCGGCGGGACCGCATGTCCAGAAACCGCTGGAAGTGACTGTATCCCTTGCCCCTTTTTTAAAGACTATTGGGAGGTTGGGAATTGGGAGTTGGGGAATATTTGGGACTAGTGGACTATTTGAAATGGACAATTGTTTGGGCTGGGGAGGGGTGGGACTAGTTTATCTTTGTTAGGGGAAATATATCATTATTCATTTTACATACTTCAACATAGTGTACGCGTTGATCTTATTTTGTGGGGTGGTGGGCGGGGGTTACGGCACATTTGGTTTCCTAAAACTTACCAGCGTGAAATATCTAAAACGTCCCAAAAATGTTTAAAGTGCCACTAACAGAGTTAGTGAATTCAATTGGCCTACTAGTACTTTACTAGTACTACTGTCAGACTCTCCTCCTAGTCCTACCCCTTTATTCTACCTCCCCAAAATGCTTATCTTACCTGTGATTCGTGTTTGAGAATAGAGCTAGGCACAGCGCTGGCTGCATGGCAAATGGCGATTACGCCATCCCGGACCGAAATTCCGTTGTTGTGGTGTTAGTAGGAGTGGTACCACACTAGCAGTAGCAGCATATGAAAAACTAAGTAAAAAAATGAGACATTGAGTGGCCTGAGAGGAGTATTAGAATGAACAGTAGCCTAAGCAATGCTGAAGATAAGTATGGGGAAAAAAGAAATTCCATGGATGATTATGGCTACAACAAGAACAGTGACACAGCAGCGTAACAACAAGTCTTCTTGACATGTAGGAGGATGATGTTGACGATGGTGGGCATGAAATTCAGAATTTATTTTAAAATACTCATTGTTGTTTTTTTAACCAGAATTACAATATCCTAGGATTCATCTAGCTGCCTTAAAATTGATTTGAGGAGGTTGCATGCACCTTATCCTCCCCAGCAAGTGTGTGGAATTATTGTTGTAATTTACTCACATCTCAAGTGATGAAAACCACACAGCCCGGGGGAAGAGGGTTAGGGTTTGAAACTTGGATGGGAATGGGGTTTGTGGGGAAAGTTTTGTGGAGAGAGGAAAAAAAACACAGCATGGACAAACAACAAATGAAGATAAACAAATCTTTGGATACGAAGCTATCCATAAATCTTTTAAGGGACATAAAGGAAGTGCATGCACTATTGCATGCATGAAGTTGTTTGCTAAATGGATAGGTTACTGAAAAGTAAGTAGTACTTTCTACAATATACTAACTATGAAGAAACAATGTGACAGTACAGGGCTGCAGTAATTACGCAATTTCACTTGCCTTTCTGCCCTCAGAGAGAAGAACCACTTAGTACATTAAATTAGTTTAAAAAATTGAAAAGACAAAAGTGTACATGGCTGGAGGGATGAATTGAAGCAGAGAGCAAACAAATGCACAGAGTCACACTCATAGAAGTTCACAGCAATAACATTACTTAAAAGATAAGTAGAAATGAAGATGGATACTGTAACTGTATGTTGTTGTAGTTGTCCTGTTGAATTTGGGAAGTTGCATGCATCCAGCCATTCCTCTTTTTCGCGGTACTCCTCCATTCCATCTGACGCTCCGTCGATCAATGTTGGGGACCAGAAGACACCCTGTCCACTGCCTGCCTGGCGGATGCTGAATTGCGGGTCGCTAATTGTAAGCCTGAGTTCATCCTTTTTGCCATTGCACAGGGTAAAAGCCGGTCTGTAATTGTTGATGGAAAAACAAAGTGATATTAAAACACCATGGAGAAAAAAATATAAGGTATGCTGTGTAGTTCAAAAATAACACTTTCAGTTTCAGAATCGACACTATTACAATACATACAAGCATCATTTCGAAAGTGCGTACTCTGAGTCTCCTTTTCAAGGATAAATAAGTGTGGGCGAAATTTGCGGATCTTTCCCCTCAAGCTAGGTGTAAAGTGTAAACTGCAATTTTAGAACAAAATTAGACCTTCCTAGCAGTGTTCCCAGACCCCTCAACCCACCCCAAACATCTACAACCACCCCCAAGCAGCCCTCCAAAAACATGCGATACTACTAGGCCTAACTTTCAACCGTGCCAAAACGCTCTCTGCAACTAGGGCTAGGCCCAAATACCCCTTTTCCACCATGGATTTTCTTCCAACCACTTGTATCCAATATTAGACCTTCCCAGCAGTGCCCCCAGACCCCTCAACCCACCCCCAAACATCTAGAACCCCCCAAGCAGCCCCATAAAAACATGCACTACTACTACTAGGCCTAACTTTCAACTGTGCCAAAACGCTCTCTGCAACTAGGGCTAGGCCCAAACCCCCCTTTTCCACCATGGATTTTCCTCAAACCACTTGCAATGAAAATTAGACTTTCCCAGCAGTGCTCCCAGACCCCCCAACCCACCCCCAAAAACCTAGAACCCCCCAAACAGCCCCCCAAAAACACGCAAGTGAGCTAAAAGGAAAAACCTTTTCACCATGGAATTTTTTCCAAACCACTTGCATCCGATATTACACCTTCCCAGCAATGCCCCCAGACCCCTCAACCCACCCACAAAAAAAAGTAGAACACCCCCAAACAGGCCAATAGCAAAAATGGAAAATGTCACACTTAGAAATTTGAGGCCTACCTCAAAATCACTCCAACCGCGCTCTGCAGCTAGGCCCTAACTCCCCTTTTCCACCATGGATTTTCTTCAAACCACTTGCAATCAAAATTAGACTCTCCCAGACCACCCAACCCACCCCCAAAAACCTAGAACCCCCCCCCCAAACAGCCCCCCAAAAATATGCAATACTGCTAGGCCTCAGTTTAAATTTAGCCAAAACGCTGTCTGTAGCTAGGCCCAAACCCCCCTTTTCCACCATGGATTTTCTTCAAACCACTTGCAATCAAAATTAGACTTTCCCAGCAGTGCTCCCAGACCCCCAACCCACCCCCAAAAACCTAGAACCCACCCAAACAGCCCCCCAAAAACATGCAAGTGAGCTAAAAAGGAAAAACTTTTTCACCATTGATTTTCTCCAAACCACTTGCATCCGATATTAGACCTTCCCAGCAATGCCCCCAGACCCTTCAACCCACCCGCAAAAAAAAGTAGAACACCCCCAAAAAGGCCAAAAGCAAAATTGGAAAATGTCATCACTCCAAACGCTGTCTGCAGCTAGGCCCTAACTCCCCTTTTCCACCATGGATTTTCTTCAAACTACTTGCAATCAAAGTTAGACTTTCCCAGCAGTGCTCCCAGACCCCCCAATCCACCCCCAAAAACCTAGAACCCCCCAAACAGCCCCCCAAAAACACACAAGTGAGCTAAAAAGGAAAAACTTTTTCACCATGGATTTTCTTCAAACCACTTGCAATCAAAATTAGACTTTCCCAGCAGTACTCCCAGACCCCCTAACCCATCCCCAAAAACCTAGAACCCCCCAAACAGCCCCCCAAAACAAGCAATACTGCTAGTCCTCAGTTTAAATTGTGCTATATTGCTATCTGCAACTATTCCCAAACCCCCCTTTTCCAGCTAGGATTTTCTTGAAACCACTTACAATCAATATTAGACCTTCCCAGAAGTGCTCCAAGAAACCCCAACCCACCCCCACAAACCTAGAACACCCCCAAACAGCCCCCCAAAAACATGCCATACTGGTATATCCAAAACATGGCAAATTGCGCTGTTCAAAAAAAAATGCTGTTTTCAGCTTTCCACTACTTTGATCCTCTTGAAACTTACCTGGAGTCCCTGGACACTTGTTCCAGTGATTCCCAAGAATCTCAGCAAGGCAGAACAAAATCGAACCACTGCGCTCTTTGAAGAAGAAGAAAAAGGTGTACAACTACTTTTCACTTTTCATCCAAACACACGCCCCCGCAAAACACCAAAAAAGGCCAAAATTCTGCCAATTCTGGACCAAAGAACGCCAAACCCCCTAAAACCTTGCCAACATCATTATGAACGAGCCTGCATCGGGCCCTGAGCCCTAGACTCAGCTGGAACCCTACCAACTTAAACCCAAAAACCCTAGTAAATCTCACTGAACCCTAAACCCTAGATATGCTTTGTCTGTCTGTGTCAAAGAGCCTAGGTATGCCACATCAGGATGCTTCACTCAGCGGTGCCTGCCTTGACCGTCTGCATGGCCCTGCTGCAAGCATGGGCCAAAAATCCGTTCCGCTCAAGAATTTGCGAATTTTTGGTAATTTCACGAGATTCGCGAAAAACAGAAAAACAGCACATTTCGCAAACATAACAGAAGTTTGGCCTAAGCTTGACAACAAACAGTACACTGCCTCGCCCTCGACCACTACATACCACAAATAGACAGACATGTAGTTCTGCTATAGTAGTTGTTGTAGACTGGCTTACCTGTTTGCCACTCACGAATTGGCCATAGTTCTTCCGTAAACCGACGCTGATGATCCATCCATCCCAGTGAGTAACTGTAAAGAAAAAATATATATTATTTAATCAAGCATCATGGTATATTGGCAAGTGAGTCCACTCCAAGGACATTTTGCATATTTGAAAATGCAACATAGTGCCCCATGAAGTTGAAGTACAATTTGAATTAAACAAGGTAAAAAAAAACAGAGTAGTAGACATGAGTTACAATTACTGTTTAAAAGAATAAATAATAACTAAGACAGGACATATGATTCATTTCATGCACAAAAAACAAACAGCAATTGGTTTAATCAGAGCCAGACAGCCATTGCTGTCTACTGCATGCCATCTTCTCATTATTCATTACCTTTTCCACTTTTTGTCCACATCTTCTTCGGAAAGTGAGGGCCCACAGGGCAGCCTCTCCTGTCAATTTCAGAAGTAACTCTGTCAGGAATCAGCAAGCATGTAGTCAGTCAGTAATTTCAGTCCCACTTGAGGGGACTCGTCTACGAAGACAAAGGGGCATATTACCAACAACTAGCGATAATTATTGCTATGTTGGTTTAGCAGCGATTTTTTATCGCCGAGCTGCGGCGATTTTTATCGCTTAGGAACCTTGCTATTATCAAGGTTTATCTCCTAAGCGATAAAAATCGGCCGAAATGCATGAATATCGCTGAAAAGTCTGCGATATTCATGCATTACCAAGCTAATGCTCTTAGCCATGTTATCCATCTACCATTGGATAACATGGCTAAGAACTGCTCAGGGGCAGGTGTTAGCTTTTGGAGATATTCGCGCTTAGCGTGAATATCTCCAAAAGTTGGTAATAGGAGATAGCGATGTTAGCGACTGTTTCCAGTCGCTAACATCTTGGCACACCCACTTTGCATGTCATTAGTGATAAATATCACTGACATGCAAAGCGAGGCCCAAGATGGTCGCTATCTCCTACTAGCTGTCGCTAACTGGTGTTAGCGACAGCTAGGTAATAGGAAGATAATTTTATCTCCGCTTTCTTGGCTTTTAAAGCAAAAAAACGGAAATAAACCCCCTTGATAATATGCCCCTAAATTTCTTTATTCTTCGTAATCCATCCATCTGTCTTGAGGGAAATGGATAGGGGGAGTCTGAAGGAGGAGGATAGAGGAGCATGATTAAGTTGTGAACCTCAGGAATGCAGACTGCGGCACCTTCAAATCAATAAGGAAAATAAGATGAAGACAGTGCTGATGATGGAATTTGTTGTGAATAGGGGATTAGAGTTTTTTTGTTGTTGTAAAAGTTGCAAAACAAAGAAAGACACACAGGAATAAAAGTGAATAAGGATGAAAAAAAAAGGAAGTCATTTTCAGGCCTTGGTGTCAGAGAAGTAGAGCTCGTCCTCAAACTCTATGAATTGAGACGGGAGTAGGTCAGCTAACAGAGAAGAACTTCCGTCACCTAATTCGGTGTCCTCTTCTTCCTGCGTGCATTCACGTATTTTGTAATCTGGTGGTATGAAGTGCTGATTCATCTTGACCAGTGTTAACCTCTCCGCATTTTTGGACGAGAGGCGAGTCCTTTTTGAAGTTACAATGGCACCAGCAGCACTGAAAACACGTTCAGAAGACATGCTTGCGAGTTGGCAAGACAAATAATTTAGAGCCAGGTTGGTGATCAGTGGCCATAGAGGCCTTTTCCTACACCAATACAGCAATAGGTTCTGATTAACAAAGACCTCTGTTGGATCATCCAGATAGGCCTGCACCATCGACTCAAGGTTCTCCACGGTTGCTCCACTTTGCGTACCATCTGTGGCCTTTGCAGCACTGGAACGAGCAAACCCTTGATGAGTTAGCCAATCCGCTTCCGACAATATTATGGCTGGGCCTGGTGCAGGTGAGGATGATGATACGGTTGCTGGTGTCGTTAACGGCTGTGAGGGAAAGTGACTCCCTTCGGCCACAGATTCAGAAGTGGAACTTGACGCCGGATGGACTGCTGATTCAGTTGTACTTCTGCCGGCTCCTTGAATTTTCTGCTGCTCTTTTTCGAACCGAGTGGCTGGCACAGCTAGCCAATGTTTGTACTTTGAAACATCTGCTTTATCAAAAGGAATGAATGCTTTGCTGGCCACTGCCTTTTTGTACCTTGGATCCAGAATAGTGGCACAAATGTAATATTGTTCTGTATGTATGTTTTTAAGCCTTTCATTGGCAACTAGGCGGCTTAATAACCTCTCCGCCAACTGATATGCATCTTGCTTTTCAGCATCATCTTGGAATGTTGAAGACACCACCTTCAGTTGGTGCTCTAGCCTGACCAACAATGGGATAGCTTTGCCCAAAGAACAGTCCTCCCTGCTGACTTCACGCGTGAAGAACTCAAAAGGACAAAGCATGTCTGTCTGGCTTGCAACTAGCTTCCATTCCTCCAACTCTAGCCTCATGTCTTTCATAGTAGAACCCAGTTTATAGACATAATCATTTATTACCCCCCACTGCTCAGACAGACGATCAAGCATGTAAAAGGTTGAGTTCCAACGTGTTGCCACCTCCTGGATGAGTCCTTTGACTGGCAGTCTACATTCATGTTGAATGCTCCTGAGCTCCTCCCGGACCTTAAAAGAATGGCTGAAATGTGTGCAGATTCTTCGGCAGGTGGTCAGTAACTTGCTGACTGTGTTTTCTTTTTCCAAGAAATCTTGCACCACGATGTTAATACTGTGCGCCAAACACGGCACTCTGAAATAGTCACCTTGCTGCATGGCCTTAACTATATTACTGCCATTATCTGTGGAAACATAACCAACTATGCAATTTCTTGGATGCAGCCATTCATATACCTTCCTATCAAACTCCTCCAAAAGGTTAGGTGCAGTATGAGTTTTCTCCATGGCAAACATGGCTACTGTTGCATGTTTCCGACTAGCTTGAAAAATTGTGGCACTGTCAACACCTGCAGATAACTTGTCTCTAACCCCTGCAAATTAGACCCAGTGTGCAGTGTTGCACATGTAATCAAGGGCTTGGCAACTGGTCCACATGTCTGTTGTCAGGTGGGTAGTGTGAAGAGCACTCTTCTGCAAAGCTGCCCCAATCACCTCCAGCACATCTTGATGTAGTGCTGGAACCGCAACTCTGGCAAAATAGGACCGGCTAGGAACCTTCCATTTAGGGCAGACTGTTGCCACAAATTCTAGAAAACCCACCCCTTCCACAAAAGAAAAAGGGAGAAGGCCCAGCGCTAACATTTTAGCCAGCTTTGCGTTATACAGACGTGCTGTTGGTAGGTCGCGTTCAAATGGCGCCTGGCTTCGACCAAAACATTCTGCTAAAGCTGGTCTGGACCGTTTTACGTGATGATGATGATGATGCAGACTTCTTCAAACCAGTTAGGCTCATTGATGTACTTTTTGCTATTGGTTTCTCTCCCAGACTCTTAGTGTGCCTCATACATGTTGCAGGGGTAGAGGGTGTGGGTGCTACCACTGCAGTGCTGCTTGCAGGGGTACTGGGTGTACCAGAAAAAATGTTGGTCGGTTCTTGTCTTCCACCCTGCACAATCAGCCCCTTGTCAGCATCAGATGCAATGTGAATGGATACATTTGGATCAGTTCTACTTTTGGCTTCCCAGATCGTCCTTAGGTGCGCCTCCATCTGGATAATGTGGTGTTTTTGGAGATGACCTCTCTGGCATCCGGTACCATAGTTGGTACCAAGCTTACACCAACTAAATAATGTTTTACAAATCGAACAAACGACCATGTTTCCCAGCCTTTTGGCTAACAGTAAAGAAGTCCCAAACTGGAGATGTTTGCTGGTGGTGGAGGTGCTAATTTGCGTTTCAATGCCAGATGAAGTGGAGGATGGGCCTGGCTGAATTTGTTTCTGTTGTTCACTTACAGCACCACTACTTGAGGTAATGGAGGTCGAGCTGGATGGAGGTCCCTGCCAGCCCTTTTGACTAAAAAATATGGAAGCTGTAGGTCGTGTTGGTGTTGT
Organism: Lissotriton vulgaris; assembly: GCF_964263255.1. Classification (NCBI taxonomy): domain Eukaryota; kingdom Metazoa; phylum Chordata; class Amphibia; order Caudata; family Salamandridae; genus Lissotriton; species Lissotriton vulgaris. Next base: position 1,087,759,089 of record NC_141694.1, on the reverse strand, counting down.
AGTTAACTGCGTTGGTGGTGGTACCAGTGCCACGCCGCCCACCTCCCGCTAAGCAGCCATTCGGGATAGGGTGAAAATGTCTGTCTGCTGCATGCCTGCTGGGTCTGGAGTGATGACTGTGATGACTGGGTCGTCGTCAGGCTGTTCATCAGCAGCAGAAGACACCACTTCTTGTTCGTCGTCATCACCCATAAGTGGAAGCCTTGCGGGAACCTTCCTTTTAGGCTTAGCTTCCTTTGTCGGCTCATGGCGTGCCTCACTCTCAGACTGCATTGGTGGGTTCCAATCAAGATCAGGGTCATCAGAATGCAGGGGGCTTGAAGAAGAACTTGTAGTAGTAGTAGTAGCCCTCCTTGACCTTTTTCTTGCTGGGGATCTGGAAGACAATGGATCATCATCAGGAGGAGTGGCTTCCTCGGATGATACCTCTGCTTGAATATCAATTTCCTGATGTGCCCCTACTCCTGGAGGAACAAGCGTTGTAGGCAGTTGTGCTGCTCCATGAACCTCTAGTTGCACCTCTCCATACACCTCTCCATGCGCCTCTACTTGCGCCTCTCCTTGCCCCTCTCCTTGTGCCTCTCCTTGCGCCTCTCCTTGCCCATGTACATGCGCTTGTACTATTTGCACCAGTGGTTGTCGTTGCGGCTGTGGTTGTTGAACACTCGTCAGCTGAGTTACACCCGGTGTTGATTGGATGGTACTTTCTTGTGATGAGCCAACATCACTGGTCGATGGTGATTGAGAAACTAAAGTGGCTGCCTCAGTAGCACTCATGGTCTTGGACCTAACTTGGGGTGGTGGCACTGAGCCCAATGAAGTGGAGGTGCTGCCTCCAGCTTGGTCCCCGGCGGACACCGCTGCTGCTGCAGGCGTAGTTTTTTTCATTAAAAAAAGGTGTCGGTGGGCCCACCAGTCTCCTTGTAGGTGGTACCACTTGCTTCTTCTGCTCCTTCTTACTGGCAGTGGCACTGGCAACTTTTTTCGCTGAGGCACTACTGCCACCTTTCTTTGGGCCCATCTTCTTCAGATGTCAGAACAGCAGGCCGCGGTTGCACGAGTTGCAGAGTTGTCTTGTCTGTGGCCACAGGTGACGTCACGTGACGTTGTGCTGCACACACCGCTGCAGGACTTCTTCCTGGCACTGGTGGTTCTCTTGTGCACCTGAAAGCAATGGAAGCCAGAGGAACATCAGTTAAACACCCCAAAAGTCAAAAAACAAACAAAAATCACCACAATCCAATGCCATCCATGCCCTCAATGACGTTTAAATTCAAGACACCTCACAGAAAGACTTGGTCCATGCACCACTCACTACCCCTGGGCCTAATGTAAGAAAGCAAGGCAAACTAGGTGCAGGCCTGAGCACACTGCCTGGCTTCAAAATGGGCCCTTGACCCCAAGCTACATGGCCAGGCCCTGCCTGGACCAGGCCACAAAATGGCCCCCACCCACATGGCCAGGCCCCAACAACACCCCAAAAAGTCGAAAAACACACAGAATTCACCACAATCCAATGCCATCCATGTCCTCAATGATGTTTAAATTCAAGACACCTCACAGAAAGACTTGGTCCATGATCCACTCACTACCCCTGGGCCTAATGGATGAAAGCAAGGCAAACTGGGTGCAGGCCTGAGCACACTGCCCGGCTTTAAAATGGCCCCTTGACCCCCAGCCACATGGCCAGGCCCTGCCTGGGCCAGGCCTCTAAATGGCCTCCACCCACATTGCCAAGCCCCAACAACACCCCAAAAAGTAAAAAAAAACACACACAAATCACCACAATCCAATGCCATCCATGCCCTCAATGATGTTTAAATTCAAGACACCCCACAGAAAGACTTGGTCCATGCATAACTCACTACCCCTGGGCCTAATGTAAGAAAGAAAGGCAAACTAGGTGCAGGCCTGAGCACACTGCCTGGCTTCAAAATGGGCCCTTGGCCCCCAGCTACATGGCCAGGCCCTGCCTGGACCAGGCCTCAAAATGGCCCCCACCCACATGGCCAGGCCCCAACAACACCCCAAAAAGTCGAAAAACACACAAAAATCACCACAATCCAATGCCATCCATGCCCTCAATGATGTTTAAATTCTAGACACCCCACAGAAAGACTTGGTCCATGATCCACTCACTACCCCTGGGCCTAATGGATGAAAGCAAGGCAAACTGGGTGCAGGCCTGAGCACACTGCCTGGCTTCAAAATGGCCCCTTGACCCCCAGCCACATGGCCAGGCCCTGCATGGGCCAGGCCTCAAAATGGCATCCACCCACAAGGCCAAGCCCCAACAACACCCTAAAAAGTTAAAAAAATAAAATAAATCACCACAATCCAATGCCATCCATGCCCTCAATGATGTTTAAATTCAAGACACCCCACAGAAAGACTTGGTCCATGCACCACTCACTACCCCTGGGCCTAATGGAAGAAAGCAAGGCAAACTGGGTGCAGGCCTGAGCACACTGCCTGGCTTCAAAATGGGCCCTTGACCCCCAGCTACATGGCCAGGCCCTGCCTGGACCAGGCCTCAAAATGGCTCCCACCCACATGGCCAGGCCCCAACAACACCCCAAAAAGTCAAAAAACACACAAAAATCACCACAATCCAATGCCATCCATGCCCTCAATGATGTTTACATTCAAGACACCCCACAGAAATACTTGGTCCATGATCCACTCACTACCCCTGGGCCTAATGGATGAAAGCAAGGCAAACTGGTTGCAGACCTGAGAACGCTGCCTGGCTTCAAAATTGCCCCTTGACCCCCAGCCACATGGCCAGGCCCTGCCTGGACCACGCCTCAAAATGGCCTCCACCCACATGGCCAGGCCCCAACAACACCCCAAAAAGTTTAAAAAACACACAAAAATCACCACAATCCAATGCCATCCATGCCCTCAATGATATTTAAATTCAAGACACCCCACAGAAAGACTAGGTCCATGCACCACTCACTACCCCGGGCCTACTGGCTACTGCGGCTTTACAAGCACCCCAAAATTAAAAAAAAATCCACATATAACAGTGAGCTATTCAATTCCATGACATAAATGATATTTAAGTTCAACAAATCTCACAGAAACAGTTGTATCATGCACCCATGACTAACCCTGAGCCTACTGCATACTGTGGCTACCCGCAATATATACTTTTTTAAAGTTGTGAACACGTTTAACAATTGTAGTTTCAGCAACTGCAATGCCCCAAGCAAACAACACCAACTTACTTGTAAAATCTCAAATCCAAAAGTAATCCAAAAGTGATCCAAACAAAAAGTCCTCAAATACAAATATCCAGCAGCAGCCACAAAAAGTAATCCTTGCAGCTCTAGATCCAAATGAAAAGTGACCAGGACATGGACAAAGCACTGGGAGGAGCCTGCTGGACAGGAACAGGAAGTTAGAGACTCTGGGGCACTTCCTTCCTCCCACTCCTCCAAAAATGGACTCCTTGCACCAAAAAGTGCAGCCAAATGTCAATTATTCTGATCAAAATCATCATTTTCAGAAGGTTTATGCTGCCTGCGGTGGATTTCTTGTGCAGAATTGCAATTTTTGCAATTTCTTGAAAGCGAGCTGTTCAAATCTCCCGCCGGAAGTCAGCTTCGCGCTGCATCTACGTGTTCGGCATTGTTTACTCCTGCGATGCGTGATCGCGGGCCCTTATGACGTACTCGCGTTGTCAAACTCTTGCTGTGCAAGATGGCGGGCCGCGATGACGTAATCGCGGTCAAAAAGCTCTTGCGCGATCATGCAGCAAAATCCAAAATGGCGCAGCACACGCAAGCCGGGAGAAAAACAACTCGGCGAACACAGAATCATGGTAAGTCAATGCAGCGCGCGCAATATTGTATTTTTCAAGCGCGACCAAGCAAAAAAATCCACAGCTTGCGAATTTGCGGATTTTTGGGAAAATTCGCACAATTTGCGGACCGCAAATTTTCCAAAAATCTGCAAATTTCGCGAACGAAACAGATTTTACGACCAGGCTTAATGCTAACACAATTACCACACGGACACACTTGCTCAGATGCAGTTTGGTGGGTGTTGGCGGTCCTGGGGTTGTTGCGATGAGTCTTGTGGCCCTACTGGGTATCCCTATATCATGGTCATTGACTCTATCGCACCTGTGGGTGTTCTGATGTGGCTCTTACCTGTGTTTCCTTTCATGCTGTGAGGTACCGGGTTTTTATGGACCCGGCGGTGCCAGGGGAACACCCAAAGACCTCTTGAGTCCTTCCTGTTTCGGACCACAGAAACACAGAGTCTTCTAGGTGATGTCAAGGATCGAGTTTATTGGCTGCAACCAGTAACAGGTATCCTAGAAGTACAACAGCATATAGCGCATGTATGTTCTCAGGAGACTGCTCGTTTTTACAGAACCAGCCTCTTCCTTTTTTACAAAATAATACACTTTGGGCAAGAATTCCTCAGTTTACAGTTGGTCATATAAATATTTCTACTACAAAGAAAAAGCAGAGTCATGATGGCAAGCCCATATTTTGGTTTGTCCAGTTCGCGATAGATTACCCAGCAAGGCCCAGAACTTTCATCAGATATCGACGAACCCCCAATAAAATCGGGCACCTCCTCCTTGTAAAACAGACCATAAAGAAGAAACAGGGACAGGTGTGTGTGTGATAAAACATGGCTTGTATGCGATGAACGGTTTATGGCATGTTGTGCTTTGATGCTAATCTCGCTCGGCCATTGGGATGAGGACTGCCCGAACAGGTTTGGCTTGAGGCAGTGGAGTCAGCTCGTCCAGGTCACAGAGGAGTCAGCAAAGGTGTACGTGTCCTTTTAGATCGAATTCAGCCTTGGTCATTTTGACTATGTAAGGGCAATCACAAGATGGATGCCGCTCACAAAATGGAACCCGAGGGTTCAAGACGAAAACTACGGTTTCAGGGTGATTGCGTCACTTGATCATGACGCAAATGGATATGTATAGTATCCCAATCATTACCGGTCTGCCGATACCAAAATCGTCATGGTACGATTATATTTTTGACACGAGTGTAGAGCTTTGGTACCACACCATAGTAGGGTCCAGAATTTTCAGTACCACAGACCCTCCTTTTGCCCTTATATAGGCAATAACCTATACTCATGCTAATCTGAGTCCAGATCTGTATACATAAAGTCATTGAGATGCTGCTGTAGCATCATCCTGTTACTTAGTTCGTCTCTTGACACAGGCTTCCTTACACATGATGTAGCACAGAGGCCACCCAGGGGCGCACTGTACACACAGGCAGAACATGAACAGAATGGCTAAGACCATCCCAATGACTATCAGAATCTTCCATCCCCAGGCAGATATCAGTTCCCAGAACCACCCCATTAAGGACCAGTCCCCTTTATCCACTAGAATGGAATCAGAGATCTTATGCAATTTGGAGATGGCCTGGTATACTGTCGGAGTGTTATCGGGGATGAAAATGCAGCAACTGGATTGGATCACTTTACATACCCCACCACGGTCTGCAAGTATGACATCTAGGGCAACCCTGTTCTGAAGAGTCATAAGGCGGTCCGACTGGAGCTCCGCAGTCAAGTTACTAAGGGCACCAGCCGTTTCAATCACGGCGGATTCAACTACCCTCGTCAATTGGCGAATGTTCCTGCTGTTCACCATAGGCCCCCAAAACGGCAGAAAACCCTTTGCGAAATCTCCAATCTCCTGTTCCGCAGTGTCGTCTTTACTCAAAACACCCCTAACTGTCCTTGTCCTATGGTAATCTGCAGCGGCCGTGTAGGTGGGTGGCAACAGGAACGAGATAAAACATGTGCCCGCAAAGTCAGGGGGCAGCCATGTATATGCTCTATCATGGCAGACAAAGTAGGTACCCTTAGCCGCTAAGAATGAAGGGGAGGTCAGAGACGGTAAAACGTAAGTTTCAGTACAGACACTCTTCCCTAATTGAGCTCTGGGGTTTTTGCCATTTCCCTGCAGACATAGGTGACCTTGATGGGGTACTATCCAGATTGGGGAGGACGTCTTTGCTTGCTGGCTCTCACTCAAGGAAATTCCATATTTCGTTATATTCCATCTACTGTAAGGCTCCAATTCATCTCTGGGAATCGTCCTGTATGTGCCAATATCTCTGCTCATATTTCTGATTCCTGCCACTAGTGCCTTGTTGCTCGAGTTGCTTCCTGTGGGACGTGGGGGATATGGTTCGATGGCGAATAGGAACATTGTTTGAAATGCCCACAGAGAACCATAGTAGCTAAATGGCAGGACAAAATATGGGATACCCTTATCTGTCGTATGAGGCATAAGTCCACATACCCAACAATCCGTTGTGTTCATTACAAACTGGTGCTGGTGTAAAAGCTGAACGAATGAGTTATTTATGAATTCTAATCTTCTGGCAGACTCGTGTTCAGGGAGAGGGTGAAAAGAGTGCGAGGAAACAGTAGGAGGAGATATGGGTTGTGTAGTGGGTGCAAATGAAACTCGAAAGGTGTATAAAGCATAGCCAATTAGAAACATCATTATACTACACAAAATGAAAATTCATATTATTAAAAATCGTGTCTTTGCCTTCACAGTGCATATTCTCGTTTCAAAGTTCGTTGATCTGGCAGGTCTCTCCATCTTGGGAAACTCCATCCTCTAATTTGCTGCCAGCGGTGGGAGATGGATTCTGCTAAGGAGTGCTTCTGTCAGCCCAGGGCAACTCCCTTAGACCAACCAGAACTGTCGACCTAACCGTCTCCAGCTGCACTCCAATGACTGTGGCAACCGCGACCCTAGCAGCAGAACCGGATGGCGGTTCGAAAATCAAAAATGAGCAAGTTTCTTGGATGAGAGATCTGCACAATCAAAAAGAAAAAAGTATTTATTTGTCCATAGTCATAGGTCTTGGCCTCAAATTGTAGCGATCTCGACCAGGTACTGTGTGGTCTAGAAACAAGAGTTCAGGCTCAGCAGTGTTCAATCGCATTGACGGAGGCACAGCTTCTTGTAAAATGTTATCGCTTTCCTTTTCAGAAGTAGTTCCTTTCAAACGTGCATCACTAAAGAGCAAGAAGCGAGGCACAGTCTCAGCCTCAGAGTCAGCAATTCCCTCCTGGACCCACCAGTCATAAGGCAGAGGTAACGGGACCCTCTTGCAATGGGTCCTGTGGATCCAGTTTTTCTTTCCTTCCACTCGAACTGAACTAGGTAGGGACCGGTCCAGCGGGGCTCATCATTCTTTGTCCGCTGGAAGTTCTTGACCAGCACGTAGGATCCAGGGTCGATAGGATGTCCTGGAGCTTCAGAGGCCTGAGGTAGACTGTCGTGGACCTGTTGGTGTAAAACACGCAATTTAGCCGTCAATTCATACAGATAGTCAAGCAGTACAGGATGCTCTATTTCACTGAACCTAGTGGGCCTCGGCACTCCCCATATGTTGGCTGGGCGGCCGAACACAATTTCATGTAGACTAAGTCCCATTCTAGAGTGAACAGTCATTCTTGTTGATAGGAGCGCCAAAGGCAGGGCGCTAGGCCATTTAAGACCTGTACTTGCTTGGATCTTGGCCAGTTTCAATTTTAACGTGCCATTATAGCACTCTACTAGTCCAGCTGATTGGGGGTGATTTGCAGCGTGGAACTTCTGTTGTATGCCTAGCCCTTCACACAATCTCTTCATCACTCGTCCCACGAATTCACTCCCATTATCACTCCAGACCATTCTAGGCATTCCAAACCTAGGGATGAACTCTTTGACAAGGGCTTTGGCTGTGTATAAGGCAGTATTGTCCTTAAGGGGATACGCCTCCACCCACCTGGAAAAGGCACAAACAACAACGAGTACGTATTTCAGATTGTTGCACCTTTCCATGTGGATGAAATCTAGCTGCAAAACCTCGAACGGATACGTTGGAGGCGCAAAATGACCAGCTGGAGTTGGGGTTCCCCTACCAGGATTGTACTTCAGACACACCATTCAGTTATTGACCACATTCTCTGCACATTTAGGGATTCCACTATTCTGCCATACTGGAGCCAACAACTTACAGATCCCTTTCACACTGATGTGAGCCATTCCATGAGCCATGGTCACCACTGCAAGCACGTACGCATCGGGTAGCAACCATCTCTGATACTCTGACAGTTCAATCCAACAACCCTTCGCATCCAATCTACCCTTTCTTTCTCTCCATTCATTCAACTCTTTCTCTGTGGCTTCGGCTTGGATGGACTTCACACTCTCAATCGTATCTTCACACATACCCACATCACCAATCCATTTTGCGGGACCTGCAACATACATTCGACTCATTACATTCCTTGCAGTTTCTTTTGCAACTTCATCCGCAAACGCATTCCCACGACCAACATCATCCGTCACCCTTTTGTGTGCACTGCATTTCACAATCGCAACTTGTGATGGCAAGGTCAGTGACTCGAGAAGCTCATTTACTAACTGACCATGTTGAATCTTGGTACCATGCGACGTCAGGAACCCACGTTCTCGCCACAATCGTCCAAAACTGTGAGCTACGCAAAAGGCGTATTGGCTGTCTGTGTACATATTCACTCGCTTTCCTTTCGCCAACACACATGCTCTTGTAAGTGCAATCAACTCTGCTGCTTGCGCAGAATTGTGTGGGATACGTGCAGCTTCAACAATCGTATGCAAAGTCATCACAGCATATGCTGCAGTCGTATCACCATTCGGCAACTTGAAACATGAACCACCAACCCATAAAGCATCGTCACATTCAGGAAGAGGAGTGTCCTGTAAATCTACTCTCCCTTTTGTCTCTTCTTTGGTCCTAAAACAGCAGTCATGTTGTTCGACCTCATCTGTCTCTACTGGAGTGGGCAATAACGTGGCTGGGTTTAGTGTATCACACCTCTTTATGTGTACATGACTTGCTAACAGTGTCAGCTCATAACTTTACAATCGAGCACTAGTTAAGTGCTGTGTCCTTGTTCTGTTTAACAGAATGTCTACTGCATGTGGGACCATGGCGATCAGCATATTATTCATTACTATCCCAGCAGACTGTCGAATACAGACAGCTGCTGCCGCAGTGGCTCTCAAGCAACTTGGAAATGCCTTAGCTACCGGATCAAGAGTTGCTGAAAAGTACGCGCATGGACGCTCTTTGCCCCCGAAAGACTGTGTCAGAACTGATAATGCGCAACCTTCTTTCTCATGGACATATAATGTAAAAGGCTTACTGTAGTCGGGGGTACCCAACATAGGAGCCGAACACAATGCATCACGCAATTCGTGAAAGCTTTTCTGACACTCTTCAGACCACGGAATGGGTTTCGGTGTATCCTTGCAAGTTAACGCCACTAAAGGTTTGGCCAACAAAGAGAAATTCCGTTTCCATTGTCTGCAATATGATGTAATGCCCAAGAAAGCACGCACTTCTCTCTGTGTCCTTGGGACACTAAATTTTGCAATTGCCTGTATTCTTTCTGGGGTCAGCTTCCTTCCCTCCTTCGATAAGATGTGACCTAAGTAGGTCACTTCTTGTCAACAATATTGTAATTTTGAAAGAGAGACTTTGTGGCGCACATCACATAAATGACGCAACAGCGACAACGTGGTTTGTTTGCAAATCTCCTCAGTATCTGCAGTGACTAGCAAATCATCGACGTACTGAATAAGAGTCGCGCCATCAGGTAGAACAATCGTGTCAAGCTGACATTTCAGAGCTTGACTGAATATTGATGGACTTTCACAGTAGCCCTGAGGAGCGCGTTTGAAGCGGAAACCTCGGCCTCCTAAATTGAAGCCAAAAATATCCCTGCTCTCCTCGGCAATAGGGATGCTGAAGAAAGCATTCTTCAAGTCAATCACCGTGAACCAAGTGGCTGAAGCCGGAATCATAGTCAATAGGGCAGTGATATCAGGAACAACTGGAAACTGTGGCACAACAATCTTATTCACCTCTCTAAGATCAATCACAAACCTATAGACAGGTGGTTGGGAAGGATCAGTACGCTTTAAAACCGGTAGAACAGGACTATTACAGATGTTCCCTGTTGTCTCTTCAATGACATCTTTCTCAATCAGATCGTAAATAATTGCTAACAACGCCTTTTCGCCTTCGCTAGAGATCTTGTATTGGGGAATACGTGGCATTCTAACATTGGCTTTCAATGTTATAACATATGGCGCTATTTCCAAAAGACCCACATCATTAGAGCCAGTGGCCCAAAGCATATCCGGAAGAGAAGACAATTCTGTTGGAAGTTTTTCCCTTGACAAATACATTGGAGAAACCACTTTCTTACCCAGTGTAAGTTGTACTCCCGAAGGAGAACAGTACAAAGTTGCATATAGTCTCTTTAACAGATCCAATCCCAACAAGTTTTCACCACAACCTGTTGTAAGAATGAGGGGTGCTTCTAATTCACATGGCCCAACAGAAAGGGACATAGGACTAGAGATCGGGTTCCTAACCGGGGCACCAGAAAAACCTACTGAAACATTCATTTCGCCAGACAAAGGTGCGCCAGGAAGTTTTGAGTGCATAATAGAACTCTTTGTAGCACCAGTATCCAACAGAAAAGGCTCTGACACACCTGATGTAATCACCTCAACATAAGGTCCATTCTGATCTACTGGAACTGAAACAACTCCCTCTCTTTGTCCATGGCTGTCCTAGCAATCATTACCCTCATTCTCGTGTTCTGCATAGTAGTCATCAGCATAGTACTGTGCTGTCCTGGACAACGCGTTATTCTGTTGGTCAAAATTATTCATAGAATTCTGAGGCGGAAAAGAAGGAGCATTCTGGGGGAAATTTCCATGACCCCTACCTCTAGGGGCGTGTTGAACACCTCTACCTCTTGCACCAGAAACACCATTCACACGTCGTAACAAAGCCGGACAACTACTCTTGAAATGACCCTCTTCCTTGCAGTACGCACACTGATTCGGACCATATGGTAAACGCTGTTGAGAAGACTCGTTTCTTTGCGAGTTTCTCGAATACTGCTGGGGTTGCTGATAGTCGCGCTGACTATTATTACGAGGTGGATAAGCTTGCTGTAGAAGGACTTTAGTTTTCAATTCTTTAGTCTTTTTATCTGCCTTCTCTAGCTCATCTTTGCGCCTATTTTCGTAGTACTGGGCCGTGGCTAAAATCTGCGCTGACGTGGAAACAGCCCAAGCACTCTCTGAATCCTTCAACTTATTTCACAGTTCAGGAAGCAAATTATGTACAAATTTGTCAACAAACAGTCTTTGGCCACTCTCAGTAGCCATATCCTGACCACTATGATCGACGAAAGTCTCTTCAAACCGCGTGAAAAAGTCAGACACATTCTCATCTTTTTTCTGTTTGCACGCAGACAACTTGTCCCAATTCACACGCAAATCGGGCATCAGAGTCTTCATATATGCAATAATTCTACCAGGAAGTTCTGCTTCTAAAGGCTCGGGCTTAGAGCCACCAACTTGTCTAGCATCAGCAGCAGCAATATTAACCCATGTGTCACCTAATTCTTGATCATGCTCTGTATGACGAATCTTTCCCCATAAAGGCTGTGGAACAACATTTCCAAACAGCATGTCTACATCTGCTAGATTCATGATACAGGAGCTTGCAGTCTGTGATAACTCCTTATAATACCCTGCAGGATTTTTACGGGGATCAGGCAATGTCTGTTTTAGAGCCAAAACCTCAGATCTCTTCCAAGGAACATGTACCCATACACGCTGAAAATGCGGGGGAATGGCTGGATTCGCATTTGCATCACCTTCCCTCCAAACTGGGGGAACCTCTCTCATGGGATACTGTCGCGCCTTTTTCCTACCTGGCATGTCATGCTCAGAAAGTGATCTGGAATTGCTTCCCTTACTCCTATAAGACAACAATGTCTCAATCGCTTGTTCAACATCGGTACCCACAATCATGCCTTCTGCGAACTTGAACCGCACACGGAATAATTCAGGCATGTCGTACTCTGGATCATTTCCCCTCAAATCTTCACGGAGATATACGCACATTTGTTCAAATACATATCTCTGTGTAGATGCTTCCCACTGACGGAAGACTTCCATAACGGACTGAACGTCATATCTTACAGTATCAGTAACCCATTTACGTGCTAACTCATTCAGTACTTCTCTCTCTTGGTAGTCAGGCAGTCGACTCCCCAGCTGTCTTCGTTCTGTGTTAGGGGTCGTATTAGGCGACCCAAATAAGGGTGAGAAAAGACCAGTAACAGTGTTTGCCACTCTCTGTCGAACAGAAGGAGAAGCTGATGGAAGGGTAGAAACGCCAGAAAAGACAGGCTGATGTAGAGCGGAGGTGGAGGCAGTAGCAGAAGGAGTATTAGGATAAGCAGCTGGAGCAGTAGGCGAAGTCGTAGGAAAAGCAGATGAAGTATGTAGCAAAGGCGGCGGCCCTTGAGAGAGCTGCGCCGGAGGAGTAGAAACCAGCTGAAGAGGAGCTGGTGATTGTATTAGAACTTGTTGTCCAACAATAGGGGGTTGTACAACCAAAGGTTGCTGTGGTGCTGTAGCACTTTGGGCATATGGAGGTGGTGAACTCAGTAGATGAGACATTAAAGGATCCTTCTCAATTGTCTCTTTTGATCCTTGTCCTTTATTTGGCAGAACTGGGTTGCATTTATCTACTGCTAACTTCCTACTTCTAAGTGTTTGTTCATTCTCTTGCTCTTCCTCATTATCCCTAAACGCAATGGCAGCTTGTACCATTGAAAGACCTCGTTTATTTTTCTTTGCTAATTTCATTTCTTTCTGTTTGGCTTCTTTGCGCCATAGGCGAAAGGAGTCAAACATCGCCGGCCGGGCTTTCTTCTTGAAAAGTTTCACCTCTAGATTATCTAAAATCTCTGTGTCAAAGCTCCCGTATTGGGGCCATTTTAAAACACCATCGTTTCGGGTGTATCGGATCCACACTTCATTATATGCAATAGGGCCTACGCCATGCTTTACATAGAGCTCATATGTTGGAGTTCCAATCGGAGGAACCGGGCACGAGTCCTCCAATCGGGAATCCCTATTACAACCAAGACAAAACAAGTTTCCAAGTCTGCTAAAACCAGGCATCTTCGCTCTCTAGTCTAGCTTCAAACTTCAAAGGATTATCGAATACGATAGTCTCGTGAATACACGAGTCCCTCGGCTTTGGCGCTTGCAAGTTCCAAATCAAAGCTATCCCAAGGGATACAAAACTAAGAACCAAACTAAGGACTGGGAGACGCTCCACTTATACTTAACTGAAGTATCGATGATCGATGACGTCACTAGAAGACTCGTCTATCGTTTTGCTCTACCAAGCATCAATGGGTCCAAAACAGGGCGATAGTCAGGGGAGCAGTCCTTTGTAGCCGTCGGGACGCGGGGAACCTCGCAGCAAAGACCTTCGGAACCACGTCGACAGGCAGGGGTCGCTGAAGTGGCTGGCCGTCCTCTGGAATTTTCACATGAAGCTCCTCACGAACATCTGGCTTGGACCGATACCGCTTGATGCTGCCCTGAGTTGGGCGCCAACTGAGGTACAGGGTTTTTATGGACCCGGCGGTGCCAGGGGGAACACCCAAAGACCTCTTGAGTCCTTCCTGTTTCGGACCACAGAAACACAGAGTCTTCTAGGTGATGTCAAGGATTGAGTTTATTGGCTGCAACCAGTAACAGGTATCCTAGAAGTACAACAGCATATAGCGCATGTATGTTCTCAGGAGACTGCTCGTTTTTACAGAACCAGCCTCTTCCTTTTATACAAAATAATACACTTCAGGCAAGAATTCCTCAGTTTACAGTTGGTCATATAAATATTTCTACTACAAAGAAAAAGCAGAGTCATGATGGCAAGCCCATATTTTGGTTTGTCCAGTTCGTGATAGATTACCCAGCAAGGCCCAGAACTTTCATCAGATATCGACGAACCCCCAATAAAATCGGGCACCTCCTCCTTGTAAAACAGAACATAAAGAAGAAACAGGGACAGGTGTGTGTGTGATAAAACATGGCTTGTATGAGATGAACGGTTTATGGCATGTTGTGCTTTGATGCTAATCTCGCTCGGCCATTGGGATGAGGACTGCCCGAACAGGTTTGGCTTGAGGCAGTGGAGTCAGCTCGTCCAGTTCATAGAGGAGTCAGCAAAGGTGTACGTGTCCTTTTACATCAAATTCGGCCTTGGTCATTTTGACTATGTAAGGGCAATCACAAGATGGATGCTGCTCACAAAATGGAACCCGAGGGTTCAAGACGAAAACTACGGTTTCAGGGTGATTGCGTCACTTGATCATGACGCAAATGGATATGTATAGTATCCCAATCATTACCGGTCTGCCGATACCAAAATCGTCATGATACGATTATATTTTTGACACGAGTGTAGAGCTTTGGTACCACACTATAGTAGGGTCCAGAATTTTCAGTACCACAGATGCAGGTAGTCGTCCTGCTTTACACCAGCAGAAAGCAGGTGTAAAATCCCTGGAGGTAACGTGGGTTATCGCCTGAATTTTTTTCGCAATGCAGTTGTTATGAAAGTTGTGATGTGATTTTTTTGTGTGCTGAACAATATACGATCTGGGCAGTCAAGATCCAGCACCTGACGCACTATTCCCAATTAATATATATACAATGAGATTTCTTCATTGATTTTGTATGTACACTATAAGTGCAGGCACTACCTCAGTGCAATTCAATACAGGATTTTAGTATTTAGAATAAATCGCAAAGGTGCACCTCGTGTCTTTTTGCACGGGAACGGATACTTTGCATTTCATTATCAGCACTTTAATGCAACTAAAGTTGAGATAAATCTAACACAGTATTCAGAAGTTGGTGCAAACTGCAGAGATCCCCAGTATTCCTGCGATAAGTGCCCCAAAATGTAACACCATGGTGGATACCAGCAAATAACAGTAATAAGAACAAGAAAGTGCCACACAGACACACAGCAGTTAAGAAAACAACCAAAAAGGTAAGAAAAATAAATGTTGTCAAACTTAATTTTTTTATAAACATTTATAAACCATAAATTCTTATTAATATAGAATATTTATAAAAAATAAATCAATAAACAAAATTTAACAAGACCAATAGAAAACAACAACGTGAAAGACTCCTGTGGTGACCATGGATGTCGACGACAGAGCCTGGAAAATAAAGCACAAAATAGGGACGTGTGTAATGCGCATATCAAGGGACTGAGAGAGAGAAACAGGGAAGGAAAAACAAGCCAGAGAAAAACAGAGGGAAGGAAAGAAAGGAAGTGAGAAATTGTGAAGGGAGAGAGAGATAAAAGGAAAGGAATGAAGGGAGTGAGAGAGTGACAAAAATGGAAGTGAGAGAGAGAGAGAGATAGAGAGAGAAAGAGAGAGAGAGAGAGAGAGAGAGAGAGAGAGAGAGAGAGAGAGAGAGAGAGAGAGAGAGAGAGAGAGAGAGAGAGACTGTCACCTTTGCGCATTCATGAGCAAATAATTACCTGGTGATAGTGGAGTGTGCAGCAGTGGGTGGACTCCATGATGTACCCATCAAATCCCCACCGATCTCAGAGGTGCTGCTGAATCCTGAGTCATGAATGGCGGAGACCACATTAGATTCTGCGTGGATCTTACAGATGCCGCTGAGTCCTGATTAGCAGAGACCACATCAGCTTCTTCGCAGATCTGACAGATGTCGCAGAGTCCGGAATGGTGGAGACCGCATCAGCTTCTCCGCAGCCTGGCAGATCTCACACATGTCACTGAGTCCTGAGTCGTCAATGGCGGAGACAACCTCAGGGTTTGGTGCCGCTAAGCCTGTGGAACTCAAGTTTGTGCCATGTGGCGGTAGGCCCCTGATGGCCACATGAGTTTGGGGTGACACTAACCCTATGCATATGAAGTCCACGCCAAGAGGATGGTAGGCCGCTGACGGCCATACAGCTGAGGGTGCGACTAACCTTCTGTGCAACTTTTCATGGACTCCTTATGGTTGAGAGCTGTGGAATGTTCACCAGCTAGTTAGCACCGACATTAAAGAATGTGACGTTGACGATCTATAAAATTTGCGTGGTCACATGGCCTGTGACGCATGTGCCGGATGGGTGCGGTATGTGTGTAAACCTTCCCTCAAGGACTGGCCGTGAGATGTTGAGAACTAGACCACTGACCTGCACACCAACAGTAGGTACTCCGGCTACAGGTAACTATGTGGGGGTAACGTTGGAATGTAATCGGAGTAGTGTGGTGTGGTGTGGCGTGGCGAGGCGTATGAGGGAACAGGAGAGGGATAGACACAATGACGTGGATGGCTCGCAGCACTACGTCTGTGAGTCAAGCGGATGGGCCGCAGCTGTCCCTCTGCGAGCCTGGGTGCGAACTGTTCATAACTCACTCTACATAAGTATTGAAAAATCTATTTGAGATTCACTCGTCAGCTGGCATCCGTCCGAGGCATTTGTGAGAGATACCCCTTGGCCGCTCCCTCTCCCAAAATTAGCAGTTAACGTACCCTCTTCCCACATTACCAACATACTCCCAACAACCTCCTTGGGCCCAGAAGTGTCCCTGTGAGGTTGGACAAAGAAGTATCTCAGTCATGTATAGATTTACATATAAAAATGTATTTAAAGAAAAGAACAACAAATAAGTCTGAAGGGAGTCTGGTGCTATGGTCACTACCACAAAGTTGAGGTCACTGCCATTCAAGACTCAGGACACAGTTACACATGTGGGATTGGTTTGTGTTACATAGGGTTAGTGGTACGAGAAGCATTGAGACTATATGAGCCTGTGATGATGCTTGGTGTGGACGGGTCGCACTGGGAGCAATGTGTCTTGCTTACTGGACTGCATCATGTGGAATCAGGACTGTATCTGAATTGTGAGGCCTGCTGACCGTAGTGTAGGCCAAAGGAAGAGATGAGGAAGGGCCCACAGCCATGTGCATATGTTGGTGGCCCCACCGGCCTGCGTAGTGCAGGTTCAGTGGCACCACTTGTCGCCAGCCTTCAATCTGTAAATACTCCTCATTAATCAAAGGGAGTGAGGTGGTGTGGTCACTGCACCGAAGTTGGGGTCGCTCAGGACACAGTTACACATGTGGGATCGGCTTGTGTTAAAGAGTTAAAGAGCACTAAAGAGGGTTAGTGGGACTAGGTGTCGACAGCTTTGCATATCGAAATATGCCTCACTGATGGAAGGGGGTGTGGTGCTGTGTTTGGTGCCACGGACTTGGGGTCACTGGCATTCAGGACTCAGAACACAGTTACACATGTGGGATTGGCTTGTGTTAAAGAGGGTTAGTGGCACTACGTGTCAAAGACTTTGCATATTGAAATATGCCTCACTGATCGAAGGGAGTGTGATGCTGTGTTCGGTGCCAGTGACCTGGGGTCACTGCCATTCAGGACACAGTTACACATGTGGGATCAGCTTGTGTTAAAGAGGGTTAGTGGCACCACATGTCGCTGCCATTGCATATGGAAATATCCCTCACTGATCGAAGGGAGTCTGGTGCTGTGGTCGCTGCCATGGAATTGGGGTCACTGCCATTCAGGAGTCAGAATACAATTGCATATGTGGGATCGGTTTGAGTTGAACAGAGTTAGTGGCACCACGTGTCGCCGGTCTTGCATATCGAAATAAGCCTCACTGATTGAAGGGAGTCTGCTGCTGTGGTTGTCCCATGGATTTGGGGTCACTGCCATTGAGGACTTAGGACACAGTTAGACATGTGGGATCGGCTTGTGTTGAAGACAGTTAGTGGCACCATGTGTCACCAGTCTTCCATAGTGTAGGTCAGAGGTAGCGGTGAGCAAGGGCCCATGGCCATGTGCATACATTGGTGGCCCCACCGGCCTGCGTTGTACAGGTTCAGTGGCACCACGTGCCGCTGGCCTTGCATATGCAAATATCCTTCACTGATTTAAGGGAGTCTGGTGCTGTGGTCACTGCCACGAAGTTAGGGTCGCTGCCATTCAGGACTCAGGAACCAGTTACATATGTGGGATCGGCTTGTGTTGAACAGGGTTAGTTGGCACCACATGTCACCGGTCTTTCACAGTGTAGGCTGGAGGCAGTGGTCAGCAAAAGCCCTGTAACGTTCACTTTATCTGCACAGATTGGGAGCATTTGGTCTTCTTAACCCATTATAGGGTCTTACACAATTTGCATCACTACTAATCTTGAATTGTGAACCGTGTAACCCCAGTGTAGGGCGGAGGCAGTGGTCAGGATGGGTGCACAGCCACATGCCATTGAGTTGAGCTGTACAGTTAGCGGCACCAGGAGCACTCAGCGTGTGTGCACCCTGCCATGATACGTGTTCCCGGAGGGCCGCACTGGGAGCAATGCATTTTGTCTAATGAATTCTGCCTTAATAAGGGGATGTGGCGATGACTTGTGGTGCAGTGAGTTAGTAGCACCTGAAGTACACAGCGTGCGTGCACCCTGCGATGATACGTGGTCCAGACAGGTCGCACTGTGAGCAATCTCTTTTGTCTAATGCATTCTGCCTTCATAAGGCCACGTGGCGATGACTTATGGTGCAGTGAGTTAGGAGCACCTGAAGCAATCATGCATGGTCTGTGCGGCCCGAACAGGGAGCAACATGTCTTGTGTACTTTAGTGCATCATCTGCAATCGCAACAGCATCTGAATTGTGAGCCCTGCTGTCCACAGTGTAGATCGAAGGCAGTAGTCGGTACAGACATAAGTCTGCGGTGCTGTGCCACTGGGTTTGCAGGGGGATTGTGTGGAGGAGGCCCACTGTCATGGCGGCAGCCACATGCCAGGGTGAGGGCCGCCGCTCTGCAGACTTGTTGGTCTTCCCGCAAGTGAACCATGCCCAGGGCCTGGCCTATTTATTCATACTCCTACGCTGGTGTGGCGTATGTTGGACCAGCCCACTCCGCTTCTGCTTCCAGGGTGGACAACACAGCTACATGACAAAGATCTTCCACACTGCCTGAGGTAACATGGTTGTATCCACTGTGCATTGCACTACAAGTATCAATAGTATATCTCCACATGGAGAGGTTTGTGCTTTGCATAATGAGGTGTGTGCAGCACCTCAGCGGTACACTTGGCATTATGTGCCTTATTATTGATGGGTGACGTGCCTTCTTCATATATAGTTGGTTGCCATTTCTCCCAAAATTCAGCTATTGTGTGGCTGAGGGGACATAGCATTTTTGGGAAGGTCCATTGTCCTGTTTTGCGCTGCCTCGGTGGTAGTAGCGGGGGGTGGTCCGGGGGAAGGTTCTGGTGGTGGTGGCACTGGGTGTTGTAGCCTTGTTGGGTGTCGGAGCTGCATGATCAGTAGCTCTATAATGTGTTGGTCTTTAGATGTGACTGTGAGTTGGGTCTAATTCACGCAGTAGATAGTCGACCTCCTTACACAAGTTAAAGGTTAATGTTAATTTGTTACTGGTAAGTTGGCTTATTGTCTGCCTTTTGGATTGCATTGCAAATTTGGCTGGTTGTTTAAAATATGGGGAAGTGGCGTTTTTGTGTTTTTTTGTGCACGGGAACGCCAACTTTGCATATCATTAGCGTTAGTTGTGCCTCTCATTTGTGGTGATTTTGTTGGCGGAAGGTATTGATGGAAGAGTGGTGAGATTTGCAGTTTTCACCAGGTTGAGAATGGGGTGATAATGAAAAAACACAGAAAAAAAGATATGTTTAATAAACATTATAATTAGAAATTAGCATTTACAAAACCTTTGAAATTCACTGAAAAAACATTGGTTTTACAGACGTTATAGTTAGGAATCAGTATTTAAAAAATCTTAGAAATTCACAGAAAAAAACATAGGTTTCAGGGATGTTATAGTTAGTTGGACATTTTACTCTTACAAAACTATAGA
The DNA here is from genome assembly GCF_964263255.1 of Lissotriton vulgaris. Lineage (NCBI taxonomy): Eukaryota > Metazoa > Chordata > Amphibia > Caudata > Salamandridae > Lissotriton > Lissotriton vulgaris. The sequence continues at coordinate 1,087,739,278 of NC_141694.1, read as the reverse complement.
AATTCCGCTGTTATAGTTAGTTGAGCTAACTATAACTCGCTCCCCCGCAATTCACTGCTGATAGCATCACATATTACATCATTCACGACATGGTCGGTGACATCAATGATGACATCTCAAATGAAATCACTGATGACATCATCCACGTGACAATCTGATGCACCTCATCAGACATTTAACCCTTGATACATCCACCCTAAAATACAGACTTTATTTTTCGAAACCATGAACACACCAATACCAGTTAGTACATATCCACTGACTAACTCCTAGGTCTACACACACATCAATTAATTCACCCATAGAGTCATTCATACATGCAGTCAACAATCAATACAGCATTATCATATTCAGTCACATATCTATACAGACACTCAGACACTGCCTCTCATTCATAGAGTTGTTTACACACCTAGTCAGTAATGGACATATTTATTCACACTTTTATTTACTCACCTGTACAGTTATAGACATACCACCTTATTTATTTAAAAATATACTAACACATAATTACACTCTAATACAATAACTCATGCAAGCACATACTGATCCATACAGGCACTCTCACAATCACTCACTCTCACATATAGTCATTTATACAGTCCAACACTCATATATACTGCCTTTCACATATGCAGTTACTCACACATGTACCTCTGCCGCATCTATTCACTCACTAAGACACTCATACACACTCACCCAGCCATACAACCCTTTACAGATATAGTCTTGAACACATATACCCAGTGAATTATCTACTCACACATCTATGCGCAGAGTCACACCCCTCAACCGCCCACACAGACACTCAGGCACCCATACAGATACTCAGACAAGCAGTCAATAGCCCATATAGATCTTCATTTAGCTGCTAATCAAACAATCCAAGCACTTACACAACTTCTGACAACCTAAACGGTGTGAATTTCTGTATCAATCGCTAACACATGCATTAAGCAAGACACAATGAATAACTCACTTATACAGTCAGTCACACACCTACTTAATCATCCATTCATTTGTCAATACACTTTGGCATATATATATATATAAAACATATTTGCATTTTATAGAAACACACATTCACTGGATGATGTAATCAGTGATGTCATTTGAGATTTCATCAGTGATGTCACTGACCATGTCATGAATGATGTAATATGTGACATCATCAGAAGTGCATTGCAGGGGCGCGAGTTATAGTTAGCTCAACTAACTATAACAGCAGACTTTCTATCGTTTTGTATGAGTGAAATGTCCAACTAACTATAAAGTCCCTGAAACCTATGTTATTTTCTGTGAATATATATATATATAGTTAGGACCTAAGTCCATAGGAAAAGTGTTTTTTGATTTTCCAATATCTTTTGCGCCATTTGACGAATCTTCGTGAAATTTTCCCCCAAAAAAGTTTCACTCAGGTCAGCTCCTGTCTTGAAAGTTTTGAGGTGATTCGTCAAGCAGGGGCCACAAAAAAAGGGGGTTCTCAAAACGTATTTTCCTCAAGTTCATCTCCATAGGAATCTTTAGACATGGTTAAAGCCCGAACTGCTGAACAGAATTACACCAAATTTGACAAAAAGGTAGCTCTTTGTTCTGAAAGTGCCCTTTTTTTAAATGGTGTAAATCCATTCCTTAGTTCCTGAGAAATACAAAAAAATATATATCGATATCTGATCACAGAGGAGGGTTTGCTAACCCTCCTGAGCACAAGCTCAATTCTGCTAACACTCCAAACCAGAATGTGTTGGCAGCCATCTTGTGACTCGGTATCTGAGTCACAAGGAAACAGGGGAAAACAGGGTTAAAAAGATTAAATAACAAGAAAAGGGGGCAGGGTAAAAACACCCTGACCGCCTAGGCCTGTTCAGGAGGTTCCACAGGGACCCCCAAGGCCACAAAAAGCTTTTTTTATTTTTCTTTAAGCCCACAGGTGGGCCAGGTCCTGATGACAATATTTAATAATAGAGCGGGGACCCACAGGGCCCCCACAGCCCCGGGAAGCCCCACCTCCATGGGGCTTACATTAATATTGGGCGGGGCTTCGTGGACCCCCCAAGCCTGGGTTTCGCCACCTCCCCAGGGGTTAATTAAAATTTGAGGCTGGGTCCTCGCGGGCCCCCTAGCCCCAGGGACTGCCACTTCCCCGGGCTTCCTTCATTAATTAGGGGGGCCTCATGGCCCCCCAACCCCTGGGGCTCACCACCTCCCTGGGGCTTACATTAATTGTAGGTGGAGGCCTCGTGGGCCCCCCAAGCCCCGGTCACTGCCACCTCCCCGGGGCTGTATTAAAATTTGAGACGGGGCCTCACAAACATCCCAAGTTATGTTATGTTATGTTATGTTATGTTATGTTATATTAATTTGTAAAGCGTGCAGCTGCCACAGCAAAGTGGCGTCCCGGCGCTATGTTGGACAGACTAACATAACCGAATGGAGATATCAGACAGAGCTAAAGAGACAGATTAGACTAGTGGGAACAAAAAAGTTTTGACAACTCTTCTGAAAGACAACAGATCCGGTATGGCACGAATATCAATGGGTAAAGTGTTCCAAAGACTCGCTGCCAGGACACCAAAGGAGCGGCCACCAACTCTGGCTTTCCTGAAGCGAGGAACACAGGCCAGAAATTGACCTGTCGAACGTAAAACTCTAGAAGGGATGTAATAGGAAATCGCCTGTGCAAGAATGGGGGGAGATGAAGCCTTTAAGATCTTAAATACAGGCACAAGGCTTTGAACTTGTAAGCCCTGGGGACTGCCTCCTCCCCGGGATTCCTTCAATAATTAGGGGGCCTTGTGGGTCCTCCCAAGCCCTAGAGACCACCACCTTCCCGGGGCTTTAATAAATGTGGGGTTTTGGGCCTTGTGTGCCCCCAATCCCCAGGACCAGACACCTCCCCGGGGCTTCCATTATCAATAAGGGGGGCCATGCAGGCCCCCCAAGCCCGGGGTCCCCCACCTCCCCGGGGCTATGCAAATAAAGGTAGGGGGGCCTTGCAGCCCCCCCATGGAGCCCTAGTTGGCACTGGGGACCGCCACCCCACAGGGCCAGCTCCTGCAATGTCCCAGGGTGCCTCCCCCAGGACATTGCCATTTCCCATGACAGGGTGGCAGCACGGCTCAGCCCTGTCATAGCAAACTCTGCTTTGCTCCATTGAAGTGAGAGCGGAAAACCTGCTCTCGCTTCAATGAAGCAAAGCAGAATTGCTTTTGGGCAAGGGGTGCTGCATGTTAGCAGCTCTCCTTGCCCCAAAGCAATGCCGGCTCCCACAGGAATAATTAAGCAAAAGGGGGTGGTGATGGACAGAGTTTCTGAATAAAGCAGAATACTCTCACCCAGTCAAGAGATCAGGGCTTGATCCAACACCGTTTTTTAGCTCACTGCACCATCCCAGCTCAGAACCTGGCTATATGCAAATTAGTCTGTCCCTGGCCCAGTGCATCATGGGAACAGGGCAGACCAAACTACCAAGCCAATTCTTTCACTGGAAAGGAAACAAGCTTCCGGGGACCGGTTTCTGGCATTACAGCCGTCTTCGGCCCGGCTTGCTTGAATCCTGATGGTGCAATGAGCAAGGCACTCACGTCTGAGTATACCCTTCCACGCTTATGGTGGACAAAACAATTAAGCAAAAGGGGGTGGTGATGGACAGATGCACAGGAGGCAAGAAGCCGGCAGGGACCTTGGGGGCATTTGGGGCTCCCCCCACGGTCCCCAACTTGAGGGCATGCCTTGGTGGATGGCGCCCCCGGGGCAAAATAATGCCCTTTGGGGGAAAGGGGGATAATATATATATATATATTTTTAAATATGAGGCTGGGCCTCAGGGAATGGGGTTCCCAAGGCAGAAAGAAACTATTAAGAATAGGGGACATTTGCTTTTTTTCTCCTGTGCTTGGAGTCGCAAGGAAAATAAAAAAGAAATAATATGTTTGTTTTTAAAAGGTAAGATTCACTGTTGGGTTATATGGGGTTGCTCTAAAAAGAGCTGTTGTGTTAATTTTGAGTTTGTTGTAGATAAATGTATGTGCAAATGCAGAGCTTTAGGTTGTTGAGAAAGACTGTTTCCTTGATCTGTGAAGTGTACTCCATCACTTCTGAAGATGTCATCCATATCAAAAAGTATATTGTTATTGTAGATGGACCCCATTCTATGATCTCTTAGGTATGCAGAAACAATTTTATTGACATTTGTTCTAGCTTTTTCAATCTGTGGCTAAAATTGATTTGACCACTCCATTTCTGTCTTTGGCATATATTAGAGTAAACAAAGACAGTTTGAGGTAAAAGCAACATCAATTGTGCAAAGTGTCCTTCATTAGCATTTCCAGACCTGTCCCAGTCAATGTGCCTAGGTCATTGCCACCACAGTGCACACTCATGAGGTCAGGGAGTTGGAGATGGAAAAAGGTTTTAACAAAAGGCATCAATTGGTGCCACTTTAATCCTCTCTGTGCAATCTATTTAATATCCACATTTTGCAAAGCTAGGTATTTGCCAATACCTCTGTGTTCAGCAAATCTTTTGCACCAGGAAACATAGCTGTGCCCAACAATGCACACTGTAAGCATCTTGAAGGGGTGTCCGGAAGTATTTAAAAGATGTCTGTAGCTCAGGTAGTCAGTTGGGAGAGTGAGAGGTATCTAAAATGGTGTACAAGATGCTGTTTTTTTAAAAAGTAGATAATTGATTTGATGTTTAAGAACATTGTCAACTGAAAAATACAGTATATGTTACTTTATTTCAAAAGCATGTGTCGTATTGGTTTCTTAAAAATGTTTGAAAGGCACAGTAGACAGGATAAGGTCTTATTTTGCAAACGCCAACCACACCTGCTGTTTGAATTTGTAAGCTTGTGTACTGAACTTGAAGATGTGGTGAACTTGTGACCTGTCAGTTCACTTCAATGTTACATGAACTATTGCTACGGAAACTGGCATTTTGACAGAAGGGGGGAAGGATTGAATGTTATCTGTGGTTTTAAAATGTGGAATTGTAATTCATATACAAGTGATATGTTATTAAAGTAAGATTTCCCAAGTCATTACTATCTTTAGAAGTGGTGTGTTCCTAAAAAATAGTGGTATTTTTATTTGTAATACATTTTTGAACTCCCATCTGAATTTGCGACTCCGTCGCGAATGTACACGGGGGAGTCGAGACTCCTGGACAATTTCAGAACCAGTTTGGGCACTTCTAGAAGCCAGTTGGTAAGGGTTAATATGTCTAAGCAATAGAAATGTGTTTTTGAATATGAAATTATGTAGGAAGGAATGTGATTTGTTAATTAGATTTAGTTGTATGGAAAAAGACAGGGAAGGTTTGCTATTACTGGTTTAACCTTGTTGACTAGTGCATTATATTGATTGTGTGCTTAAGAAAATCTTTTATGAGTTTATGAAATTTGATATTCTACAAATCAAATGTTAAGGTGTTATAAATGTGTGAGGTGTATTATGTATTAGGTTTATTTTTAAATAAAAAAATTCAAGACCTGTGATGTTTGAAATATATTATTAAATGTAGAGATGTGTATTGTAGTTTTGTTTATTGTGCTTAAATGTTGTTTGAAAAAGATTCTGTATAGTAATATATGTATATCAGAAAATGGATTAGCGATTATGGTAGTCTGTTTTACTGTGTGGATATGTACATTTGTAGTATACCGTATAATTTGAGCTGTTGCTTTGAGATTGTATGCGCAGTCTGTCACGTTTTAAGGTGTGTATGGTCTTGTATCTGAAGTATGTGTCTACTTATATATGTATTTTCATATGTATTATACATTTGAAAGTGCATGATTTATAACAAAAATGTGTTGTTTCTTTTTATATGGTAGGCTCTAGATTGTGAGTAGTAGTAGAATGGTGAAGATGGACCACAAAAGTGTGGTTTAAAAGATGGTGAGATAAGGTATTAGTAATTAGATTACTTTTTATAAGTCTCTAGAGAGGTAGAGTTGAATGCCACATATCGTTTAGTGTTTGCTTGAAATTGGAAGTTTGTTCTGTGATCTGTTTCTTAAACTTTTCCCTCTTTTTTTTGTATTCACTTTCCGATTTACCTCACTATCCGAGGTTGTGACTTCAGACTCTAGTTCAGATGCTGTCTCTGAGTTCCCCACTTCACTCTCTGATATGGAGTCCTCACTCTCAATATTGCCCTCCTCACCCTCCTCATCATTGACTGAAAAGAAGCATTCGTCACTGGGGGACCCCAGATTTGTAGAGGGGCCTAGAGGGGACTGAATAATAGATACTGGTCCGCCTTCTTTCCCTGCAGACACCAGACTCCGCCTATCATCATTCTGTAAGTTCTGTTGTAGAGCCGGGGAACCCCCCTCTATTATAGCATTAGAGTCAAGGGGAGAGACCACCTTTAGCCCATCTCTCAGTGGTTCATCACTCATAGATTCATTCAGGGCCACAACCACTGTCTCTGCCTCTACCACCGACGCACTCAGAGCTGTAATCCAACCGTCTGCTCCATCTACTCTCCCCTCATATTCCAGCGTCTGAGTCTGAGTCTTGCCACTGTGCACGTTAAAGATTTTGTCACCACCCTCTCTTCCCACCTTACCGGCAGCCAGATCGTAAGGATTAGTGTGGTGTCCCTCGGGGTATTCCGTTACTTCTTGGGCTTCCAGTGCGGCGGCAGCTTGTTGATTCTCCTGCACGTCACTACCTTGACTCACCACACTTCGATTTTCCAGCGTCCCCGATGTGCAGGAGCCTTCTGTTATTGTCCGACCGTCAGTTTCCACTGCCTTCCCCGTACGATCCTCCCCAGACTCTGTGTTTGATTCTGGCAGCTCCAACCCCAGCGCAGCTCCACGCACCTCGTCAATTCCGTCAGGTCCTGTGCCTGCCTGTAGTGAGGCGGGTGCTGCTTCCGATGTCGACTCTGTGCGTACTTCATTCCCGATGGTAGAGGGGTGAATCGTAACCGGCACTGCAAAAGATTCTTTAAGGGTAGGCTGGCGCATATTCCCTTCTTTACTCAACATTTTGCCAACAGTCTCGTTATTTACTCTTTTCATCGTTTTCTTTGTTGACTGACCCTTTTCTTTTTCTTTTTCTTTTTTATCCTTTGCTTTCATTTTTAAACTGGTTTGCATTTTCTCGAGCGGGTCAAATACATCCTCGTGTCCCGCCTTCTCTGCATTTTCTTTTGTCAGATTTCTCCGTGTCCGGGTCTGTGCTGCTGCTTTTCGAAAATTAGGGCTTGAGACCCCCGGGTCGCTCAAGGTCGCAGCATCCTTCTCCTTCTCTTTCTGAGGTCTTGGTCCGCGTGGAGCCATCTTTTGATTCAGGTGGCGCCGTGGAGACCCCAACCAGGAGAGAATAATCTGCAAATCCGGAGTGCTTTTTAAAAGCCAATTACGAAGTCGGCTCAAAAGGCTTGCAGAAAACAGCAGCATACTAAATGCAAACCATCAGTAGATATCCACAAAGCAGTTATCGGCATTTTTTCCCCCTTCTTTCTACATCACCAGGCAGGAGCATAGGTGGGTAGCGACCGACTCCTACGGTCTGTCAGCGGCCATCTTGCCTTCCCATAATACACAATACATTTTTGAACTCCCATCTGAATTTGCGACTCCGTCGCGAATGTACACGGGGGAGTCGAGACTCCTGGACAATTTCAGAACCAGTTTGGGCACTTTTAGAAGCCAGTTGGTAAGGGTTAATATGTCTAACCAATAGAAATGTGTTTTTGAATATGAAATTATGTAGGAAGGAATGTGATTTGTTAATTAGATTTAGTTGTATGGAAAAAGACAGGGAAGGTTTGCTATTACTGGTTTAACCTTGTTGACTAGTGCATTATATTGATTGTGTGCTTAAGAAAATCTTTTATGAGTTTATGAAATTTGATATTCTACAAATCAAATGTTAAGGTGTTATAAATGTGTGAGGTGTATTATGTATTAGGTTTATTTTTAAATAAAAAAATTCAAGACCTGTGATGTTTGAAATATATTATTAAATGTAGAGATGTGTATTGTAGTTTGTTTTATTGTGCTTAAATGTCGTTTGAAAAAGATTCTGTATAGTAATATATGTATATCAGAAAATGGATTAGCGATTATGGTAGTCTGTTTTACTGTGTGGATATGTACATTTGTAGTATACCGTATAATTTGAGCTGTTGCTTTGAGATTGTATGCGCAGTCTGTCACGTTTTAAGGTGTGTATGGTCTTGTATCTGAAGTATGTGTCTACTTATATATGTATTTTCATATGTATTATACATTTGAAAGTGCGTGATTTATAACAAAAATGTGTTGTTTCTTTTTATATGGTAGGCTCTAGATTGTGAGTAGTAGGAGAATGGTGAAGATGGACCACAAAAGTGTGGTTTAAAAGATGGTGAGATAAGGTATTAGTAATTAGATTACTTTTTATAAGTCTCTAGAGAGGTAGAGTTGAATGCCACATATCGTTTAGTGTTTGCTTGAAATTGGAAGTTTGTTCTGTGAATTTTTTAGGTGTGCATATTGTTGTGGTACAGACATATGGATGTATGTTTTTAGGAATATGATGAGATTTATACCAGAGACATGTGAAGTGTTTCTGCTTTGTATTTGACTATGTGTAACATTATAAGTAGTTGTAGATTGGTAAAGCAGCAGCTCAAAAGTGAGGTTTGAAATATGTTTGTAGAGAGATTATTTATTAGAGTAATCTGTATGAGTTTGTGAAAAGGTATATGTCAATTTTACAGCATAATTTTCACTGTCTGTTTGAAATTTGAAGTGTAGTTTGTGGCACTTTAAGCTCAGATACTACTTATGCACTTATAGAATCACCCAGGCACTACCCTTGTACTCCTCCAATCATCTATGCACTACTCTTGTTTTCATGCAATCAGCCATGCACTTTTCTTGGACTTCTTAAATCACCCAGCCTCTACCCCTAAAGTCCTTCGATCACACACTATGAATTTACTTATAATATCACCCAGGCACTACTTTTGCACTCCTAGAATCACTCAGACAAGACAATAGTACTACTTCATTCACCAAGGCAGTATTCATGCACTTATAAAATCACCTAGACACTTCCTATGTACTGCTGCTATTCCCCAGACATTACCTGTGCACTCTTGCAATCACCAGGCATTACATATGTATTTCTCTATTCCCTAGAATTTACTTCTGCAATCATGTAATCATGAATGCATTAGCAAGAGACTGCTATAATCATCTAGGCAGTATTGTTGCAGTACTTCTATAACCTTGTAAGGATCTATGCACTCCTCCAATCACTTAACCAGTGCCATGCACTTATAAAATCTCCCAGACAGTACATTTACACTTCTCAAATCACTGAGGCAGTACTACAGTACTTCCAATAACTGAGGCAGTACTGATGCACTTATAAAATCACCCAGGCACTTTGAATGTATTCTTGAAATCCCTCAATGTTTAATCCTTAAGTCATTGTAACACTAAGGCATTACCTATGAAGTCCTTAATCCTCCGGACATTACCCATGCATTCATAGAATTACCAATGCATTAGCTTTACGGTGGTAAATATGCAGACAGTAGTCTACCACTGCTCCATATCAGCCTGTCAGGATCTATGCACTCTTGTAATCACTTAGCCACTATCCATCCACATATAAAAGCACTCAGTAAGTAGGGCTGAGCGTAGTTTGCGAAGTAGCGCTTCACGATGCTATGCAATGTGTACTTCGCACTACGCGACCTACGCGTAGCACTAAGCGAACTGCGTAGTACCCTGTTCGCACTGTGCAAGATGCCGTTTTCAATGATTGCACAGTGCGGACAAGCGTTCGGCACTGTGCAATCATTGAAAACGGCACCTTGCACAGTGTGAGCTGTAGTTTTTTGCCGCTCGAGTAGATTTTTACTCGAGCGGCAGCTTTCTCAATGCAGACTGGTAGTTTTTTCATTGCGAGTAGTCGCGAGCATACGCGACCACTCGCAAAGAGAAACCTGACCTCCCCACGTTGAGAATCTCGCCGGAAAGTTTATTTCCCATGCTCGCGATCTGCAACTTGATGTTGCTGATCGCGAACGAGGAAAAAGTCTCGCCGGGATGTCATTTTGCTTGCTCGCAGTCGCCAACTTGACGTTGAGGACCGTGAGCAAGCAAGAAATGTCCACTGCACTACGCTACACGTGTTTGCACTGTGCTACGTGCAGTTTGCGTAGTGCGAAGTAGCGCAAACTTTGCAAACTACGCAAGCGTAGCGTAGTGCTTTGCCCAGGCCTATCAGTAAGTTCCTGTGTACTTATGCAATTACCCAAGCACTACCCTAGTACTACTAAAAACAATTAGGTACTATCCTTGTTCTTACACAATCAAAAAAAGTAATACTCTTTCATTTATTCAATCACCCAACCACTACCTCTGAAGTTGTTCAATCACCCAGCCACTACCTATGCACTTATAAAATTAACCAGGCACTACTTTTGCACTCCTTGAATCGTTCAGGCACTACAATAGTACTACTCCAACAGACTCAGTATCGTTGCACTTATAAGATCACTCAGGCAGTACCCAAGCACTTATAAAATCAATGACACACTTCCTATGTACTGTTATAATTACCCAGGCAGTATCCATACTTATAAAAATATCTAGACAGTACCTATGCTCTTATATATTCTCTCAGAGAATACCCTTGCACTCCTTCAGTCATGCACGCACTACTCATGTACTTATGTAATCGGTGAGCTAGCAGTCATGCACTTTTTAAATTACCCAAGCACTCTCTTTGCACTCCTCTAGTCACTCATGCACTATGTAAGTTCAAGGGAGACGTACACAGGCTCCAGTGTTTAAGTGGGATTGTAGTAGGAGTAGTAGTTTATGACAGGAATCTATAGATATAGTGCTAAATGTCTTATGAGATTATGGAGAAAAAAAGTGTAAAACAGAAGATTAAGATGTTGCAAGGACTAGAGATCCTTGGAAAGTGAGAAAATATACTAACTTGCAAGGTCATTCTCTGGCTTGTCTTTCTAGGAAAGTGTGTCAAAGTTGTTTACATCATTTAAGAATGCTAGCAGTACATCATTCAGAAAGCGGAAGTTAGTAATAAGGTTATACTATGTAAAAAGTCCTGCATTATGTCTAAATGAAATCAACACAGCTCTTTTGCATGGTTCAGTGTTGGATGTAAAAAAGTTTCTGATGATATACAGTTTCAGTTTTTTGATCCTCAAGAGGAGTGTAGAGAATGAAATGCGAGTTTGATAAGTGTTGGTGTTGAAGAAGAGATGGACAATACTACTACTGTGAAGTTTGAAAAATAAATAACAAAGTTTAATGTTGTTTCTGGTGAAAATCCAAACTATGTTTGTATTTGTTGTTGATGTACTCACAATAGAATTCAAACTAGGAATGTAGATCTGTATTTAAAAAGTGAAAAGGAAAACAATGATAAATGGAGGCGATTTGCTGCTTATTTGTTTGTGGAAGGGTGTTTTGAGTTTGATACTGATCAATTTATTTGTAAATATTGTTACAACAAATTAGAAAAGAACAAAATGCCACGTAGAGCTATATATAACAACCTAGAGTTTGTAGCGATACCTCCGGAACTGGTAGATTTAAATACATATGAGTCCATTCTTATTTAATCTGTGCACCCATTTCAGGCTATAATTCATATGGAGCTTAAAACAGGTAAGCTGCCTCCAACAGATCTTCAAAGAGGTTTAAAAGGAAGAGTTGTGTATTTACCTTTAGATTTTAAGAAAAACATTGAAACTGTTGGTGTAGAGAGAGAGAGGAAAGTAAACCTGTAAAGCAAAAACAAGTGAAAAGACAGCTGACTAAAATTTCTGCACCTCACACCAGTTTCGACATATATAAAGGTTCCGTACAGCAAGCCCTGGCATCAACCGTCTAGTGATGCCTCTGTGATCCAGATCCTTGAAATACAAATGATGGGTGTGCACAGAATGACAAAGTCCAGATTGAAAAGTACGATTTTCAAAATTCTTTATTGTTCATTCGATCTCAAAACTTTAGATTCCAGCCAACGCATTTCGTTCTCCCTGGGAGAATTTCATCAGGGATGAAAGAGGTATAAAAACAACATTCAGTATATAGACAATCAAATAATTTGACATGGGAAGAAAAAACAAAAAACAAAAAGACACGATCACATAAGTAGTTAATCCACAAGACATTACTATGTACAAGAACACAACATTGACAATAACAGTATACTAATTAACATTGGATGACAAGAGATTAAAGGTTTTAAAGGATATTTAGACGTGTAATCCACAAATGAAGAATGTACACCTTAAAAATACCAAATCACAAACTTGTTAGTAATTATCATGAAACAACGACTGATTACCATACATGAGCATTTAGATGAGGTCAAAAGACAGCACCCATCGGAAGGTGGAGAGCTTATCATTGTCATGACACTTGTCAGATATCATACATAACAAGTTGTTGTACATAATAACATATTAATAAGCACGCATATAGAAACACAAAAAATATGACATCACATATTAACATCAATATCAATAGAAAACATGCATGTTTTGAAGAATTCGGGAAGGAAGGGGAGGAACAGATGTAAAAAAAAGACAGATAGCGTCAGAAATCAATTACATACGTGTAGGGTAGATTAAAGCAACACAAATAACTATACAATGATTTTTGGAGCATAGAAAGGAGAAAACAGAAAACAAGTGAAAAACACCAACACCCTCAAAGAATGTATCTCAGTACAGAAGATAGAACTCTAATTTAAAAAACGCTAAGACTATCCATGCTCTATATTATGAGTATGCTATATGAGAATATATGTATCTTGAAGAACTGCTCATTTACATTAATAATGCAAAGAAGAATAACATCTCACCTCCTAAGGGCAATCACCCTCATGAGGGGGAAACCGAGTTGTTTATTAAAATAACCTTGTGTCTAAAAGAGGTCCTGAGCTGTACCAAAGTGTGGCCATGGCAGAGATATCTGGCAGATAAATGTACATCATCACAGGCAAAGGTAAGAGTGAGAGGAAGTGTGAAGGTAAGGGTGAGAGTGAGAAAAGTTATAAAGGTTGGAAAATAGCAATAGGAACATATGGAAGAAAGATAACTGTAACAAACCTAGATCAATCACGAGTTCAAGGAAAGTCTATGTAGGGAATCTGTTTGAAGGCTCCCACTGGTTGTTGTCAAAGGGCTGCCGTGTGCTAATAGTCTGGTCCGTGTAGATCCTATGTTTTAAGATCAGAATGCAATAAGAGAAAGAACAAGCATCACAATAAATAAATAAGATTCCTGACAATTATCTACCCTGGAAAGAGGTTATTTAGTAAACAGTACGGTAATGTCACGAACTTGGGTCAATTACAAATCCATAGAAGATTAAGATTCGGGTTTCATATAAAGACAATCCCACACTTATTGGGAGTGGTCCTAAATTCTAAAACCATATTATGATAAAACAAAAAGACGGGTGTTAAAAAAGGGGTTCCTATTATCCCTGGGTAGACAGCCGCTCCCGTACTATATATGAGATCCTACCTGTCAGGTGTAAGATTGAACATGATTATAGTATATTCTCCAGGCAGTAACTCTGGGGTCTTTAAAGGGAACATTCCCAGAGCCTTGTTGGACCTGAATAAGAAGAAAAAAAAATCTGTAAATCCAGGTTTCTGATGTGTCCAGCATGTAGTTGATGTAGTTGCTTTAAAACAACCTTTTTGATATAACACATGTGCAATGACCCCAGTGCATCAAAACTGAGCAAAATATCACAGACAGAACTTAAAAGAGCAAAATATTGCATGTGTCTCAATAGCACCATACAAGCAACGGCCACGCATTGAAGTTTACATAGAATTATCATGCCATCCCAGCGGTGAAATGATCACTGCATGCATTAATAAGAAAGAGAGAGAAAACAGAGTCCGCTAATTTAAGTTAAGCAATCAATCAAGCCCACACCAAATGTTGATCTAAACAGTCTCCTGGCTATTAGCCTATATGCCACCAAGCCCTACTAAATTGATGCCATAGCAGCGTTCTGAATGGTTTTAAAGTCGGACATATTCATAGTCAAAAACGTCCCAATACTGAATGATTCTCAAATGACAACTAGAGCGAATGCGCTGGGCATAGCTTAATACAAATGGGGAGGGGGAAGTTGGGTAAGGTGTGATTGTGTCAGCAGAGTAGTCCTAATGAATTAATGGCATTATCATGTACTACATGGTTTTAAATCAAACATGATCTGAAGACAAACAGTTCCAAGGCTGCAAAACTCTCAAAAATGAATAAAGTGTGCCGCGCAAAAGAGCATGCAGAGGTATAAAAGGGGACCGAGCAATAAATCTTGGCTACTTTAATTAAAAAGAAAACGAGTACACCCAGGTACATGAGAATTACAGCACTTATGTGGTTATAGTTACATTGAGAGCCAGTGCTTAAATAAAAGGACCTACGGATAACTGAAGTCATTGTCGCACACAGAGTGGATCTAAAGTAAAAGCCCCCGAAGATCAAAGGTTATGGATGCAAGCAAAGCACCTTGGGGCTCATGCATCAAACTCCCGTTTTGCGTTTCCAAATTTGCGAATTTTACCGAATCGCAAATATGGATTCGCAAAACGGGATGCATCATAGAAAGTGCAAAATATTTCCGATTCGGTAAAAATCGCAATTTTTACCGAATCGCAAATATTATGTGACTTCAAAATTGCGAATTCGCTATTCCCATTGATTCCTATGGGCCAAAAGGCCCATAGGAATCAATGGAAATTGCGAGAGGCACTTAGAAAATTTCATGGGTGCAGGGGGGGGTCCAAAGGACCCCCCCCTGCACCCCTGAAATGTATTTTTAAATGGATGTTTCACACACACATGTCCTAAGGACATGTGTGTCTGTAACATGACATTGTTTAAAATGTAAATTAGTACATTTTAAACATTTTTCGCAATTTACCACGAGGTTCAACCTCGTGGTAATTTGCACTTCCAAACCTTGTTCTCGCAATTTGATTTCAGAATGATGCATTGCATTTAAGGAATCGCAAATTTGCGATTCCTTAAATGCAATCGCATTCTGGAAAGTCGCAAAATCAGCGAATTTCATTCAAAAATAATGATGCATCTGAAAAAGCACTTTTGCATTCGCAAACGGCCGATTTTAAGGAATCGCACCGTTTGCGAATGCAAAAGTGCTTGATGCATGTGGGCCCTTGCGCTAAGAAAATATAACCTTTGTTTTGTTTTGAACATAAGTATTATTAATGAAGGAACAAAAACAAATATAAAAGAGACAAATTAATAAATATGCCAAAAGGGGAAAGAATGAACATTAATATAAAGATCCAAAATGTGAGCGTACCCCGAGGAAAAGCTATATATTTTTTTTATATAATGAGATACGGGACACTCGAAGTGAACTGAAACTAAATAAATTACAGTGGACGATCAGTCAAAGGAAGTAAATGCCCTAATACATAAAAATTTAAGGAAAGACAAAGAATAACTGTAGGGATTACTCTAAAGGAAAGATGAAAAAACCATAATAATAAAGACGAATTATAATAATGCCAGAAAAGGAAGACCAGTAGAAATAATAAGATGTAATGAGGGAACCTTCGAAGTCCACTACACCGGCATGAAACAAATGAATGGTCAGCCAGTGTCAGAATATGCCCCCATTAGTAATAATGTCAAAAAGGTTCTGCAAGGAGACCCAAATATTAAAAAACAATTAAAGAACAGGAATGAAAGATGAACATTCCAACAGCCGGTAGAATACCTAAAAGGAGAAAGGATTTCAAAGAGACCTCCTACCCTCTTGGTGCCATCAATCATAGTATGTCGTGGAGAATAAAAAATGTGGTCAAAAAAGTACATTGGTCATGAGAAGTACCCTTGTATGCTGAAAGATGACCTAGGGTAAATGATGGGTGCCTGAATGATCAGAGTATGGCATTCCAGGTGAAAATTGCCATGCAAGAGTTGATGTATATTCTGTGAAAATCCTCATCAAACATGGAGAATGAGACCCATTGATATGTCCCAGGAAGAGTGATAGTCTGAGTATATGCAATGTGACAAAGACTCCAAGCTGAATAACGTCCAAAGTATAAGATCCCGAAAGTTAAAAGGACAGAGGAGTATAAAACAAAAATACATTCAAAAAGACTCAGGTCCAGGGTGAAATAGACATAAATGGGTTACAGGTTAAGCATTGAGATTGATCATACTGAATACTGCTGCCCAATATGCAAAAACAAATGGTTTGTCCTTTCAGAAAAAATGCATTTCATTATCAGTATTATGACCAAACGGCAAATCCATTGTGCTTTACTTTGTCTAAGGCTGATTTCCCTGTTCCCACCTCTGTGACTTGATTCAATGTGCTCAATGCTATAGAACCAAAATTGGCTATTTCCAGGATGATATTTGGAAAAATGTTCAGCCAAAGGGTATTTGGTGTCACTACTCAGTATAGCTCTTTGGTGTTCTTGCCATTCTTAGTTTCAGGTTCCATTTTGTACTGCCCACGTATATCAGATCACAAGGGCACCCAATGATATAAATAACATACGTAGTGTTGCAATTGATAAATTGCCTGACTGTATGTTGAATAGGTCCATTGTGACAAAAACACTTGGTTTTATTAATCCCAAATTTGGAAATGTTACATGAGCTGCAGATATAGAACCCGCTAGGTTTCTCTGGGCGCCATGTTTTAGTACTGTTGGTAACTGTGACATAACTAGGACAAAGTTTATTCCTAAGGGTAGTGCCTCTCCTGTATGTAATCGAGGGATTATTGCATATAATGCCCTTCAGACAATTACGTTTGAACAGTTTGAAAATATCATTGCTCTGGGTAGTGTACTGGGGATAAAGTGTACCTTCCTATTTTGACCATTGTCTCTTTTTTTAATTATTAGTCGTCATTGTGGTCTCTCGTTCAAGAGTATTAACCCTTTTTTCTGCTTTGTTGAGGACTTTGTTTGAGTAGCCTCTAGTGCTGAATCTCTTTTTGGCTTCTGTACTGTTTTTAGTGAAATTGTCATGTTTGCTACAGTTATGCCTGATCCTTACCATCTCCCCGAATGGTATATTGTTGATTACTGAGCTGGCGTGCAGTACACTGTTGAACAATGTGCTCTTACAGTGCAGAGTGCTTTGTTTAGTCCCTTTCTTTATGTAGAAAAGTAAATCAAGAAAGTTGATTGACTCATGACTGCAATCCATGGTGAAACTCACATTGAACGGATTTGTATTAAGGAA